>NC_064922.1:72932578-73597266 GCF_023897955.1 Schistocerca gregaria | reverse complement strand
TACTGTTTGCTATACGGCCACGACGCGCAACTGATTTCCAAAATTCATCTTTCTCCTGTGAGGATGGAATTTACGACCCCTGGTTTCTTAGACCAGTGCTCTACGACTGAGCTAAAGAGGCGCGGCCTAGCGGTACTCTTGGGTACTTCGTCCTTACGGTCGTCTGCATCATCAGACTTTAGTTGACAACACTTCATATTACCGGCTAATATTTGCAGCTATGGCGACAAATTACTGCTTGGCTACACATCTGACACGTAACCGATGTGCTCTCCAAACAACAACACTTGCATTTCAGAAAATGTCTTTCACACATGTCTACAAAATCACCTTCACCTTCAAATACAGTTTCCCTGTGACTGACAGAGACGTAGGCAAAGTTTAAAGTTGCTATTTATATTAAATATCGTTAATCAGAAAAACGGTAATTTACACCTGCAGCGGAACAAAATTCCGTTCCGCCCAGCGTCTGGCTCGAACCCACGACCCTGGGATTAAGAGTCTGACACTCTACCGACTGAGCTAGCCGGCTACCTCGGTGAATACCTGCCGGGTAGCACGTCACACACTACTCGTTTGGGTTGGGTGGTCCCATACAGAATCTCTCCATGATGCCTAATGTTTTCCTAACGTCACACTCGTCACGTACTTCACTTTTATGTCATAATCATTTCTGAGAGGTAAAGAAATTGCATGACAACATGCAGAGCTAGTGGCGTCAAAATTAACACACATACTTTATGTGACTCAAAAGCCGAACGAGTTACTTTCCGACGTTGTTTTAGATGTGCAAGTGATAGTCAAAACTCGCTGTGTCGGCACTCTGCCGACCATTTCGCTAGTTAACACCGGTCTTGTTGTGTGTGTTTCAAGCTCAAGAGCATCTCCAAGCAAAAAATGGTCAACAGCAACATTCAGACGGTTTCGTACTGCTCAATTGCTACTTTAAAACGTTATGTTTCTTTTTCAGAACTGGAAAAACACAAGCGTGACAGCATTCGAACCTGTAATCTTCAGATCCGAAGTCCGACGCCTTATCCATTAGGCCACACGGTCACTGACGACCAACGTTTACATGTATACGACTCATCTCGAAACGCTCACACCCCTGAGGATTTGTGTTTTCGTTCTACACAGCCGCTGCCCCTTGCTCTTTCCCACCCATTCGTTACATTCAACCTCTGACGAGACCGACCAAATATAGACTGAGAAACAAGACCACACACTTTGTGCATTCGGAATCGAAGGCAGGGCGTCCCTCGCCGCATTTGCTACGATTGCCATTTGCTACTTCTGCAGAAGCGGCGGCGGCGACGACGACGACGACGACGACGACGACGACGACGAATATCGCGAGAGGCTCTGAGATATGTGAGAAATACATCTATAAAATATAATTCAGACTGCCTCGTCCCACCTTATGCTGTACCGCTTTGGCAAATGCTTTATCTGCGCCATTCGCCTTAATCGCATCTGAGAGTAATTCTTAAAAAAACGCCTGTCGCTAATTGTTCGTCATCACAGGTACTGTTTGCTATACGGCCACGACGCGCAACTGATTTCCAAAATTCATCTTTCTCCTGTGAGGATGGAATTTACGACCCCTGGTTTCTTAGACCAGTGCTCTACGACTGAGCTAAAGAGGCGCGGCCTAGCGGTACTCTTGGGTACTTCGTCCTTACGGTCGTCTGCATCATCAGACTTTAGCTGACAACACTTCATATTACCGGCTAATACTTGCAGCTATGGCGACAAATTACTGCTTGGCTACACATCTGACACGTAACCGATGTGCTCTCCAAACAACAACACTTGCATTTCAGAAAATGTCTTTCACACATGTCTACAAAATCACCTTCACTTTGAAATACAGTTTCCTTGCGACTGACAGAGACGTAGGCAAAGTTTAAAGTTGCTATTTATATTAAATCTCGTTAATCAGAAAAACGGTAATTTACACCTGCAGCGGAACAAAATTCCGTTCCGCCCAGCGTCTGGCTCAAACCCACGACCCTGGGATTAAGAGTCTGACACTCTACCGACTGAGCTAGCCGGCTACCTCGGTGAATACCTGCCGGGTAGCACGTCACACACTACTCGTTTGGGTTGGGTGGTCCCATACAGAATCTCTCCATGATGCCTAATGTTTTCCTAACGTCACACTCGTCACGTACTTCACTTTTATGTCATAATCATTTCTGAGAGGTAAAGAAATTGCATGACAACATGCAGAGCTAGTGGCGTCAAAATTAACACACATACTTTATGTGACTCAAAAGCCGAACGAGTTACTTTCCGACGTTGTTTTAGATGTGCAAGTGATAGTCAAAACTCGCTGTGTCGGCACTCTGCCGACCATTTCGCTAGTTAACACCGGTCTTGTCGTGTGTGTTTCAAGCTCAAGAGCATCTCCAAGCAAAAAATGGTCAACAGCAACATTCAGACGGTTTCGTACTGCTCAATTGCTACATTAAAACGTTATGTTTCTTTTTCAGAACTGGAAAAACACAAGCGTGACAGCATTCGAACCTGTAATCTTCAGATCCGAAGTCCGACGCCTTATCCATTAGGCCACACGGTCACTGACGACCAACGTTTACATGTATACGACTCATCTCGAAACGCTCACACCCCTGAGGATTTGTGTTTTCGTTCTACACAGCCGCTGCCCCTTGCTCTTTCCCACCCATTCGTTACATTCAACCTCTGACGAGACCGACCAAATATAGACTGAGAAACAAGACCACACACTTTGTGCATTCGGAATCGAAGGCAGGGCGTCCCTCGCCGCATTTGCTACGATTGCCATTTGCTACTTCTGCAGAAGCGGCGGCGGCGACGACGACGAATATCGCGAGAGGCTCTGAGATATGTGAGAAATACATCTATAAAATATAATTCAGACTGCCTCGTCCCACCTTATGCTGTACCGCTTTGGCAAATGCTTTATCTGCGCCATTCGCCTTAATCGCATCTGAGAGTAATTCTTAAAAAAACGCCTGTCGCTAATTGTTCGTCATCACAGGTACTGTTTGCTATACGGCCACGACGCGCAACTGATTTCCAAAATTCATCTTTCTCCTGTGAGGATGGAATTTACGACCCCTGGTTTCTTAGACCAGTGCTCTACGACTGAGCTAAAGAGGCGCGGCCTAGCGGTACTCTTGGGTACTTCGTCCTTACGGTCGTCTGCATCATCAGACTTTAGCTGACAACACTTCATATTACCGGCTAATACTTGCAGCTATGGCGACAAATTACTGCTTGGCTACACATCTGACACGTAACCGATGTGCTCTCCAAACAACAACACTTGCATTTCAGAAAATGTCGTTCACACATGTCTACAAAATCACCTTCACCTTCAAATACAGTTTCCTTGCGACTGACAGAGACGTAGGCAAAGTTTAAAGTTGCTATTTATATTAAATATCGTTAATCAGAAAAACGGTAATTTACACCTGCAGCGGAACAAAATTCCGTTCCGCCCAGCGTCTGGCTCGAACCCACGACCCTATGATTAAGAGTCTGACACTCTACCGACTGAGCTAGCCGGCTACCTCGGTGAATACCTGCCGGGTAGCACGTCACACAGTACTCGTTTGGGTTGGGTGGTCCCATACAGAATCTCTCCATGATGCCTAATGTTTTCCTAACGTCACACTCGTCACGTACTTCACTTTTATGTCATAACCATTTCTGAGAGGTAAAGAAATTGCATGACAACATGCAGAGCTAGTGGCGTCAAAATTAACACAAATACTTTATGTGACTCAAAAGCCGAACGAGTTACTTTCCGACGTTGTTTTAGATGTGCAAGTGATAGTCAAAACTCGCTGTGTCGAACTCTGCCGACCATTTCGCTAGTTAACACCGATCTTGTTGGTTGTGTTTCAAGCTCAAGAGCATCTCCAAGCAAAAAATGGTCAACAGCAACATTCAGACGGTTTCGTACTGCTCAATTGCTACATTAAAACGTTATGTTTCTTTTTCAGAACTGGAAAAACACAAGCGTGACAGCATTCGAACCTGTAAACTTCAGAACCGAAGTCCGACGCCTTATCCATTAGGCCACACGGTCACTGACGACCAACGTTAACATGTATACGACTCATCTCGAAACGCTCACACCCCCTGAGGATTTGTGTTTTCGTTCTACACAGCCGCTGCCCCTTGCTCTTTCCCACCCATTCGTTACATTCAACCTCTGACGAGACCGACCAAATATAGACTGAGAAACAAGACCACACACTTTGAGCATTCGGAATCGAAGGCAGGGCGTCCCTCGCCGCATTTGCTACGATTGCCATTTGCTACTTCTGCAGAAGCGGCGGCGGCGACGACGACGACGACGACGACGACGACGACGACGACGACGACGACGACGACGAATATCGCGAGAGGCTCTGAGATATGTGAGAAATACATCTATAAAATATAATTCAGACTGCCTCGTCCCACCTTATGCTGTACCGCTTTGGCAAATGCTTTATCTGCGCCATTCGCCTTAATCGCGTCTGAGAGTAATTCTTAAAAAAACGCCTGTCGCTAATTGTTCGTCATCACATTTACTGTTTGCTATACGGCCACGACGCGCAACTGATTTCCAAAATTCATCTTTCTCCTGTGAGGATGGAATTTAGGACCCCTGGTTTCTTAGACCAGTGCTCTACCACTGAGCTAAAGAGGCGCGGCCTAGCGGTACTCTTGGGTACTTCGTCCTTACGGTCGTCTGCATCATCAGACTTTAGTTGACAACACTTCATATTACCGGCTAATATTTGCAGCTATGGCGACAAATTACTGCTTGGCTACACATCTGACACGTAACCGATCTGCTCTCCAAACAACAACACTTGCATTTCAGAAAATGTCTTTCACACATGTCTACAAAATCACCTTCACCTTCAAATACAGTTTCCCTGCGACTGACAGAGACGTAGGCAAAGTTTAAAGTTGCTATTTATATTAAATATCGTTAATCAGAAAAACGGTAATTTACACCTGCAGCGGAACAAAATTCCGTTCCGCCCAGCGTCTGGCTCGAACCCACGACCCTGGGATTAAGAGTCTGACACTCTACCGACTGAGCTAGCCGGCTACCTCGGTGAATACCTGCCGGGTAGCACGTCACACAGTACTCGTTTGGGTTGGGTGGTCCCATACAGAATCTCTCCATGATGCCTAATGTTTTCCTAACGTCACACTCGTCACGTACTTCACTTTTATGTCATAATCATTTCTGAGAGGTAAAGAAATTGCATGACAACATGCAGAGCTAGTGGCGTCAAAATTAACACACATACTTTATGTGACTCAAAAGCCGAACGAGTTACTTTCCGACGTTGTTTTAGATGTGCAAGTGATAGTCAAAACTCGCTGTGTCGAACTCTGCCGACCATTTCGCTAGTTAACACCGATCTTGTTGGTTGTGTTTCAAGCTCAAGAGCATCTCCAAGCAAAAAATGGTCAACAGCAACATTCAGACGGTTTCGTACTGCTCAATTGCTACATTAAAACGTTATGTTTCTTTTTCAGAACTGGAAAAACACAAGCGTGACAGCATTCGAACCTGTAAACTTCAGATCCGAAGTCCGACGCCTTATCCATTAGGCCACACGGTCACTGACGACCAACGTTTACATGTATACGACTCATCTCGAAACGCTCACACCCCCTGAGGATTTGTGTTTTCGTTCTACACAGCCGCTGCCCCTTGCTCTTTCCCACCCATTCGTTACATTCAACCTCTGACGAGACCGACCAAATATAGACTGAGAAACAAGACCACACACTTTGAGCATTCGGAATCGAAGGCAGGGCGTCCCTCGCCGCATTTGCTACGATTGCCATTTGCTACTTCTGCAGAAGCGGCGGCGACGACGACGACGACGACGACGACGACGAATATCGCGAGAGGCTCTGAGATATGTGAGAAATACATCTATAAAATATAATTCAGACTGCCTCGTCCCACCTTATGCTGTACCGCTTTGGCAAATGCTTTATCTGCGCCATTCGCCTTAATCGCATCTGAGATTAATTCTTAAAAAAACGCCTGTCGCTAATTGTTCGTCATCACAGGTACTGTTTGCTATACGGCCACGACGCGCAACTGATTTCCAAAATTCATCTTTCTCCTGTGAGGATGGAATTTAGGACCCCTGGTTTCTTAGACCAGTGCTCTACCACTGAGCTAAAGAGGCGCGGCCTAGCGGTACTCTTGGGTACTTCGTCCTTACGGTCGTCTGCATCATCAGACTTTAGTTGACAACACTTCATATTACCGGCTAATATTTGCAGCTATGGCGACAAATTACTGCTTGGCTACACATCTGACACGTAACCGATGTGCTCTCCAAACAACAACACTTGCATTTCAGAAAATGTCTTTCACACATGTCTACAAAATCACCTTCACCTTCAAATACAGTTTCCCTGCGACTGACAGAGACGTAGGCAAAGTTTAAAGTTGCTATTTATATTAAATATCGTTAATCAGAAAAACGGTAATTTACACCTGCAGCGGAACAAAATTCCGTTCCGCCCAGTGTCTGGCTCGAACCCACGACCCTGGGATTAAGAGTCTGACACTCTACCGACTGAGCTAGCCGGCTACCTCGGTGAATACCTGCCGGGTAGCACGTCACACAGTACTCGTTTGGGTTGGGTGGTCCCATACAGAATCTCTCCATGATGCCTAATGTTTTCCTAACGTCACACTCGTCACGTACTTCACTTTTATGTCATAATCATTTCTGAGAGGTAAAGAAATTGCATGACAACATGCAGAGCTAGTGGCGTCAAAATTAACACACATACTTTATGTGACTCAAAAGCCGAACGAGTTACTTTCCGACGTTGTTTTAGATGTGCAAGTGATAGTCAAAACTCGCTGTGTCGGCACTCTGCCGACCATTTCGCTAGTTAACACCGGTCTTGTTGTGTGTGTTTCAAGCTCAAGAGCATCTCCAAGCAAAAAATGGTCAACAGCAACATTCAGACGGTTTCGTACTGCTCAATTGCTACATTAAAACGTTATGTTTCTTTTTCAGAACTGGAAAAACACAAGCGTGACAGCATTCGAACCTGTAATCTTCAGATCCGAAGTCCGACGCCTTATCCATTAGGCCACACGGTCACTGACGACCAACGTTTACATGTATACGACTCATCTCGAAACGCTCACACCCCTGAGGATTTGTGTTTTCGTTCTACACAGCCGCTGCCCCTTGCTCTTTCCCACCCATTCGTTACATTCAACCTCTGACGAGACCGACCAAATATAGACTGAGAAACAAGACCACACACTTTGTGCATTCGGAATCGAAGGCAGGGCGTCCCTCGCCGCATTTGCTACGATTGCCATTTGCTACTTCTGCAGAAGCGGCGGCGGCGACGACGACGAATATCGCGAGAGGCTCTGAGATATGTGAGAAATACATCTATAAAATATAATTCAGACTGCCTCGTCCCACCTTATGCTGTACCGCTTTGGCAAATGCTTTATCTGCGCCATTCGCCTTAATCGCATCTGAGAGTAATTCTTAAAAAAACGCCTGTCGCTAATTGTTCGTCATCACAGGTACTGTTTGCTATACGGCCACGACGCGCAACTGATTTCCAAAATTCATCTTTCTCCTGTGAGGATGGAATTTAGGACCCCTGGTTTCTTAGACCAGTGCTCTAACACTGAGCTAAAGAGGCGCGGCCTAGCGGTACTCTTGGGTACTTCGTCCTTACGGTCGTCTGCATCATCAGACTTTAGTTGACAACACTTCATATTACCGGCTAATATTTGCAGCTATGGCGACAAATTACTGCTTGGCTACACATCTGACACGTAACCGATGTGCTCTCCAAACAACAACACTTGCATTTCAGAAAATGTCTTTCACACATGTCTACAAAATCACCTTCACCTTCAAATACAGTTTCCCTGCGACTGACAGAGACGTAGGCAAAGTTTAAAGTTGCTATTTATATTAAATATCGTAAATCAGAAAAACGGTAATTTACACCTGCAGCGGAACAAAATTCCGTTCCGCCCAGCGTCTGGCTCGAACCCACGACCCTGGGATTAAGAGTCTGACACTCTACCGACTGAGCTAGCCGGCTACCTCGGTGAATACCTGCCGGGTAGCACGTCACACAGTACTCGTTTGGGTTGGGTGGTCCCATACAGAATCTCTCCATGATGCCTAATGTTTTCCTAACGTCACACTCGTCACGTACTTCACTTTTATGTCATAATCATTTCTGAGAGGTAAAGAAATTGCATGACAACATGCAGAGCTAGTGGCGTCAAAATTAACACACATACTTTATGTGACTCAAAAGCCGAACGAGTTACTTTCCGACGTTGTTTTAGATGTGCAAGTGATAGTCAAAACTCGCTGTGTCGGCACTCTGCCGACCATTTCGCTAGTTAACACCGGTCTTGTTGTGTGTGTTTCAAGCTCAAGAGCATCTCCAAGCAAAAAATGGTCAACAGCAACATTCAGACGGTTTCGTACTGCTCAATTGCTACATTAAAACGTTATGTTTCTTTTTCAGAACAGGAAAAACACAAGCGTGACAGCATTCGAACCTGTAATCTTCAGATCCGAAGTCCGACGCCTTATCCATTACGCCACACGGTCACTGACGACCAACGTTTACATGTATACGACTCATCTCGAAACGCTCACACCCCTGAGGATTTGTGTTTACGTTCTACACAGCCGCTGCCCCTTGCTCTTTCCCACCCATTCGTTACATTCAACCTCTGACGAGACCGACCAAATATAGACTGAGAAACAAGACCACACACTTTGTGCATTCGGAATCGAAGGCAGGGCGTCCCTCGCCGCATTTGCTACGATTGCCATTTGCTACTTCTGCAGAAGCGGCGGCGGCGACGACGACGACGACGACGACGACGACGACGACGACGACGAATATCGCGAGAGGCTCTGAGATATGTGAGAAATACATCTATAAAACATAATTCAGACTGCCTCGTCCCACCTTATGCTGTACCGCTTTGGCAAATGCTTTATCTGCGCCATTCGCCTTAATCGCATCTGAGAGTAATTCTTAAAAAAACGCCTGTCGCTAATTGTTCGTCATCACAGGTACTGTTTGCTATACGGCCACGACGCGCAACTGATTTCCAAAATTCATCTTTCTCCTGTGAGGATGGAATTTACGACCCCTGGTTTCTTAGACCAGTGCTCTACGACTGAGCTAAAGAGGCGCGGCCTAGCGGTACTCTTGGGTACTTCGTCCTTACGGTCGTCTGCATCATCAGACTTTAGCTGACAACACTTCATATTACCGGCTAATACTTGCAGCTATGGCGACAAATTACTGCTTGGCTACACATCTGACACGTAACCGATGTGCTCTCCAAACAACAACACTTGCATTTCAGAAAATGTCTTTCACACATGTCTACAAAATCACCTTCACCTTCAAATACAGTTTCCTTGCGACTGACAGAGACGTAGGCAAAGTTTAAAGTTGCTATTTATATTAAATCTCGTTAATCAGAAAAACGGTAATTTACACCTGCAGCGGAACAAAATTCCGTTCCGCCCAGCGTCTGGCTCGAACCCACGACCCTGGGATTAAGAGTCTGACACTCTACCGACTGAGCTAGCCGGCTACCTCGGTGATTACCTGCAGGGTAGCACGTCACACAGTACTCGTTTGGGTTGGGTGGTCCCATACAGAATCTCTCCATGATGCCTAATGTTTTCCTAACGTCACACTCGTCACGTACTTCACTTTTATGTCATAATCATTTCTGAGAGGTAAAGAAATTGCATGACAACATGCAGAGCTAGTGGCGTCAAAATTAACACACATACTTTATGTGACTCAAAAGCCGAACGAGTTACTTTCCGACGTTGTTTTAGATGTGCAAGTGATAGTCAAAACTCGCTGTGTCGGCACTCTGCCGACCATTTCGCTAGTTAACACCGGTCTTGTTGTGTGTGTTTCAAGCTCAAGAGCATCTCCAAGCAAAAAATGGTCAACAGCAACATTCAGACGGTTTCGTACTGCTCAATTGCTACATTAAAACGTTATGTTTCTTTTTCAGAACTGGAAAAACACAAGCGTGACAGCATTCGAACCTGTAATCTTCAGATCCGAAGTCCGACGCCTTATCCATTAGGCCACACGGTCACTGACGACCAACGTTTACATGTATACGACTCATCTCGAAACGCTCACACCCCCTGAGGATTTGTGTTTTCGTTCTACACAGCCGCTGCCCCTTGCTCTTTCCCACCCATTCGTTACATTCAACCTCTGACGAGACCGACCAAATATAGACTGAGAAACAAGACCACACACTTTGTGCATTCGGAATCGAAGGCAGGGCGTCCCTCGCCGCATTTGCTACGATTGCCATTTGCTACTTCTGCAGAAGCGGCGGCGGCGACGACGACGACGACGACGACGACGACGACGACGACGACGACGAATATCGCGAGAGGCTCTGAGATATGTGAGAAATACATCTATAAAACATAATTCAGACTGCCTCGTCCCACCTTATGCTGTACCGCTTTGGCAAATGCTTTATCTGCGCCATTCGCCTTAATCGCCTCTGAGAGTAATTCTTAAAAAAACGCCTGTCGCTAATTGTTCGTCATCACAGGTACTGTTTGCTATACGGCCACGACGCGCAACTGATTTCCAAAATTCATCTTTCTCCTGTGAGGATGGAATTTACGACCCCTGGTTTCTTAGACCAGTGCTCTACGACTGAGCTAAAGAGGCGCGGCCTAGCGGTACTCTTGGGTACTTCGTCCTTACGGTCGTCTGCATCATCAGACTTTAGCTGACAACACTTCATATTACCGGCTAATACTTGCAGCTATGGCGACAAATTACTGCTTGGCTACACATCTGACACGTAACCGATGTGCTCTCCAAACAACAACACTTGCATTTCAGAAAATGTCTTTCACACATGTCTACAAAATCACCTTCACCTTCAAATACAGTTTCCCTGCGACTGACAGAGACGTAGGCAAAGTTTAAAGTTGCTATTGATATTAAATATCGTTAATCAGAAAAACGGTAATTTACACCTGCAGCGGAACAAAATTCCGTTCCGCCCAGCGTATGGCTCGAAACCACGACCCTGGGATTAAGAGTCTGACACTCTACCGACTGAGCTAGCCGGCTACCTCGGTGAATACCTGCCGGGTAGCACGTCACACTGTACTCGTTTGGGTTGGGTGGTCCCATACAGAATCTCTCCATGATGCCTAATGTTTTCCTAACGTCACACTCGTCACGTACTTCACTTTTATGTCATAATCATTTCTGAGAGGTAAAGAAATTGCATGACAACATGCAGAGCTAGTGGCGTCAAAATTAACACACATACTTTATGTGACTCAAAAGCCGAACGAGTTACTTTCCGACGTTGTTTTAGATGTGCAAGTGATAGTCAAAACTCGCTGTGTCGGCACTCTGCCGACCATTTCGCTAGTTAACACCGGTCTTGTTGTGTGTGTTTCAAGCTCATGAGCATCTCCAAGCAAAAAATGGTCAACAGCAACATTCAGACGGTTTCGTACTGCTCAATTGCTACATTAAAACGTTATGTTTCTTTTTCAGAACTGGAAAAACACAAGCGTGACAGCATTCGAACCTTTAATCTTCAGATCCGAAGTCCGACGCCTTATCCATTAGGCCACACGGTCACTGACGACCAACGGTTACATGTATACGACTCATCTCGAAACGCTCACACCCCTGAGGATTTGTGTTTTCGTTCTACACAGCCGCTGCCCCTTGCTCTTTCCCACCCATTCGTTACATTCAACCTCTGACGAGACCGACCAAATATAGACTGAGAAACAAGACCACACACTTTGTGCATTCGGAATCGAAGGCAGGGCGTCCCTCGCCGCATTTGCTACGATTGCCATTTGCTACTTCTGCAGAAGCGGCGGCGGCGACGACGACGACGACGACGACGACGAATATCGCGAGAGGCTCTGAGATATGTGAGAAATACATCTATAAAACATAATTCAGACTGCCTCGTCCCACCTTATGCTGTACCGCTTTGGCAAATGCTTTATCTGCGCCATTCGCCTTAATCGCATCTGAGAGTAATTCTTAAAAAAACGCCTGTCGCTAATTGTTCGTCATCACAGGTACTGTTTGCTATACGGCCACGACGCGCAACTGATTTCCAAAATTCATCTTTCTCCTGTGAGGATGGAATTTACGACCCCTGGTTTCTTAGACCAGTGCTCTACGACTGAGCTAAAGAGGCGCGGCCTAGCGGTACTCTTGGGTACTTCGTCCTTACGGTCGTCTGCATCATCAGACTTTAGCTGACAACACTTCATATTACCGGCTAATACTTGCAGCTATGGCGACAAATTACTGCTTGGCTACACATCTGACACGTAACCGATGTGCTCTCCAAACAACAACACTTGCATTTCAGAAAATGTCTTTCACACATGTCTACAAAATCACCTTCACCTTCAAATACAGTTTCCTTGCGACTGACAGAGACGTACTCAAAGTTTAAAGTTGCTATTTATATTAAATCTCGTTAATCAGAAAAACGGTAATTTACACCTGCAGCGGAACAAAATTCCGTTCCGCCCAGCGTCTGGCTCGAACCCACGACCCTGGGATTAAGAGTCTGACACTCTACCGACTGAGCTAGCCGGCTACCTCGATGAATACCTGCCGGGTAGCACGTCACACAGTACTCGTTTGGCTTGGGTGGTCCCATACAGAATCTCTCCATGATGCCTAATGTTTTCCTAACGTCACACTCGTCACGTACTTCACTTTTATGTCATAACCATTTCTGAGAGGTAAAGAAATTGCATGACAACATGCAGAGCTAGTGGCGTCAAAATTAACACAAATACTTTATGTGACTCAAAAGCCGAACGAGTTACTTTCCGACGTTGTTTTAGATGTGCAAGTGATAGTCAAAACTCGCTGTGTCGGCACTCTGCCGACCATTTCGCTAGTTAACACCGATCTTGTTGTGTGTGTTTCAAGCTCAAGAGCATCTCCAAGCAAAAAATGGTCAACAGCAACATTCAGACGGTTTCGTACTGCTCAATTGCTACATTAAAACGTTATGTTTCTTTTTCAGAACTGGAAAAACACAAGCGTGACAGCATTCGAACCTGTAATCTTCAGATCCGAAGTCCGACGCCTTATCCATTAGGCCACACGGTCACTGACGACCAACGTTTACATGTATACGACTCATCTCGAAACGCTCACACCCCCTGAGGATTTGTGTTTTCGTTCTACACAGCCGCTGCCCCTTGCTCTTTCCCACCCATTCGTTACATTCAACCTCTGACGAGACCGACCAAATATAGACTGAGAAACAAGACCACACACTTTGTGCATTCGGAATCGAAGGCAGGGCGTCCCTCGCCGCATTTGCTACGATTGCCATTTGCTACTTCTGCAGAAGCGGCGGCGGCGACGACGACGACGACGACGACGACGACGAATATCGCGAGAGGCTCTGAGATATGTGAGAAATACATCTATAAAACATAATTCAGACTGCCTCGTCCCACCTTATGCTGTACCGCTTTGGCAAATGCTTTATCTGCGCCATTCGCCTTAATCGCATCTGAGAGTAATTCTTAAAAAAACGCCTGTCGCTAATTGTTCGTCATCACAGGTACTGTTTGCTATACGGCCACGACGCGCAACTGATTTCCAAAATTCATCTTTCTCCTGTGAGGATGGAATTTACGACCCCTGGTTTCTTAGACCAGTGCTCTACGACTGAGCTAAAGAGGCGCGGCCTAGCGGTACTCTTGGGTACTTCGTCCTTACGGTCGTCTGCATCATCAGACTTTAGCTGACAACACTTCATATTACCGGCTAATACTTGCAGCTATGGCGACAAATTACTGCTTGGCTACACATCTGACACGTAACCGATGTGCTCTCCAAACAACAACACTTGCATTTCAGAAAATGTCTTTCACACATGTCTACAAAATCACCTTCACCTTCAAATACAGTTTCCCTGCGACTGACAGAGACGTAGGCAAAGTTTAAAGTTGCTATTGATATTAAATATCGTTAATCAGAAAAACGGTAATTTACACCTGCAGCGGAACAAAATTCCGTTCCGCCCAGCGTATGGCTCGAAACCACGACCCTGGGATTAAGAGTCTGACACTCTACCGACTGAGCTAGCCGGCTACCTCGGTGAATACCTGCCGGGTAGCACGTCACACTGTACTCGTTTGGGTTGGGTGGTCCCATACAGAATCTCTCCATGATGCCTAATGTTTTCCTAACGTCACACTCGTCACGTACTTCACTTTTATGTCATAATCATTTCTGAGAGGTAAAGAAATTGCATGACAACATGCAGAGCTAGTGGCGTCAAAATTAACACACATACTTTATGTGACTCAAAAGCCGAACGAGTTACTTTCCGACGTTGTTTTAGATGTGCAAGTGATAGTCAAAACTCGCTGTGTCGGCACTCTGCCGACCATTTCGCTAGTTAACACCGGTCTTGTTGTGTGTGTTTCAAGCTCATGAGCATCTCCAAGCAAAAAATGGTCAACAGCAACATTCAGACGGTTTCGTACTGCTCAATTGCTACATTAAAACGTTATGTTTCTTTTTCAGAACTGGAAAAACACAAGCGTGACAGCATTCGAACCTTTAATCTTCAGATCCGAAGTCCGACGCCTTATCCATTAGGCCACACGGTCACTGACGACCAACGGTTACATGTATACGACTCATCTCGAAACGCTCACACCCCTGAGGATTTGTGTTTTCGTTCTACACAGCCGCTGCCCCTTGCTCTTTCCCACCCATTCGTTACATTCAACCTCTGACGAGACCGACCAAATATAGACTGAGAAACAAGACCACACACTTTGTGCATTCGGAATCGAAGGCAGGGCGTCCCTCGCCGCATTTGCTACGATTGCCATTTGCTACTTCTGCAGAAGCGGCGGCGGCGACGACGACGACGACGACGACGACGACGAATATCGCGAGAGGCTCTGAGATATGTGAGAAATACATCTATAAAACATAATTCAGACTGCCTCGTCCCACCTTATGCTGTACCGCTTTGGCAAATGCTTTATCTGCGCCATTCGCCTTAATCGCATCTGAGAGTAATTCTTAAAAAAACGCCTGTCGCTAATTGTTCGTCATCACAGGTACTGTTTGCTATACGGCCACGACGCGCAACTGATTTCCAAAATTCATCTTTCTCCTGTGAGGATGGAATTTACGACCCCTGGTTTCTTAGACCAGTGCTCTACGACTGAGCTAAAGAGGCGCGGCCTAGCGGTACTCTTGGGTACTTCGTCCTTACGGTCGTCTGCATCATCAGACTTTAGCTGACAACACTTCATATTACCGGCTAATACTTGCAGCTATGGCGACAAATTACTGCTTGGCTACACATCTGACACGTAACCGATGTGCTCTCCAAACAACAACACTTGCATTTCAGAAAATGTCTTTCACACATGTCTACAAAATCACCTTCACCTTCAAATACAGTTTCCTTGCGACTGACAGAGACGTACTCAAAGTTTAAAGTTGCTATTTATATTAAATCTCGTTAATCAGAAAAACGGTAATTTACACCTGCAGCGGAACAAAATTCCGTTCCGCCCAGCGTCTGGCTCGAACCCACGACCCTGGGATTAAGAGTCTGACACTCTACCGACTGAGCTAGCCGGCTACCTCGATGAATACCTGCCGGGTAGCACGTCACACAGTACTCGTTTGGCTTGGGTGGTCCCATACAGAATCTCTCCATGATGCCTAATGTTTTCCTAACGTCACACTCGTCACGTACTTCACTTTTATGTCATAACCATTTCTGAGAGGTAAAGAAATTGCATGACAACATGCAGAGCTAGTGGCGTCAAAATTAACACAAATACTTTATGTGACTCAAAAGCCGAACGAGTTACTTTCCGACGTTGTTTTAGATGTGCAAGTGATAGTCAAAACTCGCTGTGTCGGCACTCTGCCGACCATTTCGCTAGTTAACACCGATCTTGTTGTGTGTGTTTCAAGCTCAAGAGCATCTCCAAGCAAAAAATGGTCAACAGCAACATTCAGACGGTTTCGTACTGCTCAATTGCTACATTAAAACGTTATGTTTCTTTTTCAGAACTGGAAAAACACAAGCGTGACAGCATTCGAACCTGTAATCTTCAGATCCGAAGTCCGACGCCTTATCCATTAGGCCACACGGTCACTGACGACCAACGTTTACATGTATACGACTCATCTCGAAACGCTCACACCCCCTGAGGATTTGTGTTTTCGTTCTACACAGCCGCTGCCCCTTGCTCTTTCCCACCCATTCGTTACATTCAACCTCTGACGAGACCGACCAAATATAGACTGAGAAACAAGACCACACACTTTGTGCATTCGGAATCGAAGGCAGGGCGTCCCTCGCCGCATTTGCTACGATTGCCATTTGCTACTTCTGCAGAAGCGGCGGCGGCGACGACGACGACGACGACGACGACGACGAATATCGCGAGAGGCTCTGAGATATGTGAGAAATACATCTATAAAACATAATTCAGACTGCCTCGTCCCACCTTATGCTGTACCGCTTTGGCAAATGCTTTATCTGCGCCATTCGCCTTAATCGCATCTGAGAGTAATTCTTAAAAAAACGCCTGTCGCTAATTGTTCGTCATCACAGGTACTGTTTGCTATACGGCCACGACGCGCAACTGATTTCCAAAATTCATCTTTCTCCTGTGAGGATGGAATTTACGACCCCTGGTTTCTTAGACCAGTGCTCTACGACTGAGCTAAAGAGGCGCGGCCTAGCGGTACTCTTGGGTACTTCGTACTTACGGTCGTCTGCATCATCAGACTTTAGCTGACAACACTTCATATTACCGGCTAATACTTGCAGCTATGGCGACAAATTACTGCTTGGCTACACATCTGACACGTAACCGATGTGCTCTCCAAACAACAACACTTGCATTTCAGAAAATGTCTTTCACACATGTCTACAAAATCACCTTCACCTTCAAATACAGTTTCCTTGCGACTGACAGAGACGTACTCAAAGTTTAAAGTTGCTATTTATATTAAATCTCGTTAATCAGAAAAACGGTAATTTACACCTGCAGCGGAACAAAATTCCGTTCCGCCCAGCGTCTGGCTCGAACCCACGACCCTGGGATTAAGAGTCTGACACTCTACCGACTGAGCTAGCCGGCTACATCGATGAATACCTGCCGGGTAGCACGTCACACAGTACTCGTTTGGCTTGGGTGGTCCCATACAGAATCTCTCCATGATGCCTAATGTTTTCCTAACGTCACACTCGTCACGTACTTCACTTTTATGTCATAACCATTTCTGAGAGGTAAAGAAATTGCATGACAACATGCAGAGCTAGTGGCGTCAAAATTAACACAAATACTTTATGTGACTCAAAAGCCGAACGAGTTACTTTCCGACGTTGTTTTAGATGTGCAAGTGATAGTCAAAACTCGCTGTGTCGGCACTCTGCCGACCATTTCGCTAGTTAACACCGATCTTGTTGTGTGTGTTTCAAGCTCAAGAGCATCTCCAAGCAAAAAATGGTCAACAGCAACATTCAGACGGTTTCGTACTGCTCAATTGCTACATTAATACGTTATGTTTCTTTTTCAGAACTGGAAAAACACAAGCGTGACAGCATTCGAACCTGTAATCTTCAGATCCGAAGTCCGACGCCTTATCCATTAGGCCACACGGTCACTGACGACCAACGTTTACATGTATACGACTCATCTCGAAACGCTCACACCCCCTGAGGATTTGTGTTTTCGTTCTACACAGCCGCTGCCCCTTGCTCTTTCCCACCCATTCGTTACATTCAACCTCTGACGAGACCGACCAAATATAGACTGAGAAACAAGACCACACACTTTGAGCATTCGGAATCGAAGGCAGGGCGTCCCTCGCCGCATTTGCTACGATTGCCATTTGCTACTTCTGCAGAAGCGGCGGCGGCGGCGGCGGCGACGACGACGACGACGACGACGAATATCGCGAGAGGCTCTGAGATATGTGAGAAATACATCTATAAAATGTAATTCAGACTGCCTCGTCCCACCTTATGCTGTACCGCTTTGGCAAATGCTTTATCTGCGCCATTCGCCTTAATCGCATCTGAGAGTAATTCTTAAAAAAACGCCTGTCGCTAATTGTTCGTCATCACAGATACTGTTTGCTATACGGCCACGACGCGCAACTGATTTCCAAAATTCATCTTTCTCCTGTGAGGATGGAACCTACGACCCCTGGTTTCTTAGACCAGTGCTCTACGACTGAGCTAAAGAGGCGCGGCCTAGCGGTACTCTTGGGTACTTCGTACTTACGGTCGTCTGCATCATCAGACTTTAGCTGACAACACTTCATATTACCGGCTAATACTTGCAGCTATGGCGACAAATTACTGCTTGGCTACACATCTGACACGTAACCGATGTGCTCTCCAAACAACAACACTTGCATTTCAGAAAATGTCTTTCACACATGTCTACAAAATCACCTTCACCTTCAAATACAGTTTCCCTGCGACTGACAGAGACGTAGGCAAAGTTTAAAGTTGCTATTGATATTAAATATCGTTAATCAGAAAAACGGTAATTTACACCTGCAGCGGAACAAAATTCCGTTCCGCCCAGCGTATGGCTCGAAACCACGACCCTGGGATTAAGAGTCTGACACTCTACCGACTGAGCTAGCCGGCTACCTCGGTGAATACCTGCCGGGTAGCACGTCACACTGTACTCGTTTGGGTTGGGTGGTCCCATACAGAATCTCTCCATGATGCCTAATGTTTTCCTAACGTCACACTCGTCACGTACTTCACTTTTATGTCATAATCATTTCTGAGAGGTAAAGAAATTGCATGACAACATGCAGAGCTAGTGGCGTCAAAATTAACACACATACTTTATGTGACTCAAAAGCCGAACGAGTTACTTTCCGACGTTGTTTTAGATGTGCAAGTGATAGTCAAAACTCGCTGTGTCGGCACTCTGCCGACCATTTCGCTAGTTAACACCGGTCTTGTTGTGTGTGTTTCAAGCTCATGAGCATCTCCAAGCAAAAAATGGTCAACAGCAACATTCAGACGGTTTCGTACTGCTCAATTGCTACATTAAAACGTTATGTTTCTTTTTCAGAACTGGAAAAACACAAGCGTGACAGCATTCGAACCTTTAATCTTCAGATCCGAAGTCCGACGCCTTATCCATTAGGCCACACGGTCACTGACGACCAACGTTTACATGTATACGACTCATCTCGAAACGCTCACACCCCTGAGGATTTGTGTTTTCGTTCTACACAGCCGCTGCCCCTTGCTCTTTCCCACCCATTCGTTACATTCAACCTCTGACGAGACCGACCAAATATAGACTGAGAAACAAGACCACACACTTTGTGCATTCGGAATCGAAGGCAGGGCGTCCCTCGCCGCATTTGCTACGATTGCCATTTGCTACTTCTGCAGAAGCGGCGGCGGCGACGACGACGACGACGACGACGACGACGACGAATATCGCGAGAGGCTCTGAGATATGTGAGAAATACATCTATAAAACATAATTCAGACTGCCTCGTCCCACCTTATGCTGTACCGCTTTGGCAAATGCTTTATCTGCGCCATTCGCCTTAATCGCATCTGAGAGTAATTCTTAAAAAAACGCCTGTCGCTAATTGTTCGTCATCACAGGTACTGTTTGCTATACGGCCACGACGCGCAACTGATTTCCAAAATTCATCTTTCTCCTGTGAGGATGGAATTTACGACCCCTGGTTTCTTAGACCAGTGCTCTACGACTGAGCTAAAGAGGCGCGGCCTAGCGGTACTCTTGGGTACTTCGTCCTTACGGTCGTCTGCATCATCAGACTTTAGCTGACAACACTTCATATTACCGGCTAATACTTGCAGCTATGGCGACAAATTACTGCTTGGCTACACATCTGACACGTAACCGATGTGCTCTCCAAACAACAACACTTGCATTTCAGAAAATGTCTTTCACACATGTCTACAAAATCACCTTCACCTTCAAATACAGTTTCCTTGCGACTGACAGAGACGTACTCAAAGTTTAAAGTTGCTATTTATATTAAATCTCGTTAATCAGAAAAACGGTAATTTACACCTGCAGCGGAACAAAATTCCGTTCCGCCCAGCGTCTGGCTCGAACCCACGACCCTGGGATTAAGAGTCTGACACTCTACCGACTGAGCTAGCCGGCTACCTCGATGAATACCTGCCGGGTAGCACGTCACACAGTACTCGTTTGGCTTGGGTGGTCCCATACAGAATCTCTCCATGATGCCTAATGTTTTCCTAACGTCACACTCGTCACGTACTTCACTTTTATGTCATAACCATTTCTGAGAGGTAAAGAAATTGCATGACAACATGCAGAGCTAGTGGCGTCAAAATTAACACAAATACTTTATGTGACTCAAAAGCCGAACGAGTTACTTTCCGACGTTGTTTTAGATGTGCAAGTGATAGTCAAAACTCGCTGTGTCGGCACTCTGCCGACCATTTCGCTAGTTAACACCGATCTTGTTGTGTGTGTTTCAAGCTCAAGAGCATCTCCAAGCAAAAAATGGTCAACAGCAACATTCAGACGGTTTCGTACTGCTCAATTGCTACATTAAAACGTTATGTTTCTTTTTCAGAACTGGAAAAACACAAGCGTGACAGCATTCGAACCTGTAATCTTCAGATCCGAAGTCCGACGCCTTATCCATTAGGCCACACGGTCACTGACGACCAACGTTTACATGTATACGACTCATCTCGAAACGCTCACACCCCCTGAGGATTTGTGTTTTCGTTCTACACAGCCGCTGCCCCTTGCTCTTTCCCACCCATTCGTTACATTCAACCTCTGACGAGACCGACCAAATATAGACTGAGAAACAAGACCACACACTTTGTGCATTCGGAATCGAAGGCAGGGCGTCCCTCGCCGCATTTGCTACGATTGCCATTTGCTACTTCTGCAGAAGCGGCGGCGGCGACGACGACGACGACGACGACGACGACGAATATCGCGAGAGGCTCTGAGATATGTGAGAAATACATCTATAAAACATAATTCAGACTGCCTCGTCCCACCTTATGCTGTACCGCTTTGGCAAATGCTTTATCTGCGCCATTCGCCTTAATCGCATCTGAGAGTAATTCTTAAAAAAACGCCTGTCGCTAATTGTTCGTCATCACAGGTACTGTTTGCTATACGGCCACGACGCGCAACTGATTTCCAAAATTCATCTTTCTCCTGTGAGGATGGAATTTACGACCCCTGGTTTCTTAGACCAGTGCTCTACGACTGAGCTAAAGTGGCGCGGCCTAGCGGTACTCTTGGGTACTTCGTACTTACGGTCGTCTGCATCATCAGACTTTAGCTGACAACACTTCATATTACCGGCTAATACTTGCAGCTATGGCGACAAATTACTGCTTGGCTACACATCTGACACGTAACCGATGTGCTCTCCAAACAACAACACTTGCATTTCAGAAAATGTCTTTCACACATGTCTACAAAATCACCTTCACCTTCAAATACAGTTTCCTTGCGACTGACAGAGACGTACTCAAAGTTTAAAGTTGCTATTTATATTAAATCTCGTTAATCAGAAAAACTGTAATTTACACCTGCAGCGGAACAAAATTCCGTTCCGCCCAGCGTCTGGCTCGAACCCACGACCCTGGGATTAAGAGTCTGACACTCTACCGACTGAGCTAGCCGGCTACATCGATGAATACCTGCCGGGTAGCACGTCACACAGTACTCGTTTGGCTTGGGTGGTCCCATACAGAATCTCTCCATGATGCCTAATGTTTTCCTAACGTCACACTCGTCACGTACTTCACTTTTATGTCATAACCATTTCTGAGAGGTAAAGAAATTGCATGACAACATGCAGAGCTAGTGGCGTCAAAATTAACACAAATACTTTATGTGACTCAAAAGCCGAACGAGTTACTTTCCGACGTTGTTTTAGATGTGCAAGTGATAGTCAAAACTCGCTGTGTCGGCACTCTGCCGACCATTTCGCTAGTTAACACCGATCTTGTTGTGTGTGTTTCAAGCTCAAGAGCATCTCCAAGCAAAAAATGGTCAACAGCAACATTCAGACGGTTTCGTACTGCTCAATTGCTACATTAATACGTTATGTTTCTTTTTCAGAACTGGAAAAACACAAGCGTGACAGCATTCGAACCTGTAATCTTCAGATCCGAAGTCCGACGCCTTATCCATTAGGCCACACGGTCACTGACGACCAACGTTTACATGTATACGACTCATCTCGAAACGCTCACACCCCCTGAGGATTTGTGTTTTCGTTCTACACAGCCGCTGCCCCTTGCTCTTTCCCACCCATTCGTTACATTCAACCTCTGACGAGACCGACCAAATATAGACTGAGAAACAAGACCACACACTTTGAGCATTCGGAATCGAAGGCAGGGCGTCCCTCGCCGCATTTGCTACGATTGCCATTTGCTACTTCTGCAGAAGCGGCGGCGGCGGCGGCGGCGACGACGACGACGACGACGACGAATATCGCGAGAGGCTCTGAGATATGTGAGAAATACATCTATAAAATGTAATTCAGACTGCCTCGTCCCACCTTATGCTGTACCGCTTTGGCAAATGCTTTATCTGCGCCATTCGCCTTAATCGCATCTGAGAGTAATTCTTAAAAAAACGCCTGTCGCTAATTGTTCGTCATCACAGATACTGTTTGCTATACGGCCACGACGCGCAACTGATTTCCAAAATTCATCTTTCTCCTGTGAGGATGGAACCTACGACCCCTGGTTTCTTAGACCAGTGCTCTACGACTGAGCTAAAGAGGCGCGGCCTAGCGGTACTCTTGGGTACTTCGTACTTACGGTCGTCTGCATCATCAGACTTTAGCTGACAACACTTCATATTACCGGCTAATACTTGCAGCTATGGCGACAAATTACTGCTTGGCTACACATCTGACACGTAACCGATGTGCTCTCCAAACAACAACACTTGCATTTCAGAAAATGTCTTTCACACATGTCTACAAAATCACCTTCACCTTCAAATACAGTTTCCTTGCGACTGACAGAGACGTACTCAAAGTTTAAAGTTGCTATTTATATTAAATCTCGTTAATCAGAAAAACGGTAATTTACACCTGCAGCGGAACAAAATTCCGTTCCGCCCAGCGTCTGGCTCGAACCCACGACCCTGGGATTAAGAGTCTGACACTCTACCGACTGAGCTAGCCGGCTACATCGATGAATACCTGCCGGGTAGCACGTCACACAGTACTCGTTTGGCTTGGGTGGTCCCATACAGAATCTCTCCATGATGCCTAATGTTTTCCTAACGTCACACTCGTCACGTACTTCACTTTTATGTCATAACCATTTCTGAGAGGTAAAGAAATTGCATGACAACATGCAGAGCTAGTGGCGTCAAAATTAACACAAATACTTTATGTGACTCAAAAGCCGAACGAGTTACTTTCCGACGTTGTTTTAGATGTGCAAGTGATAGTCAAAACTCGCTGTGTCGGCACTCTGCCGACCATTTCGCTAGTTAACACCGATCTTGTTGTGTGTGTTTCAAGCTCAAGAGCATCTCCAAGCAAAAAATGGTCAACAGCAACATTCAGACGGTTTCGTACTGCTCAATTGCTACATTAATACGTTATGTTTCTTTTTCAGAACTGGAAAAACACAAGCGTGACAGCATTCGAACCTGTAATCTTCAGATCCGAAGTCCGACGCCTTATCCATTAGGCCACACGGTCACTGACGACCAACGTTTACATGTATACGACTCATCTCGAAACGCTCACACCCCCTGAGGATTTGTGTTTTCGTTCTACACAGCCGCTGCCCCTTGCTCTTTCCCACCCATTCGTTACATTCAACCTCTGACGAGACCGACCAAATATAGACTGAGAAACAAGACCACACACTTTGAGCATTCGGAATCGAAGGCAGGGCGTCCCTCGCCGCATTTGCTACGATTGCCATTTGCTACTTCTGCAGAAGCGGCGGCGGCGGCGACGACGACGACGACGACGACGACGACGACGAATATCGCGAGAGGCTCTGAGATATGTGAGAAATACATCTATAAAATATAATTCAGACTGCCTCGTCCCACCTTATGCTGTACCGCTTTGGCAAATGCTTTATCTGCGCCATGCGCCTTAATCGCATCTGAGAGTAATTCTTAAAAAAACGCCTGTCGCTAATTGTTCGTCATCACAGGTACTGTTTGCTATACGGCCACGACGCGCAACTGATTTCCAAAATTCATCTTTCTCCTGTGAGGATGGAATTTAGGACCCCTGGTTTCTTAGACCAGTGCTCTACCACTGAGCTAAAGAGGCGCGGCCTAGCGGTACTCTTGGGTACTTCGTCCTTACGGTCGTCTGCATCATCAGACTTTAGTTGACAACACTTCATATTACCGGCTAATATTTGCAGCTATGGCGACAAATTACTGCTTGGCTACACATCTGACACGTAACCGATGTGCTCTCCAAACAACAACACTTGCATTTCAGAAAATGTCTTTCACACATGTCTACAAAATCACCTTCACCTTCAAATACAGTTTCCTTGCGACTGACAGAGACGTAGGCAAAGTTTAAAGTTGCTATTTATATTAAATCTCGTTAATCAGAAAAACGGTGATTTACACCTGCAGCGGAACAAAATTCCGTTCCGCCCAGCGTCTGGCTCGAACCCACGACCCTGGGATTAAGAGTCTGACACTCTACCGACTGAGCTAGCCGGCTACCTCGGTGAATACCTGCCGGGTAGCACGTCACACACTACTCGTTTGGGTTGGGTGGTCCCATACAGAATCTCTCCATGATGCCTAATGTTTTCCTAACGTCACACTCGTCACGTACTTCACTTTTATGTCATAATCATTTCTGAGAGGTAAAGAAATTGCATGACAACATGCAGAGCTAGTGGCGTCAAAATTAACACACATACTTTATGTGACTCAAAAGCCGAACGAGTTACTTTCCGACGTTGTTTTAGATGTGCAAGTGATAGTCAAAACTCGCTGTGTCGGCACTCTGCCGACCATTTCGCTAGTTAACACCGGTCTTGTTGTGTGTGTTTCAAGCTCAAGAGCATCTCCAAGCAAAAAATGGTCAACAGCAACATTCAGACGGTTTCGTACTGCTCAATTGCTACATTAAAACGTTATGTTTCTTTTTCAGAACTGGAAAAACACAAGCGTGACAGCATTCGAACCTGTAATCTTCAGATCCGAAGTCCGACGCCTTATCCATTAGGCCACACGGTCACTGACGACCAACGTTTACATGTATACGACTCATCTCGAAACGCTCACACCCCCTGAGGATTTGTGTTTTCGTTCTACACAGCCGCTGCCCCTTGCTCTTTCCCACCCATTCGTTACATTCAACCTCTGACGAGACCGACCAAATATAGACTGAGAAACAAGACCACACACTTTGTGCATTCGGAATCGAAGGCAGGGCGTCCCTCGCCGCATTTGCTACGATTGCCATTTGCTACTTCTGCAGAAGCGGCGGCGGCGACGACGACGACGACGACGACGAATATCGCGAGAGGCTCTGAGATATGTGAGAAATACATCTATAAAATATAATTCAGACTGCCTCGTGCCACCTTATGCTGTACCGCTTTGGCAAATGCTTTATCTGCGCCATTCGCCTTAATCGCATCTGAGAGTAATTCTTAAAAAAACGCCTGTCGCTAATTGTTCGTCATCACAGGTACTGTTTGCTATACGGCCACGACGCGCAACTGATTTCCAAAATTCATCTTTCTCCTGTGAGGATGGAATTTAGGACCCCTGGTTTCTTAGACCAGTGCTCTACCACTGAGCTAAAGAGGCGCGGCCTAGCGGTACTCTTGGGTACTTCGTCCTTACGGTCGTCTGCATCATCAGACTTTAGTTGACAACACTTCATATTACCGGCTAATATTTGCAGCTATGGCGACAAATTACTGCTTGGCTACACATCTGACACGTAACCGATGTGCTCTCCAAACAACAACACTTGCATTTCAGAAAATGTCTTTCACACATGTCTACAAAATCACCTTCACCTTCAAATACAGTTTCCCTGCGACTGACAGAGACGTAGGCAAAGTTTAAAGTTGCTATTTATATTAAATATCGTTAATCAGAAAAACGGTAATTTACACCTGCAGCGGAACAAAATTCCGTTCCGCCCAGCGTCTGGCTCGAACCCACGACCCTGGGATTAAGAGTCTGACACTCTACCGACTGAGCTAGCCGGCTACCTCGGTGAATACCTGCCCGGTAGCACGTCACACAGTACTCGTTTGGGTTGGGTGGTCCCATACAGAATCTCTCCATGATGCCTAATGTTTTCCTAACGTCACACTCGTCACGTACTTCACTTTTATGTCATAATCATTTCTGAGAGGTAAAGAAATTGCATGACAACATGCAGAGCTAGTGGCGTCAAAATTAACACACATACTTTATGTGACTCAAAAGCCGAACGAGTTACTTTCCGACGTTGTTTTAGATGTGCAAGTGATAGTCAAAACTCGCTGTGTCGGCACTCTGCCGACCATTTCGCTAGTTAACACCGATCTTGTTGTGTGTGTTTCAAGCTCAAGAGCATCTCCAAGCAAAAAATGGTCAACAGCAACATTCAGACGGTTTCGTACTGCTCAATTGCTACATTAAAACGTTATGTTTCTTTTTCAGAACTGGAAAAACACAAGCGTGACAGCATTCGAACCTGTAATCTTCAGATCCGAAGTCCGACGCCTTATCCATTAGGCCACACGGTCACTGACGACCAACGTTTACATGTATACGACTCATCTCGAAACGCTCACACCCCCTGAGGATTTGTGTTTTCGTTCTACACAGCCGCTGCCCCTTGCTCTTTCCCACCCATTCGTTACATTCAACCTCTGACGAGACCGACCAAATATAGACTGAGAAACAAGACCACACACTTTGAGCATTCGGAATCGAAGGCAGGGCGTCCCTCGCCGCATTTGCTACGATTGCCATTTGCTACTTCTGCAGAAGCGGCGGCGGCGACGACGACGACGACGACGACGACGACGACGACGAATATCGCGAGAGGCTCTGAGATATGTGAGAAATACATCTATAAAATATAATTCAGACTGCCTCGTCCCACCTTATGCTGTACCGCTTTGGCAAATGCTTTATCTGCGCCATTCGCCTTAATCGCATCTGAGAGTAATTCTTAAAAAAACGCCTGTCGCTAATTGTTCGTCATCACAGGTACTGTTTGCTATACGGCCACGACGCGCAACTGATTTCCAAAATTCATCTTTCTCCTGTGAGGATGGAATTTACGACCCCTCGTTTCTTAGACCAGTGCTCTACCACTGAGCTAAAGAGGCGCGGCCTAGCGGTACTCTTGGGTACTTCGTCCTTACGGTCGTCTGCATCATCAGACTTTAGCTGACAACACTTCATATTACCAGCTAATATTTGCAGCTATGGCGACAAATTACTGCTTGGCTACACATCTGACACGTAACCGATGTGCTCTCCAAACAACAACACTTGCATTTCAGAAAATGTCTTTCACACATGTCTACAAAATCACCTTCACCTTCAAATACAGTTTCCTTGCGACTGACAGAGACGTAGGCAAAGTTTAAAGTTGCTATTTATATTAAATATCGTTAATCAGAAAAACGGTAATTTACACCTGCAGCGGAACAAAATTCCGTTCCGCCCAGCGTCTGGCTCGAACCAACGACCCTGGGATTAAGAGTCTGACACTCTACCGACTGAGCTAGCCGGCTACCTCGGTGAATACCTGCCGGGTAGCACGTCACACACTACTCGTTTGGGTTGGGTGGTCCCATACAGAATCTCTCCATGATGCCTAATGTTTTCCTAACGTCACACTCGTCACGTACTTCACTTTTATGTCATAATCATTTCTGAGAGGTAAAGAAATTGCATGACAACATGCAGAGCTAGTGGCGTCAAAATTAACACACATACTTTATGTGACTCAAAAGCCGAACGAGTTACTTTCCGACGTTGTTTTAGATGTGCAAGTGATAGTCAAAACTCGCTGTGTCGGCACTCTGCCGACCATTTCGCTAGTTAACACCGGTCTTGTTGTGTGTGTTTCAAGCTCAAGAGCATCTCCAAGCAAAAAATGGTCAACAGCAACATTCAGACGGTTTCGTACTGCTCAATTGCTACATTAAAACGTTATGTTTCTTTTTCAGAACTGGAAAAACACAAGCGTGACAGCATTCGAACCTGTAATCTTCAGATCCGAAGTCCGACGCCTTATCCATTAGGCCACACGGTCACTGACGACCAACGTTTACATGTATACGACTCATCTCGAAACGCTCACACCCCCTGAGGATTTGTGTTTTCGTTCTACACAGCCGCTGCCCCTTGCTCTTTCCCACCCATTCGTTACATTCAACCTCTGACGAGACCGACCAAATATAGACTGAGAAACAAGACCACACACTTTGAGCATTCGGAATCGAAGGCAGGGCGTCCCTCGCCGCATTTGCTACGATTGCCATTTGCTACTTCTGCAGAAGCGGCGGCGGCGACGACGACGACGACGACGACGAATATCGCGAGAGGCTCTGAGATATGTGAGAAATACATCTATAAAATATAATTCAGACTGCCTCGTCCCACCTTATGCTGTACCGCTTTGGCAAATGCTTTATCTGCGCCATTCGCCTTAATCGCATCTGAGAGTAATTCTTAAAAAAACGCCTGTCGCTAATTGTTCGTCATCACAGGTACTGTTTGCTATACGGCCACGACGCGCAACTGATTTCCAAAATTCATCTTTCTCCTGTGAGGATGGAATTTAGGACCCCTGGTTTCTTAGACCAGTGCTCTAACACTGAGCTAAAGAGGCGCGGCCTAGCGGTACTCTTGGGTACTTCGTCCTTACGGTCGTCTGCATCATCAGACTTTAGTTGACAACACTTCATATTACCGGCTAATATTTGCAGCTATGGCGACAAATTACTGCTTGGCTACACATCTGACACGTAACCGATGTGCTCTCCAAACAACAACACTTGCATTTCAGAAAATGTCTTTCACACATGTCTACAAAATCACCTTCACCTTCAAATACAGTTTCCCTGCGACTGACAGAGACGTAGGCAAAGTTTAAAGTTGCTATTTATATTAAATATCGTTAATCAGAAAAACGGTAATTTACACCTGCAGCGGAACAAAATTCCGTTCCGCCCAGCGTCTGGCTCGAACCCACGACCCTGGGATTAAGAGTCTGACACTCTACCGACTGAGCTAGCCGGCTACCTCGGTGAATACCTGCCGGGTAGCACGTCACACAGTACTCGTTTGGGTTGGGTGGTCCCATACAGAATCTCTCCATGATGCCTAATGTTTTCCTAACGTCACACTCGTCACGTACTTCACTTTTATGTCATAATCATTTCTGAGAGGTAAAGAAATTGCATGACAACATGCAGAGCTAGTGGCGTCAAAATTAACACACATACTTTATGTGACTCAAAAGCCGAACGAGTTACTTTCCGACGTTGTTTTAGATGTGCAAGTGATAGTCAAAACTCGCTGTGTCGGCACTCTGCCGACCATTTCGCTAGTTAACACCGGTCTTGTTGTGTGTGTTTCAAGCTCAAGAGCATCTCCAAGCAAAAAATGGTCAACAGCAACATTCAGACGGTTTCGTACTGCTCAATTGCTACATTAAAACGTTATGTTTCTTTTTCAGAACTGGAAAAACACAAGCGTGACAGCATTCGAACCTCTAATCTTCAGATCCGAAGTCCCACGCCTTATCCATTAGGCCACACGGTCACTGACGACCAACGTTTACATGTATGCGACTCATCTCGAAACGCTCACACCCCCTGAGGATTTGTGTTTTCGTTCTACACAGCCGCTGCCCCTTGCTCTTTCCCACCCATTCGTTACATTCAACCTCTGACGAGACCGACCAAATATAGACTGAGAAACAAGACCACACACTTTGTGCATTCGGAATCGAAGGCAGGGCGTCCCTCGCCGCATTTGCTACGATTGCCATTTGCTACTTCTGCAGAAGCGGCGGCGGCGAGAAATACATCTATAAAATATAATTCAGACTGCCTCGTCCCACCTTATGCTGTACCGCTTTGGCAAATGCTTTATCTGCGCCATTCGCCTTAATCGCATCTGAGAGTAATTCTTAAAAAAACGCCTGTCGCTAATTGTTCGTCATCACAGGTACTGTTTGCTATACGGCCACGACGCGCAACTGATTTCCAAAATTCATCTTTCTCCTGTGAGGATGGAATTTAGGACCCCTGGTTTCTTAGACCAGTGCTCTACCACTGAGCTAAAGAGGCGCGGCCTAGCGGTACTCTTGGGTACTTCGTCCTTACGGTCGTCTGCATCATCAGACTTTAGCTGACAACACTTCATATTACCAGCTAATATTTGCAGCTATGGCGACAAATTACTGCTTGGCTACACATCTGACACGTAACCGATGTGCTCTCCAAACAACAACACTTGCATTTCAGAAAATGTCTTTCACACATGTCTACAAAATCACCTTCACCTTCAAATACAGTTTCCTTGCGACTGACAGAGACGTAGGCAAAGTTTAAAGTTGCTATTTATATTAAATATCGTTAATCAGAAAAACGGTAATTTACACCTGCAGCGGAACAAAATTCCGTTCCGCCCAGCGTCTGGCTCGAACCAACGACCCTGAGATTAAGAGTCTGACACTCTACCGACTGAGCTAGCCGGCTACCTCGGTGAATACCTGCCGGGTAGCACGTCACACAGTACTCGTTTGGGTTGGGTGGTCCCATACAGAATCTCTCCATGATGCCTAATGTTTTCCTAACGTCACACTCGTCACGTACTTCACTTTTATGTCATAATCATTTCTGAGAGGTAAAGAAATTGCATGACAACATGCAGAGCTAGTGGCGTCAAAATTAACACACATACTTTATGTGACTCAAAAGCCGAACGAGTTACTTTCCGACGTTGTTTTAGATGTGCAAGTGATAGTCAAAACTCGCTGTGTCGGCACTCTGCCGACCATTTCGCTAGTTAACACCGGTCTTGTTGTGTGTGTTTCAAGCTCAAGAGCATCTCCAAGCAAAAAATGGTCAACAGCAACATTCAGACGGTTTCGTACTGCTCAATTGCTACATTAAAACGTTATGTTTCTTTTTCAGAACTGGAAAAACACAAGCGTGACAGCATTCGAACCTGTAATCTTCAGATCCGAAGTCCGACGCCTTATCCATTAGGCCACACGGTCACTGACGACAAACGTTTACATGTATACGACTCATCTCGAAACGCTCACACCCCCTGAGGATTTGTGTTTTCGTTCTACACAGCCGCTGCCCCTTGCTCTTTCCCACCCATTCGTTACATTCAACCTCTGACGAGACCGACCAAATATAGACTGAGAAACAAGACCACACACTTTGAGCATTCGGAATCGAAGGCAGGGCGTCCCTCGCCGCATTTGCTACGATTGCCATTTGCTACTTCTGCAGAAGAGGCGGCGGCGACGACGACGACGACGACGACGAATATCGCGAGAGGCTCTGAGATATGTGAGAAATACATCTATAAAATATAATTCAGACTGCCTCGTCCCACCTTATGCTGTACCGCTTTGGCAAATGCTTTATCTGCGCCATTCGCCTTAATCGCATCTGAGAGTAATTCTTAAAAAAACGCCTGTCGCTAATTGTTCGTCATCACAGGTACTGTTTGCTATACGGCCACGACGCGCAACTGATTTCCAAAATTCATCTTTCTCCTGTGAGGATGGAATTTAGGACCCCTGGTTTCTTAGACCAGTGCTCTACCACTGAGCTAAAGAGGCGCGGCCTAGCGGTACTCTTGGGTACTTCGTCCTTACGGTCGTCTGCATCATCAGACTTTAGTTGACAACACTTCATATTACCGGCTAATATTTGCAGCTATGGCGACAAATTACTGCTTGGCTACACATCTGACACGTAACCGATGTGCTCTCCAAACAACAACACTTGCATTTCAGAAAATGTCTTTCACACATGTCTACAAAATCACCTTCACCTTCAAATACAGTTTCCCTGCGACTGACAGAGACGTAGGCAAAGTTTAAAGTTGCTATTTATATTAAATATCGTTAATCAGAAAAACGGTAATTTACACCTGCAGCGGAACAAAATTCCGTTCCGCCCAGCGTCTGGCTCGAACCCACGACCCTGGGATTAAGAGTCTGACACTCTACCGACTGAGCTAGCCGGCTACCTCGGTGAATACCTGCCGGGTAGCACGTCACACAGTACTCGTTTGGGTTGGGTGGTCCCATACAGAATCTCTCCATGATGCCTAATGTTTTCCTAACGTCACACTCGTCACGTACTTCACTTTTATGTCATAATCATTTCTGAGAGGTAAAGAAATTGCATGACAACATGCAGAGCTAGTGGCGTCAAAATTAACACACATACTTTATGTGACTCAAAAGCCGAACGAGTTACTTTCCGACGTTGTTTTAGATGTGCAAGTGATAGTCAAAACTCGCTGTGTCGGCACTCTGCCGACCATTTCGCTAGTTAACACCGGTCTTGTTGTGTGTGTTTCAAGCTCAAGAGCATCTCCAAGCAAAAAATGGTCAACAGCAACATTCAGACGGTTTCGTACTGCTCAATTGCTACATTAAAACGTTATGTTTCTTTTTCAGAACTGGAAAAACACAAGCGTGACAGCATTCGAACCTCTAATCTTCAGATCCGAAGTCCGACGCCTTATCCATTAGGCCACACGGTCACTGACGACGAACGTTTACATGTATACGACTCATCTCGAAACGCTCACACCCCCTGAGGATTTGTGTTTTCGTTCTACACAGCCGCTGCCCCTTGCTCTTTCCCACCCATTCGTTACATTCAACCTCTGACGAGACCGACCAAATATAGACTGAGAAACAAGACCACACACTTTGTGCATTCGGAATCGAAGGCAGGACGTCCCTCGCCGCATTTGCTACGATTGCCATTTGCTACTTCTGCAGAAGCGGCGGCGGCGACGACGACGACGACGACGACGACGACGACGAATATCGCGAGAGGCTCTGAGATATGTGAGAAATACATCTATAAAATATAATTCAGACTGCCTCGTCCCACCTTATGCTGTACCGCTTTGGCAAATGCTTTATCTGCGCCATTCGCCTTAATCGCATCTGAGAGTAATTCTTAAAAAAACGCCTGTCGCTAATTGTTCGTCATCACAGGTACTGTTTGCTATACGGCCACGACGCGCAACTGATTTCCAAAATTCATCTTTCTCCTGTGAGGATGGAATTTACGACCCCTGGTTTCTTAGACCAGTGCTCTACGACTGAGCTAAAGAGGCGCGGCCTAGCGGTACTCTTGGGTACTTCGTCCTTACGGTCGTCTGCATCATCAGACTTTAGCTGACAACACTTCATATTACCGGCTAATACTTGCAGCTATGGCGACAAATTACTGCTTGGCTACCCATCTGACACGTAACCGATGTGCTCTCCAAACAACAACACTTGCATTTCAGAAAATGTCTTTCACACATGTCTACAAAATCACCTTCACCTTCAAATACAGTTTCCTTGCGACTGACAGAGACGTAGGCAAAGTTTAAAGTTGCTATTTATATTAAATCTCGTTAATCAGAAAAACGGTAATTTACACCTGCAGCGGAACAAAATTCCGTTCCGCCCAGCGTCTGGCTCGAACCCACGACCCTGGGATTAAGAGTCTGACACTCTACCGACTGAGCTAGCCGGCTACCTCGGTGAATACCTGCCGGGTAGCACGTCACACAGTACTCGTTTGGCTTGGTTGGTCCCATACAGAATCTCTCCATGATGCCTAATGTTTTCCTAACGTCACACTCGTCACGTACTTCACTTTTATGTCATAATCATTTCTGAGAGGTAAAGAAATTGCATGACAACATGCAGAGCTAGTGGCGTCAAAATTAACACACATACTTTATGTGACTCAAAAGCCGAACGAGTTACTTTCCGACGTTGTTTTAGATGTGCAAGTGATAGTCAAAACTCGCTGTGTCGGCACTCTGCCGACCATTTCGCTAGTTAACACCGATCTTGTTGTGTGTGTTTCAAGCTCAAGAGCATCTCCAAGCAAAAAATGGTCAACAGCAACATTCAGACGGTTTCGTACTGCTCAATTGCTACATTAAAACGTTATGTTTCTTTTTCAGAACTGGAAAAACACAAGCGTGACAGCATTCGAACCTGTAATCTTCAGATCCGAAGTCCGACGCCTTATCCATTAGGCCACACGGTCACTGACGACCAACGTTTACATGTATACGACTCATCTCGAAACGCTCACACCCCCTGAGGATTTGTGTTTTCGTTCTACACAGCCGCTGCCCCTTGCTCTTTCCCACCCATTCGTTACATTCAACCTCTGACGAGACCGACCAAATATAGACTGAGAAACAAGACCACACACTTTGAGCATTCGGAATCGAAGGCAGGGCGTCCCTCGCCGCATTTGCTACGATTGCCATTTGCTACTTCTGCAGAAGCGGCGGCGGCGACGACGACGACGACGACGACGACGACGACGAATATCGCGAGAGGCTCTGAGATATGTGAGAAATACATCTATAAAATATAATTCAGACTGCCTCGTCCCACCTTATGCTGTACCGCTTTGGCAAATGCTTTATCTGCGCCATTCGCCTTAATCGCATCTGAGAGTAATTCTTAAAAAAACGCCTGTCGCTAATTGTTCGTCATCACAGGTACTGTTTGCTATACGGCCACGACGCGCAACTGATTTCCAAAATTCATCTTTCTCCTGTGAGGATGGAATTTAGGACCCCTGGTTTCTTAGACCAGTGCTCTACCACTGAGCTAAAGAGGCGCGGCCTAGCGGTACTCTTGGGTACTTCGTCCTTACGGTCGTCTGCATCATCAGACTTTAGCTGACAACACTTCATATTACCGGCTAATATTTGCAGCTATGGCGACAAATTACTGCTTGGCTACACATCTGACACGTAACCGATGTGCTCTCCAAACAACAACACTTGCATTTCAGAAAATGTCTTTCACACATGTCTACAAAATCACCTTCACCTTCAAATACAGTTTCCTTGCGACTGACAGAGACGTAGGCAAAGTTTAAAGTTGCTATTTCCATTAAATCTCGTTAATCAGAAAAACGGTAATTTACACCTGCAGCGGAACAAAATTCCGTTCCGCCCAGCGTCTGGCTCGAACCAACGACCCTGGGATTAAGAGTCTGACACTCTACCGACTGAGCTAGCCGGCTACCTCGGTGAATACCTGCCGGGTAGCACGTCACACAGTACTCGTTTGGGTTGGGTGGTCCCATACAGAATCTCTCCATGATTCCTAATGTTTTCCTAACGTCACACTCGTCACGTACTTCACTTTTATGTCATAATCATTTCTGAGAGGTAAAGAAATTGCATGACAACATGCAGAGCTAGTGGCGTCAAAATTAACACACATACTTTATGTGACTCAAAAGCCGAACGAGTTACTTTCCGACGTTGTTTTAGATGTGCAAGTGATAGTCAAAACTCGCTGTGTCGGCACTCTGCCGACCATTTCGCTAGTTAACACCGGTCTTGTTGTGTGTGTTTCAAGCTCAAGAGCATCTCCAAGCAAAAAATGGTCAACAGCAACATTCAGACGGTTTCGTACTGCTCAATTGCTACATTAAAACGTTATGTTTCTTTTTCAGAACTGGAAAAACACAAGCGTGACAGCATTCGAACCTGTAATCTTCAGATCCGAAGTCCGACGCCTTATCCATTAGGCCACACGGTCACTGACGACCAACGTTTACATGTATACGACTCATCTCGAAACGCTCACACCCCTGAGGATATGTGTTTTCGTTCTACACAGCCGCTGCCCCTTGCTCTTTCCCACCCATTCGTTACATTCAACCTCTGACGAGACCGACCAAATATAGACTGAGAAACAAGACCACACACTTTGTGCATTCGGAATCGAAGGCAGGGCGTCCCTCGCCGCATTTGCTACGATTGCCATTTGCTACTTCTGCAGAAGCGGCGACGGCGACGACGACGACGACGACGACGACGACGAATATCGCGAGAGGCTCTGAGATATGTGAGAAATACATCTATAAAATATAATTCAGACTGCCTCGTGCCACCTTATGCTGTACCGCTTTGGCAAATGCTTTATCTGCGCCATTCGCCTTAATCGCATCTGAGAGTAATTCTTAAAAAAACGCCTGTCGCTAATTGTTCGTCATCACAGGTACTGTTTGCTATACGGCCACGACGCGCAACTGATTTCCAAAATTCATCTTTCTCCTGTGAGGATGGAATTTAGGACCCCTGGTTTCTTAGACCAGTGCTCTACCACTGAGCTAAAGAGGCGCGGCCTAGCGGTACTCTTGGGTACTTCGTCCTTACGGTCGTCTGCATCATCAGACTTTAGTTGACAACACTTCATATTACCGGCTAATATTTGCAGCTATGGCGACAAATTACTGCTTGGCTACACATCTGACACGTAACCGATGTGCTCTCCAAACAACAACACTTGCATTTCAGAAAATGTCTTTCACACATGTCTACAAAATCACCTTCACCTTCAAATACAGTTTCCCTGCGACTGACAGAGACGTAGGCAAAGTTTAAAGTTGCTATTTATATTAAATATCGTTAATCAGAAAAACGGTAATTTACACCTGCAGCGGAACAAAATTCCGTTCCGCCCAGCGTCTGGCTCGAACCCACGACCCTGGGATTAAGAGTCTGACACTCTACCGACTGAGCTAGCCGGCTACCTCGGTGAATACCTGCCGGGTAGCACGTCACACAGTACTCGTTTGGGTTGGGTGGTCCCATACAGAATCTCTCCATGATGCCTAATGTTTTCCTAACGTCACACTCGTCACGTACTTCACTTTTATGTCATAATCATTTCTGAGAGGTAAAGAAATTGCATGACAACATGCAGAGCTAGTGGCGTCAAAATTAACACACATACTTTATGTGACTCAAAAGCCGAACGAGTTACTTTCCGACGTTGTTTTAGATGTGCAAGTGATAGTCAAAACTCGCTGTGTCGGCACTCTGCCGACCATTTCGCTAGTTAACACCGGTCTTGTTGTGTGTGTTTCAAGCTCAAGAGCATCTCCAAGCAAAAAATGGTCAACAGCAACATTCAGACGGTTTCGTACTGCTCAATTGCTACATTAAAACGTTATGTTTCTTTTTCAGAACTGGAAAAACACAAGCGTGACAGCATTCGAACCTGTAATCTTCAGATCCGAAGTCCCACGCCTTATCCATTAGGCCACACGGTCACTGACGACCAACGTTTACATGTATACGACTCATCTCGAAACGCTCACACCCCCTGAGGACTTGTGTTTTCGTTCTACACAGCCGCTGCCCCTTGCTCTTTCCCACCCATTCGTTACATTCAACCTCTGACGAGACCGACCAAATATAGACTGAGAAACAAGACCACACACTTTGTGCATTCGGAATCGAAGGCAGGGCGTCCCTCGCCGCATTTGCTACGATTGCCATTTGCTACTTCTGCAGAAGCGGCGGCGGCGGCGACGACGACGACGACGATGACGACGAATATCGCGAGAGGCTCTGAGATATGTGAGAAATACATCTATAAAATATAATTCAGACTGCCTCGTCCCACCTTATGCTGTACCGCTTTGGCAAATGCTTTATCTGCGCCATTCGCCTTAATCGCATCTGAGAGTAATTCTTAAAAAAACGCCTGTCGCTAATTGTTCGTCATCACAGGTACTGTTTGCTATACGGCCACGACGCGCAACTGATTTCCAAAATTCATCTTTCTCCTGTGAGGATGGAATTTACGACCCCTGGTTTCTTAGACCAGTGCTCTACCACTGAGCTAAAGAGGCGCGGCCTAGCGGTACTCTTGGGTACTTCGTCCTTACGGTCGTCTGCATCATCAGACTTTAGCTGACAACACTTCATATTACCGGCTAATATTTGCAGCTATGGCGACAAATTACTGCTTGGCTACACATCTGACACGTAACCGATGTGCTCTCCAAACAACAACACTTGCATTTCAGAAAATGTCTTTCACACATGTCTACAAAATCACCTTCACCTTCAAATACAGTTTCCTTGCGACTGACAGAGACGTAGGCAAAGTTTAAAGTTGCTATTTATATTAAATCTCGTTAATCAGAAAAACGGTAATTTACACCTGCAGCGGAACAAAATTCCGTTCCGCCCAGCGTCTGGCTCGAACCCACGACCCTGGGATTAAGAGTCTGACGCTCTACGACTGAGCTAGCCGGCTACCTCGGTGAATACCTGCCGGGTAGCACGTCAAACACTACTCGTTTGGCTTGGGTGGTCCCATACAGAATCTCTCCAAGACGCCTAATGTTTTCCTAACGTCACACTCGTCACGTACTTCACTTTTATGTCATAATCATTTCTGAGAGGTAAAGAAATTGCATGACAACATGCAGAGCTAGTGGCGTCAAAATTAACACACATACTTTATGTGACTCAAAAGCCGAACGAGTTACTTTCCGACGTTGTTTTAGATGTGCAAGTGATAGTCAAAACTCGCTGTGTCGGCACTCTGCCGACCATTTCGCTAGTTAACACCGGTCTTGTTGTGTGTGTTTCAAGCTCAAGAGCATCTCCAAGCAAAAAATGGTCAACAGCAACATTCAGGCGGTTTCGTACTGCTCAATTGCTACATTAAAACGTTATGTTTCTTTTTCAGAACTGGAAAAACACAAGCGTGACAGCATTCGAACCTGTAATCTTCAGATCCGAAATCCGACGCCATATCCATTAGGCCACACGGTCACTGACGACCAACATTTACATGTGTACGACTCATCTCGAAACGCTCACACCCCTGAGGATTTGTGTTTTCGTTCTACACAGCCGCTGCCCCTTGCTCTTTCCCACCAATTCGTTACATTCAACCTCTGACGAGACCGACCAAATATAGACTGAGAAACAAGACCACACACTTTGTGCATTCGGAATCGAAGGCAGGGCGTCCCTCGCCGCATTTGCTACGATTGCCATTTGCTACTTCTGCAGAAGCGGCGGCGGCGACGACGACGACGACGACGACGACGAATATCGCGAGAGGCTCTGAGATATGTGAGAAATACATCTATAAAATGTAATTGAGACTGCCTCGTCCCACCTTATGCTGTACCGCTTTGGCAAATGCTTTATCTGCGCCATTCGCCTTAATCGCATCTGAGAGTAATTCTTAAAAAAACGCCTGTCGCTAATTGTTCGTCATCACAGGTACTGTTTGCTATACGGCCACGACGCGCAACTGATTTCCAAAATTCATCTTTCTCCTGTGAGGATGGAATTTAGGACCCCTGGTTTCTTAGACCAGTGCTCTACCACTGAGCTAAAGAGGCGCGGCCTAGCGGTACTCTTGGGTACTTCGTCCTTACGGTCGTCTGCATCATCAGACTTTAGTTGACAACACTTCATATTACCGGCTAATATTTGCAGCTATGGCGACAAATTACTGCTTGGCTACACATCTGACACGTAACCGATGTGCTCTCCAAACAACAACACTTGCATTTCAGAAAATTTCTTTCACACATGTCTACAAAATCACCTTCACCTTCAAATACAGTTTCCCTGCGACTGACAGAGACGTAGGCAAAGTTTAAAGTTGCTATTTATATTAAATATCGTTAATCAGAAAAACGGTAATTTACACCTGCAGCGGAACAAAATTCCGTTCCGCCCAGCGTCTGGCTCGAACCCACGACCCTGGGATTAAGAGTCTGACGCTCTACGACTGAGCTAGCCGGCTACCTCGGTGAATACCTGCCGGGTAGCACGTCAAACACTACTCGTTTGGCTTGGGTGGTCCCATACAGAATCTCTCCAAGACGCCTAATGTTTTCCTAACGTCACACTCGTCACGTACTTCACTTTTATGTCATAATCATTTCTGAGAGGTAAAGAAATTGCATGACAACATGCAGAGCTAGTGGCGTCAAAATTAACACACATACTTTATGTGACTCAAAAGCCGAACGAGTTACTTTCCGACGTTGTTTTAGATGTGCAAGTGATAGTCAAAACTCGCTGTGTCGGCACTCTGCCGACCATTTCGCTAGTTAACACCGGTCTTGTTGTGTGTGTTTCAAGCTCAAGAGCATCTCCAAGCAAAAAATGGTCAACAGCAACATTCAGGCGGTTTCGTACTGCTCAATAGCTACATTAAAACGTTATGTTTCTTTTTCAGAACTGGAAAAACACAAGCGTGACAGCATTCGAACCTGTAATCTTCAGATCCGAAATCCGACGCCATATCCATTAGGCCACACGGTCACTGACGACCAACATTTACATGTGTACGACTCATCTCGAAACGCTCACACCCCTGAGGATTTGTGTTTTCGTTCTACACAGCCGCTGCCCCTTGCTCTTTCCCACCAATTCGTTACATTCAACCTCTGACGAGACCGACCAAATATAGACTGAGAAACAAGACCACACACTTTGTGCATTCGGAATCGAAGGCAGGGCGTCCCTCGCCGCATTTGCTACGATTGCCATTTGCTACTTCTGCAGAAGCGGCGGCGGCGACGACGACGACGACGACGACGACGAATATCGCGAGAGGCTCTGAGATATGTGAGAAATACATCTATAAAATGTAATTGAGACTGCCTCGTCCCACCTTATGCTGTACCGCTTTGGCAAATGCTTTATCTGCGCCATTCGCCTTAATCGCATCTGAGAGTAATTCTTAAAAAAACGCCTGTCGCTAATTGTTCGTCATCACAGGTACTGTTTGCTATACGGCCACGACGCGCAACTGATTTCCAAAATTCATCTTTCTCCTGTGAGGATGGAATTTAGGACCCCTGGTTTCTTAGACCAGTGCTCTACCACTGAGCTAAAGAGGCGCGGCCTAGCGGTACTCTTGGGTACTTCGTCCTTACGGTCGTCTGCATCATCAGACTTTAGTTGACAACACTTCATATTACCGGCTAATATTTGCAGCTATGGCGACAAATTACTGCTTGGCTACACATCTGACACGTAACCGATGTGCTCTCCAAACAACAACACTTGCATTTCAGAAAATTTCTTTCACACATGTCTACAAAATCACCTTCACCTTCAAATACAGTTTCCCTGCGACTGACAGAGACGTAGGCAAAGTTTAAAGTTGCTATTTATATTAAATATCGTTAATCAGAAAAACGGTAATTTACACCTGCAGCGGAACAAAATTCCGTTCCGCCCAGCGTCTGGCTCGAACCCACGACCCTGGGATTAAGAGTCTGACACTCTACCGACTGAGCTAGCCGGCTACCTCGGTGAATACCTGCCGGGTAGCACGTCACACAGTACTCGTTTGGCTTGGGTGGTCCCATACAGAATCTCTCCATGATGCCTAATGTTTTCCTAACGTCACACTCGTCACGTACTTCACTTTTATGTCATAATCATTTCTGAGAGGTAAAGAAATTGCATGACAACATGCAGAGCTAGTGGCGTCAAAATTAACACACATACTTTATGTGACTCAAAAGCCGAACGAGTTACTTTCCGACGTTGTTTTAGATGTGCAAGTGATAGTCAAAACTCGCGGTGTCGGCACTCTGCCGACCATTTCGCTAGTTAACACCGGTCTTGTTGTGTGTGTTTCAAGCTCAAGAGCATCTCCAAGCAAAAAATGGTCAACAGCAACATTCAGACGGTTTCGTACTGCTCAATTGCTACATTAAAACGTTATGTTTCTTTTTCAGAACTGGAAAAACACAAGCGTGACAGCATTCGAACCTGTAATCTTCAGATCCGAAGTCCGACGCCTTATCCATTAGGCCTCACGGTCACTGACGACCAACGTTTACATGTATACGACTCATCTCGAAACGCTCACACCCCTGAGGATTTGTGTTTTCGTTCTACACAGCCGCTGCCCCTTGCTCTTTCCCACCCATTCGTTACATTCAACCTCTGACGAGACCGACCAAATATAGACTGAGAAACAAGACCACACACTTTGTGCATTCGGAATCGAAGGCAGGGCGTCCCTCGCCGCATTTGCTACGATTGCCATTTGCTACTTCTGCAGAAGCGGCGGCGGCGACGACGACGACGACGACGACGACGACGACGACGACGACGACGACGACCACGAATATCGCGAGAGGCTCTGAGATATGTGAGAAATACATCTATAAAATATAATTCAGACTGCCTCGTCCCACCTTATGCTGTACCGCTTTGGCAAATGCTTTATCTGCGCCATTCGCCTTAATCGCATCTGAGAGTAATTCTTAAAAAAACGCCTGTCGCTAATTGTTCGTCATCACAGGTACTGTTTGCTATACGGCCACGACGCGCAACTGATTTCCAAAATTCATCTTTCTCCTGTGAGGATGGAATTTACGACCCCTGGTTTCTTAGACCAGTGCTCTACCACTGAGCTAAAGAGGCGCGGCCTAGCGGTACTCTTGGGTACTTCGTCCTTACGGTCGTCTGCATCATCAGACTTTAGCTGACAACACTTCATATTACCGGCTAATACTTGCAGCTATGGCGACAAATTACTGCTTGGCTACACATCTGACACGTAACCGATGTGCTCTCCAAACAACAACACTTGCATTTCAGAAAATGTCTTTCACACATGTCTACAAAATCACCTTCACCTTCAAATACAGTTTCCTTGCGACTGACAGAGACGTAGGCAAAGTTTAAAGTTGCTATTTATATTAAATCTCGTTAATCAGAAAAACGGTAATTTACACCTGCAGCGGAACAAAATTCCGTTCCGCCCAGCGTCTGGCTCGAACCCACGACCCTGGGATTGAGAGTCTGACACTCTACCGACTGAGCTAGTCGGCTACCTCGGTGAATACCTGCCGGGTAGCACGTCACACACTACTCGTTTGGGTTGGGTGGTCCCATACAGAATCTCTCCATGATGCCTAATGTTTTCCTAACGTCACACTCGTCACGTACTTCACTTTTATGTCATAATCATTTCTGAGAGGTAAAGAAATTGCATGACAACATGCAGAGCTAGTGGCGTCAAAATTAACACACATACTTTATGTGACTCAAAAGCCGAACGAGTTACTTTCTGACGTTGTTTTAGATGTGCAAGTGATAGTCAAAACTCGCTGTGTCGGCACTCTGCCGACCATTTCGCTAGTTAACACCGGTCTTGTTGTGTGTGTTTCAAGCTCAAGAGCATCTCCAAGCAAAAAATGGTCAACAGCAACATTCAGACGGTTTCGTACTGCTCAATTGCTACATTAAAACGTTATGTTTCTTTTTCAGAACTGGAAAAACACAAGCGTGACAGCATTCGAACCTGTAATATTCAGATCCGAAGTCCGACGCCTTATCCATTAGGCCACACGGTCACTGACGACCAACGTTTACATGTATACGACTCATCTCGAAACGTTCACACCCCCTGAGGATTTGTGTTTTCGTTCTACACAGCCGCTGCCCCTTGCTCTTTCCCACCCATTCGTTACATTCAACCTCTGACGAGACCGACCAAATATAGACTGAGAAACAAGACCACACACTTTGTGCATTCGGAATCGAAGGCAGGGCGTCCCTCGCCGCATTTGCTACGATTGCCATTTGCTAGTTCTGCAGAAGCGGCGATGACGACGACGACGACGACGACGACGACGACGACGACGAATATCGCGAGAGGCTCTGAGATATGTGAGAAATACATCTATAAAATATAATTCAGACTGCCTCGTCCCACCTTATGCTGTACCGCTTTGGCAAATGCTTTATCTGCGCCATTCGCCTTAATCGCATCTGAGAGTAATTCTTAAAAAAACGCCTGTCGCTAATTGTTCGTCACCACAGGTACTGTTTGCTATACGGCCACGACGCGCAACTGATTTCCAAAATTCATCTTTCTCCTGTGAGGATGGAATTTAGGACCCCTGGTTTCTTAGACCAGTGCTCTACCACTGAGCTAAAGAGGCGCGGCCTAGCGGTACTCTTGGGTACTTCGTCCTTACGGTCGTCTGCATCATCAGACTTTAGTTGACAACACTTCATATTACCGGCTAATATTTGCAGCTATGGCGACAAATTACTGCTTGGCTACACATCTGACACGTAACCGATGTGCTCTCCAAACAACAACACTTGCATTTCAGAAAATGTCTTTCACACATGTCTACAAAATCACCTTCACCTTCAGATACAGTTTCCCTGCGACTGACAGAGACGTAGGCAAAGTTTAAAGTTGCTATTTATATTAAATATCGTTAATCAGAAAAACGGTAATTTACACCTGCAGCGGAACAAAATTCCGTTCCGCCCAGCGTCTGGCTCGAACCCACGACCCTGGGATTAAGAGTCTGACACTCTACCGACTGAGCTAGCCGGCTACCTCGGTGAATACCTGCCGGGTAGCACGTCACACACTACTCGTTTGGCTTGGGTGGTCCCATACAGAATCTCTCCATGATGCCTAATGTTTTCCTAACGTCACACTCGTCACGTACTTCACTTTTATGTCATAATCATTTCTGAGAGGTAAAGAAATTGCATGACAACATGCAGAGCTAGTGGCGTCAAAATTAACACACATACTTTATGTGACTCAAAAGCCGAACGAGTTACTTTCCGACGTTGTTTTAGATGTGCAAGTGATAGTCAAAACTCGCTGTGTCGGCACTCTGCCGACCATTTCGCTAGTTAACACCGGTCTTGTTGTGTGTGTTTCAAGCTCAAGAGCATCTCCAAGCAAAAAATGGTCAACAGCAACATTCAGACGGTTTCGTACTGCTCAATTGCTACATTAAAACGTTATGTTTCTTTTTCAGAACTGGAAAAACACAAGCGTGACAGCATTTGAACCTGTAATCTTCAGATCCGAAGTCCGACGCCTTATCCAATAGGCCACACGGTCACTGACGACCAACGTTTACATGTATACGACTCATCGCGAAACGCTCACACCCCTGAGGATTTGTGTTTTCGTTCTACACAGCCGCTGCCCCTTGCTCTTTCCCACCCATTCGTTACATTCAACCTCTGACGAGACCGACCAAATATAGACTGAGAAACAAGACCACACACTTTGTGCATTCGGAATCGAAGGCAGGGCGTCCCTCGCCGCATTTGCTACGATTGCCATTTGCTACTTCTGCAGAAGCGGCGGCGGCGACGACGACGACGACGACGACGACGACGACGACGACGAATATCGCGAGAGGCTCTGAGATATGTGAGAAATACATCTATAAAATATAATTCAGACTGCCTCGTCCCACCTTATGCTGTACCGCTTTGGCAAATGCTTTATCTCGCTGGGAAAGCGGTCTGCGTGGCGTCACCTGGGGGAGGTGTGTTGCCTTCCGAAACTGGGTTAAAACCGCCAGGTGACCCTCTGATTCCTGGAAATCCTCAGACACGTCTGAAGTGCTCTTGGCTCAGAGGAACCTGAGTGGGGCGGGGACCGCAATGTCCTATCCCGTGGCCTTGACGTGGCCCTGGCGCTCAGTAGCTCCGTCGAAAGGAGTGAAGCTAACACGGGAAGGGCCGTCCATGCATGACGTTAAAAGGCTAGCCCTTAACTGGGTGCAATCCTCACGGTCTGCACTGGCCCACCGTGAACTAGCAAAAGCGGTGGGTGAGACGTGGTCGGTCATGATCCCCCGGTACGTGTGGAGACCCCCATGGGGAACGTAACTCGGGCTTGAGTGCCGCACCGTCTCGATGATGTCGAACTCCACAATATAAGACCCAGTCATGTCTATCTCTGGGCTGTGGATTCGTGAGGGTTGTCGTGTGTCAAGGAAGGACGTTAAACTCCCGTCATGGTAGGACGTAAAACGCCCCCAACCCAGGCGAAAGCAAAGGGTGCATGGCGCAGGGGTAGCTGCGTTACGGGAGACACTCCACCTGTCTCCCTTGAGTTGAGCCCGGTGGTCGGGCGAGGGTATGAGGGTGAGCCTCACGGCTTTCCTGGGGCCCTGCAGTCCGGCTGCCGACGTTCCTCACGTCCTGGACGACGTTAAATGTCTCCCAACCCAAGGCGAAAGCAAAGGGTGCATGGCGCAGGGGAAGCTGCGCAAGAGGGACACAACATCTGTCCCTGGGGAGGGGAGGGTCGAGTGGGGCTGCTCGGGGGTGGGTGATGGCGCCTTGGCGACTCCCCACCACTGGGTAGCTTCTGCTCCCCTCCCCTCCCCTATTTTTACGCAGGGCACAGACCATCAGGTGCCCCGCATGCTGGCGACCTCTTTTGTCGGCGTGGGACCTCGGCGCGATTCGGCAAGGGTGCTTCGCCGCGCCTCTGGGTAACCGAGGCGTGGTCCGCCAAACCCAGATGGTGGTGACATCGTCTGGGCCAGGTTAGCTGGGTCCAGACCGCCGAAAGACTGGGTGACCGGCCCGCCACCTGAGTAGGAGCGGGTCCTTGGCCGAAAGGTGGAAGCTCGGGCGAGTAGGCGGCGAAGGGCGAGAAGTGCATCCGCTTCTCCGGAGTGCGGGGTGCACTTGCCGGTGATCGCTGGGTGAAATCGTCGATGAGGAGGCCGCTGAAGAGGACCAGTGCGTTGGAAACGGTGCGCTGAACCTGACAGCTCAGGAATGCTCTTGACCTAGGGGCGAGGTTGGTGAGCGAGCTGCAGTCTTAGTCCCCCCCCATGCCAGAGGAACCGGTCCGGGGAAAGAGACGGGTTCCCAACCCCTTTTTTCGCTTGTCAAATAATGATGGCTACAAACGAGACAAGCGATTTGAGTGCGCCTGCGAGGCTTTCGACGCTAGCTGATCCCTCGCCACAGGAAGGCCTGGGTCAGGCAATGGTAGAATGCAGCATGGAAAGGCATCTCAGATTAAGCCAGTTCCTGGACCATAACGTAAAGAACGGTAAAATCAGTCAAACCGCGGTACAGGCATTGAAAAACGAGTTGGCGGCATGGGCAATAGCCAACGCCAAACTCGAAGGACGACTAGAGGAGCTCGAAAGAGAGAATGAAAGGCTCCGGAAACAGCCTGCTAGGACATGGGCCGGGGTCGCGGCGCAAGCTGCACCCAAGGCTCCCACAACTAGAGAAACTATTGTCAAAGTGTCCAAGCGGCCGGAAACAGCGGTCTTTTTGAGACCAATGCCTGGCCAGAACATAAAGAAGGTCCAAGAAGTCTTCGCGACTTCAGTCAACCCAGTTAAGGACAAAATTAAAATTAACAGGATTAAGGCTACAAAGAATGTAGTGATTGTCGACGTTGCCACTGAGGAGGACAAGAACAAGCTTTTGGCGAATCAACAGCTATGTAAGGCAGTCAAATGTGAACCCCCCCGTAAGAAGAACCCCTTGGTCATTCTCTATGATGTACCAAAGTCCATAACGGACGAGGACCTGTGTAAGACGATCTATGAGCAAAACTTGGACTCAGAAAGCAACATGGAAACTTTCCTAAAAGACTTTAAACTTAGGTTTAAAACTGGGCCTAAGGATAAAGATACAGTCCACCACGTAGCAGAAGTCACAGGATCCCTATGGAGGAAATTGACAGCTATGGGCAGGGTATACATAGGTTTTCACTCTGTTAATGTCAAGGACTACCTTGTTGTCCCCCGGTGTCAGAACTGTGGGGATATTGATCACATACACAAATACTGTAGTAGGAAACCTGCTTGCTCCAGATGCGGAGAGGAGGAACATATGAGGAAGGAATGTAAGAAGTCCGTGGTGTGCATTCCCTGCACACGGAGAGGAAAGAAAACCTGTGGTATGGCAGGAAGAAACTGCCCGACCTACAAACTGCTAGAGCAGAGACTCATATCCCGAATTGACTATGGCTGATGCTGGCAACATAAGAAGGACGAACATCAAAAGGAAGTCTCCCAGCAAAAGAAAAAGGGACGCTGGAAGGGCAGAAAGGTTTAATAAATTTTTGAAGTCTCTAAAACAAATGCAGGAACGAAAAGCAACGATGATTGACTTCAGTACACAAACTGACTCTGATCCGAGATTCGAAGAGATAAGAGAAATAATGCACGAAATAAAAGAAATTGAGGTAATTGTAGACGACTTCTGGGCTGCTAGTGAGTCTCCACCCTCAACATCTCCAGCTCCTCACTCAAAATTAAACCCTGAAGCTGAAACTTTCGTCTCAAAGCTTGAATTAAAAGGGACACAGGAAGTAAAAATGGTTGATCTTTGTATTCAAACAGAACCTGAAGAAGAAAATGAGGAGCATGACGGAAAAGCAGTTAACCCAGGCTCACAGCCTCAATCTTTACCCAGAAGGAACAGCTCTGCTCCTGTCCCAGGGAGTCTTCCAACTTTTACCCTGCAAGACAGCACAGTCACAAGCACCACTACGAGCACAAGTATGGCACAGCTGCAAGACGATAAACCGGCTGTAGGAGCGGACCCAAGACGGATCTATCCCAACTTGGAGTTCGCGATGCAGCTATCGCGTCTGGAGCAACCAGCGATCCTCACTACAGCTTTGAGGCACGTCGTACGCGTAGGTCATGAACATGGCAGAATGGTCACCTTCACGGCGATGGAGGCTGTAGATAGAATACAGCTGAAGTCAGTGAATCTTCCCACTGATTTCGGAGCCCTGCGTGACCTGGTGAAGAAAGTATTTGAGAGAAGAGGTGAAGAATTTAAGCTGGACGAAATTTATGCACAGGCTGTCCTAGCTAATGGTAGAGTAGCATTCGACTTTAACAAATCATGGCCTGAATGTTACTTTCACACTTATTTTCCTTAATGACAACCCTAAATTCAATCACGGTAGGGCAGCTAAACACTCATAATAGTCGGTTGGTCATGCAGGAACTCCGAAAAGTAGTGGAGGAGAGGAGACTAGATGTACTCTGTCTACAGGAGCCATACTACTGGGCCGGGCAAATATCATTCATGTCGAAAACATGGCAAACCATCTTTACAGGAGAGGAGCCAAGGGCGTTAATAGTAATAACAAATAAGGCCCTCAGAGCCACAAAAATAGCGCAACTCTCTGATTGCCACTGTAACGTCATCGAGTTGCAGTCACCCGCTGGGATATTATATATTGTCAATATGTACTTTCAGTACGGGGGAAATTTCGAACATTTCATAGAACATCTCTCCAGGGTAATGATGGCGTTACGTGGGCGTAAGGTAATAATCACAGCAGACATGAACGCGAAATCCCCCCTATGGCACAGCGGCACTAGGGACGAAAATGGTGAAAGGGCAGAGGAAGCAATAATGGCGTCACAGCTGGTGGTAGTAAATAAAGCAGGGAACCCCCCCACCTATGCAGGAGGAGGGGGACAAGGCACCAACATCGATGTGACGTTAGCGTCACCGAATGCTATAAACCTTATCCACAGCTGGAATGTGATAGAGCACGCTACCACAAGCGATCACAACCTGATTACTTTTTGCATAGGAGATGAAGAGTGCCGCTGGGACCTGGGGTGGGAGATTCAATATAACTATCACAAGACAAATTGGGAATGCCTGGCTCAGGAGTGTGACGTTCCTCCGTTGCCTGAGGGTGGCCTGGATGTCGACAGGTACGCCGAAGAACTGGTAGGCTCCATCGTTAGGGCGGTAAAGGTCGCCGTGCCAACCAGGAGGAGGGCCGTGGCGGCCTCACCATCACCATGGACTGCCGAACTGGAAGGTATGCGTCGGTCTGTTAGACGGGCGAGGAGGTACTACCAGCGAAGTGCCGTCTGGCAAGAGAAGCAATACTGGCTGCAGCGCTACAGAGATGAGAAAGAAAATTTTCAAAGGGAATTAAAGGAAGTAAGAACAAGGAGTTGGGAGAAGTATGTGCTAAATCAGCTCGATACCGATCCCTGGGGAATACCCTACAAACTCGTAAGGGAAAAGGTTAAATCCCCCGCGGTTCTCTCGACCATCCGAGATGGAGACCGAGTGACAGAGTCGTGGAAGGAAACTGCTGAAGTTCTCCTGCGCACTCTGCTACCGGACGATGATGAACATGATGATGATGACTCTCAAAGGCAAATCCGCAGGGAGGATTCTCTAGAATATACCAATAATACTAGAGTGTACCCTTTCTCTGAAGCAGAAGTCGCAGCACATATCAAATCATTAAAGAAGGGGAAGGCGCCAGGACCGGACGGCATTGTAGCAGAGGTGGTACAGTTCCTCGCCCCACAGCTGGTGGCTCCTCTAACGCGGCTCTTCAATGAGTGTCTCACAGCTGGGAAATTTCCGAGAGTATGGAAGACTGCAAATGTAGTAATCATACAAAAAGGAAAGGACAAGGACCCTATGGATCCCAAATCCTATAGACCTATATGCCTGTTAGACACCATGGGGAAGCTGCTGGAGAGGCTGCTGGCGGACAGACTGACCGCACATAGGATGCTGCGTGGAATGAGTGACAGGCAGTTCGGCTTTAGGCCGGGGCGATCAGCGTCTGACGCAATCGCCCTGGCGGCTGAGGTCTGTGGCTCATCCACGCACAAGTATGTCGTAGGCATCATGGTGGACATCAGTGGCGCCTTTGACAACCTCTGGTGGCCCTCGCTCTTCTCACGTTTGCGTGAGATGGAGTGTCCAGGGCCCCTGTATGGCTGTCTGAGGAGCTATTGCATGGACAGGGAGGTCTGGCTATCATCGCCTAGCGAGAGAGTAAGTAAGACCTGTACGAAGGGGTGCCCCCAGGGATCGGTCCTGGGGCCACTCTTTTGGGACGTAAACATAGAGCCCCTGTTAGTCAGGTTACAACAATGTAGAGATGTGCTAGACGTGATAGCCTACGCTGACGACCTCCTCCTGCTGGTAGGTGGCCGTAGCCGAGAAGACTTAGAGCCAAAAGTGGAAAGGTCAATGCAAATTCTCCAGGAATGGTGCCGAGAGGCAAAAATGAGAATTGCACCACACAAATCAACATATCTTCTACTAAAAGGCAGTCTGATAAGAAATCCAACTGTCAGGATTGCGGGAGCCCCAGTTCTCCGGCGACGCGAAGCTAGGTATCTTGGAGTAATAATAGACGAAAAATGGAATTACGCGACGCACATAGAAATGATTGCCCAGCGCGCGATAGAAATCCTTAATAACTTAATAAACATAGGACATAAAAGATTTCACTTACCCCCCCACCTAATAAAATTATATCATAATAGTATTCTGACTTCCTTAGTAGGGTATGCCAGCGGGGTCTGGGCACACAGGCTCACGAGGGTGGCGCCTGCCATGGCCGTGAGGAGGGTGCAGCGAAGTATGCTACTAAGATCTGCTGGGGCATACAGAACTACTCCTGGGGGGGCGTTGCTAGTTATTATGGGATTATGTCCCCTTGATATAAAAATTAGGGAGCAGGCAGCGTGGTATTGGGTAACAAAGGGGAAAGTTGAAAAGACTAGGGAAATCATGGGTGTGCAAGTAGGGGACAAATACGCAATCAAGAGAAGGGGGGAGGAACTATGGCAGAGTCAGTGGGAAGGGGAAGGAACTGGGAGACGAGTTTTTGAGCTACTTCCAGATGTTGCAGAAAGATTAAAAATGGGATACTTTCAGCCAAGTAGGGGTCTGCTGCACTTCCTGACAGGACATGGGCCATATCCGGCATACCTTTGCCGATTTGGTAAACAGGCGACACCAGCGTGTGACTGTGGTGCTCCGGAAGGAACTCCCGAACACGTCATCTACAACTGCACGTTGTATGATGGAGTGGCAAGTGAACTTAGAGCGCAACTTCCTAGCCAAGATACATATACCTTGCTGCGGCGTGCCGACACTTTCAGAGTCCTCAACAGTCTGGCAAATGAGATCTCAATGAAAGTCATGAGGGACTTTATTAGGGCAAGGAACTAATCAAGTACCAAACCGAACTTGACCGAGTTGCACCTGCACTACCGCCAGGCGCGGATCTGGCCAGCCATTTCATGGCTGGAATCCGCCGCGTCTTCGGACAAGGATGGCAGGTGCACTACCCGGAATTGGAATTATCGCACAACTATTTTTTGAGTAGAAAGTAGTTTAAGTAAGAATTAGAAATACTAACATACTAACAGGTAGGGACTGCAGTGAAGTTAAAGTCGTAGCCAGCCCAGTGCCAGGGGCACGCCCACTGGGGTTAGCTCGGTGGGCAGGCTAAATAACAGTAGGTTTGTATGCATAACTTCTGGCACATACTGTAACACTGCAGATCACACTAGAATAGTCATGTAAGGTAGTCTAACAAGTAACTTATTAATCATGCCCGTAGTTAGTGCCACACAAGTAATACACTGCCAATTAGTAGTTTGTAATAAGGACCCACTAATTATTTGAGGTGGTGGGTTAATAGTATGGGAATAGTTTCTTGTATTTGACTTTTTGTATCATACTTAGTTATATATTAAGATGTTGTATAATTAAATTAATGTTGTTGTATTATTAATAAAGATTTTTTTTTTTTAAAAAAAAAAAAAAAAAAAAAAAAATGCTTTATCTGCGCCATTCGCCTTAATCGCATCTGAGAGTAATTCTTAAAAAAACGCCTGTCGCTAATTGTTCGTCATCACAGGTACTGTTTGCTATACGGCCACGACGCGCAACTGATTTCCAAAATTCATCTTTCTCCTGTGAGGATGGAATTTACGACCCCTGGTTTCTTAGACCAGTGCTCTACCACTGAGCTAAAGAGGCGCGGCCTAGCGGTACTCTTGGGTACTTCGTCCTTACGGTCGTCTGCATCATCAGACTTTAGCTGACAACACTTCATATTACCGGCTAATACTTGCAGCTATGGCGACAAATTACTGCTTGGCTACACATCTGACACGTAACCGATGTGCTCTCCAAACAACAACACTTGCATTTCAGAAAATGTCTTTCACACATGTCTACAAAATCACCTTCACCTTCAAATACAGTTTCCTTGCGACTGACAGAGACGTAGGCAAAGTTTAAAGTTGCTATTTATATTAAATCTCGTTAATCAGAAAAACGGTAATTTACACCTGCAGCGGAACAAAATTCCGTTCCGCCCAGCGTCTGGCTCGAACCCACGACCCTGGGATTGAGAGTCTGACACTCTACCGACTGAGCTAGCCGGCTACCTCGGTGAATACCTGCCGGGTAGCACGTCACACACTACTCGTTTGGGTTGGGTGGTCCCATACAGAATCTCTCCATGATGCCTAATATTTTCCTAACGTCACACTCGTCACGTACTTCACTTTTATGTCATAATCATTTCTGAGAGGTAAAGAAATTGCATGACAACATGCAGAGCTAGTGGCGTCAAAATTAACACACATACTTTATGTGACTCAAAAGCCGAACGAGTTACTTTCCGACGTTGTTTTAGATGTGCAAGTGATAGTCAAAACTCGCTGTGTCGGCACTCTGCCGACCATTTCGCTAGTTAACACCGGTCTTGTTGTGTGTGTTTCAAGCTCAAGAGCATCTCCAAGCAAAAAATGGTCAACAGCAACATTCAGACGGTTTCGTACTGCTCAATTGCTACATTAAAACGTTATGTTTCTTTTTCAGAACTGGAAAAACACAAGCGTGACAGCATTCGAACCTGTAATCTTCAGATCCGAAGTCCGACGCCTTATCCATTAGGCCACACGGTCACTGACGACCAACGTTTACATGTATACGACTCATCTCGAAACGCTCACACCCCCTGAGGATTTGTGTTTTCGTTCTACACAGCCGCTGCCCCTTGCTCTTTCCCACCCATTCGTTACATTCAACCTCTGACGAGACCGACCAAATATAGACTGAGAAACAAGACCACACACTTTGTGCATTCGGAATCGAAGGCAGGGCGTCCCTCGCCGCATTTGCTACGATTGCCATTTGCTACTTCTGCAGAAGCGGCGATGACGACGACGACGACGACGACGACGACGAATATCGCGAGAGGCTCTGAGATATGTGAGAAATACATCTATAAAATATAATTCAGACTGCCTCGTCCCACCTTATGCTGTACCGCTTTGGCAAATGCTTTATCTGCGCCATTCGCCTTAATCGCATCTGAGAGTAATTCTTAAAAAAACGCCTGTCGCTAATTGTTCGTCATCACAGGTACTGTTTGCTATACGGCCACGACGCGCAACTGATTTCCAAAATTCATCTTTCTCCTGTGAGGATGGAATTTAGGACCCCTGGTTTCTTAGACCAGTGCTCTACCACTGAGCTAAAGAGGCGCGGCCTAGCGGTACTCTTGGGTACTTCGTCCTTACGGTCGTCTGCATCATCAGACTTTAGTTGACAACACTTCATATTACCGGCTAATATTTGCAGCTATGGCGACAAATTACTGCTTGGCTACACATCTGACACGTAACCGATGTGCTCTCCAAACAACAACACTTGCATTTCAGAAAATGTCTTTCACACATGTCTACAAAATCACCTTCACCTTCAAATACAGTTTCCCTGCGACTGACAGAGACGTAGGCAAAGTTTAAAGTTGCTATTTATATTAAATATCGTTAATCAGAAAAACGGTAATTTACACCTGCAGCGGAACAAAATTCCGTTCCGCCCAGCGTCTGGCTCGAACCCACGACCCTGGGATTAAGAGTCTGACACTCTACCGACTGAGCTAGCCGGCTACCTCGGTGAATACCTGCCGGGTAGCACGTCACACACTACTCGTTTGGCTTGGGTGGTCCCATACAGAATCTCTCCATGATTCCTAATGTTTTCCTAACGTCACACTCGTCACGTACTTCACTTTTATGTCATAATCATTTCTGAGAGGTAAAGAAATTGCATGACAACATGCAGAGCTAGTGGCGTCAAAATTAACACACATACTTTATGTGACTCAAAAGCCGAACGAGTTACTTTCCGACGTTGTTTTAGATGTGCAAGTGATAGTCAAAACTCGCTGTGTCGGCACTCTGCCGACCATTTCGCTAGTTAACACCGGTCTTGTTGTGTGTGTTTCAAGCTCAAGAGCATCTCCAAGCAAAAAATGGTCAACAGCAACATTCAGACGGTTTCGTACTGCTCAATTGCTACATTAAAACGTTATGTTTCTTTTTCAGAACTGGAAAAACACAAGCGTGACAGCATTTGAACCTGTAATCTTCAGATCCGAAGTCCGACGCCTTATCCAATAGGCCACACGGTCACTGACGACCAACGTTTACATGTATACGACTCATCTCGAAACGCTCACACCCCTGAGGATTTGTGTTTTCGTTCTACACAGCCGCTGCCCCTTGCTCTTTCCCACCCATTCGTTACATTCAACCTCTGACGAGACCGACCAAATATAGACTGAGAAACAAGACCACACACTTTGTGCATTCGGAATCGAAGGCAGGGCGTCCCTCGCCGCATTTGCTACGATTGCCATTTGCTACTTCTGCAGAAGCGGCGGCGGCGACGACGACGACGACGACGACGACGACGAATATCGCGAGAGGCTCTGAGATATGTGAGAAATACATCTATAAAATATAATTCAGACTGCCTCGTCCCACCTTATGCTGTACCGCTTTGGCAAATGCTTTATCTGCGCCATTCGCCTTAATCGCATCTGAGAGTAATTCTTAAAAAAACGCCTGTCGCTAATTGTTCGTCATCACAGTAATGTTTGCTATACGGCCACGACGCGCAACTGATTTCCAAAATTCATCTTTCTCCTGTGAGGATGGAATTTACGACCCCTGGTTTCTTAGACCAGTGCTCTACGACTGAGCTAAAGAGGCGCGGCCTAGCGGTACTCTTGGGTACTTCGTCCTTACGGTCGTCTGCATCATCAGACTTTAGCTGACAACACTTCATATTACCGGCTAATACTTGCAGCTATGGCGACAAATTACTGCTTGGCTACACATCTGACATGTAACCGATGTGCTCTCCAAACAACAACACTTGCATTTCAGAAAATGTCTTTCACACATGTCTACAAAATCACCTTCACCTTCAAATACAGTTTCCTTGCGACTGACAGAGACGTAGGCAAAGTTTAAAGTTGCTATTTATATTAAATCTCGTTAATCAGAAAAACGGTAATTTACACCTGCAGCGGAACAAAATTCCGTTCCGCCCAGCGTCTGGCTCGAACCCACGACCCTGGGATTGAGAGTATGACACTCTACCGACTGAGCTAGCCGGCTACCTCGGTGAATACCTGCCGGGTAGCACGTCACACACTACTCGTTTGGGTTGGGTGGTCCCATACAGAATCTCTCCATGATGCCTAATGTTTTCCTAACGTCACACTCGTCACGTACTTCACTTTTATGTCATAATCATTTCTGAGAGGTAAAGAAATTGCATGACAACATGCAGAGCTAGTGGCGTCAAAATTAACACACATACTTTATGTGACTCAAAAGCCGAACGAGTTACTTTCCGACGTTGTTTTAGATGTGCAAGTGATAGTCAAAACTCGCTGTGTCGGCACTCTGCCGACCATTTCGCTAGTTAACACCGGTCTTGTTGTGTGTGTTTCAAGCTCAAGAGCATCTCCAAGCAAAAAATGGTCAACAGCAACATTCAGACGGTTTCGTACTGCTCAATTGCTACATTAAAACGTTATGTTTCTTTTTCAGAACTGGAAAAACACAACCGTGACAGCATTCGAACCTGTAATCTTCAGATCCGAAGTCCGACGCCTTATCCATTAGGCCACACGGTCACTGACGACCAACGTTTACATGTATACGACTCATCTCGAAACGCTCACACCCCCTGAGGATTTGTGTTTTCGTTCTACACAGCCGCTGCCCCTTGCTCTTTCCCACCCATTCGTTACATTCAACCTCTGACGAGACCGACCAAATATAGACTGAGAAACAAGACCACACACTTTGTGCATTCGGAATCGAAGGCAGGGCGTCCCTCGCCGCATTTGCTACGATTGCCATTTGCTACTTCTGCAGAAGCGGCGGCGGCGACGACGACGACGACGACGACGACGACGAATATCGCGAGAGGCTCTGAGATATGTGAGAAATACATCTATAAAACATAATTCAGACTGCCTCGTCCCACCTTATGCTGTACCGCTTTGGCAAATGCTTTATCTGCGCCATTCGCCTTAATCGCATCTGAGAGTAATTCTTAAAAAAACGCCTGTCGCTAATTGTTCGTCATCACAGGTACTGTTTGCTATACGGCCACGACGCGCAACTGATTTCCAAAATTCATCTTTCTCCTGTGAGGATGGAATTTACGACCCCTGGTTTCTTAGACCAGTGCTCTACCACTGAGCTAAAGAGGCGCGGCCTAGCGGTACTCTTAGGTACTTCGTCCTTACGGTCGTCTGCATCATCAGACTTTAGCTGACAACACTTCATATTACCGGCTAATATTTGCAGCTATGGCGACAAATTACTGCTTGGCTACACATCTGACACGTAACCGATGTGCTCTCCAAACAACAACACTTGCATTTCAGAAAATGTCTTTCACACATGTCTACAAAATCACCTTCACCTTCAAATACAGTTTCCTTGCGACTGACAGAGACGTAGGCAAAGTTTAAAGTTGCTATTTATATTAAATCTCGTTAATCAGAAAAACGGTAATTTACACCTGCAGCGGAACAAAATTCCATTCCGCCCAGCGTCTGGCTCGAACCCACGACCCTGGGATTAAGAGTCTGACGCTCTACCGACTGAGCTAGCCGGCTACCTCGGTGAATACCTGCCGGGTAGCACGTCAAACACTACTCGTTTGGCTTGGGTGGTCCCATACAGAATCTCTCCATGATGCCTAATGTTTTCCTAACGTCACACTCGTCACGTACTTCACTTTTATGTCATAATCATTTCTGAGAGGTAAAGAAATTGCATGACAACATGCAGAGCTAGTTGCGTCAAAATTAACACACATACTTTATGTGACTCAAAAGCCGAACGAGTTACTTTCCGACGTTGTTTTAGATGTGCAAGTGATAGTCAAAACTCGCTGTGTCGGCACTCTGCCGACCATTTCGCTAGTTAACACCGGTCTTGTTGTGTGTGTTTCAAGCTCAAGAGCATCTCCAAGCAAAAAATGGTCAACAGCAACATTCAGGCGGTTTCGTACTGCTCAGTAGCTACATTAAAACGTTATGTTTCTTTTTCAGAACTGGAAAAACACAAGCGTGACAGCATTCGAACCTGTAATCTTCAGATCCGAAATCCGACGCCTTATCCATTAGGCCACACGGTCACTGACGACCAACATTTACATGTGTACAACTCATCTCGAAACGCTCACACCCCTGAGGATTTGTGTTTTCGTTCTACACAGCCGCTGCCCCTTGCTCTTTCCCACCCATTCGTTACATTCAACCTCTGACGAGACCGACCAAATATAGACTGAGAAACAAGACCACACACTTTGTGCATTCGGAATCGAAGGCAGGGCGTCCCTCGCCGCATTTGCTACTTCTGCAGAAGCGGCGGCGGCGACGACGACGACGACGACGACGACGACGACGACGACGAATATCGCGAGAGGCTCTGAGATATGTGAGAAATACATCTATAAAATATAATTCAGACTGCCTCGTCCCACCTTATGCTGTACCGCTTTGGCAAATGCTTTATCTGCGCCATTCGCCTTAATCGCATCTGAGAGTAATTCTTAAAAAAACGCCTGTCGCTAATTGTTCGTCATCACAGGTACCGTTCGCTATACGGCCACGACGCGCAACTGATTTCCAAAATTCATCTTTCTCCTGTGAGGATGGAATTTACGACCCCTCGTTTCTTAGACCAGTGCTCTACCACTGAGCTAAAGAGGCGCGGCCTAGCGGTACTCTTGGGTACTTGGTCCTTACGGTCGTCTGCATCATCAGACTTTAGCTGACAACACTTCATATTACCGGCTAATATTTGCAGCTATGGCGACAAATTACTGCTTGGCTACACATCTGACACGTAACCGATGTGCTCTCCAAACAACAACACTTGCATTTCAGAAAATGTCTTTCACACATGTCTACAAAATCACCTTCACCTTCAAATACAGTTTCCTTGCGACTGACAGAGACGTAGGCAAAGTTTAAAGTTGCTATTTATATTAAATCTCGTAAATCAGAAAAACGGTAATTTACACCTGCAGCGGAACAAAATTCCGTTCCGCCCAGCGTCTGGCTCGAACCCACGACCCTGGGATTAAGAGTCTGACACTCTACCGACTGAGCTAGCCGGCTACCTCGGTGAATACCTGCCGGGTAGCACGTCACACAGTACTCGTTTGGCTTGGGTGGTCCCATACAGAATCTCTCCATGATGCCTAATGTTTTCCTAACGTCACACTCGTCACGTACTTCACTTTTATGTCATAATCATTTCTGAGAGGTAAAGAAATTGCATGACAACATGCAGAGCTAGTGGCGTCAAAATTAACACACATACTTTATGTGACTCAAAAGGCGAACGAGTTACTTTCCGACATTGTTTTAGATGTGCAAGTGATAGTCAAAACTCGCTGTGTCGGCACTCTGCCGACCATTTCGCTAGTTAACACCGGTCTTGTTGTGTGTGTTTCAAGCTCAAGAGCATCTCCAAGCAAAAAATGGTCAACAGCAACATTCAGACGGTTTCGTACTGCTCAATTGCTACATTAAAACGTTATTTTTCTTTTTCAGAACTGGAGAAACACAAGCGTGACAGCATTCGAACCTGTAATCTTCAGATCCGAAGTCCGACGCCTTATCCATTAGGCCACACGGTCACTGACGACCAACATTTACATGTATACGACTCATCTCGAAACGCTCACACCCCTGAGGATTTGTGTTTTCGTTCTACACAGCCGCTGCCCCTTGCTCTTTCCCACCAATTCGTTACATTCAACCTCTGACGAGACCGACCAAATATAGACTGAGAAACAAGACCACACACTTTGTGCATTCGGAATCGAAGGCAGGGCGTCCCTCGCCGCATTTGCTACTTCTGCAGAAGCGGCGGCGGCGACGACGACGACGACGACGACGACGACGAATATCGCGAGAGGCTCTGAGATATGTGAGAAATACATCTATAAAATATAATTCAGACTGCCTCGTCCCACCTTATGCTGTACCGCTTTGGCAAATGCTTTATCTGCGCCATTCGCCTTAATCGCATCTGAGAGTAATTCTTAAAAAAACGCCTGTCGCTAATTGTTCGTCATCACAGGTACCGTTTGCTATACGGCCACGACGCGCAACTGATTTCCAAAATTCATCTTTCTCCTGTGAGGATGGAATTTACGACCCCTCGTTTCTTAGACCAGTGCTCTACCACTGAGCTAAAGAGGCGCGGCCTAGCGGTACTCTTGGGTACTTGGTCCTTACGGTCGTCTGCATCATCAGACTTTTGCTGACAACACTTCATATTACCGGCTAATATTTGCAGCTATGGCGACAAATTACTGCTTGGCTACACATCTGACACGTAACCGATGTGCTCTCCAAACAACAACACTTGCATTTCAGAAAATGTCTTTCACACATGTCTACAAAATCACCTTCACCTTCAAATACAGTTTCCTTGCGACTGACAGAGACGTAGGCAAAGTTTAAAGTTGCTATTTATATTAAATCTCGTTAATCAGAAAAACGGTAATTTACACCTGCAGCGGAACAAAATTCCGTTCCGCCCAGCGTCCGGCTCGAACCCAAGACCCTGGGATTAAGAGTCTGACACTCTACCGACTGAGCTAGCCGGCTACCTCGGTGAATACCTGCCGGGTAGCACGTCACACAGTACTCGTTTGGCTTGGGTGGTCCCATACAGAATCTCTCCATGATGCCTAATGTTTTCCTAACGTCACACTCGTCACGTACTTCACTTTTATGTCATAATCATTTCTGAGAGGTAAAGAAATTGCATGACAACAAGCAGAGCTAGTGGCGTCAAAATTAACACACATACTTTATGTGACTCAAAAGCCGAACGAGTTACTTTCCGACGTTGTTTTAGATGTGCAAGTGATAGTCAAAACTCGCTGTGTCGGCACTCTGCCGACCATTTCGCTAGTTAACACCGGTCTTGTTGTGTGTGTTTCAAGCTCAAGAGCATCTCCAAGCAAAAAATGGTCAACAGCAACATTCAGACGGTTTCGTACTGCTCAATTGCTACATTAAAACGTTATGTTTCTTTTTCAGAACTGGAAAAACACAAGCGTGACAGCATTCGAACCTGTAATCTTCAGATCCGAAGTCCGACGCCTTATCCATTAGGCCACACGGTCACTGACGACCAACATTTACATGTATACGACTCATCTCGAAACGCTCACACCCCTGAGGATTTGTGTTTTCGTTCTACACAGCCGCTGCCCCTTGCTCTTACCCCCCAACAATTCGTTACATTCAACCTCTGACGAGACCGACCAAATATAGACTGAGAAACCAGACCACACACTTTGTGCATTCGGAATCGAAGGCAGGGCGTCCCTCGCCGCATTTGCTACGATTGCCATTTGCTACTTCTGCAGAAGCGGCGGCAGCGGCGACGACGACGACGACGACGACGACGACGACGACGAATATCGCGAGAGGCTCTGAGATATGTGAGAAATACATCTATAAAATGTAATTGAGACTGCCTCGTCCCACCTTATGCTGTACCGCTTTGGCAAATGCTTTATCTGCGCCATTCGCCTTAATCGCATCTGAGAGTAATTCTTAAAAAAACGCCTGTCGCTAATTGTTCGTCATCACAGGTACTGTTTGCTATACGACCACGACGCGCAACTGATTACCAAAATTCATCTTTCTCCTGTGAGGATAGAACTTACGACCCCTGGTTTATTACACCAGTGCTCTACCACTGAGCTAAAGAGGCGCGGCCTAGCGGTACTCTTGGGTACTTCGTCCTTAAGGTCGTCTGCATCATCAGACTTTAGCTGACAACACTTCATATTACCGGCTAATATTTGCAGCTATGGCGACAAATTACTGCTTGGCTACACATCTGACACGTAACCGATGTGCTCTCCAAACAACAACACTTGCATTTCAGAAAATGTCTTTCACACATGTCTACAAAATCACCTTCACCTTCAAATACAGTTTCCTTGCGACTGACAGAGACGTAGGCAAAGTTTAAAGTTGCTATTTCCATTAAATCTCGTTAATCAGAAAAACGGTAATTTACACCTGCAGCGGAACAAAATTCCGTTCCGCCCAGCGTCTGGCTCGAACCCACGACCCTGGGATTAAGAGTCTGACACTCTACCGACTGAGCTAGCCGGCTACCTCGGTGAATACCTGCCGGGTAGCACGTCACACAGTACTCGTTTGGGTTGGGTGGTCCCATACAGAATCTCTCCATGATGCCTAATGTTTTCCTAACGTCACACTCGTCACGTACTTCACTTTTATGTCATAATCATTTCTGAGAGGTAAAGAAATTGCATGACAACATGCAGAGCTAGTGGCGTCAAAATTAACACACATACTTTATGTGACTCAAAAGCCGAACGAGTTAATCAAAACTCGCTGTGTCGGCACTCTGCCGACCATTTCGCTAGTTAACACCGGTCTTGTTGTGTGTGTTTCAAGCTCAAGAGCATCTCCAAGCAAAAAATGGTCAACAGCAACATTCAGACGGTTTCGTACTGCTCAATTGCTACATTAAAACGTTATGTTTCTTTTTCAGAACTGGAAAATCACAAGCGTGACAGCATTCGAACCTGTATTCTTCAGATCCGAAGTCCAACGCCTTATCCATTACGCAACACGGTCACTGACGACCAACATTTACATGTATACGACTCATCTCGAAACGCTCACACCCCTGAGGATTTGTGTTATCGTTCTACACAGCCGCTGCCCCTTGCTCTTTCCCACCAATTCGTTACATTCAACCTCTGACGAGACCGACCAAATATAGACTGAGAAACAAGACCACACACTTTGTGCATTCGGAATCGAAGGCAGGGCGTCCCTCGCCGCATTTGCTACGATTGCCATTTGCTACTTCTGCATAAGCGGCGGCGACGACGACGACGACGACGACGACGACGACGAATATCGCGAGAGGCTCTGAGATATGTGAGAAATACATCTATAAAATATAATTCAGACTGCCTCGTCCCACCTTATGCTGTACCGCTTTGGCAACTGCTTTATCTGCGCCATTCGCCTTAATCGCATCTGAGAGTAATTCTTAAAAAAACGCCTGTCGCTAATTGTTCGTCATCACAGGTACTGTTTGCTATACGGCCACGACGCGCAACTGATTTCCAAAATTCATCTTTCTCCTGTGAGGATGGAACTTACGACCCCTGGTTTATTACACCAGTGCTCTACCACTGAGCTAAAGAGGCGCGGGCTAGCGGTACTCTTGGGTACTTCGTCCTTACGGCCGTCTGCATCATCAGACTTTAGCTGACAACACTTCATATTACCGGCTAATATTTGCAGCTATGGCGACAAATTACTGCTTGGCTACACATCTGCTACGTAACCGATGTGCTCTCCAAACAACAACACTTGCATTTCAGAAAATGTCTTTCACACATGTCTACAAAATCACCTTCACCTTCAAATACAGTTTCCTCGCGACTGACAGAGACGTAGGCAAAGTTTAAAGTTGCTATTTATATTAAATCTCGTTAATCAGAAAAACGGTAATTTACACCTGCAGCGGAACAAAATTCCATTCCGCCCAGCGTCTGGCTCGAACCCACGACCCTGGGATTAAGAGTCTGACACTCTACCGACTGAGCTAGCCGGCTACCTCGGTGAATACCTGCCGGGTAGCACGTCACACAGTACTCGTTTGGCTTGGGTGGTCCCATACAGAATCACTCCATGATGCCTAATGTTTTCCTAACGCCACACTCGTCACGTACTTCACTTTTATGTCATAATCATTTCTGAGAGGTAAAGAAATTGCATGACAACATGCAGAGGTAGTGGCGTCAAAATTGACACACATACTTTATGTGACTCAAAAGCCGAACGAGTTACTTTCCGACGTTGTTTTAGATGTGCAAGTGATAGTCAAAACTCGCTGTGTCGGCACTCTGCCGACCATTTCGCTAGTTAACACCGGTCTTGTTGTGTGTGTTTCAAGCTCAAGAGCATCTCCAAGCAAAAAATGGTCAACAGCAACATTCAGACGGTTTCGTACTGCTCAATTGCTACATTAAAACGTTATGTTTCTTTTTCAGAACTGGAAAAACACAAGCATGACAGCATTCGAACCTGTAATCTTCAGATCCGAAGTCCGACGCCTTATCCATTAGGCCACACGGTCACTGACGACCAACATTTACATGTATACGACTCATCTCGAAACGCTCACACCCCTGAGGATTTGTGTTTTCGTTCTACACAGCCGCTGCCCCTTGCTCTTTCCCACCAATTCGTTACATTCAACCTCTGACGAGACCGACCAAATATAGACTGAGAAACAAGACCACACACTTTGTGCATTCGGAATCGAAGGCAGGGCGTCCCTCGCCGCATTTGCTACGATTGCCATTTGCTACTTCTGCAGAAGCGGCGGCGGCGACGACGACAACGACGACGACGACGAATATCGCGAGAGGCTCTGAGATATGTGAGAAATACATCTATAAAATATAATTCAGACTGCCTCGTCCCACCTTATGCTGTACCGCTTTGGCAAATGCTTTATCTGCGCCATTCGCCTTAATCGCATCTGAGAGTAATTCTTAAAAAAACGCCTGTCGCTAATTGTTCGTCATCACAGGTACTGTTTGCTATACGGCCACGACGCGCAACTGATTTCCAAAATTCATCTTTCTCCTGTGAGGATGGAACTTACGACCCCTGGTTTATTACACCAGTGCTCTACCACTGAGCTAAAGAGGCGCGGGCTAGCGGTACTCTTGGGTACTTCGTCCTTACGGCCGTCTGCATCATCAGACTTTAGCTGACAACACTTCATATTACCGGCTAATATTTGCAGCTATGGCGACAAATTACTGCTTGGCTACACATCTGCTACGTAACCGATGTGCTCTCCAAACAACAACACTTGCATTTCAGAAAATGTCTTTCACACATGTCTACAAAATCACCTTCACCTTCAAATACAGTTTCCTTGCGACTGACAGAGACGTAGGCAAAGTTTAAAGTTGCTATTTATATTAAATCTCGTAAATCAGAAAAACGGTAATTTACACCTGCAGCGGAACAAAATTCCGTTCCGCCCAGCGTCTGGCTCGAACCCACGACCCTGGGATTAAGAGTCTGACACTCTACCGACTGAGCTAGCCGGCTACCTCGGTGAATACCTGCAGGGTAGCACGTCACACAGTACTCGTTTGGGTTGGGTGGTCCCATACAGAATCTCTCCATGATGCCTAATGTTTTCCTAACGTCACACTCGTCACGTACTTCACTTTTATGTCATAATCATTTCTGAGAGGTAAAGAAATTGCATGACAACATGCAGAGCTAGTGGCGTCAAAATTAACACACATACTTTATGTGACTCAAAAGCCGAACGAGTTACTTTCTGACGTTGTTTTAGATGTGCAAGTGATAGTCAAAACTCGCTGTGTCGGCACTCTGCCGACCATTTCGCTAGTTAACACCGGTCTTGTTGTGTGTGTTTCAATCTCAAGAGCATCTCCAAGCAAAAAATGGTCAACAGCAACATTCAGACGGTTTCGTACTGCTCAATTGCTACATTAAAACGTTATGTTTCTTTTTCAGAACTGGAAAAACACAAGCGTGACAGCATTCGAACCTGTAATCTTCAGATCCGAAGTCCGACGCCTTATCCATTGGGCCACACGGTCACTGACGACCAACGTTTACATGTATACGACTCATCTCGAAACGCTCACACCCCTGAGGATTTGTGTTTTCGTTCTACACAGCCGCTGCCCCTTGCTCTTTCCCACCCATTCGTTACATTCAACCTCTGACGAGACCGACCAAATATAGACTGAGAAACAAGACCACACACTTTGTGCATTCGGAATCGAAGGAAGGGCGTCCCTCGCCGCATTTGCTACGATTGCCATTTGCTACTTCTGCAGAAGCGGCGGCGGCGACGACGACGACGACGACGACGACGACGACGAATATCGCGAGAGGCTCTGAGATATGTGAGAAATACATCTATAAAATATAATTCAGACTGCCTCGTCCCACCTTATGCTATACCGCTTTGGCAAATGCTTTATCTGCACCATTCGCCTTAATCGCATCTGAGAGTAATTCTTAAAAAAACGCCTGTCGCTAATTGTTCGTCATCACAGGTACTGTTTCCTATACGGCCACGACGCGCAACTGATTTCCAAAATTCATCTTTCTCCTGTGAGGATGGAACTTACGACCCCTGGTTTATTACACCAGTGCTCTACCACTGAGCTAAAGAGGCGCGGCCTAGCGGTACTTTTGGGTACTTCGCCCTTAAGGTCGTCTGCATCATCAGACTTTAGCTGACAACACTTCATATTACCGGCTAATATTTGCAGCTATTTCGACAAATTACTGCTTGGCTACACATCTGACACGTAACCGATGTGCTCTCCAAACAACAACACTTGCATTTCAGAACATGTCTTTCACACATGTCTACAAAATCACCTTCACCTTCAAATACAGTTTCCTTGCGACTGACAGAGACGTAGGCAAAGTTTAAAGTTGCTATTTCCATTAAATCTCGTTAATCAGAAAAACTGAAATTTACACCTGCAGCGGAACAAAATTCCGTTCCTCCCAGCGTGTGGCTCGAACCCACGACCCCCGGATTAAGAGTCTGACACTCTACCGACTGAGCTAGCCGGCTACTTCGGTGAATACCTGCCGGGTAGCACGTTACACAGTACTCGTTTGGGTTGGGTGGTCCCATACAGAATCTCTCCATGATGACTAATGTTTTCCTAACGTCACACTCGTCACGTACTTCACTTTTATGTCATAATCATTCCTGAGAGGTAAAGAAATTGCATGACAACATGCAGAGCTAGTGGCGTCAAAATTAACACACATACTTTATGTGACTCAAAAGCAAGGGGAAAGAGCAAGGGGCAGCGGCTGTGTAGAACGAAAACACAAATCCTCAGGGGTGTGAGCGTTTCGAGATGAGTCGTATACATGTAAATGTCGGTCGTCAGTGACCGTGTGGCCAAATGGATAAGGCGTCGGACTTCGGATCTGAAGATTACAGGTCCAAATGCTGTCACGCTTGTGTTTTTCCAGTTCTGAAAAAGAAACATAACGTTTTAATGTAGCAATTAAGCAGTACGAAACCGCCTGAATGTTGCTGTTGACCATTTTTTGCTTGGAGATGCTCTTGAGCTTGAAACACACACAACAAGAGCGGTGTTAACTAGCGAAATGGTCGGCAGAGTGCCGACACAGCGAGTTTTGACTATCACTTGCACTTCTAAAACAACGTCGGAAAGTAACTCGTTCGGCTTGTGAGTCACATAAAGTATGTGTGTTAATTTTGACGCCACTAGCTCTGCATGTTGTCATGCAATTTCTTTACCTCTCAGAAATGATTATGACATAAAAGTGAAGTACGTGACGAGTGTGACGTTAGGAAAACATTAGGCATCATGGAGAGATTCTGTATGGGACCACCCAACCCAAACGAGTACTGTGTGACGTGCTACCCGGCAGGTATTCACCGAGGTAGCCGGCTAGCTCAGTCGGTAGAGCGTCAGACTCTTAATCCCAGGGTCGTGGGTTCGAGCCAGACGCTGGGCGGAACGGAATCTTGTTCCGCTGCAGGTGTAAATTACCGATTTTCTGATTAACGAGATTAAATGGAAATAGCAACTTTAAACTTTGCCTACGTCTCTGTCAGTCGCAAGGAAACTGTATTTGAAGGTGAAGGTGATTTTGTAGACATGTGTGAAAGACATGTTCTGAAATGCAAGTGTTGTTGTTTGGAGAGCACATCGGTTACGTGTCAGATGTGTAGCCAAGCAGTAATTTGTCGAAATAGCTGCAAATATTAGCCGGTAATATGAAGTGTTGTCAGCTAAAGTCTGATGATGCAGACGACCGTAAGGACGAAGTACCCAAGAGTACCGCTAGGCCGCGCGTCTTTAGCTCAGTGGTAGAGCACTGGTCTAATAAACCAGGGGTCGTAAGTTCCATCCTCACAGGAGAAAGATGAATTTTGGAAATCAGTTGCGCGTCGTGGCCGTATAGCAAACAGTATCTGTGATGACGAACAATTAGCGACAGGCGTTTTTTTAAGAATTACTCTCAGATGCGATTAAGGCGAATGGCGCAGATAAAGCATTTGCAAAATCGGTACAGCATAAGGTGGGACGAGGCAGTCTGAGTTACATTTTATAGATGTATTTCTTACATATCTCCGAGCCTCTCGCGATATTCGTCGTCGTCGTCGTCGTCGTCGTCGTCGTCGTCGTCTTCGCCGCCGCCGCCGCCGCTTCTGCAGAAGTAGCAAATGGCAATCGTAGCAAATGCGGCGAGGGACGCCCTGCCTTCGATTCCGAATGCACAAAGTGTGTGGTCTTGTTTCTCATTCTATATTTGGTCGGTCTCGTCAGAGGTTGAATGTAACGAATGGGTGGGAAAGAGCAAGAGGCAGCGGCTGTGTAGAACGAAAACACAAATCCTCAGGGGTGTGAGCGTTTCGAGATGAGTCGTATACATGTAAATGTTGGTCGTCAGTGACCGTGGGGCCTAATGGATAAGGCGTCGGACTTCGGATCTGAAGATTACAGGTTCGAATGCTGTCACGCTTGTGTTTTTCCAGTTCTGAAAAAGAAACATAACGTTTTAATGTAGCAATTAAGCAGTACGAAACCGCCTGAATGTTGCTGTTGACCATTTTTTGCTTGGAGATGCTCTTGAGCTTGAAACACACACAACAAGAGCGGTGTTAACTAGCGAAATGGTCGGCAGAGTGCCGACACAGCGAGTTTTGACTATCACTTGCACTTCTAAAACAACGTCGGAAAGTAACTCGTTCGGCTTTTGAGTCACATAAAGTATGTGTGTTAATTTTGACGCCACTAGCTCTGCATGTTGTCATGCAATTTCTTTACCTCTCAGAAATGATTATGACATAAAAGTGAAGTACGTGACGAGTGTGACGTTAGGAAAACATTAGGCATCATGGAGAGATTCTGTATGGGACCACCCAACCCAAACGAGTACTGTGTGACGTGCTACCCGGCAGGTATTCACCGAGGTAGCCGGCTAGCTCAGTCGGTAGAGCGTCAGACTCTTAATCCCAGGGTCGTGGGTTCGAGCCAGACGCTGGGCGGAACGGAATCTTGTTCCGCTGCAGGTGTAAATTACCGATTTTCTGATTAACGAGATTAAATGGAAATAGCAACTTTAAACTTTGCCTACGTCTCTGTCAGTCGCAAGGAAACTGTATTTGAAGGTGAAGGTGATTTTGTAGACATGTGTGAAAGACATGTTCTGAAATGCAAGTGTTGTTGTTTGGAGAGCACATCGGTTACGTGTCAGATGTGTAGCCAAGCAGTAATTTGTCGAAATAGCTGCAAATATTAGCCGGTAATATGAACTGTTGTCAGCTAAAGTCTGATGATGCAGACGACCGTAAGGACGAAGTACCCTAGAGTACCGCTAGGCCGCGCGTCTTTAGCTCAGTGGTAGAGCACTGGTCTAATAAACCAGGGCTCTTAAGTACCATCCTCACTGGAGAAAGATGAATTTTGGAAATCAGTTGCGCGTCGTGGCCGTATAGCAAACAGTATCTGTGATGACGAACAATTAGCGACAGGCGTTTTGTTAAGAATTACTCTCAGTTGCGATTAAGGCGAATGGCGCAGATAAAGCATTTGCCAAATCGGTACAGCATAAGGTGGTACGAGGCAGTCTGAGTTACATTTTATAGATGTATTTCTCACATATCTCAGAGCCTCTCGCGATATTCGTCGTCGTCGTCGTCGTCGTCGTCGTCGCCGCCGCCGCCGCCGCCGCTGCTGCTTCTGCAGAAGTAGCAAATGGCAATCGTAGCAAATGCGGTGAGGGACGCCCTGCCTTCGATTCCGAATGCACAAAGTGTGTGGTCTTGTTTCTCAGTCTATATTTGGTCGGTCTCGTCAGAGGTTGAATGTAACGAATGGGTGGGAAAGAGCAAGGGGCAGCGGCTGTGTAGAACGAAAACACAAATCCTCAGGGGTGTGAGCGTTTCGAGATGAGTCGTATACATGTAAATGTTGGTCGTCAGTGACCGTGTGGCCTAATGGGTAAGGCGTCGGACTTCGGATCTGAAGATTACTGGTTCGAATGCTGTCACACTTGTGTTTTTCCAGTTCTGAAAAAGAAACATAACGTTTTAATGTAGCACTTGAGCAGTACGAAACCGTCTGAATGTTGCTGTTGACCATTTTTTGCTTGGAAATGCTCTTGAGCTTGAAACACACACAACAAGACCGGTGTTAACTAGCGAAATGGTCGGCAGAGTGCCGACACAGCGAGGTTTGACTATCACTTGCACATCTAAAACAACGTCGGAAAGTAACTCGTTCGGCCTTTGAGTCACATAAAGTATGTGTGTTAATTTTGACGCCACTAGCTCTGCATGTTGTCATGCAATTTCTTTACCTCTCAGAAATGATTATGACATAAAAGTGAAGTACGTGACGAGTGTGACGTTAGGAAAACATTAGGCATCATGGAGAGATTCTGTATGGGACCACCCAACCCAAACGAGTACTGTGTGACGTGCTACCCGGCAGGTATTCACCGAGGTAGCCGGCTAGCTCAGTCGGTAGAGTGTCAGACTCTTAATCCCAGGGTCGTGGGTTCGAGCCAGACGCTGGGCAGAACGGAATTTTGTTCCGCTGCAGGTGTAAATTACCGTTTTTCTGATTAACGAGATTTAATGGAAATAGCAACTTTAAACTTTGCCTACGTCTCTGTCAGTCGCAAGGAAACTGTATTTGAAGGTGAAGGTGATTTTGTAGAAATGTGTGAAAGACATGTTCTGAAATGCAAGTGTTGTTGTTTGGAGAGCACATCGGTTACGTGTCAGATGTGTAGCCAAGCAGTAATTTGTCGAAATAGCTGCAAATATTAGCCGGTAATATGAAGTGTTGTCAGCTAAAGTCTGATGATGCAGACGACCGTAAGGACGAAGTACCCTAGAGTACCGCTAGGCCGCGCGTCTTTAGCTCAGTGGTAGAGCACTGGTCTAATAAACCAGGGCTCTTAAGTTCCATCCTCACTGGAGAAAGATGAATTTTGGAAATCAGTTGCGCGTCGTGGCCGTATAGCAAACAGTATCTGTGATGACGAACAATTAGCGACAGGCGTTTTTTTAAGAATTACTCTCAGATGCGATTAAGGCGAATGGCGCAGATAAAGCATTTGCCAAAGCGGTACAGCATAAGGTGGTACGAGGCAGTCTTAGTTACATTTTATAGATGTATTTCTCACATATCTCAGAGCCTCTCGCGATATTCGTCGTCGTCGTCGTCGTCGTCGTCGTCGTCGTCGCCGCCGCCGCCGCCGCCGCCACTGCTTCTGCAGAAGTAGCAAATGGCAATCGTAGCAAATGCGGCGAGGGACGCCCTGCCTTCGGTTCCGAATGCACAAAGTGTGTGGTCTTTTTTCTCAGTCTATATTTGGTCTTTCTCCTCAGAGGTTGAATGTAACGAATGGGTGGGAAAGAGCAAGGGGCAGCGGCTGTGTAGAACGAAAACACAAATCCTCAGGGGTGTGAGCGTTTCGAGATGAGTCGTATACATGTAAATGTTGGTCGTCAGTGACCGTGTGGCCTAATGGATAAGGCGTCGGACTTCGGATCTGAAGATTACTGGTTCGAATGCTGCCACACTTGTGTTTTTCCAGTTCTGAAAAAGAAACATAACGTTTTAATGTAGCACTTGAGCAGTACGAAACCGTCTGAATGTTGCTGTTGACCATTTTTTGCTTGGAAATGCTCTTGAGCTTGAAACACACACAACAAGACCGGTGTTAACTAGCGAAATGGTCGGCAGAGTGCCGACACAGCGAGGTTTGACTATCACTTGCACATCTAAAACAACGTCGGAAAGTAACTCGTTCGGCCTTTGAGTCACATAAAGTATGTGTGTTAATTTTGACGCCACTAGCTCTGCATGTTGTCATGCAATTTCTTTACCTCTCAGAAATGATTATGACATAAAAGTGAAGTACGTGACGAGTGTGACGTTAGGAAAACATTAGGCATCATGGAGAGATTCTGTATGGGACCACCCAACCCAAACGAGTACTGTGTGACGTGCTACCCGGCAGGTATTCACCGAGGTAGCCAGCTATCTCAGTCGGTAGAGTGTCAGACTCTTAATCCCAGGGTCGTGGGTTCGAGCCAGACGCTGGGCGGAACGGAATTTTGTTCCGCTGCAGGTGTAAATTACCGTTTTTCTGATTAACGAGATTTAATGGAAATAGCAACTTTAAACTTTACCTACGTCTCTGTCAGTCGCAAGGAAACTGTATTTGAAGGTGAAGGTGATTTTGTAGACATGTGTGAAAGACATGTTCTGAAATGCAAGTGTTGTTGTTTGGAGAGCACATCGGTTACGTGTCAGATGTGTAGCCAAGCAGTAATTTGTCGAAATAGCTGCAAATATTAGCCGGTAATATGAAGTGTTGTCAGCTAAAGTCTGATGATGCAGACGACGGTAAGGACGAAGTACCCAAGAGTACCGCTAGGCCGCGCGTCTTTAGCTCAGTGGTAGAGCACTGGTCTAATAAACCAGGGGTCGTAAGTTCCATCCTCACTGGAGAAAGATGAATTTTGGAAATCAGTTGCGCGTCGTGGCCGTATAGCAAACAGTATCTGTGATGACGAACAATTAGCGACAGGCGTTTTTTTAAGAATTACTCTCAGATGCGATTAAGGCGAATGGTGCAGATAAAGCATTTGCCAAAGCGGTACAGCATAAGGTGGTACGAGGCAGTCTGAGTTACATTTTATAGATGTATTTCTCACATATCTCAGAGCCTCTCGCGATATTCGTCGTCGTCGTCGTCGTCGTCGTCGCCGCCGCCGCCGCCGCCGCTGCTTCTGCAGAAGTAGCAAATGGCAATCGTAGCAAATGCGGCGAGGGACGCCCTGCCTTCGATTCCGAATGCACAAAGTGTGTGGCCTTGTTTCTCAGTCTATATTTGGTCGGTCTCGTCAGAGGTTGAATGTAACGAATGGGTGGGAAAGAGCAAGGGGCAGCGGCTGTGTAGAACGAAAACACAAATCCTCAGGGGTGTGAGCGTTTCGAGATGAGTCGTATACATGTAAATGTTGGTCGTCAGTGACCGTGTGGCCTAATGGATAAGGCGTCGGACTTCGGATCTGAAGATTACAGGTTCGAATGCTGTCACACTTGTGTTTTTCCAGTTCTGAAAAAGAAACATAACGTTTTAATGTAGCAATTGAGCAGTACGAAACGGTCTGAATGTTGCTGTTGACCATTTTTTGCTTGGAGATGCTCTTGAGCTTGAAACACACACAACAAGACCGGTGTTATCTAGCGAAATGGTCGGCAGAGTGCCGACACAGCGAGTTTTGACTATCACTTGCACATCTAAAACAACGCCGGAAAGTAACTCGTTCGGCTTTTGAGTCACATAAAGTATGTGTGTTAATTTTGACGCCACTAGCTCTGCATGTTGTCATGCAATTTCTTTACCTCTCAGAAATGATTATGACATAAAAGTGAAGTACGTGACGAGTGTGACGTTAGGAAAACATTAGGCATCATGGAGAGATTCTGTATGGGACCACCCAAGCCAAACGAGTACTGTGTGACGTGCTACCCGGCAGGTATTCACCGAGGTAGCCGGCTAGCTCAGTCGGTAGAGTGTCAGACTCTTAATCCCAGGGTCGTGGGTTCGAGCCAGACGCTGGGCGGAACGGAATTTTGTTCCGCTGCAGGTGTAAATTACCGTTTTTCTGATTAACGAGATTTAATGGAAATAGCAACTTTAAACTTTGCCTACGTCTCTGTCAGTCGCAAGGAAACTGTATTTGAAGGTGAAGGTGATTTTGTAGAAATGTGTGAAAGACATGTTCTGAAATGCAAGTGTTGTTGTTTGGAGAGCACATCGGTTACGTGTCAGATGTGTAGCCAAGCAGTAATTTGTCGCCATAGCTGCAAATATTAGCCGGTAATATGAAGTGTTGTCAGCTAAAGTCTGATGATGCAGACGACCGTAAGGACGAAGTACCCAAGAGTACCGCTAGGCCGCGCGTCCTTAGCTCAGTGGTAGAGCACTGGTCTAATAAACCAGGGCTCTTAAGTTCCATCCTCACTGGAGAAAGATGAATTTTGGAAATCAGTTGCGCGTCGTGGCCGTATAGCAAACAGTATCTGTGATGACGAACAATTAGCGACAGGCGTTTTTTTAAGAATTACTCTCAGATGCGATTAAGGCGAATGGCGCAGATAAAGCATTTGCCAAAGCGGTACAGCATAAGGTGGTACGAGGCAGTCTGAGTTACATTTTATAGATGTATTTCTCACATATCTCAGAGCCTCTCGCGATATTCGTCGTCGTCGTCGTCGTCGTCGTCGTCGCCGCCGCCGCCGCCGCCACTGCTTCTGCAGAAGTAGCAAATGGCAATCGTAGCAAATGCGGCGAGGGACGCCCTGCCTTCGATTCCGAATGCACAAAGAGTGTGGTCTTTTTTCTCAGTCTATATTTGGTCTTTCTCGTCAGAGGTTGAATGTAACGAATGGGTGGGAAAGAGCAAGGGGCAGCGGCTGTGTAGAACGAAAACACAAATCCTCAGGGGTGTGAGCGTTTCGAGATGAGTCGTATACATGTAAATGTTGGTCGTCAGTGACCGTGTGGCCTAATGGATAAGGCGTCGGACTTCGGATCTGAAGATTACTGGTTCGAATGCTGTCACACTTGTGTTTTTCCAGTTCTGAAAAATAAACATAACGTTTTAATGTAGCACTTGAGCAGTACGAAACCGTCTGAATGTTGCTGTTGACCATTTTTTGCTTGGAAATGCTCTTGAGCTTGAAACACACACAACAAGACCGGTGTTAACTAGCGAAATGGTCGGCAGAGTGCCGACACAGCGAGGTTTGACTATCACTTGCACATCTAAAACAACGTCGGAAAGTAACTCGTTCGGCCTTTGAGTCACATAAAGTATGTGTGTTAATTTTGACGCCACTAGCTCTGCATGTTGTCATGCAATTTCTTTACCTCTCAGAAATGATTATGACATAAAAGTGAAGTACGTGACGAGTGTGACGTTAGGAAAACATTAGGCATCATGGAGAGATTCTGTATGGGACCACCCAACCCAAACGAGTACTGTGTGACGTGCTACCCGGCAGGTATTCACCGAGGTAGCCAGCTATCTCAGTCGGTAGAGTGTCAGACTCTTAATCCCAGGGTCGTGGGTTCGAGCCAGACGCTGGGCGGAACGGAATTTTGTTCCGCTGCAGGTGTAAATTACCGTTTTTCTGATTAACGAGATTTAATGGAAATAGCAACTTTAAACTTTACCTACGTCTCTGTCAGTCGCAAGGAAACTGTATTTGAAGGTGAAGGTGATTTTGTAGACATGTGTGAAAGACATGTTCTGAAATGCAAGTGTTGTTGTTTGGAGAGCACATCGGTTACGTGTCAGATGTGTAGCCAAGCAGTAATTTGTCGAAATAGCTGCAAATATTAGCCGGTAATATGAAGTGTTGTCAGCTAAAGTCTGATGATGCAGACGACGGTAAGGACGAAGTACCCAAGAGTACCGCTAGGCCGCGCGTCTTTAGCTCAGTGGTAGAGCACTGGTCTAATAAACCAGGGGTCGTAAGTTCCATCCTCACTGGAGAAAGATGAATTTTGGAAATCAGTTGCGCGTCGTGGCCGTATAGCAAACAGTATCTGTGATGACGAACAATTAGCGACAGGCGTTTTTTTAAGAATTACTCTCAGATGCGATTAAGGCGAATGGTGCAGATAAAGCATTTGCCAAAGCGGTACAGCATAAGGTGGTACGGGGCAGTCTGAGTTACATTTTATAGATGTATTTCTCACATATCTCAGAGCCTCTCGCGATATTCGTCGTCGTCGTCGTCGTCGTCGTCGCCGCCGCCGCCGCCGCCGCTGCTTCTGCAGAAGTAGCAAATGGCAATCGTAGCAAATGCGGCGAGGGACGCCCTGCCTTCGATTCCGAATGCACAAAGTGTGTGGCCTTGTTTCTCAGTCTATATTTGGTCGGTCTCGTCAGAGGTTGAATGTAACGAATGGGTGGGAAAGAGCAAGGGGCAGCGGCTGTGTAGAACGAAAACACAAATCCTCAGGGGTGTGAGCGTTTCGAGATGAGTCGTATACATGTAAATGTTGGTCGTCAGTGACCGTGTGGCCTAATGGATAAGGCGTCGGACTTCGGATCTGAAGATTACTGGTTCGAATGCTGTCACACTTGTGTTTTTCCAGTTCTGAAAAATAAACATAACGTTTTAATGTAGCACTTGAGCAGTACGAAACCGTCTGAATGTTGCTGTTGACCATTTTTTGCTTGGAAATGCTCTTGAGCTTGAAACACACACAACAAGACCGGTGTTAACTAGCGAAATGGTCGGCAGAGTGCCGACACAGCGAGGTTTGACTATCACTTGCACATCTAAAACAACGTCGGAAAGTAACTCGTTCGGCCTTTGAGTCACATAAAGTATGTGTGTTAATTTTGACGCCACTAGCTCTGCATGTTGTCATGCAATTTCTTTACCTCTCAGAAATGATTATGACATAAAAGTGAAGTACGTGACGAGTGTGACGTTAGGAAAACATTAGGCATCATGGAGAGATTCTGTATGGGACCACCCAACCCAAACGAGTACTGTGTGACGTGCTACCCGGCAGGTATTCACCGAGGTAGCCAGCTAGCTCAGTCGGTAGAGTGTCAGACTATTAATCCCAGGGTCGTGGGTTCGAGCCAGACGCTGGGCGGAACGGAATTTTGTTCCGCTGCAGGTGTAAATTACCGTTTTTCTGATTAACGAGATTTAATGGAAATAGCAACTTTAAACTTTGCCTACGTCTCTGTCAGTCGCAAGGAAACTGTATTTGAAGGTGAAGGTGATTTTGTAGACATGTGTGAAAGACATGTTCTGAAATGCAAGTGTTGTTGTTTGGAGAGCACATCGGTTACGTGTCAGATGTGTAGCCAAGCAGTAATTTGTCGAAATAGCTGCAAATATTAGCCGGTAATATGAAGTGTTGTCAGCTAAAGTCTGATGATGCAGACGACCGTAAGGACGAAGTACCCAAGAGTACCGCTAGGCCGCGCGTCTTTAGCTCAGTGGTAGAGCACTGGTCTAATAAACCAGGGGTCGTAAGTTCCATCCTCACTGGAGAAAGATGAATTTTGGAAATCAGTTGCGCGTCGTGGCCGTATAGCAAACAGTATCTGTGATGACGAACAATTAGCGACAGGCGTTTTTTTAAGAATTACTCTCAGATGCGATTAAGGCGAATGGCGCAGATAAAGCATTTGCCAAAGCGGTACAGCATAAGGTGGTACGAGGCAGTCTGAGTTACATTTTATAGATGTATTTCTCACATATCTCAGAGCATCTCGCGATATTCGTCGTCGTCGTCGTCGTCGTCGTCGTCGTCGTCGCCGCCGCCGCCGCCACTGCTTCTGCAGAAGTAGCAAATGGCTCGTAGCAAATGCGGCGAGGGACGCCCTGCCTTCGATTCCGAATGCACAAAGAGTGTGGTCTTTTTTCTCAGTCTATATTTGGTCGGTCTCGTCAGAGGTTGAATGTAACGAATGGGTGGGAAAGAGCAAGGGACAGCGGCTGTGTAGAACGAAAACACAAATCCTCAGGGGTGTGAGCGTTTCGAGATGAGTCGTATACATGTAAATGTTGGTCGTCAGTGACCGTGTGGCCTAATGGATAAGGCGTCGGACTTCGGATCTGAAGATTACTGGTTCGAATGCTGCCACACTTGTGTTTTTCCAGTTCTGAAAAAGAAACATAACGTTTTAATGTAGCACTTGAGCAGTACGAAACCGTCTGAATGTTGCTGTTGACCATTTTTTGCTTGGAGATGCTCTTGAGCTTGAAACACACACAACAAGACCGGTGTTAACTAGCGAAATGGTCGGCAGAGTGCCGACACAGCGAGGTTTGACTATCACTTGCACATCTAAAACAACGTCGGAAAGTAACTCGTTCGGCCTTTGAGTCACATAAAGTATGTGTGTTAATTTTGACGCCACTAGCTCTGCATGTTGTCATGCAATTTCTTTACCTCTCAGAAATGATTATGACATAAAAGTGAAGTACGTGACGAGTGTGACGTTAGGAAAACATTAGGCATCATGGAGAGATTCTGTATGGGACCACCCAACCCAAACGAGTACTGTGTGACGTGCTACCCGGCAGGTATTCACCGAGGTAGCCAGCTAGCTCAGTCGGTAGAGTGTCAGACTCTTAATCCCAGGGTCGTGGGTTCGAGCCAGACGCTGGGCGGAACGGAATTTTGTTCCGCTGCAGGTGTAAATTACCGTTTTTCTGATTAACGAGATTTAATGGAAATAGCAACTTTAAACTTTGCCTACGTCTCTGTCAGTCGCAAGAAAACTGTATTTGAAGGTGAAGGTGATTTTGTAGACATGTGTGAAAGACATGTTCTGAAATGCAAGTGTTGTTGTTTGGAGAGCACATCGGTTACGTGTCAGATGTGTAGCCAAGCAGTAATTTGTCGAAATAGCTGCAAATATTAGCCGGTAATATGAAGTGTTGTCAGCTAAAGTCTGATGATGCAGACGACCGTAAGGACGAAGTACCTAAGAGTACCGCTAGGCCGCGCGTCTTTAGCTCAGTGGTAGAGCACTGGTCTAATAAACCAGGGGTCGTAAGTTCCATCCTCACTGGAGAAAGATGAATTTTGGAAATCAGTTGCGCGTCGTGGCCGTATAGCAAACAGTATCTGTGATGACGAACAATTAGCGACAGGCGTTTTTTTAAGAATTACTCTCAGATGCGATTAAGGCGAATGGCGCAGATAAAGCATTTGCCAAAGCGGTACAGCATAAGGTGGTACGAGGCAGTCTGAGTTACATTTTATAGATGTATTTCTCACATATCTCAGAGCCTCTCGCGATATTCGTCGTCGTCGTCGTCGTCGTCGTCGTCGCCGCCGCCGCCGCCACTGCTTCTGCAGAAGTAGCAAATGGCAATCGTAGCAAATGCGGCGAGGGACGCCCTGCCTTCGATTCCGAATGCACAAAGAGTGTGGTCTTTTTTCTCAGTCTATATTTGGTCGGTCTCGTCAGAGGTTGAATGTAACGAATGGGTGGGAAAGAGCAAGGGGCAGCGGCTGTGTAGAACGAAAACACAAATCCTCAGGGGTGTGAGCGTTTCGAGATGAGTCGTATACATGTAAATGTTGGTCGTCAGTGACCGTGTGGCCTAATGGATAAGGCGTCGGACTTCGGATCTGAAGATTACTGGTTCAAATGCTGTCACACTTGTGTTTTTCCAGTTCTGAAAAAGAAACATAACGTTTTAATGTAGCACTTGAGCAGTACGAAACCGTCTGAATGTTGCTGTTGACCATTTTTTGCTTGGAGATGCTCTTGAGCTTGAAACACACACAACAAGACCGGTGTTAACTAGCGAAATGGTCGGCAGAGTGCCGACACAGCGAGGTTTGACTATCACTTGCACATCTAAAACAACGCCGGAAAGTAACTCGTTCGGCCTTTGAGTCACATAAAGTATGTGTGTTAATTTTGACGCCACTAGCTCTGCATGTTGTCATGCAATTTCTTTGCCTCTCAGAAATGATTATGACATAAAAGTGAAGTACGTGACGAGTGTGACGTTAGGAAAACATTAGGCATCATGGAGAGATTCTGTATGGGACCACCCAACCCAAACGAGTACTGTGTGACGTGCTACCCGGCAGGTATTCACCGAGGTAGCCGGCTAGCTCAGTCGGTAGAGTGTCAGACTCTTAATCCCAGGGTCGTGGGTTCGAGCCAGACGCTGGGCGGAACGGAATTTTGTTCCGCTGCAGGTGTAAATTACCGTTTTTCTGATTAACGAGATTTAATGGAAATAGCAACTTTAAACTTTGCCTACGTCTCTGTCAGTCGCAAGGAAACTGTATTTGAAGGTGAAGGTGATTTTGTAGAAATGTGTGAAAGACATGTTCTGAAATGCAAGTGTTGTTGTTTGGAGAGCACATCGGTTACGTGTCAGATGTGTAGCCAAGCAGTAATTTGTCGAAATAGCTGCAAATATTAGCTGGTAATATGAAGTGTTGTCAGCTAAAGTCTGATGATGCAGACGACCGTAAGGACGAAGTACCCAAGAGTACCGCTAGGCCGCGCCTCTTTATCTCAGTGGTAGAGCACTGGTCTAATAAACCAGGGGTCGTAAGTTCCATCCTCACTGGAGAAAGATGAATTTTGGAAATCAGTTGCGCGTCGTGGCCGTATAGCAAACAGTATCTGTGATGACGAACAATTAGCGACAGGCGTTTTTTTAAGAATTACTCTCAGATGCGATTAAGGCGAATGGCGCAGATAAAGCATTTGCCAAAGCGGTACAGCATAAGGTGGTACGAGGCAGTCTGAGTTACATTTTATAGATGTATTTCTCACATATCTCAGAGCCTCTCGCGATATTCGTCGTCGTCGTCGTCGTCGTCGTCGTCGCCGCCGCCGCCGCCACTGCTTCTGCAGAAGTAGCAAATGGCAATCGTAGCAAATGCGGCGAGGGACGCCCTGCCTTCGATTCCGAATGCACAAAGAGTGTGGTCTTTTTTCTCAGTCTATATTTGGTCGGTCTCGTCAGAGGTTGAATGTAACGAATGGGTGGGAAAGAGCAAGGGGCAGCGGCTGTGTAGAACGAAAACACAAATCCTCAGGGGTGTGAGCGTTTCGAGATGAGTCGTATACATGTAAATGTTGGTCGTCAGTGACCGTGTGGCCTAATGGATAAGGCGTCGGACTTCGGATCTGAAGATTACTGGTTCAAATGCTGTCACACTTGTGTTTTTCCAGTTCTGAAAAAGAAACATAACGTTTTAATGTAGCACTTGAGCAGTACGAAACCGTCTGAATGTTGCTGTTGACCATTTTTTGCTTGGAGATGCTCTTGAGCTTGAAACACACACAACAAGACCGGTGTTAACTAGCGAAATGGTCGGCAGAGTGCCGACACAGCGAGGTTTGACTATCACTTGCACATCTAAAACAACGCCGGAAAGTAACTCGTTCGGCCTTTGAGTCACATAAAGTATGTGTGTTAATTTTGACGCCACTAGCTCTGCATGTTGTCATGCAATTTCTTTGCCTCTCAGAAATGATTATGACATAAAAGTGAAGTACGTGACGAGTGTGACGTTAGGAAAACATTAGGCATCATGGAGAGATTCTGTATGGGACCACCCAACCCAAACGAGTACTGTGTGACGTGCTACCCGGCAGGTATTCACCGAGGTAGCCGGCTAGCTCAGTCGGTAGAGTGTCAGACTCTTAATCCCAGGGTCGTGGGTTCGAGCCAGACGCTGGGCGGAACGGAATTTTGTTCCGCTGCAGGTGTAAATTACCGTTTTTCTGATTAACGAGATTTAATGGAAATAGCAACTTTAAACTTTGCCTACGTCTCTGTCAGTCGCAAGGAAACTGTATTTGAAGGTGAAGGTGATTTTGTAGAAATGTGTGAAAGACATGTTCTGAAATGCAAGTGTTGTTGTTTGGAGAGCACATCGGTTACGTGTCAGATGTGTAGCCAAGCAGTAATTTGTCGAAATAGCTGCAAATATTAGCTGGTAATATGAAGTGTTGTCAGCTAAAGTCTGATGATGCAGACGACCGTAAGGACGAAGTACCCAAGAGTACCGCTAGGCCGCGCGTCTTTAGCTCAGTGGTAGAGCACTGGTCTAATAAACCAGGGGTCGTAAGTTCCATCCTCACTGGAGAAAGATGAATTTTGGAAATCAGTTGCGCGTCGTGGCCGTATAGCAAACAGTATCTGTGATGACGAACAATTAGCGACAGGCGTTTTTTTAAGAATTACTCTCAGATGCGATTAAGGCGAATGGCGCAGATAAAGCATTTGCCAAAGCGGTACAGCATAAGGTGGTACGAGGCAGTCTGAGTTACATTTTATAGATGTATTTCTCACATATCTCAGAGCCTCTCGCGATATTCGTCGTCGTCGTCGTCGTCGTCGTCGTCGTCGTCGCCGCCGCCGCCGCCACTGCTTCTGCAGAAGTAGCAAATGGCTCGTAGCAAATGCGGCGAGGGACGCCCTGCCTTCGATTCCGAATGCACAAAGAGTGTGGTCTTTTTTCTCAGTCTATATTTGGTCGGTCTCGTCAGAGGTTGAATGTAACGAATGGGTGGGAAAGAGCAAGGGGCAGCGGCTGTGTAGAACGAAAACACAAATCCTCAGGGGTGTGAGCGTTTCGAGATGAGTCGTATACATGTGAATGTTGGTCGTCAGTGACCGTGTGGCGTAATGGATAAGGCGTCGGACTTCGGATCTGAAGATTACAGGTTCGAATGCTGTCACGCTTGCGTTTTTCCAGTTCTGAAAAAGAAACATAACGTTTTAATGTAGCAATTAAGCAGTACGAAACCGCCTGAATGTTGCTGTTGACCATTTTTTGCTTGGAGATGCTCTTGAGCTTGAAACACACACAACAAGACCGGTGTTATCTAGCGAAATGGTCGGCAGAGTGCCGACACAGCGAGTTTTGACTATCACTTGCACATCTAAAACAACGCCGGAAAGTAACTCGTTCGGCTTTTGAGTCACATAAAGTATGTGTGTTAATTTTGACGCCACTAGCTCTGCATGTTGTCATGCAATTTCTTTACCTCTCAGAAATGATTATGACATAAAAGTGAAGTACGTGACGAGTGTGACGTTAGGAAAACATTAGGCATCATGGAGAGATTCTGTATGGGACCACCCAAGCCAAACGAGTACTGTGTGACGTGCTACCCGGCAGGTATTCACCGAGGTAGCCGGCTAGCTCAGTCGGTAGAGTGTCAGACTCTTAATCCCAGGGTCGTGGGTTCGAGCCAGACGCTGGGCGGAACGGAATTTTGTTCCGCTGCAGGTGTAAATTACCGTTTTTCTGATTAACGAGATTTAATGGAAATAGCAACTTTAAACTTTGCCTACGTCTCTGTCAGTCGCAAGGAAACTGTATTTGAAGGTGAAGGTGATTTTGTAGAAATGTGTGAAAGACATGTTCTGAAATGCAAGTGTTGTTGTTTGGAGAGCACATCGGTTACGTGTCAGATGTGTAGCCAAGCAGTAATTTGTCGCCATAGCTGCAAATATTAGCCGGTAATATGAAGTGTTGTCAGCTAAAGTCTGATGATGCAGACGACCGTAAGGACGAAGTACCCAAGAGTACCGCTAGGCCGCGCGTCCTTAGCTCAGTGGTAGAGCACTGGTCTAATAAACCAGGGCTCTTAAGTTCCATCCTCACTGGAGAAAGATGAATTTTGGAAATCAGTTGCGCGTCGTGGCCGTATAGCAAACAGTATCTGTGATGACGAACAATTAGCGACAGGCGTTTTTTTAAGAATTACTCTCAGATGCGATTAAGGCGAATGGCGCAGATAAAGCATTTGCCAAAGCGGTACAGCATAAGGTGGTACGAGGCAGTCTGAGTTACATTTTATAGATGTATTTCTCACATATCTCAGAGCCTCTCGCGATATTCGTCGTCGTCGTCGTCGTCGTCGTCGTCGCCGCCGCCGCCGCCGCCACTGCTTCTGCAGAAGTAGCAAATGGCAATCGTAGCAAATGCGGCGAGGGACGCCCTGCCTTCGATTCCGAATGCACAAAGAGTGTGGTCTTTTTTCTCAGTCTATATTTGGTCTTTCTCGTCAGAGGTTGAATGTAACGAATGGGTGGGAAAGAGCAAGGGGCAGCGGCTGTGTAGAACGAAAACACAAATCCTCAGGGGTGTGAGCGTTTCGAGATGAGTCGTATACATGTAAATGTTGGTCGTCAGTGACCGTGTGGCCTAATGGATAAGGCGTCGGACTTCGGATCTGAAGATTACTGGTTCGAATGCTGTCACACTTGTGTTTTTCCAGTTCTGAAAAATAAACATAACGTTTTAATGTAGCACTTGAGCAGTACGAAACCGTCTGAATGTTGCTGTTGACCATTTTTTGCTTGGAAATGCTCTTGAGCTTGAAACACACACAACAAGACCGCTGTTAACTAGCGAAATGGTCGGCAGAGTGCCGACACAGCGAGTTTTGACTATCACTTGCACATCTAAAACAACGTCGGAAAGTAACTCGTTCGGCCTTTGAGTCACATAAAGTATGTGTGTTAATTTTGACGCCACTAGCTCTGCATGTTGTCATGCAATTTCTTTACCTCTCAGAAATGATTATGACATAAAAGTGAAGTACGTGACGAGTGTGACGTTAGGAAAACATTAGGCATCATGGAGAGATTCTGTATGGGACCACCCAACCCAAACGAGTACTGTGTGACGTGCTACCCGGCAGGTATTCACCGAGGTAGCCAGCTAGCTCAGTCGGTAGAGTGTCAGACTATTAATCCCAGGGTCGTGGGTTCGAGCCAGACGCTGGGCGGAACGGAATTTTGTTCCGCTGCAGGTGTAAATTACCGTTTTTCTGATTAACGAGATTTAATGGAAATAGCAACTTTAAACTTTGCCTACGTCTCTGTCAGTCGCAAGGAAACTGTATTTGAAGGTGAAGGTGATTTTGTAGACATGTGTGAAAGACATGTTCTGAAATGCAAGTGTTGTTGTTTGGAGAGCACATCGGTTACGTGTCAGATGTGTAGCCAAGCAGTAATTTGTCGAAATAGCTGCAAATATTAGCCGGTAATATGAAGTGTTGTCAGCTAAAGTCTGATGATGCAGACGACCGTAAGGACGAAGTACCCAAGAGTACCGCTAGGCCGCGCGTCTTTAGCTCAGTGGTAGAGCACTGGTCTAATAAACCAGGGGTCGTAAGTTCCATCCTCACTGGAGAAAGATGAATTTTGGAAATCAGTTGCGCGTCGTGGCCGTATAGCAAACAGTATCTGTGATGACGAACAATTAGCGACAGGCGTTTTTTTAAGAATTACTCTCAGATGCGATTAAGGCGAATGGCGCAGATAAAGCATTTGCCAAAGCGGTACAGCATAAGGTGGTACGAGGCAGTCTGAGTTACATTTTATAGATGTATTTCTCACATATCTCAGAGCCTCTCGCGATATTCGTCGTCGTCGTCGTCGTCGTCGTCGTCGCCGCCGCCGCCGCCACTGCTTCTGCAGAAGTAGCAAATGGCTCGTAGCAAATACGGCGAGGGACGCCCTGCCTTCGATTCCGAATGCACAAAGAGTGTGGTCTTTTTTCTCAGTCTATATTTGGTCGGTCTCGTCAGAGGTTGAATGTAACGAATGGGTGGGAAAGAGCAAGGGGCAGCGGCTGTGTAGAACGAAAACACAAATCCTCAGGGGTGTGAGCGTTTCGAGATGAGTCGTATACATGTAAATGTTGGTCGTCAGTGACCGTGTGGCCTAATGGATAAGGCGTCGGACTTCGGATCTGAAGATTACTGGTTCGAATGCTGTCACACTTGTGTTTTTCCAGTTCTGAAAAATAAACATAACGTTTTAATGTAGCACTTGAGCAGTACGAAACCGTCTGAATGTTGCTGTTGACCATTTTTTGCTTGGAGATGCTCTTGAGCTTGAAACACACACAACAAGACCGGTGTTAACTAGCGAAATGGTCGGCAGAGTGCCGACACAGCGAGGTTTGACTATCACTTGCACATCTAAAACAACGTCGGAAAGTAACTCGTTCGGCCTTTGAGTCACATAAAGTATGTGTGTTAATTTTGACGCCACTAGCTCTGCATGTTGTCATGCAATTTCTTTACCTCTCAGAAATGATTATGACATAAAAGTGAAGTACGTGACGAGTGTGACGTTAGGAAAACATTAGGCATCATGGAGAGATTCTGTATGGGACCACCCAACCCAAACGAGTACTGTGTGACGTGCTACCCGGCAGGTATTCACCGAGGTAGCCAGCTAGCTCAGTCGGTAGAGTGTCAGACTCTTAATCCCAGGGTCGTGGGTTCGAGCCAGACGCTGGGCGGAACGGAATTTTGTTCCGCTGCAGGTGTAAATTACCGTTTTTCTGATTAACGAGATTTAATGGAAATAGCAACTTTAAACTTTGCCTACGTCTCTGTCAGTCGCAAGGAAACTGTATTTGAAGGTGAAGGTGATTTTGTAGACATGTGTGAAAGACATGTTCTGAAATGCAAGTGTTGTTGTTTGGAGAGCACATCGGTTACGTGTCAGATGTGTAGCCAAGCAGTAATTTGTCGAAATAGCTGCAAATATTAGCCGGTAATATGAAGTGTTGTCAGCTAAAGTCTGATGATGCAGACGACCGTAAGGACGAAGTACCTAAGAGTACCGCTAGGCCGCGCGTCTTTAGCTCAGTGGTAGAGCACTGGTCTAATAAACCAGGGGTCGTAAGTTCCATCCTCACTGGAGAAAGATGAATTTTGGAAATCAGTTGCGCGTCGTGGCCGTATAGCAAACAGTATCTGTGATGACGAACAATTAGCGACAGGCGTTTTTTTAAGAATTACTCTCAGATGCGATTAAGGCGAATGGCGCAGATAAAGCATTTGCCAAAGCGGTACAGCATAAGGTGGTACGAGGCAGTCTGAGTTACATTTTATAGATGTATTTCTCACATATCTCAGAGCCTCTCGCGATATTCGTCGTCGTCGTCGTCGTCGTCGTCGTCGCCGCCGCCGCCGCCACTGCTTCTGCAGAAGTAGCAAATGGCAATCGTAGCAAATGCGGCGAGGGACGCCCTGCCTTCGATTCCGAATGCACAAAGAGTGTGGTCTTTTTTCTCAGTCTATATTTGGTCGGTCTCGTCAGAGGTTGAATGTAACGAATGGGTGGGAAAGAGCAAGGGGCAGCGGCTGTGTAGAACGAAAACACAAATCCTCAGGGGTGTGAGCGTTTCGAGATGAGTCGTATACATGTAAATGTTGGTCGTCAGTGACCGTGTGGCCTAATGGATAAGGCGTCGGACTTCGGATCTGAAGATTACTGGTTCAAATGCTGTCACACTTGTGTTTTTCCAGTTCTGAAAAAGAAACATAACGTTTTAATGTAGCACTTGAGCAGTACGAAACCGTCTGAATGTTGCTGTTGACCATTTTTTGCTTGGAGATGCTCTTGAGCTTGAAACACACACAACAAGACCGGTGTTAACTAGCGAAATGGTCGGCAGAGTGCCGACACAGCGAGGTTTGACTATCACTTGCACATCTAAAACAACGCCGGAAAGTAACTCGTTCGGCCTTTGAGTCACATAAAGTATGTGTGTTAATTTTGACGCCACTAGCTCTGCATGTTGTCATGCAATTTCTTTACCTCTCAGAAATGATTATGACATAAAAGTGAAGTACGTGACGAGTGTGACGTTAGGAAAACATTAGGCATCATGGAGAGATTCTGTATGGGACCACCCAACCCAAACGAGTACTGTGTGACGTGCTACCCGGCAGGTATTCACCGAGGTAGCCGGCTAGCTCAGTCGGTAGAGTGTCAGACTCTTAATCCCAGGGTCGTGGGTTCGAGCCAGACGCTGGGCGGAACGGAATTTTGTTCCGCTGCAGGTGTAAATTACCGTTTTTCTGATTAACGAGATTTAATGGAAATAGCAACTTTAAACTTTGCCTACGTCTCTGTCAGTCGCAAGGAAACTGTATTTGAAGGTGAAGGTGATTTTGTAGAAATGTGTGAAAGACATGTTCTGAAATGCAAGTGTTGTTGTTTGGAGAGCACATCGGTTACGTGTCAGATGTGTAGCCAAGCAGTAATTTGTCGAAATAGCTGCAAATATTAGCTGGTAATATGAAGTGTTGTCAGCTAAAGTCTGATGATGCAGACGACCGTAAGGACGAAGTACCCAAGACTACCGCTAGGCCGCGCGTCTTTAGCTCAGTGGTAGAGCACTGGTCTAATAAACCAGGGGTCGTAAGTTCCATCCTCACTGGAGAAAGATGAATTTTGGAAATCAGTTGCGCGTCGTGGCCGTATAGCAAACAGTATCTGTGATGACGAACAATTAGCGACAGGCGTTTTTTTAAGAATTACTCTCAGATGCGATTAAGGCGAATGGCGCAGATAAAGCATTTGCCAAAGCGGTACAGCATAAGGTGGTACGAGGCAGACTGAGTTACATTTTATAGATGTATTTCTCACATATCTCAGAGCCTCTCGCGATATTCGTCGTCGTCGTCGTCGTCGTCGTCGTCGTCGCCGCCGCCGCCGCCACTGCTTCTGCAGAAGTAGCAAATGGCAATCGTAGCAAATGCGGCGAGGGACGCCCTGCCTTCGATTCCGAATGCACAAAGAGTGTGGTCTTTTTTCTCAGTCTATATTTGGTCGGTCTCGTCAGAGGTTGAATGTAACGAATGGGTGGGAAAGAGCAAGGGGCAGCGGCTGTGTAGAACGAAAACACAAATCCTCAGGGGTGTGAGCGTTTCGAGATGAGTCGTATACATGTAAAGGTTGGTCGTCAGTGACCGTGTGGCCTAATGGATAAGGCGTCGGACTTCGGATCTGAAGATTACTGGTTCGAATGCTGTCACACTTGTGTTTTTCCAGTTCTGAAAAAGAAACATAACGTTTTAATGTAGCACTTGAGCAGTACGAAACCGTCTGAATGTTGCTGTTGACCATTTTTTGCTTGGAGATGCTCTTGAGCTTGAAACACACACAACAAGACCGGTGTTAACTAGCGAAATGGTCGGCAGAGTGCCGACACAGCGAGGTTTGACTATCACTTGCACATCTAAAACAACGCCGGAAAGTAACTCGTTCGGCCTTTGAGTCACATAAAGTATGTGTGTTAATTTTGACGCCACTAGCTCTGCATGTTGTCATGCAATTTCTTTACCTCTCAGAAATGATTATGACATAAAAGTGAAGTACGTGACGAGTGTGACGTTAGGAAAACATTAGGCATCATGGAGAGATTCTGTATGGGACCACCCAACCCAAACGAGTACTGTGTGACGTGCTACCCGGCAGGTATTCACCGAGGTAGCCAGCTAGCTCAGTCGGTAGAGTGTCAGACTCTTAATCCCAGGGTCGTGGGTTCGAGCCAGACGCTGGGCGGAACGGAATTTTGTTCCGCTGCAGGTGTAAATTACCGTTTCTCTGATTAACGAGATTTAATGGAAATAGCAACTTTAAACTTTGCCTACGTCTCTGTCAGTCGCAAGGAAACTGTATTTGAAGGTGAAGGTGATTTTGTAGACATGTGTGAAAGACATGTTCTGAAATGCAAGTGTTGTTGTTTGGAGAGCACATCGGTTACGTGTCAGATGTGTAGCCAAGCAGTAATTTGTCGAAATAGCTGCAAATATTAGCCGGTAATATGAAGTGTTGTCAGCTAAAGTCTGATGATGCAGACGACGGTAAGGACGAAGTACCCAAGAGTACCGCTAGGCCGCGCGTCTTTAGCTCAGTGGTAGAGCACTGGTCTAATAAACCAGGGGTCGTAAGTTCCATCCTCACTGGAGAAAGATGAATTTTGGAAATCAGTTGCGCGTCGTGGCCGTATAGCAAACAGTATCTGTGATGACGAACAATTAGCGACAGGCGTTTTTTTTAAGAATTACTCTCAGATGCGATTAAGGCGAATGGCGCAGATAAAGCATTTGCCAAAGCGGTACAGCATAAGGTGGTACGAGGCAGTCTGAGTTACATTTTATAGATGTATTTCTCACATATCTCAGAGCCTCTCGCGATATTCGTCGTCGTCGTCGTCGTCGTCGTCGCCGCCGCCGCCGCCACTGCTTCTGCAGAAGTAGCAAATGGCAATCGTAGCAAATGCGGCGAGGGACGCCCTGCCTTCGATTCCGAATGCACAAAGAGTGTGGTCTTTTTTCTCAGTCTATATTTGGTCGGTCTCGTCAGAGGTTGAATGTAACGAATGGGTGGGAAAGAGCAAGGGGCAGCGGCTGTGTAGAACGAAAACACAAATCCTCAGGGGTGTGAGCGTTTCGAGATGAGTCGTATACATGTAAATGTTGGTCGTCAGTGACCGTGTGGCCTAATGGATAAGGCGTCGGACTTCGGATCTGAAGATTACTGGTTCGAATGCTGTCACACTTGTGTTTTTCCAGTTCTGAAAAAGAAACATAACGTTTTAATGTAGCACTTGAGCAGTACGAAACCGTCTGAATGTTGCTGTTGACCATTTTTTGCTTGGAGATGCTCTTGAGCTTGAAACACACACAACAAGACCGGTGTTAACTAGCGAAATGGTCGGCAGAGTGCCGACACAGCGAGGTTTGACTATCACTTGCACATCTAAAACAACGTCGGAAAGTAACTCGTTCGGCCTTTGAGTCACATAAAGTATGTGTGTTAATTTTGACGCCACTAGCTCTGCATGTTGTCATGCAATTTCTTTACCTCTCAGAAATGATTATGACATAAAAGTGAAGTACGTGACGAGTGTGACGTTAGGAAAACATTAGGCATCATGGAGAGATTCTGTATGGGACCACCCAACCCAAACGAGTACTGTGTGACGTGCTACCCGGCAGGTATTCACCGAGGTGGCCAGCTAGCTCAGTCGGTAGAGTGTCAGACTCTTAATCCCAGGGTCGTGGGTTCGAGCCAGACGCTGGGCGGAACGGAATTTTGTTCCGCTGCAGGTGTAAATTACCGTTTCTCTGACTAACGAGATTTAATGGAAATAGCAACTTTAAACTTTGCCTACGTCTCTGTCAGTCGCAAGGAAACTGTATTTGAAGGTGAAGGTGATTTTGTAGACATGTGTGAAAGACATGTTCTGAAATGCAAGTGTTGTTGTTTGGAGAGCACATCGGTTACGTGTCAGATGTGTAGCCAAGCAGTAATTTGTCGAAATAGCTGCAAATATTAGCCGGTAATATGAAGTGTTGTCAGCTAAAGTCTGATGATGCAGACGACCGTAAGGACGAAGTACCCAAGAGTACCGCTAGGCCGCGCGTCTTTAGCTCAGTGGTAGAGCACTGGTCTAATAAACCAGGGGTCGTAAGTTCCATCCTCACTGGAGAAAGATGAATTTTGGAAATCAGTTGCGCGTCGTGGCCGTATAGCAAACAGTATCTGTGATGACGAACAATTAGCGACAGGCGTTTTTTTAAGAATTACTCTCAGATGCGATTAAGGCGAATGGCGCAGATAAAGCATTTGCCAAAGCGGTACAGCATAAGGTGGTACGAGGCAGTCTGAGTTACATTTTATAGATGTATTTCTCACATATCTCAGAGCCTCTCGCGATATTCGTCGTCGTCGTCGTCGTCGTCGTCGTCGTCGTCGTCGCCGCCACTGCTTCTGCAGAAGTAGCAAATGGCAATCGTAGCAAATGCGGCGAGGGACGCCCTGCCTTCGATTCCGAATGCACAAAGAGTGTGGTCTTTTTTCTCAGTCTATATTTGGTCGGTCTCGTCAGAGGTTGAATGTAACGAATGGGTGGGAAAGAGCAAGGGGCAGCGGCTGTGTAGAACGAAAACACAAATCCTCAGGGGTGTGAGCGTTTCGAGATGAGTCGTATACATGTAAATGTTGGTCCTCAGTGACCGTGTGGCCAAATGGATAAGGCGTCGGACTTCGGATCTGAAAATTACAGGTTCAAATGCTGTCACGCTTGTGTTTTTCCAGTTCTGAAAAAGAAACATAACGTTTTAATGTAGCAATTGAGCAGTACGAAACCGTCTGAATGTTGCTGTTGACCATTTTTTGCTTGGAGATGCTCTTGAGCTTGAAACACACACAACAAGACCGGTGTTAACTAGCGAAATGGTCGGCAGAGTGCCGACACAGCGAGTTTTGACTATCACTTGCACATCTAAAACAACGTCGGAAAGTAACTCGTTCGGCTTTTGAGTCACATAAAGTATGTGTGTTAATTTTGACGCCACTAGCTCTGCTTGTTGTCATGCAATTTCTTTACCTCTCAGAAATGATTATGACATAAAAGTGAAGTACGTGACGAGTGTGACGTTAGGAAAACATTAGGCATCATGGAGAGATTCTGTATGGGACCACCCAACCCAAACGAGTACTGTGTGACGTGCTACCCGGCAGGTATTCACCGAGGTAGCCGGCTAGCTCAGTCGGTAGAGTGTCAGACTCTTAATCCCAGGGTCGTGGGTTCGAGCCAGACGCTGGGCGGAACGGAATTTTGTTCCGCTGCAGGTGTAAATTACCGTTTTTCTGATTAACGAGATTTAATGGAAATAGCAACTTTAAACTTTGCCTACGTCTCTGTCAGTCGCAAGGAAACTGTATTTGAAGGTGAAGGTGATTTTGTAGACATGTGTGAAAGACATTTTCTGAAATGCAAGTGTTGTTGTTTGGAAAGCACATCGGTTACGTGTCAGATGTGTAGCCAAGCAGTAATTTGTCGAAATAGCTGCAAATATTAGCCGGTAATATGAAGTGTTGTCAGCTAAAGTCTGATGATGCAGACGACCGTAAGGACGAAGTACCCAAGAGTACCGCTAGGCCGCGCGTCTTTAGCTCAGTGGTAGAGCACTGGTCTAATAAACCAGGGCTCTTAAGTTCCATCCTCACAGGAGAAAGATGAATTTTGGAAATCAGTTGTGCGTCGTGGCCGTATAGCAAACAGTATCTGTGATGACGAACAATTAGCGACAGGCGTTTTTTTAAGAATTACTCTCAGATGCGATTAAGGCGAATGGCGCAGATAAAGCATTTGCCAAAGCGGTACAGCATAAGGTGGTACGAGGCAGTCTGAGTTACATTTTATAGATGTATTTCTCACATATCTCAGAGCCTCTCGCGATATTCGTCGTCGTCGTCGTCGTCGTCGTCGTCGCCGCCGCCGCCGCCGCCGCTGCTTCTGCAGAAGTAGCAAATGGCAATCGTAGCAAATGCGGCGAGGGACGCCCTGCCTTCGATTCCGAATGCACAAAGTGTGTGGTCTTGTTTCTCAGTCTATATTTAGTCGGTCTCGTCAGAGGTTGAATGTAACGAATGGGTGGGAAAGAGCAAGGGGCAGCGGCTGTGTAGAACGAAAACACAAATCCTCAGGGGTGTGAGCGTTTCGAGATGAGTCGTATACATGTAAATGTTGGTCGTCAGTGACCGTGTGGCCAAATGGATAAGGCGTCGGACTTCGGATCTGAAAATTACAGGTTCAAATGCTGTCACGCTTGTGTTTTTCCAGTTCTGAAAAAGAAACATAACGTTTTAATGTAGCAATTGAGCAGTACGAAACCGTCTGAATGTTGCTGTTGACCATTTTTTGCTTGGAGATGCTCTTGAGCTTGAAACACACACAACAAGACCGGTGTTAACTAGCGAAATGGTCGGCAGAGTGCCGACACAGCGAGTTTTGACTATCACTTGCACATCTAAAACAACGTCGGAAAGTAACTCGTTCGGCTTTTGAGTCACATAAAGTATGTGTGTTAATTTTGACGCCACTAGCTCTGCTTGTTGTCATGCAATTTCTTTACCTCTCAGAAATGATTATGACATAAAAGTGAAGTACGTGACGAGTGTGACGTTAGGAAAACATTAGGCATCATGGAGAGATTCTGTATGGGACCACCCAACCCAAACGAGTACTGTGTGACGTGCTACCCGGCAGGTATTCACCGAGGTAGCCGGCTAGCTCAGTCGGTAGAGCGTCAGACTCTTAATCCCAGGGTCGTGGTTTCGAGCCAAACGCTGGGCGGAACGGAATTTTGTTCCGCTGCAGGTGTAAATTACCGTTTTTCTGATTAACGAGATTTAATGGAAATAGCAACTTTAAACTTTGCCTACGTCTCCGTCAGTCGCAAGGAAACTGTATTTGAAGGTGAAGGTGATTTTGTAGACATGTGTGAAAGACATGTTCTGAAATGCAAGTGTTGTTGTTTGGAGAGCACATCGGTTACGTGTCAGATGTGTAGCCAAGCAGTAATTTGTCGAAATAGCTGCAAATATTAGCCGGTAATATGAAGTGTTGTCAGCTAAAGTCTGATGATGCAGACGACCGTAAGGACGAAGTACCCAAGGGTACCGCTAGGCCGCGCGTCTTTAGCTCAGTGCTAGAGCACTGGTCTAATAAACCAGGGCTCGTAAGTTTCATCCTCACAGGAGAAAGATGAATTTTGGAAATCAGTTGCGCGTCGTGGCCGTATAGCAAACAGTATCTGTGATGACGAACAATTAGCGACAGGCGTTTTTTTAAGAATTACTCTCAGATGCGATTAAGGCGAATGGCGCAGATAAAGCATTTGCCAAATCGGTACAGCATAAGGTGGTACGAGGCAGTCTGAGTTACATTTTATAGATGTATTTCTCACATATCTCCGAGCCTCTAGCGATATTCGTCGTCGTCGTCGTCGTCGTCGTCGTCGTCGTCGTCGTCGTCGCCGCCGCCGCCGCTTCTGCAGAAGTAGCAAATGGCAATCGTAGCAAATGCGGCGAGGGACGCCCTGCCTTCGATTCCGAATGCACAAAGTGTGTGGTCTTGTTTCTCAGTCTATATTTAGTCGGTCTCGTCAGAGGTTGAATGTAACGAATGGGTGGGAAAGAGCAAGGGGCAGCGGCTGTGTAGAACGAAAACACAAATCCTCAGGGGTGTGAGCGTTTCGAGATGAGTCGTATACATGTAAATGTTGGTCGTCAGTGACCGTGTGGCCAAATGGATAAGGCGTCGGACTTCGGATCTGAAGATTACAGGTTCAAATGCTGTCACGCTTGTGTTTTTCCAGTTCTGAAAAAGAAACATAACGTTTTAATGTAGCAATTGAGCAGTACGAAACCGTCTGAATGTTGCTGTTGACCATTTTTTGCTTGGAGATGCTCTTGAGCTTGAAACACACACAACAAGACCGGTGTTAACTAGCGAAATGGTCGGCAGAGTGCCGACACAGCGAGTTTTGACTATCACTTGCACATCTAAAACAACGTCGGAAAGTAACTCGTTCGGCTTTTGAGTCACATAAAGTATGTGTGTTAATTTTGACGCCACTAGCTCTGCTTGTTGTCATGCAATTTCTTTACCTCTCAGAAATGATTATGACATAAAAGTGAAGTACGTGACGAGTGTGACGTTAGGAAAACATTAGGCATCATGGAGAGATTCTGTATGGGACCACCCAACCCAAACGAGTACTGTGTGACGTGCTACCCGGCAGGTATTCACCGAGGTAGCCGGCTAGCTCAGTCGGTAGAGCGTCAGACTCTTAATCCCAGGGTCGTGGTATCGAGCCAAACGCTGGGCGGAACGGAATTTTGTTCCGCTGCAGGTGTAAATTACCATTTTTCTGATTAACGAGATTTAATGGAAATAGCAACTTTAAACTTTGCCTACGTCTCCGTCAGTCGCAATGAAACTGTATTTGAAGGTGAAGGTGATTTTGTAGACACGTGTGAAAGACATGTTCTGAAATGCAAGTGTTGTTGTTTGGAGAGCACATCGGTTACTTGTCAGATGTGTAGCCAAGCAGTAATTTGTCGAAATAGCTGCAAATATTAGCCGGTAATATGAAGTGTTGTCAGCTAAAGTCTGATGATGCAGACGACCGTAAGGACGAAGTATCCAAGAGTACCGCTAGGCCGCGCGTCTTTAGCTCAGTGGTAGAGCACTGGTCTAATAAACCAGGGCTCGTAAGTTTCATCCTCACTGGAGAAAGATGAATTTTGGAAATCAGTTACGCGTCGTGGCCGTATAGCAAACAGTATCTGTGATGACGAACAATTAGCGACAGGCGTTTTTTTAAGAATTACTCTCAGATGCGATTAAGGCGAATGGCGCAGATAAAGCATTTGCCAAAGCGGTACAGCATAAGGTGGTACGAGGCAGTCTGAGTTACATTTTATAGATGTATTTCTCACATATCTCCGAGCCTCTCGCGATATTCGTCGTCGTCGTCGTCGTCGTCGTCGTCGTCGTCGCCGCCGCCGCCGCTTCTGCAGAAGTAGCAAATGGCAATCGTAGCAAATGCGGCGAGGGACGCCCTGCCTTCGATTCCGAATGCACAAAGTGTGTGGATTGTTTCTCAGTCTATATTTGGTCGGTCTCGTCAGAGGTTGAATGTAACGAATGGGTGGGAAAGAGCAAGGGGCAGCGGCTGTGTAGAACGAAAACACAAATCCTCAGGGGTGTGAGCGTTTCGAGATGAGTCGTATACATGTAAATGTTGGTCGTCAGTGACCGTGTGGCCAAATGGATAAGGCGTCGGACTTCGGATCTGAAAATTACAGGTTCAAATGCTGTCACGCTTGTGTTTTTCCAGTTCTGAAAAAGAAACATAACGTTTTAATGTAGCAATTGAGCAGTACGAAACCGTCTGAATGTTGCTGTTGACCATTTTTTGCTTGGAGATGCTCTTGAGCTTGAAACACACACAACAAGACCGGTGTTAACTAGCGAAATGGTCGGCAGAGTGCCGACACAGCGAGTTTTGACTATCACTTGCACTTCTAAAACAACGTCGGAAAGTAACTCGTTCGGCTTTTGAGTCACATAAAGTATGTGTGTTAATTTTGACGCCACTAGCTCTGCTTGTTGTCATGCAATTTCTTTACCTCTCAGAAATGATTATGACATAAAAGTGAAGTACGTGACGAGTGTGACGTTAGGAAAACATTAGGCATCATGGAGAGATTCTGTATGGGACCACCCAACCCAAACGAGTACTGTGTGACGTGCTACCAGGCAGGTATTCACCGAGGTAGCCGGCTAGCTCAGTCGGTAGAGTGTGAGACTCTTAATCCTAGGGTCGTGGGTTCGAGCCAGACGCTGGGCGGAACGGAATTTTGTTCCGCTGCAGGTGTAAATTCCCGCTTTTCTGATTAACGAGATTTAATGGAAATAGCAACTTTAAACTTTGCCTACGTCTCTGTCAGTCGCAAGGAAACTGTATTTGAAGGTGAAGGTGATTTTGTAGACATGTGTGAAAGACATGTTCTGAAATGCAAGTGTTGTTGTTTGGAAAGCACATCGGTTACGTGTCAGATGTGTAGCCAAGCAGTAATTTGTCGAAATAGCTGCAAATATTAGCCGGTAATATGAAGTGTTGTCAGCTAAAGTCTGATGATGCAGACGACCGTAAGGACGAAGTACCCAAGAGTACCGCTAGGCCGCGCGTCTTTAGCTCAGTGGTAGAGCACTGGTCTAATAAACCAGGGCTCTTAAGTTCCATCCTCACAGGAGAAAGATGAATTTTGGAAATCAGTTGCGCGTCGTGGCCGTATAGCAAACAGTATCTGTGATGACGAACAATTAGCGACAGGCGTTTTTTTAAGAATTACTCTCAGATGCGATTAAGGCGAATGGCGCAGATAAAGCATTTGCCAAAGCGGTACAGCATAAGGTGGTACGAGGCAGTCTGAGTTACATTTTATAGATGTATTTCTCACATATCTCAGAGCCTCTCGCGATATTCGTCGTCGTCGTCGTCGTCGTCGTCGCCGCCGCCGCCGCCGCCGCTGCTTCTGCAGAAGTAGCAAATGGCAATCGTAGCAAATGCGGCGAGGGACGCCCTGCCTTCGATTCCGAATGCACAAAGTGTGTGGTCTTGTTTCTCAGTCTATATTTGGTCGGTCTCGTCAGAGGTTGAATGTAACGAATGGGTGGGAAAGAGCAAGGGGCAGCGGCTGTGTAGAACGAAAACACAAATCCTCAGGGGTGTGAGCGTTTCGAGATGAGTCGTATACATGTAAATGTTGGTCGTCAGTGACCGTGTGGCCAAATGGATAAGGCGTCGGACTTCGGATCTGAAGATTACAGGTTCAAATGCTGTCACGCTTGTGTTTTTCCAGTTCTGAAAAAGAAACATAACGTTTTAATGTAGCAATTGAGCAGTACGAAACCGTCTGAATGTTGCTGTTGACCATTTTTTGCTTGGAGATGCTCTTGAGCTTGAAACACACACAACAAGACCGGTGTTAACTAGCGAAATGGTCGGCAGAGTGCCGACACAGCGAGTTTTGACTATCACTTGCACATCTAAAACAACGTCGGAAAGTAACTCGTTCGGCTTTTGAGTCACATAAAGTATGTGTGTTAATTTTGACGCCACTAGCTCTGCTTGTTGTCATGCAATTTCTTTACCTCTCAGAAATGATTATGACATAAAAGTGAAGTACGTGACGAGTGTGACGTTAGGAAAACATTAGGCATCATGGAGAGATTCTGTATGGGACCACCCAACCCAAACGAGTACTGTGTGACGTGCTACCCGGCAGGTATTCACCGAGGTAGCCGGCTAGCTCAGTCGGTAGAGCGTCAGACTCTTAATCCCAGGGTCGTGGTTTCGAGCCAAACGCTGGGCGGAACGGAATTTTGATCCGCTGCAGGTGTAAATTACCGTTTTTCTGATTAACGAGATTTAATGGAAATAGCAACTTTAAACTTTGCCTACGTCTCCGTCAGTCGCAAGGAAACTGTATTTGAAGGTGAAGGTGATTTTGTAGACATGTGTGAAAGCCATGTTCTGAAATGCAAGTGTTGTTGTTTGGAGAGCACATCGGTTACGTGTCAGATGTGTAGCCAAGCAGTAATTTGTCGAAATAGCTGCAAATATTAGCCGGTAATATGAAGTGTTGTCAGCTAAAGTCTGTGATGCAGACGACCGTAAGGACCAAGTACCCAAGAGTACCGCTAGGCCGCGCGTCTTTAGCTCAGTGCTAGAGCACTGGTCTAATAAACCAGGGCTCGTAAGTTTCATCCTCACAGGAGAAAGATGAATTTTGGAAATCAGTTGCGCGTCGTGGCCGTATAGCAAACAGTATCTGTGATGACGAACAATTAGCGACAGGCGTTTTTTTAAGAATTACTCTCAGATGCGATTAAGGCGAATGGCGCAGATAAAGCATTTGCCAAATCGGTACAGCATAAGGTGGTACGAGGCAGTCTGAGATACATTTTATAGATGTATTTCTCACATATCTCCGAGCCTCTAGCGATATTCGTCGTCGTCGTCGTCGTCGTCGTCGTCGTCGTCGTCGTCGCCGCCGCCGCCGCTTCTGCAGAAGTAGCAAATGGCAATCGTAGCAAATGCGGCGAGGGACGCCCTGCCTTCGATTCCGAATGCACAAAGTGTGTGGTCTTGTTTCTCAGTCTATATTTGGTCGGTCTCGTCAGAGGTTGAATGTAACGAATGGGTGGGAAAGAGCAAGGGGCAGCGGCTGTGTAGAACGAAAACACAAATCCTCAGGGGTGTGAGCGTTTCGAGATGAGTCGTATACATGTAAATGTTGGTCGTCAGTGACCGTGTGGCCAAATGGATAAGGCGTCGGACTTCGGATCTGAAGATTACAGGTTCAAATGCTGTCACGCTTGTGTTTTTCCAGTTCTGAAAAAGAAACATAACGTTTTAATGTAGCAATTGAGCAGTACGAAACCGTCTGAATGTTGCTGTTGACCATTTTTTGCTTGGAGATGCTCTTGAGCTTGAAACACACACAACAAGACCGGTGTTAACTAGCGAAATGGTCGGCAGAGTGCCGACACAGCGAGTTTTGACTATCACTTGCACATCTAAAACAACGTCGGAAAGTAACTCGTTCGGCTTTTGAGTCACATAAAGTATGTGTGTTAATTTTGACGCCACTAGCTCTGCTTGTTGTCATGCAATTTCTTTACCTCTCAGAAATGATTATGACATAAAAGTGAAGTACGTGACGAGTGTGACGTTAGGAAAACATTAGGCATCATGGAGAGATTCTGTATGGGACCACCCAACCCAAACGAGTACTGTGTGACGTGCTACCCGGCAGGTTTTCACTGAGGTAGCCGGCTAGCTCAGTCGGTAGAGCGTCAGACTCTTAATCCGAGGGTCGTGGTTTCGAGCCAAACGCTGGGCGGAACGGAATTTTGTTCCGCTGCAGGTGTAAATTACCGTTTTTCTGATTAACGAGATTTAATGGAAATAGCAACTTTAAACTTTGCCTACGTCTCTGTCAGTCGCAAGGAAACTGTATTTGAAGGTGAAGGTGATTTTGTAGACATGTGTGAAAGACATGTTCTGAATTGCAAGTGTTGTTGTTTGGAGAGCACATCGGTTACGTGTCAGATGTGTAGCCAAGCAGTAATTTGTCGAAATAGCTGCAAATATTAGCCGGTAATATGAAGTGTTGTCAGCTAAAGTCTGATGATGCAGACGACCGTAAGGACGAAGTACCCAAGAGTACCGCTAGGCCGCGCGTCTTTAGCTCAGTGGTAGAGCACTGGTCTAATAAACCAGGGGTCGTAAGTTCCATCCTCACAGGAGAAAGATGAATTTTTGGAATCAGTTGCACGTCGTGGCCGTATAGCAAACAGTATCTGTGATGACGAACAATTAGCGACAGGCGTTTTTTTAAGAATTACTCTCAGATGCGATTAAGGCGAATGGCGCAGATAAAGCATTTGCCAAAGCGGTACAGCATAAGGTGGTACGAGGCAGTCTGAGTTACATTTTATAGATGTATTTCTCACATATCTCAGAGCCTCTGGCGATATTCGTCGTCGTCGTCGTCGTCGTCGTCGTCGTCGCCGCCGCCGCTGCTTCTGCAGAAGTAGCAAATGGCAATCGTAGCAAATGCGGCGAGGGACGCCCTGCCTTCGATTCCGAATGCACAAAGTGTGTGGTCTTGTTTCTCAGTCTATATTTGGTCGGTCTCGTCAGAGGTTGAATGTAACGAATGTGTGGGAAAGAGCAAGGGGCAGCGGCTGTGTAGAACGAAAACACAAATCCTCAGGGGTGTGAGCGTTTCGAGATGAGTCGTATACATGTAAATGTTGGTCGTCAGTGACCGTGTGGCCAAATGGATAAGGCGTCGGACTTCGGATCTGAACATTACAGGTCCAAATGCTGTCACGCTTGTGGTTTTCCAGTTCTGAAAAAGAAACATAACGTTTTAATGTAGCAATTGAGCAGTACGAAACCGTCTGAATGTTGCTGTTGACCATTTTTTGCTTGGAGATGCTCTTGAGCTTGAAACACACACAACAAGACCGGTGTTAACTAGCGAAATGGTCGGCAGAGTGCCGACACAGCGAGTTTTGACTATCACTTGCACATCTAAAACAACGTCGGAAAGTAACTCGTTCGGCTTTTGAGTCACATAAAGTATGTGTGTTAATTTTGACGCCACTAGCTCTGCTTGTTGTCATGCAATTTCTTAACCTCTCAGAAATGATTATGACATAAAAGTGAAGTACGTGACGAGTGTGACGTTAGGAAAACATTAGGCATCATGGAGAGATTCTGTATGGGACCACCCAACCCAAACGAGTACTGTGTGACGTGCTACCCGGCAGGTATTCACCGAGGTAGCCGGCTAGCTCAGTCGGTAGAGTGTCAGACTCTTAATCCCAGGGTCGTGGGTTCGAGCCAGACGCTGGGCGGAACGGAATTTTGTTCCGCTGCAGGTGTAAATTACCGTTTTTCTGATTAACGAGATTTAATGGAAATAGCAACTTTAAACTTTGCCTACGTCTCTGTCAGTCGCAAGGAAACTGTATTTGAAGGTGAAGGTGATTTTGTAGACATGTGTGAAAGACATGTTCTGAAATGCAAGTGTTGTTGTTTGGAGAGCACATCGGTTACGTGTCAGATGTGTAGCCAAGCAGTAATTTGTCGAAATAGCTGCAAATATTAGCCGGTAATATGAAGTGTTGTCAGCTAAAGTCTGATGATGCAGACGACCGTAAGGACGAAGTACCCAAGAGTACCGCTAGGCCGCGCGTCTTTAGCTCAGTGGTAGAGCACTGGTCTAATAAACCAGGGGTCGTAAGTTCCATCCTCACAGGAGAAAGATGAATTTTGGAAATCAGTTGCGCGTCGTGGCCGTATAGCAAACAGTATCTGTGATGACGAACAATTAGCGACAGGCGTTTTTTTAAGAATTACTCTCAGATGCGATTAAGGCGAATGGCGCAGATAAAGCATTTGCCAAAGCGGTACAGCATAAGGTGGGACGAGGCAGTCTGAGTTACATTTTATGGATGTATTTCTCACATATCTCAGAGCCTCTCGCGATATTCGTCGTCGTCGTCGTCGTCGTCGTCGTCGTCGTCGTCGTCGTCGTCGCCGCCGCCGCTGCTTCTGCAGAAGTAGCAAATGGCAATCGTAGCAAATGCGGCGAGGGACGCCCTGCCTTCGATTCCGAATGCACAAAGTGTGTGGTCTTGTTTCTCAGTCTATATTTGGTCGGTCTCGTCAGAGGTTCAATGTAACGAATGGGTGGGAAAGAGCAAGGGGCAGCGGCTGTGTAGAACGAAAACACAAATCCTCAGGGGTGTGAGCGTTTCGAGATGAGTCGTATACATGTAAATGTTGGTCGTCAGTGACCGTGTGGCCTAATGGATAAGGCGTCGGACTTCGGATCTGAAGATTACAGGTTCGAATGCTGTCACGCTTGTGTTTTTCCAGTTCTGAAAAAGAAACATAACGTTTTAATGTAGCAATTAAGCAGTACGAAACCGCCTGAATGTTGCTGTTGACCATTCTTTGCTTGGAGATGCTCTTGAGCTTGAAACACACACAACAAGACCGGTGTTAACTAGCGAAATGGTCGGCAGAGTGCCGACACAGCGAGTTTTGACTATCACTTGCACATCTAAAACAACGTCGGAAAGTAACTCGTTCGGCTTTTGAGTCACATAAAGTATGTGTGTTAATTTTGATGCCACTAGCTCTGCTTGTTGTCATGCAATTTCTTTACCTCTCAGAAATGATTATGACATAAAAGTGAAGTACGTGACGAGTGTGACGTTTGGAAAACATTAGGCATCATGGAGAGATTCTGTATGGGACCACCCAACCCAAACGAGTACTGTGTGACGTGCTAACCGGCAGGTATTCACCGAGGTAGCCGGCTAGCTCAGTCGGTAGAGCGTCAGACTCTTAATCCCAGGGTCGTGGGTTCGAGCCAGATGCTGGGCGGAACGGAATTTTGTTCCGCTGCAGGTGTAAATTACCGTTTTTCTGATTAACGAGATTTAATGGAAATAGCAACTTTAAACTTTGCCTACGTCTCTGTCAGTCGCAAGGAAACTGTATTTGAAGGTGAAGGTGGTTTTGTAGACATGTGTGAAAGACATGTTCTGAAATGCAAGTGTTGTTGTTTGGAGAGCACATCGGTTACGTGTCAGATGTGTAGCCAAGCAGTAATTTGTCGAAATAGCTGCAAATATTAGCCGGTAATATGAAGTGTTGCCAGCTAAAGTCTGATGATGCAGACGACCGTAAGGACAAAGTACCCAAGAGTACCGCTAGGCCGCGCGTCTTTAGCTCAGTGGTAGAGCACTGGTCTAATAAACCAGGGGTCGTAAGTTCCATCATCACAGGAGAAAGATGAATTTTGGAAATCAGTTGCGCGTCGTGGCCGTATAGCAAACAGTATCTGTGATGACGAACAATTAGCGACAGGCGTTTTTTTAAGAATTACTCTCAGATGCGATTAAGGCGAATGGCGCAGATAAAGCATTTGCCAAAGCGGTACAGCATAAGGTGGTACGAGGCAGTCTGAGTTACATTTTATAGATGTATTTCTCACATATCTCAGAGCCTCTCGCGATATTCGTCGTCGTCGTCGTCGTCGTCGTCGTCGTCGCCGCCGCCGCTGCTTCTGCAGAAGTAGCAAATGGCAATCGTAGCAAATGCGGCGAGGGACGCCCTGCCTTCGATTCCGAATGCACAAAGTGTGTGGTCTTGTTTCTCAGTCTATATTTGGTCGGTCTCGTCAGAGGTTCAATGTAACGAATGGGTGGGAAAGAGCAAGGGGCAGCGGCTGTGTAGAACGAAAACACAAATCCTCAGGCGTGTGAGCGTTTCGAGATGAGTCGTATACATGTAAATGTTGGTCTTCAGTGACCGTGTGTCCAAATGGATAAGGCGCGGACTTCGGATCTGAAGATTACAGGTCCAAATGCTGTCACGCTTGTGTTTTTCCAGTTCTGAAAAAGAAACATAACGTTTTAATGTAGCAATTGAGCAGTACGAAACCGTCTGAATGATGCTGTTGACCATTTTTTGCTTGGAGATGCTCTTGAGCTTGAAACACACACAACAAGTCCGGTGTTAACTAGCGAAATGGTCGGCAGAGTGCCGACACAGCGAGTTTTGACTATCACTTGCACATCTAAAACAACGTCGGAAAGTAACTCGTTCGGCTTTTGAGTCACATAAAGTATGTGTGTTAATTTTGACGCCACTAGCTCTGCTTGTTGTCATGCAATTTCTTAACCTCTCAGAAATGATTATGACATAAAAGTGAAGTACGTGACGAGTGTGACGTTAGGAAAACATTAGGCATCATGGAGAGATTCTGTATGGGACCACCCAACCCAAACGAGTACTGTGTGACGTGCTACCCGGCAGGTATTCACCGAGGTAGCCGGCTAGCTCAGTCGGTAGAGTGTCAGACTCTTAATCCCAGGGTCGTGGGTTCGAGCCAGACGCTGGGCGGAACGGAATTTTGTTCCGCTGCAGGTGTAAATTACCGTTTTTCTGATTAACGAGATTTAATGGAAATAGCAACTTTAAACTTTGCCTACGTCTCTGTCAGTCGCAAGGAAACTGTATTTGAAGGTGAAGGTGATTTTGTAGACATGTGTGAAAGACATGTTCTGAAATGCAAGTGTTGTTGTTTGGAGAGCACATCGGTTACGTGTCAGATGTGTAGCCAAGCAGTAATTTGTCGAAATAGCTGCAAATATTAGCCGGTAATATGAAGTGTTGTCAGCTAAAGTCTGATGATGCAGACGACCGTAAGGACGAAGTACCCAAGAGTACCGCTAGGCCGCGCGTCTTTAGCTCAGTGGTAGAGCACTGGTCTAATAAACCAGGGGTCGTAAGTTCCATCCTCACAGGAGAAAGATGAATTTTGGAAATCAGTTGCGCGTCGTGGCCGTATAGCAAACAGTATCTGTGATGACGAACAATTAGCGACAGGCGTTTTTTTAAGAATTACTCTCAGATGCGATTAAGGCGAATGGCGCAGATAAAGCATTTGCCAAAGCGGTACAGCATAAGGTGGGACGAGGCAGTCTGAGTTACATTTTATGGATGTATTTCTCACATATCTCAGAGCCTCTCGCGATATTCGTCGTCGTCGTCGTCGTCGTCGTCGTCGTCGTCGTCGTCGTCGCCGCCGCCGCTGCTTCTGCAGAAGTAGCAAATGGCAATCGTAGCAAATGCGGCGAGGGACGCCCTGCCTTCGATTCCGAATGCACAAAGTGTGTGGTCTTGTTTCTCAGTCTATATTTGGTCGGTCTCGTCAGAGGTTCAATGTAACGAATGGGTGGGAAAGAGCAAGGGGCAGCGGCTGTGTAGAACGAAAACACAAATCCTCAGGGGTGTGAGCGTTTCGAGATGAGTCGTATACATGTAAATGTTGGTCTTCAGTGACCGTGTGTCCAAATGGATAAGGCGCGGACTTCGGATCTGAAGATTACAGGTCCAAATGCTGTCACGCTTGTGTTTTTCCAGTTCTGAAAAAGAAACATAACGTTTTAATGTAGCAATTGAGCAGTACGAAACCGTCTGAATGTTGCTGTTGACCATTTTTTGCTTGGAGATGCTCTTGAGCTTGAAACACACACAACAAGACCGGTGTTAACTAGCGAAATGGTCGGCAGAGTGCCGACACAGCGAGTTTTGACTATCACTTGCACATCTAAAACAACGTCGGAAAGTAACTCGTTCGGCTTTTGAGTCACATAAAGTATGTGTGTTAATTTTGATGCCACTAGCTCTGCTTGTTGTCATGCAATTTCTTTACCTCTCAGAAATGATTATGACATAAAAGTGAAGTACGTGACGAGTGTGACGTTTGGAAAACATTAGGCATCATGGAGAGATTCTGTATGGGACCACCCAACCCAAACGAGTACTGTGTGACGTGCTACCCGGCAGGTATTCACCGAGGTAGCCGGCTAGCTCAGTCGGTAGAGCGTCAGACTCTTAATCCCAGGGTCGTGGGTTCGAGCCAGACGCTGGGCGGAACGGAATTTTGTTCCGCTGCAGGTGTAAATTACCGATTTTCTGATTAACGAGATTAAATGGAAATAGCAACTTTAAACTTTGCCTACGTCTCTGTCAGTCGCAAGGAAACTGTATTTGAAGGTGAAGGTGATTTTGTAGACATGTGTGAAAGACATGTTCTGAAATGCAAGTGTTGTTGTTTGGAGAGCACATCGGTTACGTGTCAGATGTGTAGCCAAGCAGTAATTTGTCGAAATAGCTGCAAATATTAGCCGGTAATATGAAGTGTTGTCAGCTAAAGTCTGATGATGCAGACGACGGTAAGGACGAAGTACCCAAGAGTACCGCTAGGCCGCGCGTCTTTAGCTCAGTGGTAGAGCACTAGTCTAATAAACCAGGGGTCGTAAGTTCCATCCTCACTGGAGAAAGATGAATTTTGGAAATCAGTTGCGCGTCGTGGCCGTATAGCAAACAGTATCTGTGATGACGAACAATTAGCGACAGGCGTTTTTTTAAGAATTACTCTCAGATGCGATTAAGGCGAATGGCGCAGATAAAGCATTTGCCAAAGCGGTACAGCATAAGGTGGTACGAGGCAGTCTGAGTTACATTTTATAGATGTATTTCTCACATATCTCAGAGCCTCTCGCGATATTCGTCGTCGTCGTCGTCGTCGTCGTCGTCGTCGTCGCCGCCGCCGCTGCTTCTGCAGAAGTAGCAAATGGCAATCGTAGCAAATGCGGCGAGGGACGCCCTGCCTTCGATTCCGAATGCACAAAGTGTGTGGTCTTGTTTCTCAGTCTATATTTGGTCGGTCTCGTCAGAGGTTCAATGTAACGAATGGGTGGGAAAGAGCAAGGGGCAGCGGCTGTGTAGAACGAAAACACAAATCCTCAGGCGTGTGAGCGTTTCGAGATGAGTCGTATACATGTAAATGTTGGTCTTCAGTGACCGTGTGTCCAAATGGATAAGGCGCGGACTTCGGATCTGAAGATTACAGGTCCAAATGCTGTCACGCTTGTGTTTTTCCAGTTCTGAAAAAGAAACATAACGTTTTAATGTAGCAATTGAGCAGTACGAAACCGTCTGAATGATGCTGTTGACCATTTTTTGCTTGGAGATGCTCTTGAGCTTGAAACACACACAACAAGTCCGGTGTTAACTAGCGAAATGGTCGGCAGAGTGCCGACACAGCGAGTTTTGACTATCACTTGCACATCTAAAACAACGTCGGAAAGTAACTCGTTCGGCTTTTGAGTCACATAAAGTATGTGTGTTAATTTTGACGCCACTAGCTCTGCTTGTTGTCATGCAATTTCTTAACCTCTCAGAAATGATTATGACATAAAAGTGAAGTACGTGACGAGTGTGACGTTAGGAAAACATTAGGCATCATGGAGAGATTCTGTATGGGACCACCCAACCCAAACGAGTACTGTGTGACGTGCTACCCGGCAGGTATTCACCGAGGTAGCCGGCTAGCTCAGTCGGTAGAGTGTCAGACTCTTAATCCCAGGGTCGTGGGTTCGAGCCAGACGCTGGGCGGAACGGAATTTTGTTCCGCTGCAGGTGTAAATTACCGTTTTTCTGATTAACGAGATTTAATGGAAATAGCAACTTTAAACTTTGCCTACGTCTCTGTCAGTCGCAAGGAAACTGTATTTGAAGGTGAAGGTGATTTTGTAGACATGTGTGAAAGACATGTTCTGAAATGCAAGTGTTGTTGTTTGGAGAGCACATCGGTTACGTGTCAGATGTGTAGCCAAGCAGTAATTTGTCGAAATAGCTGCAAATATTAGCCGGTAATATGAAGTGTTGTCAGCTAAAGTCTGATGATGCAGACGACCGTAAGGACGAAGTACCCAAGAGTACCGCTAGGCCGCGCGTCTTTAGCTCAGTGGTAGAGCACTGGTCTAATAAACCAGGGGTCGTAAGTTCCATCCTCACAGGAGAAAGATGAATTTTGGAAATCAGTTGCGCGTCGTGGCCGTATAGCAAACAGTATCTGTGATGACGAACAATTAGCGACAGGCGTTTTTTTAAGAATTACTCTCAGATGCGATTAAGGCGAATGGCGCAGATAAAGCATTTGCCAAAGCGGTACAGCATAAGGTGGGACGAGGCAGTCTGAGTTACATTTTATGGATGTATTTCTCACATATCTCAGAGCCTCTCGCGATATTCGTCGTCGTCGTCGTCGTCGTCGTCGTCGTCGTCGTCGTCGCCGCCGCCGCTGCTTCTGCAGAAGTAGCAAATGGCAATCGTAGCAAATGCGGCGAGGGACGCCCTGCCTTCGATTCCGAATGCACAAAGTGTGTGGTCTTGTTTCTCAGTCTATATTTGGTCGGTCTCGTCAGAGGTTCAATGTAACGAATGGGTGGGAAAGAGCAAGGGGCAGCGGCTGTGTAGAACGAAAACACAAATCCTCAGGGGTGTGAGCGTTTCGAGATGAGTCGTATACATGTAAATGTTGGTCGTCAGTGACCGTGTGGCCTAATGGATAAGGCGTCGGACTTCGGATCTGAAGATTACAGGTTCGAATGCTGTCACGCTTGTGTTTTTCCAGTTCTGAAAAAGAAACATAACGTTTTAATGTAGCAATTAAGCAGTACGAAACCGCCTGAATGTTGCTGTTGACCATTCTTTGCTTGGAGATGCTCTTGAGCTTGAAACACACACAACAAGACCGGTGTTAACTAGCGAAATGGTCGGCAGAGTGCCGACACAGCGAGTTTTGACTATCACTTGCACATCTAAAACAACGTCGGAAAGTAACTCGTTCGGCTTTTGAGTCACATAAAGTATGTGTGTTAATTTTGATGCCACTAGCTCTGCTTGTTGTCATGCAATTTCTTTACCTCTCAGAAATGATTATGACATAAAAGTGAAGTACGTGACGAGTGTGACGTTTGGAAAACATTAGGCATCATGGAGAGATTCTGTATGGGACCACCCAACCCAAACGAGTACTGTGTGACGTGCTACCCGGCAGGTATTCACCGAGGTAGCCGGCTAGCTCAGTCGGTAGAGCGTCAGACTCTTAATCCCAGGGTCGTGGGTTCGAGCCAGACGCTGGGCGGAACGGAATTTTGTTCCGCTGCAGGTGTAAATTACCGTTTTTCTGATTAACGAGATTAAATGGAAATAGCAACTTTAAACTTTGCCTACGTCTCTGTCAGTCGCAAGGAAACTGTATTTGAAGGTGAAGGTGGTTTTGTAGACATGTGTGAAAGACATGTTCTGAAATGCAAGTGTTGTTGTTTGGAGAGCACATCGGTTACGTGTCAGATGTGTAGCCAAGCAGTAATTTGTCGAAATAGCTGCAAATATTAGCCGGTAATATGAAGTGTTGCCAGCTAAAGTCTGATGATGCAGACGACCGTAAGGACAAAGTACCCAAGAGTACCGCTAGGCCGCGCGTCTTTAGCTCAGTGGTAGAGCACTGGTCTAATAAACCAGGGGTCGTAAGTTCCATCATCACAGGAGAAAGATGAATTTTGGAAATCAGTTGCGCGTCGTGGCCGTATAGCAAACAGTATCTGTGATGACGAACAATTAGCGACAGGCGTTTTTTTAAGAATTACTCTCAGATGCGATTAAGGCGAATGGCGCAGATAAAGCATTTGCCAAAGCGGTACAGCATAAGGTGGTACGAGGCAGTCTGAGTTACATTTTATAGATGTATTTCTCACATATCTCAGAGCCTCTCGCGATATTCGTCGTCGTCGTCGTCGTCGTCGTCGTCGTCGTCGTCGTCGCCGCCGCCACTGCTTCTGCAGAAGTAGCAAATGGCAATCGTAGCAAATGCGGCGAGGGACGCCCTGCCTTCGATTCCGAATGCACAAAGTGTGTGGTCTTGTTTCTCAGTCTATATTTGGTCGGTCTCGTCAGAGGTTCAATGTAACGAATGGGTGGGAAAGAGCAAGGGGCAGCGGCTGTGTAGAACGAAAACACAAATCCTCAGGCGTGTGAGCGTTTCGAGATGAGTCGTATACATGTAAATGTTGGTCTTCAGTGACCGTGTGTCCAAATGGATAAGGCGCGGACTTCGGATCTGAAGATTACAGGTCCAAATGCTGTCACGCTTGTGTTTTTCCAGTTCTGAAAAAGAAACATAACGTTTTAATGTAGCAATTGAGCAGTACGAAACCGTCTGAATGTTGCTGTTGACCATTTTTTGCTTGGAGATGCTCTTGAGCTTGAAACACACACAACAAGACCGGTGTTAACTAGCGAAATGGTCGGCAGAGTGCCGACACAGCGAGTTTTGACTATCACTTGCACATCTAAAACAACGTCGGAAAGTAACTCGTTCGGCTTTTGAGTCACATAAAGTATGTGTGTTAATTTTGATGCCACTAGCTCTGCTTGTTGTCATGCAATTTCTTTACCTCTCAGAAATGATTATGACATAAAAGTGAAGTACGTGACGAGTGTGACGTTTGGAAAACATTAGGCATCATGGAGAGATTCTGTATGGGACCACCCAACCCAAACGAGTACTGTGTGACGTGCTACCCGGCAGGTATTCACCGAGGTAGCCGGCTAGCTCAGTCGGTAGAGCGTCAGACTCTTAATCCCAGGGTCGTGGGTTCGAGCCAGACGCTGGGCGGAACGGAATTTTGTTCCGCTGCAGGTGTAAATTACCGATTTTCTGATTAACGAGATTAAATGGAAATAGCAACTTTAAACTTTGCCTACGTCTCTGTCAGTCGCAAGGAAACTGTATTTGAAGGTGAAGGTGATTTTGTAGACATGTGTGAAAGACATGTTCTGAAATGCAAGTGTTGTTGTTTGGAGAGCACATCGGTTACGTGTCAGATGTGTAGCCAAGCAGTAATTTGTCGAAATAGCTGCAAATATTAGCCGGTAATATGAAGTGTTGTCAGCTAAAGTCTGATGATGCAGACGACGGTAAGGACGAAGTACCCAAGAGTACCGCTAGGCCGCGCGTCTTTAGCTCAGTGGTAGAGCACTGGTCTAACAAACCAGGGGTCGTAAGTTCCATCCTCACTGGAGAAAGATGAATTTTGGAAATCAGTTGCGCGTCGTGGCCGTATAGCAAACAGTATCTGTGATGACGAACAATTAGCGACAGGCGTTTTTTTAAGAATTACTCTCAGATGCGATTAAGGCGAATGGCGCAGATAAAGCATTTGCCAAAGCGGTACAGCATAAGGTGGTACGAGGCAGTCTGAGTTACATTTTATAGATGTATTTCTCACATATCTCAGAGCCTCTCGCGATATTCGTCGTCGTCGTCGTCGTCGTCGTCGTCGTCGTCGCCGCCGCCGCTGCTTCTGCAGAAGTAGCAAATGGCAATCGTAGCAAATGCGGCGAGGGACGCCCTGCCTTCGATTCCGAATGCACAAAGTGTGTGGTCTTGTTTCTCAGTCTATATTTGGTCGGTCTCGTCAGAGGTTCAATGTAACGAATGGGTGGGAAAGAGCAAGGGGCAGCGGCTGTGTAGAACGAAAACACAAATCCTCAGGCGTGTGAGCGTTTCGAGATGAGTCGTATACATGTAAATGTTGGTCTTCAGTGACCGTGTGTCCAAATGGATAAGGCGCGGACTTCGGATCTGAAGATTACAGGTCCAAATGCTGTCACGCTTGTGTTTTTCCAGTTCTGAAAAAGAAACATAACGTTTTAATGTAGCAATTGAGCAGTACGAAACCGTCTGAATGATGCTGTTGACCATTTTTTGCTTGGAGATGCTCTTGAGCTTGAAACACACACAACAAGTCCGGTGTTAACTAGCGAAATGGTCGGCAGAGTGCCGACACAGCGAGTTTTGACTATCACTTGCACATCTAAAACAACGTCGGAAAGTAACTCGTTCGGCTTTTGAGTCACATAAAGTATGTGTGTTAATTTTGACGCCACTAGCTCTGCTTGTTGTCATGCAATTTCTTAACCTCTCAGAAATGATTATGACATAAAAGTGAAGTACGTGACGAGTGTGACGTTAGGAAAACATTAGGCATCATGGAGAGATTCTGTATGGGACCACCCAACCCAAACGAGTACTGTGTGACGTGCTACCCGGCAGGTATTCACCGAGGTAGCCGGCTAGCTCAGTCGGTGGAGTGTCAGACTCTTAATCCCAGGGTCGTGGGTTCGAGCCAGACGCTGGGCGGAACGGAATTTTGTTCCGCTGCAGGTGTAAATTACCGTTTTTCTGATTAACGAGATTTAATGGAAATAGCAACTTTAAACTTTGCCTACGTCTCTGTCAGTCGCAAGGAAACTGTATTTGAAAGTGAGGGTGATTTTGTAGACATGTGTGAAAGACATGTTCTGAAATGCAAGTGTTGTTGTTTGGAGAGCACATCGGTTACGTGTCAGATGTGTAGCCAAGCAGTAATTTGTCGAAATAGCTGCAAATATTAGCCGGTAATATGAAGTGTTGTCAGCTAAAGTCTGATGATGCAGACGACCGTAAGGACGAAGTACCCAAAAGTACCGCTAGGCCGCCCGTCTTTAGCTCAGTGGTGGAGCACTGGTCTAATAAACCAGGGGTCGTAAGTTCCATCCTCACAGGAGAAAGATGAATTTTGGAAATCAGTTGCGCGTCGTGGCCGTATAGCAAACAGTATCTGTGATGACGAACAATTAGCGACAGGCGTTTTTTTAAGAATTACTCTCAGATGCGATTACGGCGAATGGCGCAGATAAAGCATTTGCCAAAGCGGTACAGCATAAGGTGGGACGAGGCAGTCTGAATTACATTTTATAGATGTATTTCTCACATATCTCAGAGCCTCTCGCGATATTCGTCGTCGTCGTCGTCGCCGCCGCCGCTTCTGCAGAAGTAGCAAATGGCAATCGTAGCAAATGCGGCGAGGGACGCCCTGCCTTCGATTCCGAATGCACAAAGTGTGTGGTCTTGTTTCTCAGTCTATATTTGGTCGGTCTCGTCAGAGGTTCAATGTAACGAATGGGTGGGAAAGAGCAAGGGGCAGCGGCTGTGTAGAACGAAAACACAAATCCTCAGGGGTGTGAGCGTTTCAAGATGAGTCGTATACATGTAAATGTTGGTCGTCAGTGACCGTGTGGCCTAATGGATAAGGCGTCGGACTTCGGATCTGAAGATTACTGGTTCGAATGCTGTCACGCTTGTGTTTTTCCAGTTCTGAAAAAGAAACATAACGTTTTAATGTAGCAATTAAGCAGTACGAAACCGCCTGAATGTTGCTGTTGACCATTCTTTGCTTGGAGATGCTCTTGAGCTTGAAACACACACAACAAGACCGGTGTTAACTAGCGAAATGGTCGGCAGAGTGCCGACACAGCGAGTTTTGACTATCACTTGCACATCTAAAACAACGTCGGAAAGTAACTCGTTCGGCTTTTGAGTCACATAAAGTATGTGTGTTAATTTTGATGCCACTAGCTCTGCTTGTTGTCATGCAATTTCTTTACCTCTCAGAAATGATTATGACATAAAAGTGAAGTACGTGACGAGTGTGACGTTTGGAAAACATTAGGCATCATGGAGAGATTCTGTATGGGACCACCCAACCCAAACGAGTACTGTGTGACGTGCTACCCGGCAGGTATTCACCGAGGTAGCCGGCTAGCTCAGTCGGTAGAGCGTCAGACTCTTAATCCCAGGGTCGTGGGTTCGAGCCAGACGCTGGGCGGAACGGAATTTTGTTCCGCTGCAGGTGTAAATTACCGTTTTTCTGATTAACGAGATTAAATGGAAATAGCAACTTTAAACTTTGCCTACGTCTCTGTCAGTCGCAAGGAAACTGTATTTGAAGGTGAAGGTGGTTTTGTAGACATGTGTGAAAGACATGTTCTGAAATGCAAGTGTTGTTGTTTGGAGAGCACATCGGTTACGTGTCAGATGTGTAGCCAAGCAGTAATTTGTCGAAATAGCTGCAAATATTAGCCGGTAATATGAAGTGTTGCCAGCTAAAGTCTGATGATGCAGACGACCGTAAGGACAAAGTACCCAAGAGTACCGCTAGGCCGCGCGTCTTTAGCTCAGTGGTAGAGCACTGGTCTAATAAACCAGGGGTCGTAAGTTCCATCATCACAGGAGAAAGATGAATTTTGGAAATCAGTTGCGCGTCGTGGCCGTATAGCAAACAGTATCTGTGATGACGAACAATTAGCGACAGGCGTTTTTTTAAGAATTACTCTCAGATGCGATTAAGGCGAATGGCGCAGATAAAGCATTTGCCAAAGCGGTACAGCATAAGGTGGTACGAGGCAGTCTGAGTTACATTTTATAGATGTATTTCTCACATATCTCAGAGCCTCTCGCGATATTCGTCGTCGTCGTCGTCGTCGTCGTCGTCGTCGTCGTCGTCGTCGTCGCCGCCGCCGCTGCTTCTGCAGAAGTAGCAAATGGCAATCGTAGCAAATGCGGCGAGGGACGCCCTGCCTTCGATTCCGAATGCACAAAGTGTGTGGTCTTGTTTCTCAGTCTATATTTGGTCGGTCTCGTCAGAGGTTCACTGTAACGAATGGGTGGGAAAGAGCAAGGGGCAGCGGCTGTGTAGAACGAAAACACAAATCCTCAGGCGTGTGAGCGTTTCGAGATGAGTCGTATACATGTAAATGTTGGTCTTCAGTGACCGTGTGTCCAAATGGATAAGGCGCGGACTTCGGATCTGAAGATTACAGGTCCAAATGCTGTCACGCTTGTGTTTTTCCAGTTCTGAAAAAGAAACATAACGTTTTAATGTAGCAATTGAGCAGTACGAAACCGTCTGAATGTTGCTGTTGACCATTTTTTGCTTGGAGATGCTCTTGAGCTTGAAACACACACAACAAGACCGGTGTTAACTAGCGAAATGGTCGGCAGAGTGCCGACACAGCGAGTTTTGACTATCACTTGCACATCTAAAACAACGTCGGAAAGTAACTCGTTCGGCTTTTGAGTCACATAAAGTATGTGTGTTAATTTTGATGCCACTAGCTCTGCTTGTTGTCATGCAATTTCTTTACCTCTCAGAAATGATTATGACATAAAAGTGAAGTACGTGACGAGTGTGACGTTTGGAAAACATTAGGCATCATGGAGAGATTCTGTATGGGACCACCCAACCCAAACGAGTACTGTGTGACGTGCTACCCGGCAGGTATTCACCGAGGTAGCCGGCTAGCTCAGTCGGTAGAGCGTCAGACTCTTAATCCCAGGGTCGTGGGTTCGAGCCAGACGCTGGGCGGAACGGAATTTTGTTCCGCTGCAGGTGTAAATTACCGATTTTCTGATTAACGAGATTAAATGGAAATAGCAACTTTAAACTTTGCCTACGTCTCTGTCAGTCGCAAGGAAACTGTATTTGAAGGTGAAGGTGATTTTGTAGACATGTGTGAAAGACATGTTCTGAAATGCAAGTGTTGTTGTTTGGAGAGCACATCGGTTACGTGTCAGATGTGTAGCCAAGCAGTAATTTGTCGAAATAGCTGCAAATATTAGCCGGTAATATGAAGTGTTGTCAGCTAAAGTCTGATGATGCAGACGACGGTAAGGACGAAGTACCCAAGAGTACCGCTAGGCCGCGCGTCTTTAGCTCAGTGGTAGAGCACTGGTCTAATAAACCAGGGGTCGTAAGTTCCATCCTCACTGGAGAAAGATGAATTTTGGAAATCAGTTGCGCGTCGTGGCCGTATAGCAAACAGTATCTGTGATGACGAACAATTAGCGACAGGCGTTTTTTTAAGAATTACTCTCAGATGCGATTAAGGCGAATGGCGCAGATAAAGCATTTGCCAAAGCGGTACAGCATAAGGTGGTACGAGGCAGTCTGAGTTACATTTTATAGATGTATTTCTCACATATCTCAGAGCCTCTCGCGATATTCGTCGTCGTCGTCGTCGTCGTCGTCGTCGTCGTCGCCGCCGCCGCCGCTGCTTCTGCAGAAGTAGCAAATGGCAATCGTAGCAAATGCGGCGAGGGACGCCCTGCCTTCGATTCCGAATGCACAAAGTGTGTGGTCTTGTTTCTCAGTCTATATTTGGTCGGTCTCGTCAGAGGTTCAATGTAACGAATGGGTGGGAAAGAGCAAGGGGCAGCGGCTGTGTAGAACGAAAACACAAATCCTCAGGCGTGTGAGCGTTTCGAGATGAGTCGTATACATGTAAATGTTGGTCTTCAGTGACCGTGTGTCCAAATGGATAAGGCGCGGACTTCGGATCTGAAGATTACAGGTCCAAATGCTGTCACGCTTGTGTTTTTCCAGTTCTGAAAAAGAAACATAACGTTTTAATGTAGCAATTGAGCAGTACGAAACCGTCTGAATGATGCTGTTGACCATTTTTTGCTTGGAGATGCTCTTGAGCTTGAAACACACACAACAAGTCCGGTGTTAACTAGCGAAATGGTCGGCAGAGTGCCGACACAGCGAGTTTTGACTATCACTTGCACATCTAAAACAACGTCGGAAAGTAACTCGTTCGGCTTTTGAGTCACATAAAGTATGTGTGTTAATTTTGACGCCACTAGCTCTGCTTGTTGTCATGCAATTTCTTAACCTCTCAGAAATGATTATGACATAAAAGTGAAGTACGTGACGAGTGTGACGTTAGGAAAACATTAGGCATCATGGAGAGATTCTGTATGGGACCACCCAACCCAAACGAGTACTGTGTGACGTGCTACCCGGCAGGTATTCACCGAGGTAGCCGGCTAGCTCAGTCGGTGGAGTGTCAGACTCTTAATCCCAGGGTCGTGGGTTCGAGCCAGACGCTGGGCGGAACGGAATTTTGTTCCGCTGCAGGTGTAAATTACCGTTTTTCTGATTAACGAGATTTAATGGAAATAGCAACTTTAAACTTTGCCTGCGTCTCTGTCAGTCGCAAGGAAACTGTATTTGAAAGTGAGGGTGATTTTGTAGACATGTGTGAAAGACATGTTCTGAAATGCAAGTGTTGTTGTTTGGAGAGCACATCGGTTACGTGTCAGATGTGTAGCCAAGCAGTAATTTGTCGAAATAGCTGCAAATATTAGCCGGTAATATGAAGTGTTGTCAGCTAAAGTCTGATGATGCAGACGACCGTAAGGACGAAGTACCCAAGAGTACCGCTAGGCCGCGCGTCTTTAGCTCAGTGGTGGAGCACTGGTCTAATAAACCAGGGGTCGTAAGTTCCATCCTCACAGGAGAAAGATGAATTTTGGAAATCAGTTGCGCGTCGTGGCCGTATAGCAAACAGTATCTGTGATGACGAACAATTAGCGACAGGCGTTTTTTTAAGAATTACTCTCAGATGCGATTAAGGCGAATGGCGCAGATAAAGCATTTGCGAAATCGGTACAGCATAAGGTGGGACGAGGCAGTCTTAGTTACATTTTATAGATGTATTTCTCACATATCTCCGAGCCTCTCGCGATATTCGTCGTCGTCGTCGTCGTCGTCGTCGTCGTCGTCGTCGTCGTCGCCGCCGCCGCTTCTGCAGAAGTAGCAAATGGCAATCGTAGCAAATGCGGCGAGGGACGCCCTGCCTTCGATTCCGAATGCACAAAGTGTGTGGTCTTGTTTCTCAGTCTATATTTGGTCGGTCTCGTCAGAGGTTGAATGTAACGAATGGGTGGGAAAGAGCAAGGGGCAGCGGCTGTGTAGAACGAAAACACAAGTCTCAGGGGTGTGAGCGTTTCGAGATGAGTCGTATACATGTAAATGTTGGTCGTCAGTGACCGTGTGGCCAAATGGATAAGGCGTCGGACTTCGGATCTGAAGATTACAGGTTCGAATGCTGTCACGCTTGTGTTTTTCCAGTTCTGAAAAAGAAACATAACGTTTTAATGTAGCAATTAAGCAGTACGAAACCGCCTGAATGTTGCTGTTGACCATTTTTTGCTTGGAGATGCTCTTGAGCTTGAAACACACACAACAAGACCGGTGTTAACTAGCGAAATGGTCGGCAGAGTGCCGACACAGCGAGTTTTGACTATCACTTGCACATCTAAAACAACGTCGGAAAGTAACTCGTTCGGCTTTTGAGTCACATAAAGTATGTGTGTTAATTTTGACGCCACTAGCTCTGCTTGTTGTCATGCAATTTCTTTACCTCTCAGAAATGATTATGACATAAAAGTGAAGTACGTGACGAGTGTGACGTTTGGAAAACATTAGGCATCAAGGAGAGATTCTGTATGGGACCACCCAACACAATCGAGTACTGTGTGACGTGCTACCCAGCAGGTATTCACCGAGGTAGCCGGCTAGCTCAGTCGGTAGAGCGTCAGACTATTAATCCCAGGGTCGTGGGTTCGAGCCAAACGCTGGGCGGAACGGAATTTTGTTCCGCTGCAGGTGTAAATTACCGTTTTTCTGATTAACGAGATTTAATGGAAATAGCAACTTTAAACTTTGCCTACGTCTCCGTCAGTCGCAAGGAAACTGTATTCGAAGGTGAAGGTGATTTTGTAGACATGTGTGAAAGACATGTTCTGAAATGCAAGTGTTGTTGTTTGGAGAGCACATCGGTTACGTGTCAGATGTGTAGCCAAGCAGTAATTTGTCGAAATAGCTGCAAATATTAGCCGGTAATATGAAGTGTTGTCAGCTAAAGTCTGATGATGCAGACGACCGTAAGGACGAAGTACCCAAGAGTACCGCTAGGCCGCGCGTCTTTAGCTCAGTGGTAGAGCACTGGTCTAATAAACCAGGGCTCGTAAGTTCCATCCTCACAGGAGAAAGATGAATTTTGGAAATCAGTTGCGCGTCTTGGCCGTATAGCAAACAGTATCTGTGATGACGAACAATTAGCGACAGGAGTTTTTTTAAGAATTACTCTCAGATGCGATTAAGGCGATTGGCGCAGATAAAGCATTTGCCAAATCGGTACAGCATAAGGTGGGACGAGGCAGTCTGAGTTACATTTTATAGATGTATTTCTCACATATCTCAGAGCCTCTCGCGATATTCGTCGTCGTCGTCGTCGTCGTCGTCGTCGCCGCCGCAGCCGCTTCTGCAGAAGTAGCAAATGGCAATCGTAGCAAATGCGGCGAGGGACGCCCTGCCTTCGATTCCGAATGCACAAAGTGTGTGGTCTTGTTTCTCAGTCTATATGTGGTCGGTCTCGTCAGAGGTTGAATGTAACGAATGGGTGGGAAAGAGCAAGGGGCAGCGGCTGTGTAGAACGAAAACACAAATCCTCAGGGGTGTGAGCGTTTCGAGATGAGTCGTATACATGTAAATGTTGGTAGTCAGTGACCGTGTGGCGTAATGGATAAGGCGTCGGACTTCGGATCTGAAGATTACAGGTTCGAATGCTGTCACGCTTGTGTTTTTCCAGTTCTGAAAAAGAAACATAACGTTTTAATGTAGCAATTAAGCAGTACGAAACCGCCTGAATGTTGCTGTTGACCATTTTTTGCTTGGAGATGCTCTTGAGCTTGAAACACACACAACAAGACCGGTGTTAACTAGCGAAATGGTCGGCAGAGTGCCGACACAGCGAGTTTTGACTATCACTTGCACATCTAAAACAACGTCGGAACGTAACTCGTTCGGCTTTTGAGTCACATAAAGTATGTGTGTTAATTTTGACGCCACTAGCTCTGCATGTTGTCATGCAATTTCTTTACCTCTCAGAAATGATTATGACATAAAAGTGAAGTACGTGACGAGTGTGACGTTAGGAAAACATTAGGCATCATGGAGAGATTCTGTATGGGACCACCCAAACCAAACGAGTACTGTGTGACGTGCTACCCGGCAGGTATTCACCGAGGTAGCCGGCTAGCTCAGTCGGTAGAGTGTCAGACTCTTAATCCCAGGGTCGTGGGTTCGAGCCAGACGCTGGGCGGAACGGAATTTTGTTCCGCTGCAAGTGTAAATTACCGTTTTTCTGATTAACGAGATTTAATGGAAATAGCAACTTTAAACTTTGCCTACGTCTCTGTCAGTCGCAAGGAAACTGTATTTGAAGGTGAAGGTGATTTTGTAGACATGTGTGAAAGATATTTTCTGAAATGCAAGTGTTGTTGTTTGGAGAGCACATCGGTTACGTGTCAGATGTGTAGCCAAGCAGTAATTTGTCGAAATAGCTGCAAATATTAGCCGGTAATATGAAGTGTTGTCAGCTAAAGTCTGATGATGCAGACGACCGTAAGGACGAAGTACCCAAGAGTACCGCTAGGCCGCGCGTCTTTAGCTCAGTGGTAGAGCACTGGTCTAATAAACCAGGGGTCGTAAGTTCCATCCTCACAGGAGAAAGATGAATTTTGGAAATCAGTTGCGCGTCGTGGCCGTATAGCAAACAGTATCTGTGACGACGAACAATTAGCGACAGGTGTTTTTTTAAGAATTACTCTCAGATGCGATTAAGGCGAATGGCGCAGATAAAGCATTTGCCAAAGCGGTACAGCATAAGGTGGTACGAGGCAGTCTGAGTTACATTTTATAGATGTATTTCTCACATATCTCAGAGCCTCTCGCGATATTCGTCGTCGTCGTCGTCGTCGTCGTCGTCGTCGTCGCCGCCGCCGCCGCTGCTTCTGCAGAAGTAGCAAATGGCAATCGTAGCAAATGCGGCGAGGGACGCCCTGCCTTCGATTCCGAATGCACAAAGTGTGTGGTCTTGTTTCTCAGTCTATATTTGGTCGGTCTCGTCAGAGGTTCAATGTAACGAATGGGTGGGAAAGAGCAAGGGGCAGCGGCTGTGTAGAACGAAAACACAAATCCTCAGGCGTGTGAGCGTTTCGAGATGAGTCGTATACATGTAAATGTTGGTCTTCAGTGACCGTGTGTCCAAATGGATAAGGCGCGGACTTCGGATCTGAAGATTACAGGTCCAAATGCTGTCACGCTTGTGTTTTTCCAGTTCTGAAAAAGAAACATAACGTTTTAATGTAGCAATTGAGCAGTACGAAACCGTCTGAATGATGCTGTTGACCATTTTTTGCTTGGAGATGCTCTTGAGCTTGAAACACACACAACAAGTCCGGTGTTAACTAGCGAAATGGTCGGCAGAGTGCCGACACAGCGAGTTTTGACTATCACTTGCACATCTAAAACAACGTCGGAAAGTAACTCGTTCGGCTTTTGAGTCACATAAAGTATGTGTGTTAATTTTGACGCCACTAGCTCTGCTTGTTGTCATGCAATTTCTTAACCTCTCAGAAATGATTATGACATAAAAGTGAAGTACGTGACGAGTGTGACGTTAGGAAAACATTAGGCATCATGGAGAGATTCTGTATGGGACCACCCAACCCAAACGAGTACTGTGTGACGTGCTACCCGGCAGGTATTCACCGAGGTAGCCGGCTAGCTCAGTCGGTGGAGTGTCAGACTCTTAATCCCAGGGTCGTGGGTTCGAGCCAGACGCTGGGCGGAACGGAATTTTGTTCCGCTGCAGGTGTAAATTACCGTTTTTCTGATTAACGAGATTTAATGGAAATAGCAACTTTAAACTTTGCCTACGTCTCTGTCAGTCGCAAGGAAACTGTATTTGAAAGTGAGGGTGATTTTGTAGACATGTGTGAAAGACATGTTCTGAAATGCAAGTGTTGTTGTTTGGAGAGCACATCGGTTACGTGTCAGATGTGTAGCCAAGCAGTAATTTGTCGAAATAGCTGCAAATATTAGCCGGTAATATGAAGTGTTGTCAGCTAAAGTCTGATGATGCAGACGACCGTAAGGACGAAGTACCCAAGAGTACCGCTAGGCCGCGCGTCTTTAGCTCAGTGGTGGAGCACTGGTCTAATAAACCAGGGGTCGTAAGTTCCATCCTCACAGGAGAAAGATGAATTTTGGAAATCAGTTGCGCGTCGTGGCCGTATAGCAAACAGTATCTGTGATGACGAACAATTAGCGACAGGCGTTTTTTTAAGAATTACTCTCAGATGCGATTAAGGCGAATGGCGCAGATAAAGCATTTGCGAAATCGGTACAGCATAAGGTGGGACGAGGCAGTCTTAGTTACATTTTATAGATGTATTTCTCACATATCTCCGAGCCTCTCGCGATATTCGTCGTCGTCGTCGTCGTCGTCGTCGTCGTCGCCGCCGCCGCTTCTGCAGAAGTAGCAAATGGCAATCGTAGCAAATGCGGCGAGGGACGCCCTGCCTTCGATTCCGAATGCACAAAGTGTGTGGTCTTGTTTCTCAGTCTATATTTGGTCGGTCTCGTCAGAGGTTGAATGTAACGAATGGGTGGGAAAGAGCAAGGGGCAGCGGCTGTGTAGAACGAAAACACAAGTCTCAGGGGTGTGAGCGTTTCGAGATGCGTCGTATACATGTAAATGTTGGTCGTCAGTGACCGTGTGGCCAAATGGATAAGGCGTCGGACTTCGGATCTGAAGATTACAGGTTCGAATGCTGTCACGCTTGTGTTTTTCCAGTTCTGAAAAAGAAACATAACGTTTTAATGTAGCAATTAAGCAGTACGAAACCGCCTGAATGTTGCTGTTGACCATTTTTTGCTTGGAGATGCTCTTGAGCTTGAAACACACACAACAAGACCGGTGTTAACTAGCGAAATGGTCGGCAGAGTGCCGACACAGCGAGTTTTGACTATCACTTGCACATCTAAAACAACGTCGGAAAGTAACTCGTTCGGCTTTTGAGTCACATAAAGTATGTGTGTTAATTTTGACGCCACTAGCTCTGCTTGTTGTCATGCAATTTCTTTACCTCTCAGAAATGATTATGACATAAAAGTGAAGTACGTGACGAGTGTGACGTTTGGAAAACATTAGGCATCAAGGAGAGATTCTGTATGGGACCACCCAACACAATCGAGTACTGTGTGACGTGCTACCCAGCAGGTATTCACCGAGGTAGCCGGCTAGCTCAGTCGGTAGAGCGTCAGACTATTAATCCCAGGGTCGTGGGTTCGAGCCAAACGCTGGGCGGAACGGAATTTTGTTCCGCTGCAGGTGTAAATTACCGTTTTTCTGATTAACGAGATTTAATGGAAATAGCAACTTTAAACTTTGCCTACGTCTCCGTCAGTCGCAAGGAAACTGTATTCGAAGGTGAAGGTGATTTTGTAGACATGTGTGAAAGACATGTTCTGAAATGCAAGTGTTGTTGTTTGGAGAGCACATCGGTTACGTGTCAGATGTGTAGCCAAGCAGTAATTTGTCGAAATAGCTGCAAATATTAGCCGGTAATATGAAGTGTTGTCAGCTAAAGTCTGATGATGCAGACGACCGTAAGGACGAAGTACCCAAGAGTACCGCTAGGCCGCGCGTCTTTAGCTCAGTGGTAGAGCACTGGTCTAATAAACCAGGGCTCGTAAGTTCCATCCTCACAGGAGAAAGATGAATTTTGGAAATCAGTTGCGCGTCTTGGCCGTATAGCAAACAGTATCTGTGATGACGAACAATTAGCGACAGGAGTTTTTTTAAGAATTACTCTCAGATGCGATTAAGGCGATTGGCGCAGATAAAGCATTTGCCAAATCGGTACAGCATAAGGTGGGACGAGGCAGTCTGAGTTACATTTTATAGATGTATTTCTCACATATCTCAGAGCCTCTCGCGATATTCGTCGTCGTCGTCGTCGTCGTCGTCGTCGCCGCCGCAGCCGCTTCTGCAGAAGTAGCAAATGGCAATCGTAGCAAATGCGGCGAGGGACGCCCTGCCTTCGATTCCGAATGCACAAAGTGTGTGGTCTTGTTTCTCAGTCTATATGTGGTCGGTCTCGTCAGAGGTTGAATATAACGAATGGGTGGGAAAGAGCAAGGGGCAGCGGCTGTGTAGAACGAAAACACAAATCCTCAGGGGTGTGAGCGTTTCGAGATGAGTCGTATACATGTAAATGTTGGTAGTCAGTGACCGTGTGGCGTAATGGATAAGGCGTCGGACTTCGGATCTGAAGATTACAGGTTCGAATGCTGTCACGCTTGTGTTTTTCCAGTTCTGAAAAAGAAACATAACGTTTTAATGTAGCAATTAAGCAGTACGAAACCGCCTGAATGTTGCTGTTGACCATTTTTTGCTTGGAGATGCTCTTGAGCTTGAAACACACACAACAAGACCGGTGTTAACTAGCGAAATGGTCGGCAGAGTGCCGACACAGCGAGTTTTGACTATCACTTGCACATCTAAAACAACGTCGGAAAGTAACTCGTTCGGCTTTTGAGTCACATAAAGTATGTGTGTTAATTTTGACGCCACTAGCTCTGCATGTTGTCATGCAATTTCTTTACCTCTCAGAAATGATTATGACATAAAAGTGAAGTACGTGACGAGTGTGACGTTAGGAAAACATTAGGCATCATGGAGAGATTCTGTATGGGACCACCCAAACCAAACGAGTACTGTGTGACGTGCTACCCGGCAGGTATTCACCGAGGTAGCCGGCTAGCTCAGTCGGTAGAGTGTCAGACTCTTAATCCCAGGGTCGTGGGTTCGAGCCAGACGCTGGGCGGAACGGAATTTTGTTCCGCTGCAAGTGTAAATTACCGTTTTTCTGATTAACGAGATTTAATGGAAATAGCAACTTTAAACTTTGCCTACGTCTCTGTCAGTCGCAAGGAAACTGTATTTGAAGGTGTAGGTGATTTTGTAGACATGTGTGAAAGAAATTTCCTGAAATGCAAGTGTTGTTGTTTAGAGAGCACATCGGTTACGTGTCAGATGTGTAGCCAAGCAGTAATTTGTCGCCATAGCTGCAAATATTAGCCGGTAATATGAAGTGTTGTCAGCTAAAGTCTGATGATGCAGACGACCGTAAGGACGAAGTACCCAAGAGTACCACTAGGCCGAGCCTCTTTAGCTCAGTGGTAGAGCACTGGTCTAATAAACCAGGGCTCGTAAGTTCCATCCTCACAGGAGAAAGATGAATTTTGGAAATCAGTTGCGCGTCGTGGCCGTATAGCAAACAGTACCTGTGATGACGAACAATTAGCGACAGGCGTTTTTTTAAGAATTACTCTCAGATGCAATTAAGGCGAATGGCGCAGATAAAGCATTTGCCAAAGCGGTACAGCATAAGGTGGTACGAGGCAGTATGAGTTACATTTTATAGATGTATTTCTCACATATCTCAGAGCCTCTCGCGATATTCGTCGTCGTCGTCGTCGTCGTCGTCGTCGTCGTCGCCGCCGCCGCTTCTGCAGAAGTAGCAAATGGCAATCGTAGCAAATGCGGCGAGGGACGCCCTGCCTTCGATTCCGAATGCACAAAGTGTGTGGTCTTGTTTCTCAGTCTATATTTGGTCGGTCTCGTCAGAGGTTGAATGTAACGAATGGGTGGGAAAGAGCAAGGGGCAGCGGCTGTGTAGAACGAAAACACAAATCCTCAGGGGTGTGAGCGTTTCGATATGAGTCGTATACATGTAAATGTTGGTCGTCAGTGACTGTGTGGCCTAATGGATAAGGCGTCGGACTTCGGATCTGAAGATTACAGGTTCGAATGCTGTCACGCTTGTGTTTTTCCAGTCCTGAAAAAGAAACATAACGTTTTAATGTAGCAATTGAGCAGTACGAAACCGTCTGAATGTTGCTGTTGACCATTTTTTGCTTGGAGATGCTCTTGAGCTTGAAACACACACAACAAGACCGGTGTTAACTAGCTAAATGGTCGGCAGAGTGCCGACACAGCGAGTTTTGACTATCACTTGCACATCTAAAACAACGTCGGGAAGTAACTCGTTCGGCTTTTGAGTCACATAAAGTATGTGTGTTAATTTTGACGCCACTAGCTCTGCATGTTGTCATGCAATTTCTTTACCTCTCAGAAATGATTATGACATAAAAGTGAAGTACGTGACGAGTGTGACGTTAGGAAAACATTAGGCATCATGGAGAGATTCTGTATGGGACCACCCAACCCAAACGAGTACTGTGTGATGTGCTACCCGGCAGGTATTCACCGATGTAGCCGGCTAGCTCAGTCGGTAGAGTGTCAGACTCTTAATCCCAGGGTCGTGGGTTCGAGCTAGACGCTGGGCGGAACGGAATTCTGTTCCGCTGCAAGTGTAAATTACCGTTTTTCTGATTAACGAGATTTAATGGAAATAGCAACTTTAAACTTTGCCTACGTCTCTGTCAGTCGCAAGGAAACTGTATTTGAAGGTGAAGGTGATTTTGTAGACATGTGTGAAAGAAATTTTCTGAAATGCAAGTGTTGTTGTTTGGAGAGCACATCGGTTACGTGTCAGATGTGTAGCCAAGCAGTAATTTGTCGCCATAGCTGCAAATATTAGCCGGTAATATGAAGTGATGTCAGCTAAAGTCTGATGATGCAGACGACCGTAAGGACGAAGTACCCAAGAGTACCGCTAGGCTGCGCGTCTTTAGCTCAGTGGTAGAGCACTGGTCTAATAAACCAGGGGTCGTAAGTTCCAACCTCACAGGAGAAAGATGAATTTTGGAAATCAGTTGCGCGTCGTGGCCGTATAGCAAACAGTATCTGTGATGACGAACAATTAGCGACAGGCGTTTTTTTAAGAATTACTCTCAGATGCGATTAAGGCGAATGGCGCAGATAAAGCATTTGCCAAAGCGGTACAGCATAAGGTGGGACGAGGCAGTCTGAGTTACATTTTATAGATGTATTTCTCACATATCTCAGAGCCTCTCGCGATATTCGTCGTCGTCGTCGTCGTCGTCGTCGTCGTCGTCGTCGTCGTCGTCGTCGCCGCCGCCGCTTCTGCAGAAGTAGCAAATGGCAATCGTAGCAAATGCGGCGAGGGACGCCCTGCCTTCGATTCCGAATGCACAAAGTGTGTGGTCTTGTTTCTCAGTCTATATTTGGTCGGTCTCGTCAGAGGTTGAATGTAACGAATGGGTGGGAAAGAGCAAGGGGCAGCGGCTGTGTAGAACGAAAACACAAATCCTCAGGGGTGTGAGCGTTTCGATATGAGTCGTATACATGTAAATGTTGGTCGTCAGTGCCCGTGTGGCCTAATGGATAATTCGTCGGACTTCGGATCTTAAGATTACAGGTTCGAATGCTGTCACGCTTGTGTTTTTCCAGTTCTGAAAAAGAAACATAACGTTTTAATATAGCAATTGAGCAGTACGAAACCGTCTGAATGTTGCTGTTGACAATTTTTTGCTTGGAGATGCTCTTGAGCTTGAAACACACACAACAAGACCGGTGTTAACTAGCGAAATGGTCGGCAGAGTGCCGACACAGCGAGTTTTGACTATCACTTGCACATCTAAAACAACGTCGGGAAGTAACTCGTTCGGCTTTTGAGTCACATAAAGTATGTGTGTTAATTTTGACGCCACTAGCTCTGCATGTTGTCATGCAATTTCTTTACCTCTCAGAAATGATTATGACATAAAAGTGAAGTACGTGACGAGTGTGACGTTAGGAAAACATTAGGCATCATGGAGAGATTCTGTATGGGACCACCCAACCCAAACGAGTACTGTGTGACGTGCTACCCGGCAGGTATTCACCGAGGTAGCCGGCTAGCTCAGTCGGTAGAGTGTCAGACTCCTAATCCCAGGGTCGTGGGTTCGAGCCAGACGCTGAGCGGAACGGAATTTTGTTACGCTGCAAGTGTAAATTACCGTTTTTCTGATTAACGAGATTTAATGGAAATAGCAACTTTAAACTTTGCCTACGTCTCTGTCAGTCGCAAGGAAACAGTATTTGAAGGTGAAGGTGATTTTGTAGACATGTGTGAAAGAAATTTTCAGAAATGCAAGTGTTGTTGTTTGGGGAGCACATCGGTTACGTGTCAGATGTGTAGCCAAGCAGTAATTTGTCGCCATAGCTGCAAATATTAGCCGGTAATATGAAGTGTTGTCAGCTAAAGTCTGATGATGCAGACGACCGTAAGGACGAAGTACTCAAGAGTACCGCTAGGCCGCGCGTCTTTAGCTCAGTGGTAGAGCACTGGTCTAATAAACCAGGGCTCGTAAGTTCCATCCTCACAGGAGAAAGATGAATTTTGGAAATCAGTTGCGCGTCGTGGCCGTATAGCAAACAGTACCTGTGATGACGAACAATTAGCGACAGGCGTTTTTTTAAGAATTACTCTCAGATGCGATTAAGGCGAATGGCGCAGATAAAGCATTTGCCAAAGCGGTACAGCATAAGGTGGGACGAGGCAGTCTGACTTATATTTTATAGATGTATCTCTCACATATCTAAGAGCCTCTCGCGATATTCGTCGTCGTCGTCGTCGTCGTCGTCGCCGCCGCCGCTTCTGCAGAAGTAGCAAATGGCAATCGTAGCAAATGCGGCGAGGGACGCCCTGCCTTCGATTCCGAATGCACAAAGTGTGTGGTCTTGTTTCTCAGTCTATATTTGGTCGGTCTCGTCAGAGGTTGAATGTAACGAATGGGTGGGAAAGAGCAAGGGGCAGCGGCTGTGTAGAACGAAAACACAAATCCTCAGGGGTGTGAGCGTTTCGAGATGAGTCGTATACATGTAAATGTTGGTCGTCAGTGACCGTGTGGCCTAATGGATAAGGCGTCGGACTTCGGATCTTAAGATTACAGGTTCGAATGCTGTCACGCTTGTGTTTTTCCAGTTCTGAAAAAGAAACATAACGTTTTAATATAGCAATTGAGCAGTACGAAACCGTCTGAATGTTGCTGTTGACCATTTTTTGCTTGGAGATGCTCTTGAGCTTGAAACACACACAACAAGACCGGTGTTAACTAGCGAAATGGTCGGCAGAGTGCCGACACAGCGAGTTTTGACTATCACTTGCACATCTAAAACAACGTCGGGTAGTAACTCGTTCGGCTTTTGAGTCACATAAAGTATGTGTGTTAATTTTGACGCCACTAGCTCTGCATGTTGTCATGCAATTTCTTTACCTCTCAGAAACGATTATGACATAAAAGTGAAGTACGTGACGAGTGTGACGTTAGGAAAACATTAGGCATCATGGAGAGATTCTGTATGGGACCACCCAACCCAAACGAGTACTGTGTGACGTGCTACCCGGCAAGTATTCACCGAGGTAGCCGGCTAGCTCAGTCGGTAGAGTGTCAGACTCTTAATCCCAGGGTCGTGGGTTCGAGCCAGATGCTGGGCGGAACGGAATTATGTTCCGCTGCAGGTGTAAATTACCGTTTTTCTGATTAACGAGATTTAATGGAAATAGCAACTTTAAACTTTGCCTACGTCTCTGTCAGTCGCAAGGAAACAGTATTTGAAGGTAAAGGTGATTTTGTAGACATGTGTGAAAGAAATTTTCAGAAATGCAAGTGTTGTTGTTTGGGGAGCACATCGGTTACATGTCAGATGTGTAGCCAAGCAGTAATTTGTCGCCATAGCTGCAAATATTAGCCGGTAATATGAAGTGTTGTCAGCTAAAGTCTGATGATGCAGACGACCGTAAGGACGAAGTACTCAAGACTACCGCTAGGCCGCGCGTCTTTAGCTCAGTGGTAGAGCACTGGTCTAATAAACCAGGGCTCGTAAGTTCCATCCTCACAGGAGAAAGATGAATTTTGGAAATCAGTTGCGCGTCGTGGCCGTATAGCAAACAGTACCTGTGATGACGAACAATTAGCGACAGGCGTTTTTTTAAGAATTACTCTCAGATGCGATTAAGGCGAATGGCGCAGATAAAGCATTTGCCAAAGCGGTACAGCATAAGGTGGGACGAGGCAGTCTGACTTATATTTTATAAATGTATCTCTCACATATCTAAGAGCCTCTCGCGATATTCGTCGTCGTCGTCGTCGTCGTCGTCGCCGCCGCCGCTTCTGCAGAAGTAGCAAATGGCAATCGTAGCAAATGCGGCGAGGGACGCCCTGCCTTCGATTCCGAATGCACAAAGTGTGTGGTCTTGTTTCTCAGTCTATATTCGGTCGGTCTCGTCAGAGGTTGAATGTAACGAATGGGTGGGAAAGAGCAAGGGGCAGCGGCTGTGTAGAACGAAAACACAAATCCTCAGGGGTGTGAGCGTTTCGAGATGAGTCGTATACATGTAAATGTTGGTCGTCAGTGACCGTGTGGCCTAATGGATAAGGCGTCGGACTTCGGATCTGAACATTACAGGTTCGAATGCTGTCACGCTTGTGTTTTTCCAGTTCTGAAAAAGAAACATAACGTTTTAATGTAGCAATTGAGCAGTACGAAACCGTCTGAATGTTGCTGTTGACCATTTTTTGCTTGGAGATGCTCTTGAGCTTGAAACACACACAACAAGACCGGTGTTAACTAGCGAAATGGTCGGCAGAGTGCCGACACAGCGAGTTTTGACTATCACTTGCACATCTAAAACAACGTCGGGAAGTAACTCGTTCGGCTTTTGAGTCACATAAAGTATGTGTGTTAATTTTGACGCCACTAGCTCTGCATGTTGTCATGCAATTTCTTTACCTCTCAGAAATGATTATGACATAAAAGTGAAGTACGTGACGAGTGTGACGTTAGGAAAACATTAGGCATCATGGAGAGATTCTGTATGGGACCACCCAACCCAAACGATTACTGTGTGACGTGCTACCCGGAGGGTATTCACCGAGGTAGCCGGCTAGCTCAGTCGGTAGAGTGTCAGACTCTTAATCCCAGGGTCGTGGGTTCGTGCCAGACGCTGGGCGGAACGGAATTTTGTTCCGCTGCAAGTGTAAATTACCGTTTTTCTGATTAACGAGATTTAATGGAAATAGCAACTTTAAACTTTGCCTACGTCTCTGTCAGTCGCAAGGAAACTGTATTTGAAGGTGAAGGTGATTTTGTAGACATGTGTGAAAGAAATTTTCTGAAATGCAAGTGTTGTTGTTTGGAGAGCACATCGGTTACGTGTCAGATGTGTAGCCAAGCAGTAATTTGTCGCCATAGCTGCAAATATTAGCCGGTAATATGAAGTGTTGTCAGCTAAAGTCTGATGATGCAGACGACCGTAAGGACGAAGTACCCAAGAGTACCGCTAGGCCGCGCGTCTTTAGCTCAGTGGTAGAGCACTGGTCTAATAAACCAGGGCTCGTAAGTTCCATCCTCACAGGAGAAAGATGAATTTTGGAAATCAGTTGCGCGTCGTGGCCGTATAGCAAACAGTATCTGTGATGACGAACAATTAGCGACAGGCGTTTTTTTAAGAATTACTCTCAGATGCGATTAAGGCGAATGGCGCAGATAAAGCATTTGCCAAAGCGGTACAGCATAAGGTGGGACGAGGCAGTCTGAGTTACATTTTATAGATGTATTTCTCACATATCTCAGAGCCTCTCGCGATATTCGTCGTCGTCGTCGTCGTCGTCGTCGCCGCCGCCGCTTCTGCAGAAGTAGCAAATGGCAATCGTAGCAAATGCGGCGAGGGACGCCCTGCCTTCGATTCCGAATGCATAAAGTGTGTGGTCTTGTTTCTCAGTCTATATTTGGTCGGTTTCGTCAGAGGTTGAATGTAACGAATGGGTGGGAAAGAGCAAGGGGCAGCGGCTGTGTAGAACGAAAACACAAATCCTCAGGGGTGTGAGCGTTTCGAGATGAGTCGTATACATGTAAATGTTGGTCGTCAGTGACCGTTTGGCCTAATGGATAAGGCGTCGGACTTCGGATCTGAAGATTACAGGTTCGAATGCTGTCACGCTTGTGTTTTTCCAGTTCTGAAAAAGAAACATAACGTTTTAATGTAGCAATTGAGCAGTACGAAACCGTCTGAATGTTGCTGTTGACCATTTTTTGCTTGGAGATGCTCTTGAGCTTGAAACACACACAACAAGACCGGTGTTAACTAGCGAAATGGTCGGCAGAGTGCCGACACAGCGAGTTTTGACTATAACTTGCACATCTAAAACAACGTCGGGAAGTAACTCGTTCGGCTTTTGAGTCATATAAAGTATGTGTGTTAATTTTGACGCCACTAGCTCTGCATGTTGTCATGCAATTTCTTTAACTCTCAGAAATGATTATGACATAAAAGTGAAGTACGTGACGAGTGTGACGTTAGGAAAACATTAGGCATCATGGAGAGATTCTGTATGGGACCACCCAACCCAAACGAGTACTGTGTGACGTGCTACCCGGCAGGTATTCACCGAGGTAGCCGGCTAGCTCAGTCGGTAGAGTGTCAGACTCTTAATCCCAGCGTCGTGGGTTCGAGTCAGACGCTGGGCGGAACGGAATTTTGTTCCGCTGCAGGTGTAAATTACCGTTTTTCTGATTAACGAGATTTAATGGAAATAGCAACTTTAAACTTTGCCTACGTCTCTGTCAGTCGCAAGGAAACAGTATTTGAAGGTGAAGGTGATTTTGTAGACATGTGTGAAAGAAATTTTCAGAAATGCAAGTGTTGTTGTTTGGGGAGCACATCGGTTACGTGTCAGATGTGTAGCCAAGCAGTAATTTGTCGCCATAGCTGCAAATATTAGCCGGTAATATGAAGTGTTGTCAGCTAAAGTCTGATGATGCAGACGACCGTAAGGACGAAGTACTCAAGAGTACCGCTAGGCCGCGCGTCTTTAGCTCAGTGGTAGAGCACTGGTCTAATAAACCAGGGCTCGTAAGTTCCATCCTCACAGGAGAAAGATGAATTTTGGAAATCAGTTGCGCGTCGTGGCCGTATAGCAAACAGTACCTGTGATGACGAACAATTAGCGACAGTCGTTTTTTTAAGAATTACTCTCAGATGCGATTAAGGCGAATGGCGCAGATAAAGCATTTGCCAAAGCGGTACAGCATAAGGTGGGACGAGGCAGTCTGACTTATATTTTATAGATGTATCTCTCACATATCTAAGAGCCTCTCGCGATATTCGTCGTCGTCGTCGTCGTCGTCGTCGCCGCCGCCGCTTCTGCAGAAGTAGCAAATGGCAATCGTAGCAAATGCGGCGAGGGACGCCCTGCCTTCGATTCCGAATGCACAAAGTGTGTGGTCTTGTTTCTCAGTCTTTATTCGGTCGGTCTCGTCAGAGGTTGAATGTAACGAATGGGTGGGAAAGAGCAAGGGGCAGCGGCTGTGTAGAACGAAAACACAAATCCTCAGGGGTGTGAGCGTTTCGAGATGAGTCGTATACATGTAAATGTTGGTCGTCAGTGACCGTGTGGCCTAATGGATAAGGCGTCGGACTTCGGATCTGAAGATTACAGGTTCGAATGCTGTCACGCTTGTGTTTTTCCAGTTCTGAAAAAGAAACATAACGTTTTAATGTAGCAATTGAGCAGTACGAAACCGTCTGAATGTTGCTGTTGACCATTTTTTGCTTGGAGATGCTCTTGAGCTTGAAACACACACAACAAGACCGGTGTTAACTAGCGAAATGGTCGGCAGAGTGCCGACACAGCGAGTTTTGACTATCACTTGCACATCTAAAACAACGTCGGGAAGTAACTCGTTCGGCTTTTGAGTCACATAAAGTATGTGTGTTAATTTTGACGCCACTAGCTCTGCATGTTGTCATGCAATTTCTTTACCTCTCAGAAATGATTATGACATAAAAGTGAAGTACGTGACGAGTGTGACGTTAGGAAAACATTAGGCATCATGGAGAGATTCTGTATGGGACCACCCAACCCAAACGAGTACTGTGTGACGTGCTACCCGGAGGGTATTCACCGAGGTAGCCGGCTAGCTAAGTCGGTAGAGTGTCAGACTCCTAATCCCAGGGTCGTGGGTTCGAGCCAGACGCTGGGCGGAACGGAATTTTGTTCCGCTGCAAGTGTAAATTACCGTTTTTCTGATTAACGAGATTTAATGGAAATAGCAACTTTAAACTTTGCCTACGTCTCTGTCAGTCGCAAGGAAACTGTATTTGAAGGTGAAGGTGATTTTGTAGACATGTGTGAAAGAAATTTTCTGAAATGCAAGTGTTGTTGTTTGGAGAGCACATCGGTTACGTGTCAGATGTGTAGCCAAGCAGTAATTTGTCGCCATAGCTGCAAATATTAGCCGGTAATATGAAGTGTTGTCAGCTAAAGTCTGATGATGCAGACGACCGTAAGGACGAAGTACCCAAGAGTACCGCTAGGCCGCGCGTCTTTAGCTCAGTGGTAGAGCACTGGTCTAATAAACCAGGGCTCGTAAGTTCCATCCTCACAGGAGAAAGATGAATTTTGGAAATCAGTTGCGCGTCGTGGCCGTATAGCAAACAGTACCTGTGATGACGAACAATTAGCGACAGGCGTTTTTTTAAGAATTACTCTCAGATGCGATTAAGGCGAATGGCGCAGATAAAGCATTTGCCAAAGCGGTACAGCATAAGGTGGGACGAGGCAGTCTGACTTATATTTTATAGATGTATCTCTCACATATCTAAGAGCCTCTCGCGATATTCGTCGTCGTCGTCGTCGTCGTCGTCGCCGCCGCCGCTTCTGCAGAAGTAGCAAATGGCAATCGTAGCAAATGCGGCGAGGGACGCCCTGCCTTCGATTCCGAATGCACAAAGTGTGTGGTCTTGTTTCTCAGTCTATATTCGGTCGGTCTCGTCAGAGGTTGAATGTAACGAATGGGTGGGAAAGAGCAAGGGGCAGCGGCTGTGTAGAACGAAAACACAAATCCTCAGGGGTGTGAGCGTTTCGAGATGAGTCGTATACATGTAAATGTTGGTCGTCAGTGACCGTGTGGCCTAATGGATAAGGCGTCGGACTTCGGATCTGAAGATTACAGTTTCGAATGCTGTCACGCTTGTGTTTTTCCAGTTCTGAAAAAGAAACATAACGTTTTAATGTAGCAATTGAGCAGTACGAAACCGTCTGAATGTTGCTGTTGACCATTTTTTGCTTGGAGATGCTCTTGAGCTTGAAACACACACAACAAGACCGGTGTTAACTAGCGAAATGGTCGGCAGAGTGCCGACACAGCGAGTTTTGACTATCACTTGCACATCTAAAACAACGTCGGGAAGTAACTCGTTCGGCTTTTGAGTCACATAAAGTATGTGTGTTAATTTTGACGCCACTAGCTCTGCATGTTGTCATGCAATTTCTTTACCTCTCAGAAATGATTATGACATAAAAGTGAAGTACGTGACGAGTGTGACGTTAGGAAAACATTAGGCATCATGGAGAGATTCTGTATGGGACCACCCAACCCAAACGAGTACTGTGTGACGTGCTACCCGGAGGGTATTCACCGAGGTAGCCGGCTAGCTAAGTCGGTAGAGTGTCAGACTCCTAATCCCAGGGTCGTGGGTTCGAGCCAGACGCTGGGCGGAACGGAATTTTGTTCCGCTGCAAGTGTAAATTACCGTTTTTCTGATTAACGAGATTTAATGGAAATAGCAACTTTAAACTTTGCCTACGTCTCTGTCAGTCGCAAGGAAACTGTATTTGAAGGTGAAGGTGATTTTGTAGACATGTGTGAAAGAAATTTTCTGAAATGCAAGTGTTGTTGTTTGGAGAGCACATCGGTTACGTGTCAGATGTGTAGCCAAGCAGTAATTTGTCGCCATAGCTGCAAATATTAGCCGGTAATATGAAGTGTTGTCAGCTAAAGTCTGATGATGCAGACGACCGTAAGGACGAAGTACCCAAGAGTACCGCTAGGCCGCGCGTCTTTAGCTCAGTGGTAGAGCACTGGTCTAATAAACCAGGGCTCGTAAGTTCCATCCTCACAGGAGAAAGATGAATTTTGGAAATCTGTTGCGCGTCGTGGCCGTATAGCAAACAGTATCTGTGATGACGAACAATTAGCGACAGGCGTTTTTTTAAGAATTACTCTCAGATGCGATTAAGGCGAATGGCGCAGATAAAGCATTTGCCAAAGCGGTACAGCATAAGGTGGGACGAGGCAGTCTGAGTTACATTTTATAGATGTATATCTCACATATCTCAGAGCCTCTCGCGATATTCGTCGTCGTCGTCGTCGTCGTCGTCGCCGCCGCCGCTTCTGCAGAAGTAGCAAATGGCAATCGTAGCAAATGCGGCGAGGGACGCCCTGCCTTCGATTCCGAATGCATAAAGTGTGTGGTCTTGTTTCTCAGTCTATATTTGGTCGGTCTCGTCAGAGGTTGAATGTAACGAATGGGTGGGAAAGAGCAAGGGGCAGCGGCTGTGTAGAACGAAAACACAAATCCTCAGGGGTGTGAGCGTTTCGAGATGAGTCGTATACATGTAAATGTTGGTCGTCAGTGACCGTTTGGCCTAATGGATACGGCGTCGGACTTCGGATCTGAAGATTACAGGTTCGAATGCTGTCACGCTTGTGTTTTTCCAGTTCTGAAAAAGAAACATAACGTTTTAATGTAGCAATTGAGCAGTACGAAACCGTCTGAATGTTGCTGTTGACCATTTTTTGCTTGGAGATGCTCTTGAGCTTGAAACACACACAACAAGACCGGTGTTAACTAGCGAAATGGTCGGCAGAGTGCCGACACAGCGAGTTTTGACTATAACTTGCACATCTAAAACAACGTCGGGAAGTAACTCGTTCGGCTTTTGAGTCATATAAAGTATGTGTGTTAATTTTGACGCCACTAGCTCTGCATGTTGTCATGCAATTTCTTTAACTCTCAGAAATGATTATGACATAAAAGTGAAGTACGTGACGAGTGTGACGTTAGGAAAACATTAGGCATCATGGAGAGATTCTGTATGGGACCACCCAACCCAAACGAGTACTGTGTGACGTGCTACCCGGCAGGTATTCACCGAGGTAGCCGGCTAGCTCAGTCGGTAGAGTGTCAGACTCTTAATCCCAGCGTCGTGGGTTCGAGTCAGACGCTGGGCGGAACGGAATTTTGTTCCGCTGCAGGTGTAAATTACCGTTTTTCTGATTAACGAGATTTAATGGAAATAGCAACTTTAAACTTTGCCTACGTCTCTGTCAGTCGCAAGGAAACAGTATTTGAAGGTGAAGGTGATTTTGTAGACATGTGTGAAAGAAATTTTCAGAAATGCAAGTGTTGTTGTTTGGGGAGCACATCGGTTACGTGTCAGATGTGTAGCCAAGCAGTAATTTGTCGCCATAGCTGCAAATATTAGCCGGTAATATGAAGTGTTGTCAGCTAAAGTCTGATGATGCAGACGACCGTAAGGACGAAGTACTCAAGAGTACCGCTAGGCCGCGCGTCTTTAGCTCAGTGGTAGAGCACTGGTCTAATAAACCAGGGCTCGTAAGTTCCATCCTCACAGGAGAAAGATGAATTTTGGAAATCAGTTGCGCGTCGTGGCCGTATAGCAAACAGTACCTGTGATGACGAACAATTAGCGACAGGCGTTTTTTTAAGAATTACTCTCAGATGCGATTAAGGCGAATGGCGCAGATAAAGCATTTGCCAAAGCGGTACAGCATAAGGTGGGACGAGGCAGTCTGACTTATATTTTATAGATGTATCTCTCACATATCTAAGAGCCTCTCGCGATATTCGTCGTCGTCGTCGTCGTCGTCGTCGCCGCCGCCGCTTCTGCAGAAGTAGCAAATGGCAATCGTAGCAAATGCGGCGAGGGACGCCCTGCCTTCGATTCCGAATGCACAAAGTGTGTGGTCTTGTTTCTCAGTCTATATTCGGTCGGTCTCGTCAGAGGTTGAATGTAACGAATGGGTGGGAAAGAGCAAGGGGCAGCGGCTGTGTAGAACGAAAACACAAATCCTCAGGGGTGTGAGCGTTTCGAGATGAGTCGTATACATGTAAATGTTGGTCGTCAGTGACCGTGTGGCCTAATGGATAAGGCGTCGGACTCCGGATCTGAAGATTACAGGTTCGAATGCTGTCACGCTTGTGTTTTTCCAGTTCTGAAAAAGAAACATAACGTTTTAATGTAGCAATTGAGCAGTACGAAACCGTCTGAATGTTGCTGTTGACCATTTTTTGCTTGGAGATGCTCTTGAGCTTGAAACACACACAACAAGACCGGTGTTAACTAGCGAAATGGTCGGCAGAGTGCCGACACAGCGAGTTTTGACTATCACTTGCACATCTAAAACAACGTCGGGAAGTAACTCGTTCGGCTTTTGAGTCACATAAAGTATGTGTGTTAATTTTGACGCCACTAGCTCTGCATGTTGTCATGCAATTTCTTTACCTCTCAGAAATGATTATGACATAAAAGTGAAGTACGTGACGAGTGTGACGTTAGGAAAACATTAGGCATCATGGAGAGATTCTGTATGGGACCACCCAACCCAAACGAGTACTGTGTGACGTGCTACCCGGAGGGTATTCACCGAGGTAGCCGGCTAGCTAAGTCGGTAGAGTGTCAGACTCCTAATCCCAGGGTCGTGGGTTCGAGCCAGACGCTGGGCGGAACGGAATTTTGTTCCGCTGCAAGTGTAAATTACCGTTTTTCTGATTAACGAGATTTAATGGAAATAGCAACTTTAAACTTTGCCTACGTCTCTGTCAGTCGCAAGGAAACTGTATTTGAAGGTGAAGGTGATTTTGTAGACATGTGTGAAAGAAATTTTCTGAAATGCAAGTGTTGTTGTTTGGAGAGCACATTGGTTACGTGTCAGATGTGTAGCCAAGCAGTAATTTGTCGCCATAGCTGCAAATATTAGCCGGTAATATGAAGTGTTGTCAGCTAAAGTCTGATGATGCAGACGACCGTAAGGACGAAGTACCCAAGAGTACCGCTAGGCCGCGCGTCTTTAGCTCAGTGGTAGAGCACTGGTCTAATAAACCAGGGCTCGTAAGTTCCATTCTCACAGGAGAAAGATGAATTTTGGAAATCAGTTGCGCGTCGTGGCCGTATAGCAAACAGTATCTGTGATGACGAACAATTAGCGACAGGCGTTTTTTTAAGAATTACTCTCAGATGCGATTAAGGCGAATGGCGCAGATAAAGCATTTGCCAAAGCGGTACAGCATAAGGTGGGACGAGGCAGTCTGAGTTACATTTTATAGATGTATTTCTCACATATCTCAGAGCCTCTCGCGATATTCGTCGTCGTCGTCGTCGTCGTCGTCGTCGCCGCCGCCGCTTCTGCAGAAGTAGCAAATGGCAATCGTAGCAAATGCGGCGAGGGACGCCCTGCCTTCGATTCCGAATGCATAAAGTGTGTGGTCTTGTTTCTCAGTCTATATTTGGTCGGTCTCGTCAGAGGTTGAATGTAACGAATGGGTGGGAAAGAGCAAGGGGCAGCGGCTGTGTAGAACGAAAACACAAATCCTCAGGGGTGTGAGCGTTTCGAGATGAGTCGTATACATGTAAATGTTGGTCGTCAGTGACCGTTTGGCCTAATGGATAAGGCGTCGGACTTCGGATCTGAAGATTACAGGTTCGAATGCTGTCACGCTTGTGTTTTTCCAGTTCTGAAAAAGAAACATAACGTTTTAATGTAGCAATTGAGCAGTACGAAACCGTCTGAATGTTGCTGTTGACCATTTTTTGCTTGGAGATGCTCTTGAGCTTGAAACACACACAACAAGACCGGTGTTAACTAGCGAAATGGTCGGCAGAGTGCCGACACAGCGAGTTTTGACTATAACTTGCACATCTAAAACAACGTCGGGAAGTAACTCGTTCGGCTTTTGAGTCATATAAAGTATGTGTGTTAATTTTGACGCCACTAGCTCTGCATGTTGTCATGCAATTTCTTTAACTCTCAGAAATGATTATGACATAAAAGTGAAGTACGTGAGGAGTGTGACGTTAGGAAAACATTAGGCATCATGGAGAGATTCTGTATGGGACCACCCAACCCAAACGAGTACTGTGTGACGTGCTACCCGGCAGGTATTCACCGAGGTAGCCGGCTAGCTCAGTCGGTAGAGTGTCAGACTCTTAATCCCCGCGTCGTGGGTTCGAGTCAGACGCTGGGCGGAACGGAATTTTGTTCCGCTGCAGGTGTAAATTACCGTTTTTCTGATTAACGAGATTTAATGGAAATAGCAACTTTAAACTTTGCCTACGTCTCTGTCAGTCGCAAGGAAACAGTATTTGAAGGTGAAGGTGATTTTGTAGACATGTGTGAAAGAAATTTTCAGAAATGCAAGTGTTGTTGTTTGGGGAGCACATCGGTTACGTGTCAGATGTGTAGCCAAGCAGTAATTTGTCGCCATAGCTGCAAATATTAGCCGGTAATATGAAGTGTTGTCAGCTAAAGTCTGATGATGCAGACGACCGTAAGGACGAAGTACTCAAGAGTACCGCTAGGCCGCGCGTCTTTAGCTCAGTGGTAGAGCACTGGTCTAATAAACCAGGGCTCGTAAGTTCCATCCTCACAGGAGAAAGATGTATTTTGGAAATCAGTTGCGCGTCGTGGCCGTATGGCAAACAGTACCTGTGATGACGAACAATTAGCGACAGGCGTTTTTTTAAGAATTACTCTCAGATGCGATTAAGGCGAATGGCGCAGATAAAGCATTTGCCAAAGCGGTACAGCATAAGGTGGGACGAGGCAGTCTGACTTATATTTTATAGATGTATCTCTCACATATCTAAGAGCCTCTCGCGATATTCGTCGTCGTCGTCGTCGTCGTCGTCGCCGCCGCCGCTTCTGCAGAAGTAGCAAATGGCAATCGTAGCAAATGCGGCGAGGGACGCCCTGCCTTCGATTCCGAATGCACAAAGTGTGTGGTCTTGTTTCTCAGTCTATATTCGGTCGGTCTCGTCAGAGGTTGAATGTAACGAATGGGTGGGAAAGAGCAAGGGGCAGCGGCTGTGTAGAACGAAAACACAAATCCTCAGGGGTGTGAGCGTTTCGAGATGAGTCGTATACATGTAAATGTTGGTCGTCAGTGACCGTGTGGCCTAATGGATAAGGCGTCGGACTTCGGATCTGAAGATTACAGGTTCGAATGCTGTCACGCTTGTGTTTTTCCAGTTCTGAAAAAGAAACATAACGTTTTAATGTAGCAATTGAGCAGTACGAAACCGTCTGAATGTTGCTGTTGACCATTTTTTGCTTGGAGATGCTCTTGAGCTTGAAACACACACAACAAGACCGGTGTTAACTAGCGAAATGGTCGGCAGAGTGCCGACACAGCGAGTTTTGACTATCACTTGCACATCTAAAACAACGTCGGGAAGTAACTCGTTCGGCTTTTGAGTCACATAAAGTATGTGTGTTAATTTTGACGCCACTAGCTCTGCATGTTGTCATGCAATTTCTTTACCTCTCAGAAATGATTATGACATAAAAGTGAAGTACGTGACGAGTGTGACGTTAGGAAAACATTAGGCATCATGGAGAGATTCTGTATGGGACCACCCAACCCAAACGAGTACTGTGTGACGTGCTACCCGGAGGGTATTCACCGAGGTAGCCGGCTAGCTCAGTCGGTAGAGTGTCAGACTCTTAATCCCAGGGTCGTGGGTTCGAGCCAGACGCTGGGCGGAACGGAATTTTGTTCCGCTGCAAGTGTAAATTACCGTTTTTCTGATTAACGAGATTTAATGGAAATAGCAACTTTAAACTTTGCCTACGTCTCTGTCAGTCGCAAGGAAACTGTATTTGAAGGTGAAGGTGATTTTGTAGACATGTGTGAAAGAAATTTTCTGAAATGCAAGTGTTGTTGTTTGGAGAGCACATCGGTTACGTGTCAGATGTGTAGCCAAGCAGTAATTTGTCGCCATAGCTGCAAATATTAGCCGGTAATATGAAGTGTTGTCAGCTAAAGTCTGATGATGCAGACGACCGTAAGGACGAAGTACCCAAGAGTACCGCTAGGCCGCGCGTCTTTAGCTCAGTGGTAGAGCACTGGTCTAATAAACCAGGGCTCGGAAGTTCCATCCTCACAGGAGAAAGATGAATTTTGGAAATCAGTTGCGCGTCGTGGCCGTATAGCAAACAGTATCTGTGATGACGAACAATTAGCGACAGGCGTTTTTTTAAGAATTACTCTCAGATGCGATTAAGGCGAATGGCGCAGATAAAGCATTTGCCAAAGCGGTACAGCATAAGGTGGGACGAGGCAGTCTGAGTTACATTTTATAGATGTATTTCTCACATATCTCAGAGCCTCTCGCGATATTCGTCGTCGTCGTCGTCGTCGTCGTCGCCGCCGCCGCTTCTGCAGAAGTAGCAAATGGCAATCGTAGCAAATGCGGCGAGGGACGCCCTGCCTTCGATTCCGAATGCATAAAGTGTGTGGTCTTGTTTCTCAGTCTATATTTGGTCGGTCTCGTCAGAGGTTGAATGTAACGAATGGGTGGGAAAGAGCAAGGGGCAGCGGCTGTGTAGAACGAAAACACAAATCCTCAGGGGTGTGAGCGTTTCGAGATGAGTCGTATACATGTAAATGTTGGTCGTCAGTGACCGTTTGGCCTAATGGATAAGGCGTCGGACTTCGGATCTGAAGATTACAGGTTCGAATGCTGTCACGCTTGTGTTTTTCCAGTTCTGAAAAAGAAACATAACGTTTTAATGTAGCAATTGAGCAGTACGAAACCGTCTGAATGTTGCTGTTGACCATTTTTTGCTTGGAGATGCTCTTGAGCTTGAAACACACACAACAAGACCGGTGTTAACTAGCGAAATGGTCGGCAGAGTGCCGACACAGCGAGTTTTGACTATCACTTGCACATCTAAAACAACGTCGGGAAGTAACTCGTTCGGCTTTTGAGTCACATAAAGTATGTGTGTTAATTTTGACGCCACTAGCTCTGCATGTTGTCATGCAATTTCTTTACCTCTCAGAAATGATTATGACATAAAAGTGAAGTACGTGACGAGTGTGACGTTAGGAAAACATTAGGCATCATGGAGAGATTCTGTATGGGACCACCCAACCCAAACGAGTACTGTGTGACGTGCTACCCGGCAGGTATTCACCGAGGTAGCCGGCTAGCTCAGTCGGTAGAGTGTCAGACTCTTAATCCCAGCGTCGTGGGTTCGAGTCAGACGCTGGGCGGAACGGAATTTTGTTCCGCTGCAGGTGTAAATTACCGTTTTTCTGATTAACGAGATTTAATGGAAATAGCAACTTTAAACTTTGCCTACGTCTCTGTCAGTCGCAAGGAAACAGTATTTGAAGGTGAAGGTGATTTTGTAGACATGTGTGAAAGAAATTTTAAGAAATGCAAGTGTTGTTGTTTGGGGAGCACATCGGTTACGTGTCAGATGTGTAGCCAAGCAGTAATTTGTCGCCATAGCTGCAAATATTAGCCGGTAATATGAAGTGTTGTCAGCTAAAGTCTGATGATGCAGACGACCGTAAGGACGAAGTACCCAAGAGTACCGCTAGGCCGCGCGTCTTTAGCTCAGTGGTAGAGCACTGGTCTAATAAACCAGGGCTCGTAAGTTCCATCCTCACAGGAGAAAGATGAATTTTGGAAATCAGTTGCGCGTCGTGGCCGTATAGCAAACAGTACCTGTGATGACGAACAATTAGCGACAGGCGTTTTTTTAAGAATTACTCTCAGATGCGATTAAGGCGAATTTCGCAGATAAAGCATTTGCCAAAGCGGTACAGCATAAGGTGGGACGAGGCAGTCTGACTTATATTTTATAGATGTATCTCTCACATATCTAAGAGCCTCTCGCGATATTCGTCGTCGTCGTCGTCGTCGTCGTCGCCGCCGCCGCTTCTGCAGAAGTAGCAAATGGCAATCGTAGCAAATGCGGCGAGGGACGCCCTGCCTTCGATTCCGAATGCACAAAGTGTGTGGTCTTGTTTCTCAGTCTATATTCGGTCGGTCTCGTCAGAGGTTGAATGTAACGAATGGGTGGGAAAGAGCAAGGGGCAGCGGCTGTGTAGAACGAAAACACAAATCCTCAGGGGTGTGAGCGTTTCGAGATGAGTCGTATACATGTAAATGTTGGTCGTCAGTGACCGTGTGGCCTAATGGATAAGGCGTCGGACTTCGGATCTGAAGATTACAGGTTCGAATGCTGTCACGCTTGTGTTTTTCCAGTTCTGAAAAAGAAACATAACGTTATAATGTAGCAATTGAGCAGTACGAAACCGTCTGAATGTTGCTGTTGACCATTTTTTGCTTGGAGATGCTCTTGAGCTTGAAACACACACAACAAGACCGGTGTTAACTAGCGAAATGGTCGGCAGAGTGCCGACACAGCGAGTTTTGACTATCACTTGCACATCTAAAACAACGTCGGGAAGTAACTCGTTCGGCTTTTGAGTCACATAAAGTATGTGTGTTAATTTTGACGCCACTAGCTCTGCATGTTGTCATGCAATTTCTTTACCTCTCAGAAATGATTATGACATAAAAGTGAAGTACGTGACGAGTGTGACGTTAGGAAAACATTAGGCATCATGGAGAGATTCTGTATGGGACCACCCAACCCAAACGAGTACTGTGTGACGTGCTACCCGGCAGGTATTCACCGAGGTAGCCGGCTAGCTCAGTCGGTAGAGTGTCAGACTCTTAATCCCAGCGTCGTGGGTTCGAGTCAGACGCTGGGCGGAACGGAATTTTGTTCCGCTGCAAGTGTAAATTACCGTTTTTCTGATTAACGAGATTTAATGGAAATAGCAACTTTAAACTTTGCCTACGTCTCTGTCAGTCGCAAGGAAACAGTATTTGAAGGTGAAGGTGATTTTGTAGACATGTGTGAAAGAAATTTTCAGAAATGCAAGTGTTGTTGTTTGGGGAGCACATCGGTTACGTGTCAGATGTGTAGCCAAGCAGTAATTTGTCGCCATAGCTGCAAATATTAGCCGGTAATATGAAGTGTTGTCAGCTAAAGTCTGATGATGCAGACGACCGTAAGGACGAAGTACCCAAGAGTACCGCTAGGCCGCGCGTCTTTAGCTCAGTGGTAGAGCACTGGTCTAATAAACCAGGGCTCGTAAGTTCCATCCTCACAGGAGAAAGATGAATTTTGGAAATCAGTTGCGCGTCGTGGCCGTATAGCAAACAGTACCTGTGATGACGAACAATTAGCGACAGGCGTTTTTTTAAGAATTACTCTCAGATGCGATTAAGGCGAATGGCGCAGATAAAGCATTTGCCAAAGCGGTACAGCATAAGGTGGGACGAGGCAGTCTGACTTATATTTTATAGATGTATCTCTCACATATCTAAGAGCCTCTCGCGATATTCGTCGTCGTCGTCGTCGTCGTCGTCGTCGTCGCCGCCGCCGCTTCTGCAGAAGTAGCAAATGGCAATCGTAGCAAATGCGGCGAGGGACGCCCTGCCTTCGATTCCGAATGCACAAAGTGTGTGGTCTTGTTTCTCAGTCTATATTCGGTCGGTCTCGTCAGAGGTTGAATGTAACGAATGGGTGGGAAAGAGCAAGGGGCAGCGGCTGTGTAGAACGAAAACACAAATCCTCAGGGGTGTGAGCGTTTCGAGATGAGTCGTATACATGTAAATGTTGGTCGTCAGTGACCGTGTGGCCTAATGGATAAGGCGTCGGACTTCGGATCTGAAGATTACAGGTTCGAATGCTGTCACGCTTGTGTTTTTCCAGTTCTGAAAAAGAAACATAACGTTTTAATGTAGCAATTGAGCAGTACGAAACCGTCTGAATGTTGCTGTTGACCATTTTTTGCTTGGAGATGCTCTTGAGCTTGAAACACACACAACAAGACCGGTGTTAACTAGCGAAATGGTCGGCAGAGTGCCGACACAGCGAGTTTTGACTATCACTTGCACATCTAAAACAACGTCGGGAAGTAACTCGTTCGGCTTTTGAGTCACATAAAGTATGTGTGTTAATTTTGACGCCACTAGCTCTGCATGTTGTCATGCAATTTCTTTACCTCTCAGAAATGATTATGACATAAAAGTGAAGTACGTGACGAGTGTGACGTTAGGAAAACATTAGGCATCATGGAGAGATTCTGTATGGGACCACCCAACCCAAACGAGTACTGTGTGACGTGCTACCCGGAGGGTATTCACCGAGGTAGCCGGCTAGCTCAGTCGGTAGAGTGTCAGACTCTTAATCCCAGGGTCGTGGGTTCGAGCCAGACGCTGGGCGGAATGGAATTTTGTTCCGCTGCAAGTGTAAATTACCGTTTTTCTGATTAACGAGATTTAATGGAAATAGCAACTTTAAACTTTGCCTACGTGTCTGTCAGTCGCAAGGAAACTGTATTTGAAGGTGAAGGTGATTTTGTAGACATGTGTGAAAGAAATTTTCTGAAATGCAAGTGTTGTTGTTTGGAGAGCACATCGGTTACGTGTCAGATGTGTAGCCAAGCAGTAATTTGTCGCCATAGCTGCAAATATTAGCCGGTAATATGAAGTGTTGTCAGCTAAAGTCTGATGATGCAGACGACCGTAAGGACGAAGTACCCAAGAGTACCGCTAGGCCGCGCGTCTTTAGCTCAGTGGTAGAGCACTGGTCTAATAAACCAGGGCTCGGAAGTTCCATCCTCACAGGAGAAAGATGAATTTTGGAAATCAGTTGCGCGTCGTGGCCGTATAGCAAACAGTATCTGTGATGACGAACAATTAGCGACAGGCGTTTTTTTAAGAATTACTCTCAGATGCGATTAAGGCGAATGGCGCAGATAAAGCATTTGCCAAAGCGGTACAGCATAAGGTCTGACGAGGCAGTCTGAGTTACATTTTATAGATGTATTTCTCACATATCTCAGAGCCTCTCGCGATATTCGTCGTCGTCGTCGTCGTCGTCGTCGCCGCCGCCGCTTCTGCAGAAGTAGCAAATGGCAATCGTAGCAAATGCGGCGAGGGACGCCCTGCCTTCGATTCCGAATGCATAAAGTGTGTGGTCTTGTTTCTCAGTCTATATTTGGTCGGTCTCGTCAGAGGTTGAATGTAACGAATGGGTGGGAAAGAGCAAGGGGCAGCGGCTGTGTAGAACGAAAACACAAATCCTCAGGGGTGTGAGCGTTTCGAGATGAGTCGTATACATGTAAATGTTGGTCGTCAGTGACCGTTTGGCCTAATGGATAAGGCGTCGGACTTCGGATCTGAAGATTACAGGTTCGAATGCTGTCACGCTTGTGTTTTTCCAGTTCTGAAAAAGAAACATAACGTTTTAATGTAGCAATTGAGCAGTACGAAACCGTCTGAATGTTGCTGTTGACCATTTTTTGCTTGGAGATGCTCTTGAGCTTGAAACACACACAACAAGACCGGTGTTAACTAGCGAAATGGTCGGCAGAGTGCCGACACAGCGAGTTTTGACTATCACTTGCACATCTAAAACAACGTCGGGAAGTAACTCGTTCGGCTTTTGAGTCACATAAAGTATGTGTGTTAATTTTGACGCCACTAGCTCTGCATGTTGTCATGCAATTTCTTTACCTCTCAGAAATGATTATGACATAAAAGTGAAGTACGTGACGAGTGTGACGTTAGGAAAACATTAGGCATCATGGAGAGATTCTGTATGGGACCACCCAACCCAAACGAGTACTGTGTGACGTGCTACCCGGCAGGTATTCACCGAGGTAGCCGGCTAGCTCAGTCGGTAGAGTGTCAGACTCTTAATCCCAGCGTCGTGGGTTCGAGTCAGACGCTGGGCGGAACGGAATTTTGTTCCGCTGCAGGTGTAAATTACCGTTTTTCTGATTAACGAGATTTAATGGAAATAGCAACTTTAAACTTTGCCTACGTCTCTGTCAGTCGCAAGGAAACAGTATTTGAAGGTGAAGGTGATTTTGTAGACATGTGTGAAAGAAATTTTCAGAAATGCAAGTGTTGTTGTTTGGGGAGCACATCGGTTACGTGTCAGATGTGTAGCCAAGCAGTAATTTGTCGCCATAGCTGCAAATATTAGCCGGTAATATGAAGTGTTGTCAGCTAAAGTCTGATGATGCAGACGACCGTAAGGACGAAGTACCCAAGAGTACCGCTAGGCCGCGCGTCTTTAGCTCAGTGGTAGAGCACTGGTCTAATAAACCAGGGCTCGTAAGTTCCATCCTCACAGGAGAAAGATGAATTTTGGAAATCAGTTGCGCGTCGTGGCCGTATAGCAAACAGTACCTGTGATGACGAACAATTAGCGACAGGCGTTTTTTTAAGAATTACTCTCAGATGCGATTAAGGCGAATGGCGCAGATAAAGCATTTGCCAAAGCGGTACAGCATAAGGTGGGACGAGGCAGTCCGACTTATATTTTATAGATGTATCTCTCACATATCTAAGAGCCTCTCGCGATATTCGTCGTCGTCGTCGTCGTCGTCGTCGCCGCCGCCGCTTCTGCAGAAGTAGCAAATGGCAATCGTAGCAAATGCGGCGAGGGACGCCCTGCCTTCGATTCCGAATGCACAAAGTGTGTGGTCTTGTTTCTCAGTCTATATTCGGTCGGTCTCGTCAGAGGTTGAATGTAACGAATGGGTGGGAAAGAGCAAGGGGCAGCGGCTGTGTAGAACGAAAACACAAATCCTCAGGGGTGTGAGCGTTTCGAGATGAGTCGTATACATGTAAATGTTGGTCGTCAGTGACCGTGTGGCCTAATGGATAAGGCGTCGGACTTCGGATCTGAAGATTACAGGTTCGAATGCTGTCACGCTTGTGTTTTTCCAGTTCTGAAAAAGAAACATAACGTTTTAATGTAGCAATTGAGCAGTACGAAACCGTCTGAATGTTGCTGTTGACCATTTTTTGCTTGGAGATGCTCTTGAGCTTGAAACACACACAACAAGACCGGTGTTAACTAGCGAAATGGTCGGCAGAGTGCCGACACAGCGAGTTTTGACTATCACTTGCACATCTAAAACAACGTCGGGAAGTAACTCGTTCGGCTTTTGAGTCACATAAAGTATGTGTGTTAATTTTGACGCCACTAGCTCTGCATGTTGTCATGCAATTTCTTTACCTCTCAGAAATGATTATGACATAAAAGTGAAGTACGTGACGAGTGTGACGTTAGGAAAACATTAGGCATCATGGAGAGATTCTGTATGGGACCACCCAACCCAAACGAGTACTGTGTGACGTGCTACCCGGCAGGTATTCACCGAGGTAGCCGGCTAGCTCAGTCGGTAGAGTGTCAGACTCTTAATCCCAGCGTCGTGGGTTCGAGTCAGACGCTGGGCGGAACGGAATTTTGTTCCGCTGCAAGTGTAAATTACCGTTTTTCTGATTAACGAGATTTAATGGAAATAGCAACTTTAAACTTTGCCTACGTCTCTGTCAGTCGCAAGGAAACAGTATTTGAAGGTGAAGGTGATTTTGTAGACATGTGTGAAAGAAATTTTCAGAAATGCAAGTGTTGTTGTTTGGGGAGCACATCGGTTACGTGTCAGATGTGTAGCCAAGCAGTAATTTGTCGCCATAGCTGCAAATATTAGCCGGTAATATGAAGTGTTGTCAGCTAAAGTCTGATGATGCAGACGACCGTAAGGACGAAGTACCCAAGAGTACCGCTAGGCCGCGCGTCTTTAGCTCAGTGGTAGAGCACTGGTCTAATAAACCAGGGCTCGTAAGTTCCATCCTCACAGGAGAAAGATGAATTTTGGAAATCAGTTGCGCGTCGTGGCCGTATAGCAAACAGTACCTGTGATGACGAACAATTAGCGACAGGCGTTTTTTTAAGAATTACTCTCAGATGCGATTAAGGCGAATGGCGCAGATAAAGCATTTGCCAAAGCGGTACAGCATAAGGTGGGACGAGGCAGTCTGACTTATATTTTATAGATGTATCTCTCACATATCTAAGAGCCTCTCGCGATATTCGTCGTCGTCGTCGTCGTCGTCGTCGTCGTCGTCGTCGCCGCCGCCGCTTCTGCAGAAGTAGCAAATGGCAATCGTAGCAAATGCGGCGAGGGACGCCCTGCCTTCGATTCCGAATGCACAAAGTGTGTGGTCTTGTTTCTCAGTCTATATTCGGTCGGTCTCGTCAGAGGTTGAATGTAACGAATGGGTGGGAAAGAGCAAGGGGCAGCGGCTGTGTAGAACGAAAACACAAATCCTCAGGGGTGTGAGCGTTTCGAGATGAGTCGTATACATGTAAATGTTGGTCGTCAGTGACCGTGTGGCCTAATGGATAAGGCGTCGGACTTCGGATCTGAAGATTACAGGTTCGAATGCTGTCACGCTTGTGTTTTTCCAGTTCTGAAAAAGAAACATAACGTTTTAATGTAGCAATTGAGCAGTACGAAACCGTCTGAATGTTGCTGTTGACCATTTTTTGCTTGGAGATGCTCTTGAGCTTGAAACACACACAACAAGACCGGTGTTAACTAGCGAAATGGTCGGCAGAGTGCCGACACAGCGAGTTTTGACTATCACTTGCACATCTAAAACAACGTCGGGAAGTAACTCGTTCGGCTTTTGAGTCACATAAAGTATGTGTGTTAATTTTGACGCCACTAGCTCTGCATGTTGTCATGCAATTTCTTTACCTCTCAGAAATGATTATGACATAAAAGTGAAGTACGTGACGAGTGTGACGTTAGGAAAACATTAGGCATCATGGAGAGATTCTGTATGGGACCACCCAACCCAAACGAGTACTGTGTGACGTGCTACCCGGAGGGTATTCACCGAGGTAGCCGGCTAGCTCAGTCGGTAGAGTGTCAGACTCTTAATCCCAGGGTCGTGGGTTCGAGCCAGACGCTGGGCGGAATGGAATTTTGTTCCGCTGCAAGTGTAAATTACCGTTTTTCTGATTAACGAGATTTAATGGAAATAGCAACTTTAAACTTTGCCTACGTCTCTGTCAGTCGCAAGGAAACTGTATTTGAAGGTGAAGGTGATTTTGTAGACATGTGTGAAAGAAATTTTCTGAAATGCAAGTGTTGTTGTTTGGAGAGCACATCGGTTACGTGTCAGATGTGTAGCCAAGCAGTAATTTGTCGCCATAGCTGCAAATATTAGCCGGTAATATGAAGTGTTGTCAGCTAAAGTCTGATGATGCAGACGACCGTAAGGACGAAGTACCCAAGAGTACCGCTAGGCCGCGCGTCTTTAGCTCAGTGGTAGAGCACTGGTCTAATAAACCAGGGCTCGGAAGTTCCATCCTCACAGGAGAAAGATGAATTTTGGAAATCAGTTGCGCGTCGTGGCCGTATAGCAAACAGTATCTGTGATGACGAACAATTAGCGACAGGCGTTTTTTTAAGAATTACTCTCAGATGCGATTAAGGCGAATGGCGCAGATAAAGCATTTGCCAAAGCGGTACAGCATAAGGTGGGACGAGGCAGTCTGAGTTACATTTTATAGATGTATTTCTCACATATCTCAGAGCCTCTCGCGATATTCGTCGTCGTCGTCGTCGTCGTCGTCGCCGCCGCCGCTTCTGCAGAAGTAGCAAATGGCAATCGTAGCAAATGCGGCGAGGGACGCCCTGCCTTCGATTCCGAATGCATAAAGTGTGTGGTCTTGTTTCTCAGTCTATATTTGGTCGGTCTCGTCAGAGGTTGAATGTAACGAATGGGTGGGAAAGAGCAAGGGGCAGCGGCTGTGTAGAACGAAAACACAAATCCTCAGGGGTGTGAGCGTTTCGAGATGAGTCGTATACATGTAAATGTTGGTCGTCAGTGACCGTTTGGCCTAATGGATAAGGCGTCGGACTTCGGATCTGAAGATTACAGGTTCGAATGCTGTCACGCTTGTGTTTTTCCAGTTCTGAAAAAGAAACATAACGTTTTAATGTAGCAATTGAGCAGTACGAAACCGTCTGAATGTTGCTGTTGACCATTTTTTGCTTGGAGATGCTCTTGAGCTTGAAACACACACAACAAGACCGGTGTTAACTAGCGAAATGGTCGGCAGAGTGCCGACACAGCGAGTTTTGACTATCACTTGCACATCTAAAACAACGTCGGGAAGTAACTCGTTCGGCTTTTGAGTCACATAAAGTATGTGTGTTAATTTTGACGCCACTAGCTCTGCATGTTGTCATGCAATTTCTTTACCTCTCAGAAATGATTATGACATAAAAGTGAAGTACGTGACGAGTGTGACGTTAGGAAAACATTAGGCATCATGGAGAGATTCTGTATGGGACCACCCAACCCAAACGAGTACTGTGTGACGTGCTACCCGGCAAGTATTCACCGAGGTAGCCGGCTAGCTCAGTCGGTAGAGTGTCAGACTCCTAATCCCAGGGTCGTGGGTTCGAGCCAGACGCTGGGCGGAACGGAATTTTGTTACGCTGCAAGTGTAAATTACCGTTTTTCTGATTAACGAGATTTAATGGAAATAGCAACTTTAAACTTTGCCTACGTCTCTGTCAGTCGCAAGGAAACAGTATTTGAAGGTGAAGGTGATTTTGTAGACATGTGTGAAAGAAATTTTCAGAAATGCAAGTGTTGTTGTTTGGGGAGCACATCGGTTACGTGTCAGATGTGTAGCCAAGCAGTAATTTGTCGCCATAGCTGCAAATATTAGCCGGTAATATGAAGTGTTGTCAGCTAAAGTCTGATGATGCAGACGACCGTAAGGACGAAGTACTCAAGAGTACCGCTAGGCCGCGCGTCTTTAGCTCAGTGGTAGAGCACTGGTCTAATAAACCAGGGCTCGTAAGTTCCATCCTCACAGGAGAAAGATGAATTTTGGAAATCAGTTGCGCGTCGTGGCCGTATAGCAAACAGTACCTGTGATGACGAACAATTAGCGACAGGCGTTTTTTTAAGAATTACTCTCAGATGCGATTAAGGCGAATGGCGCAGATAAAGCATTTGCCAAAGCGGTACAGCATAAGGTGGGACGAGGCAGTCTGACTTATATTTTATAGATGTATCTCTCACATATCTAAGAGCCTCTCGCGATATTCGTCGTCGTCGTCGTCGTCGTCGTCGCCGCCGCCGCTTCTGCAGAAGTAGCAAATGGCAATCGTAGCAAATGCGGCGAGGGACGCCCTGCCTTCGATTCCGAATGCACAAAGTGTGTGGTCTTGTTTCTCAGTCTATATTCGGTCGGTCTCGTCAGAGGTTGAATGTAACGAATGGGTGGGAAAGAGCAAGGGGCAGCGGCTGTGTAGAACGAAAACACAAATCCTCAGGGGTGTGAGCGTTTCGAGATGAGTCGTATACATGTAAATGTTGGTCGTCAGTGACCGTTTGGCCTAATGGATAAGGCGTCGGACTTCGGATCTGAAGATTACAGGTTCGAATGCTGTCACGCTTGTGTTTTTCCAGTTCTGAAAAAGAAACATAACGTTTTAATGTAGCAATTGAGCAGTACGAAACCGTCTGAATGTTGCTGTTGACCATTTTTTGCTTGGAGATGCTCTTGAGCTTGAAACACACACAACAAGACCGGTGTTAACTAGCGAAATGGTCGGCAGAGTGCCGACACAGCGAGTTGTGACTATAACTTGCACATCTAAAACAACGTCGGGAAGTAACTCGTTCGGCTTTTGAGTCATATAAAGTATGTGTGTTAATTTTGACGCCACTAGCTCTGCATGTTGTCATGCAATTTCTTTAACTCTCAGAAATGATTATGACATAAAAGTGAAGTACGTGACGAGTGTGACGTTAGGAAAACATTAGGCATCATGGAGAGATTCTGTATGGGACCACCCAACCCAAACGAGTACTGTGTGACGTGCTACCCGGCAGGTATTCACCGAGGTAGCCGGCTAGCTCAGTCGGTAGAGTGTCAGACTCTTAATCCCAGCGTCGTGGGTTCGAGTCAGACGCTGGGCGGAACGGAATTTTGTTCCGCTGCAGGTGTAAATTACCGTTTTTCTGATTAACGAGATTTAATGGAAATAGCAACTTTAAACTTTGCCTACGTCTCTGTCAGTCGCAAGGAAACTGTATTTGAAGGTGAAGGTGATTTTGTAGACATGTGTGAAAGACATGTTCTGAAATGCAAGTGTTGTTGTTTGGAGAGCACATCGGTTACGTGTCAGATGTGTAGCCAAGCAGTAATTTGTCGAAATAGCTGCAAATATTAGCCGGTAATATGAAGTGTTGTCAGCTAAAGTCTGATGATGCAGACGACCGTAAGGACGAAGTACCCAAGAGTACCGCTAGGCCGCGCGTCTTTAGCTCAGTGGTAGAGCACTGGTCTAATAAACCAGGGGTCGTAAGTTCCATCCTCACAGGAGAAAGATGAATTTTGGAAATCAGTTGCGCGTCGTGGCCGTATAGCAAACAGTACCTGTGATGACGAACAATTAGCGACAGGCGTTTTTTTAAGAATTACTCTCAGATGCGATTAAGGCGAATGGCGCAGATAAAGCATTTGCCAAAGCGGTACAGCATAAGGTGGGACGAGGCAGTCTGAGTTACATTTTATAGATGTATTTCTCACATATCTCAGAGCCTCTCGCGATATTCGTCGTCGTCGTCGTCGTCGTCGTCGTCGCCGCCGCCGCTTCTGCAGAAGTAGCAAATGGCAACCGTAGCAAATGCGGCGAGGGACGCCCTGCCTTCGATTCCGAATGCATAAAGTGTGTGGTCTTGTTTCTCAGTCTATATTTGGTCGGTCTCGTCAGAGGTTGAATGTAACGAATGGGTGGGAAAGAGCAAGGGGCAGCGGCTGTGTAGAACGAAAACACAAATCCTCAGGGGTGTGAGCGTTTCGAGATGAGTCGTATACATGTAAATGTTGGTCGTCAGTGACCGTTTGGCCTAATGGAAAAGGCGTCGGACTTCGTATCTGAAGATTACAGGTTCGAATGCTGTCACGCTTGTGTTTTTCCAGTTCTGAAAAAGAAACATAACGTTTTAATGTAGCAATTGAGCAGTACGAAACCGTCTGAATGTTGCTGTTGACCATTTTTTGCTTGGAGATGCTCTTGAGCTTGAAACACACACAACAAGACCGGTGTTAACTAGCGAAATGGTCGGCAGAGTGCCGACACAGCGAGTTTTGACTATCACTTGCACATCTAAAACAACGTCGGGAAGTAACTCGTTCGGCTTTTGAGTCACATAAAGTATGTGTGTTAATTTTGACGCCACTAGCTCTGCATGTTGTCATGCAATTTCTTTACCTCTCAGAAATGATTATGACATAAAAGTGAAGTACGTGACGAGTGTGACGTTAGGAAAACATTAGGCATCATGGAGAGATTCTGTATGGGACCACCCAACCCAAACGAGTACTGTGTGACGTGCTACCCGGCAAGTATTCACCGAGGTAGCCGGCTAGCTCAGTCGGTAGAGTGTCAGACTCCTAATCCCAGGGTCGTGGGTTCGAGCCAGACGCTGGGCGGAACGGAATTTTGTTACGCTGCAAGTGTAAATTACCGTTTTTCTGATTAACGAGATTTAATGGAAATAGCAACTTTAAACTTTGCCTACGTCTCTGTCAGTCGCAAGGAAACAGTATTTGAAGGTGAAGGTGATTTTGTAGACATGTGTGAAAGAAATTTTCAGAAATGCAAGTGTTGTTGTTTGGGGAGCACATCGGTTACGTGTCAGATGTGTAGCCAAGCAGTAATTTGTCGCCATAGCTGCAAATATTAGCCGGTAATATGAAGTGTTGTCAGCTAAAGTCTGATGATGCAGACGACCGTAAGGACGAAGTACTCAAGAGTACCGCTAGGCTGCGCGTCTTTAGCTCAGTGGTAGAGCACTGGTCTAATAAACCAGGGCTCGTAAGTTCCATCCTCACAGGAGAAAGATGAATTTTGGAAATCAGTTGCGCGTCGTGGCCGTATAGCAAACAGTACCTGTGATGACGAACAATTAGTGACAGGCGTTTTTTTAAGAATTACTCTCAGATGCGATTAAGGCGAATGGCGCAGATAAAGCATTTGCCAAAGCGGTACAGCATAAGGTGGGACGAGGCAGTCTGACTTATATTTTATAGATGTATCTCTCACATATCTAAGAGCCTCTCGCGATATTCGTCGTCGTCGTCGTCGTCGTCGTCGCCGCCGCCGCTTCTGCAGAAGTAGCAAATGGCAATCGTAGCAAATGCGGCGAGGGACGCCCTGCCTTCGATTCCGAATGCATAAAGTGTGTGGTCTTGTTTCTCAGTCTATATTTGGTCGGTCTCGTCAGAGGTTGAATGTAACGAATGGGTGGGAAAGAGCAAGGGGCAGCGGCTGTGTAGAACGAAAACACAAATCCTCAGGGGTGTGAGCGTTTCGAGATGAGTCGTATACATGTAAATGTTGGTCGTCAGTGACCGTTTGGCCTAATGGATAAGGCGTCGGACTTCGGATGTGAAGATTACAGGTTCGAATCCTGTCACGCTTGTGTTTTTCCAGTTCTGAAAAAGAAACATAACGTTTTAATGTAGCAATTGAGCAGTACGAAACCGTCTGAATGTTGCTGTTGACCATTTTTTGCTTGGAGATGCTCTTGAGCTTGAAACACACACAACAAGACCGGTGTTAACTAGCGAAATGGTCGGCAGAGTGCCGACACAGCGAGTTTTGACTATCACTTGCACATCTAAAACAACGTCGGGACGTAACTCGTTCGGCTTTTGAGCCACATAAAGTATGTGTGTTAATTTTGACGCCACTAGCTCTGCATGTTGTCATGCAATTTCTTTACCTCTCAGAAATGATTATGACATAAAAGTGAAGTACGTGACGAGTGTGACGTTAGGAAAACATTAGGCATCATGGAGAGATTGTGTATGGGACCACCCAACCCAAACGAGTACTGTGTGACGTGCTACCCGGCAAGTATTCACCGAGGTAGCCGGCTAGCTCAGTCGGTAGAGTGTCAGACTCCTAATCCCAGGGTCGTGGGTTCGAGCCAGACGCTGGCCGGAACGGAATTTTGTTACGCTGCAAGTGTAAATTACCGTTTTTCTGATTAACGAGATTTAATGGAAATAGCAACTTTAAACTTTGCCTACGTCTCTGTCAGTCGCAAGGAAACAGTATTTGAAGGTGAAGGTGATTTTGTAGACATGTGTGAAAGAAATTTTCAGAAATGCAAGTGTTGTTGTTTGGGGAGCACATCGGTTACGTGTCAGATGTGTAGCCAAGCAGTAATTTGTCGCCATAGCTGCAAATATTAGCCGGTAATATGAAGTGTTGTCAGCTAAAGTCTGATAATGCAGACGACCGTAAGGACGAAGTACTCAAGAGTACCGCTAGGCCGCGCGTCTTTAGCTCAGTGGTAGAGCACTGGTCTAATAAACCAGGGCTCGTAAGTTCCATCCTCACAGGAGAAAGATGAATTTTGGAAATCAGTTGCGCGTCGTGGCCGTATAGCAAACAGTACCTGTGATGACGAACAATTAGCGACAGGCGTTTTTTTAAGAATTACTCTCAGATGCGATTAAGGCGAATGGCGCAGATAAAGCATTTGCCAAAGCGGTACAGCATAAGGTGGGACGAGGCAGTCTGACTTATATTTTATAGATGTATCTCTCACATATCTAAGAGCCTCTCGCGATATTCGTCGTCGTCGTCGTCGTCGTCGTCGTCGCCGCCGCCGCTTCTGCAGAAGTAGCAAATGGCAATCGTAGCAAATGCGGCGAGGGACGCCCTGCCTTCGATTCCGAATGCATAAAGTGTGTGGTCTTGTTTCTCAGTCTATATTTGGTCGGTCTCGTCAGAGGTTGAATGTAACGAATGGGTGGGAAAGAGCAAGGGGCAGCGGCTGTGTAGAACGAAAACACAAATCCTCAGGGGTGTGAGCGTTTCGAGATGAGTCGTATACATGTAAATGTTGGTCGTCAGTGACCGTTTGGCCTAATGGATAAGGCGTCGGACTTCGGATCTGAAGATTACAGGTTCGAATGCTGTCACGCTTGTGTTTTTCCAGTTCTGAAAAAGAAACATAACGTTTTAATGTAGCAATTGAGCAGTACGAAACCGTCTGAATGTTGCTGTTGACCATTTTTTGCTTGGAGATGCTCTTGAGCTTGAAACACACACAACAAGACCGGTGTTAACTAGCGAAATGGTCGGCAGAGTGCCGACACAGCGAGTTTTGACTATCACTTGCACATCTAAAACAACGTCGGGAAGTAACTCGTTCGGCTTTTGAGTCACATAAAGTATGTGTGTTAATTTTGACGCCACTAGCTCTGCATGTTGTCATGCAATTTCTTTACCTCTCAGAAATGATTATGACATAAAAGTGAAGTACGTGACGAGTGTGACGTTGGGAAAACATTAGGCATCATGGAGAGATTCTGTATGGGACCACCCAACCCAAACGAGTACTGTGTGACGTGCTACCCGGCAAGTATTCACCGAAGTAGCCGGCTAGCTCAGTCGGTAGAGTGTCAGACTCCTAATCCAGGGTCGTGGGTTCGAGCCAGACGCTGGGCGGAACGGAATTTTGTTACGCTGCAAGTGTAAATTACCGTTTTTCTGATTAACGAGATTTAATGGAAATAGCAACTTTAAACTTTGCCTACGTCTCTGTCAGTCGCAAGGAAACAGTATTTGAAGGTGAAGGTGATTTTGTAGACATGTGTGAAAGAAATTTTCAGAAATGCAAGTGTTGTTGTTTGGAGAGCACATCGGTTACGTGTCAGATGTGTAGCCAAGCAGTAATTTGTCGCCATAGCTGCAAATATTAGCCGGTAATATGAAGTGTTGTCAGCTAAAGTCTGATGATGCAGACGACCGTAAGGACGAAGTACTCAAGAGTACCGCTAGGCCGCGCGTCTTTAGCTCAGTGGTAGAGCACTGGTCTAATAAACCAGGGGTCGTAAGTTCCATCCTCACTGGAGAAAGATGAATTTTGGAAATCAGTTGCGCGTCGTGGCCGTATAGCAAACAGTACCTGTGATGACGAACAATTAGCGACAGGCGTTTTTTTAAGAATTACTCTCAGATGCGATTAAGGCGAATGGCGCAGATAAAGCATTTGCCAAAGCGGTACAGCATAAGGTGGGACGAGGCAGTCTGACTTATATTTTATAGATGTATCTCTCACATATCTAAGAGCCTCTCGCGATATTCGTCGTCGTCGTCGCCGCCGCCGCTTCTGCAGAAGTAGCAAATGGCAATCGTAGCAAATGCGGCGAGGGACGCCCTGCCTTCGATTCCGAATGCACAAAGTGTGTGGTCTTGTTTCTCAGTCTATATTTGGTCGGTCTCGTCAGAGGTTCAATGTAACGAATGGGTGGGAAAGAGCAAGGGGCAGCGGCTGTGTAGAACGAAAACACAAATCCTCAGGGGTGTGAGCGTTTCGAGATGAGTCGTATACATGTAAATGTTGGTCGTCAGTGACCGTGTGGCCTAATGGATAAGGCGTCGGACTTCGGATCTTAAGATTACAGGTTCGAATGCTGTCACGCTTGTGTTTTTCCAGTTGTGAAAAAGAAACATAACGTTTTAATATAGCAATTGAGCAGTACGAAACCGTCTGAATGTTGCTGTTGACCATTTTTTGCTTGGAGATGCTCTTGAGCTTGAAACACACACAACAAGACCGGTGTTAACTAGCGAAATGGTCGGCAGAGTGCCGACACAGCGAGTTTTGACTATCACTTGCACATCTAAAACAACGTCGGGAAGTAACTCGTTCGGCTTTTGAGTCACATAAAGTATGTGTGTTAATTTTGACGCCACTAGCTCTGCATGTTGTCATGCAATTTCTTTACCTCTCAGAAATGATTATGACATAAAAGTGAAGTACGTGACGAGTGTGACGTTAGGAAAACATTAGGCATCATGGAGAGATTCTGTATGGGACCACCCAACCCAAACGATTACTGTGTGACGTGCTACCCGGCAAGTATTCACAGAGGTAGCCGGCTAGCTCAGTCGGTAGAGTGTCAGACTCTTAATCCCAGGGTCGTGGGTTCGAGTCAGATGCTGGGCGGAACGGAATTTTGTTCCGCTGCAAGTGTAAATTACCGTTTTTCTGATTAACGAGATTTAATGGAAATAGCAACTTTAAACTTTGCCTACGTCTCTGTCAGTAGCAAGGAAACAGTATTTGAAGGTAAAGGTGATTTTGTAGACATGTGTGAAAGAAATTTTCAGAAATGCAAGTGTTGTTGTTTGGGGAGCACATCGGTTACATGTCAGATGTGTAGCCAAGCAGTAATTTGTCGCCATAGCTGCAAATATTAGCCGGTAATATGAAGTGTTGTCAGCTAAAGTCTGATGATGCAGACGACCGTAAGGACGAAGTACTCAAGAGTACCGCTAGGCCGCGCGTCTTTAGCTCAGTGGTAGAGCACTGGTCTAATAAACCAGGGCTCGTAAGTTCCATCCTCACAGGAGAAAGATGAATTTTGGAAATCAGTTGCGCGTCGTGGCCGTATAGCAAACAGTACCTGTGATGACGAACAATTAGCGACAGGCGTTTTTTTAAGAATTACTCTCAGATGCGATTAAGGCGAATGGCGCAGATAAAGCATTTGCCAAAGCGGTACAGCATAAGGTGGGACGAGGCAGTCTGACTTATATTTTATAGATGTATCTCTCTCATATCTAAGAGCCTCTCGCGATATTCGTCGTCGTCGTCGTCGTCGTCGTCGTCGCCGCCGCTTCTGCAGAAGTAGCAAATGGCAATCGTAGCAAATGCGGCGAGGGACGCCCTGCCTTCGATTCCGAATGCACAAAGTGTGTGGTCTTGTTTCTCAGTCTATATTCGGTCGGTCTCGTCAGAGGTTGAATGTAACGAATGGGTGGGAAAGAGCAAGGGGCAGCGGCTGTGTAGAACGAAAACACAAATCCTCAGTGGTGTGAGCGTTTCGAGATGAGTCGTATACATGTAAATGTTGGTCGTCAGTGACCGTGTGGCCTAATGGATAAGGCGTCGGACTTCGGATCTGAAGATTACAGGTTCGAATGCTGTCACGCTTGTGTTTTTCCAGTTCTGAAAAAGAAACATAACGTTTTAATGTAGCAATTGAGCAGTACGAAACCGTCTGAATGTTGCTGTTGACCATTTTTTGCTTGGAGATGCTCTTGAGCTTGAAACACACACAACAAGACCGGTGTTAACTAGCGAAATGGTCGGCAGAGTGCCGACACAGCGAGTTTTGACTATCACTTGCACATCTAAAACAACGTCGGGAAGTAACTCGTTCGGCTTTTGAGTCACATAAAGTATGTGTGTTAATTTTGACGCCACTAGCTCTGCATGTTGTCATGCAATTTCTTTACCTCTCAGAAATGATTATGACATAAAAGTGAAGTACGTGACGAGTGTGACGTTAGGAAAACATTAGGCATCATGGAGAGATTCTGTATGGGACCACCCAACCCAAACGAGTACTGTGTGACGTGCTACCCGGAGGGTATTCACCGAGGTAGCCGGCTAGCTCAGTCGGTAGAGTGTCAGACTCTTAATCCCAGGGTCGTGGGTTCGAGCCAGACGCTGGGCGGAACGGAATTTTGTTCCGCTGCAAGTGTAAATTACCGTTTTTCTGATTAACGAGATTTAATGGAAATAGCAACTTTAAACTTTGCCTACGTCTCTGTCAGTCGCAAGGAAACTGTATTTGAAGGTGAAGGTGATTTTGTAGACATGTGTGAAAGAAATTTTCTGAAATGCAAGTGTTGTTGTTTGGAGAGCACAGCGGTTACGTGTCAGATGTGTAGCCAAGCAGTAATTTGTCGCCATAGCTGCAAATATTAGCCGGTAATATGAAGTGTTGTCAGCTAAAGTCTGATGATGCAGACGACCGTAAGGACGAAGTACCCAAGAGTACCGCTAGGCCGCGCGTCTTTAGCTCAGTGGTAGAGCACTGGTCTAATAAACCAGGGCTCGTAAGTTCCATCCTCACAGGAGAAAGATGAATTTTGGAAATCAGTTGCGCATCGTGGCCGTATAGCAAACAGTATCTGTGATGACGAACAATTAGCGACAGGCGTTTTTTTAAGAATTACTCTCAGATGCGATTAAGGCGAATGGCGCAGATAAAGCATTTGCCAAAGCGGTACAGCATAAGGTAGGACGAGGCAGTCTGAGTTACATTTTATAGATGTATTTCTCACATATCTCAGAGCCTCTCGCGATATTCGTCGTCGTCGTCGTCGTCGTCGCCGCCGCCGCCGCTTCTGCAGAAGTAGCAAATGGCAATCGTAGCAAATGCGGCGAGGGACGCCCTGCCTTCGATTCCGAATGCATAAAGTGTGTGGTCTTGTTTCTCAGTCTATATTTGGTCGGTCTCGTCAGAGGTTGAATGTAACGAATGGGTGGGAAAGAGCAAGGGGCAGCGGCTGTGTAGAACGAAAACACAAATCCTCAGGGGTGTGAGCGTTTCGAGATGAGTCGTATACATGTAAATGTTGGTCGTCAGTGACCGTTTGGCCTAATGGATAAGGCGTCGGACTTCGGATCTGAAGATTACAGGTTCGAATGCTGTCACGCTTGTGTTTTTCCATTTCTGAAAAAGAAACATAACGTTTTAATGTAGCAATTGAGCAGTACGAAACCGTCTGAATGTTGCTGTTGACCATTTTTTGCTTGGAGATGCTCTTGAGCTTGAAACACACACAACAAGACCGGTGTTAACTAGCGAAATGGTCGGCAGAGTGCCGACACAGCGAGTTTTGACTATAACTTGCACATCTAAAACAACGTCGGGAAGTAACTCGTTCGGCTTTTGAGTCATATAAAGTATGTGTGTTAATTTTGACGCCACTAGCTCTGCATGTTGTCATGCAATTTCTTTAACTCTCAGAAATGATTATGACATAAAAGTGAAGTACGTGACGAGTGTGACGTTAGGAAAACATTAGGCATCATGGAGAGATTCTGTATGGGACCACCCAACCCAAACGAGTACTGTGTGACGTGCTACCCGGCAGGTATTCACCGAGGTAGCCGGCTAGCTCAGTCGGTAGAGTGTCAGACTCTTAATCCCAGGGTCGTGGGTTCGAGTCAGACGCTGGGCGGAACGGAATTTTGTTCCGCTGCAGGTGTAAATTACCGTTCTTCTGATTAACGAGATTTAATGGAAATAGCAACTTTAAACTTTGCCTACGTCTCTGTCAGTCGCAAGGAAACTGTATTTGAAGGTGAAGGTGATTTTGTAGACATGTGTGAAAGAAATTTTCTGAAATGCAAGTGTTGTTGTTTGGAGAGCACATCGGTTACGTGTCAGATGTGTAGCCAAGCAGTAATTTGTCGAAATAGCTGCAAATATTAGCCGGTAATATGAAGTGTTGTCAGCTAAAGTCTGATGATGCAGACGACCGTAAGGACGAAGTACCCAAGAGTACCGCTAGGCCGCGCGTCTTTAGCTCAGTGGTAGAGCACTGGTCTAATAAACCAGGGGTCGTAAGTTCCATCCTCACAGGAGAAAGATGAATTTTGGAAATCAGTTGCGCGTCGTGGCCGTATAGCAAACAGTATCTGTGATGACGAACAATTAGCAACAGGCGTTTTTTTAAGAATTACTCTCAGATGCGATTAAGGCGAATGGCGCAGATAAAGCATTTGCCAAAGCGGTACAGCATAAGGTGGGACGAGGCAGTCTGAATTATATTTTATAGATGTATTTCTCACATATCTAAGAGCCTCTCGCGATATTCGTTGTCGTCGTCGTCGTCGTCGCCGCCGCCGCTTCTGCAGAAGTAGCAAATGGCAATCGTAGCAAATGCGGCGAGGGACGCCCTGCCTTCGATTCCGAATGCATAAAGTGTGTGGTCTTGTTTCTCAGTCTATATTTGGTCGGTCTCGTCAGAGGTTGAATGTAACGAATGGATGGGAAAGAGCAAGGGGCAGCGGCTGTGTAGAACGAAAACACAAATCCTCAGGGGTGTGAGCGTTTCGAGATGAGTCGTATACATGTAAATGTTGGTCGTCAGTGACCGTTTGGCCTAATGGATAAGGCGTCGGACTTCGGATCTGAAGATTACAGGTTCGAATGCTGTCACGCTTGTGTTTTTCCAGTTCTGAAAAAGAAACATAACGTTTTAATGTAGCAATTGAGCAGTACGAAACCGTCTGAATGTTGCTGTTGACCATTTTTTGCTTGGAGATGCTCTTGAGCTTGAAACACACACAACAAGACCGGTGTTAACTAGCGAAATGGTCGGCAGAGTGCCGACACAGCGAGTTTTGACTATCACTTGCACATCTAAAACAACGTCGGGAAGTAACTCGTTCGGCTTTTGAGTCATATAAAGTATGTGTGTTAATTTTGACGCCACTAGCTCTGCATGTTGTCATGCAATTTCTTTAACTCTCAGAAATGATTATGACATAAAAGTGAAGTACGTGAGGAGTGTGACGTTAGGAAAACATTAGGCATCATGGAGAGATTCTGTATGGGACCACCCAACCCAAACGAGTACTGTGTGACGTGCTACCCGGCAGGTATTCACCGAGGTAGCCGGCTAGCTCAGTCGGTAGAGTGTCAGACTCTTAATCCCAGCGTCGTGGGTTCGAGTCAGACGCTGGGCGGAACGGAATTTTGTTCCGCTGCAGGTGTAAATTACCGTTTTTCTGATTAACGAGATTTAATGGAAATAGCAACTTTAAACTTTGCCTACGTCTCTGTCAGTCGCAAGGAAACTGTATTTGAAGGTGAAGGTGATTTTGTAGACATGTGTGAAAGACATGTTCTGAAATGCAAGTGTTGTTGTTTGGAGAGCACATCGGTTACGTGTCAGATGTGTAGCCAAGCAGTAATTTGTCGCCATAGCTGCAAATATTAGCCGGTAATATGAAGTGTTGTCAGCTAAAGTCTGATGATGCAGACGACCGTAAGGACGAAGTACCCAAGAGTACCGCTAGGCCGCGCGTCTTTAGCTCAGTGGTAGAGCACTGGTCTAATAAACCGGGGCTCGTAAGTTCCATCCTCACAGGAGAAAGATGAATTTTGGAAATCAGTTGCGCGTCGTGGCCGTATAGCAAACAGTATCTGTGATGACGAACAATTAGCGACAGGCGTTTTTTTAAGAATTACTCTCAGATGCGATTAAGGCGAATGGCGCAGATAAAGCATTTGCCAAAGCGGTACAGCATAAGGTGGGACGAGGCAGTCTGAGTTACATTTTATAGATGTATTTCTCACATATCTCAGAGCCTCTCGCGATATTCGTCGTCGTCGTCGTCGTCGTCGTCGTCGTCGCCGCCGCCGCTTCTGCAGAAGTAGCAAATGGCAATCGTAGCAAATGCGGCGAGGGACGCCCTGCCTTCGATTCCGAATGCATAAAGTGTGTGGTCTTGTTTCTCAGTCTATATTTGGTCGGTCTCGTCAGAGGTTGAATGTAACGAATGGGTGGGAAAGAGCAAGGGGCAGCGGCTGTGTAGAACGAAAACACAAATCCTCAGGGGTGTGAGCGTTTCGAGATGAGTCGTATACATGTAAATGTTGGTCGTCAGTGACCGTTTGGCCTAATGGATAAGGCGTCGGACTTCGGATCTGAAGATTACAGGTTCGAATGCTGTCACGCTTGTGTTTTTCCAGTTCTGAAAAAGAAACATAACGTTTTAATGTAGCAATTGAGCAGTACGAAACCGTCTGAATGTTGCTGTTGACCATTTTTTGCTTGGAGATGCTCTTGAGCTTGAAACACACACAACAAGACCGGTGTTAACTAGCGAAATGGTCGGCAGAGTGCCGACACAGCGAGTTTTGACTATAACTTGCACATCTAAAACAACGTCGGGAAGTAACTCGTTCGGCTTTTGAGTCATATAAAGTATGTGTGTTAATTTTGACGCCACTAGCTCTGCATGTTGTCATGCAATTTCTTTAACTCTCAGAAATGATTATGACATAAAAGTGAAGTACGTGACGAGTGTGACGTTAGGAAAACATTAGGCATCATGGAGAGATTCTGTATGGGACCACCCAACCCAAACGAGTACTGTGTGACGTGCTACCCGGCAGGTATTCACCGAGGTAGCCGGCTAGCTCAGTCGGTAGAGTGTCAGACTCTTAATCCCAGGGTCGTGGGTTCGAGTCAGACGCTGGGCGGAACGGAATTTTGTTCCGCTGCAGGTGTAAATTACCGTTTTTCTGATTAACGAGATTTAATGGAAATAGCAACTTTAAACTTTGCCTACGTCTCTGTCAGTCGCAAGGAAACTGTATTTGAAGGTGAAGGTGATTTTGTAGACATGTGTGAAAGACATGTTCTGAAATGCAAGTGTTGTTGTTTGGAGAGCACATCGGTTACGTGTCAGATGTGTAGCCAAGCAGTAATTTGTCGAAATAGCTGCAAATATTAGCCGGTAATATGAAGTGTTGTCAGCTAAAATCTGATGATGCAGACGACCGTAAGGACGAAGTACCCAAGAGTACCGCTAGGCCGCGCGTCTTTAGCTCAGTGGTAGAGCACTGGTCTAATAAACCAGGAGTCGTAAGTTCCATACTCACAGGAGAAAGATGAATTTTGGAAATCAGTTGCGCGTCGTGGCCGTATAGCAAACAGTATCTGCGATGACGAACAATTAGCGACAGGCGTTTTTTTAAGAATTACTCTCAGATGCGATTAAGGCGAATGGCGCAGATAATGCATTTGCCAAAGCGGTACAGCATAAGGTGGGACGAGGCAGTCTGAGTTACATTTTATAGATGTATTTCTCAGATATCTCAGAGCCTCTCGCGATATTCGTCGTCGTCGTCGTCGTCGTCGTCGTCGTCGTCGTCGTCGTCGTCGCTTCTGCAGAAGTAGCAAATGGCAATCGTAGCAAATGCGGCGAGGGACGCCCTGCCTTCGATTCCGAATGCACAAAGTGTGTGGTCTTGTTTCTCAGTCTATATTTGGTGGGTCTCGTCAGAGGTTGAATGTAACGAATGGGTGGGAAAGAGCAAGGGGCAGCGGCTGTGTAGAACGAAAACACAAATCCTCAGGGGTGTGAGCGTTTCGAGATGAGTCGTATACATGTAAATGTGGGTCGTCAGTGACCGTGTGGCCTAATGGATAAGGCGTCGGACTTCGGATCTGAAGATTACAGGTTCGAATGCTGTCACGCTTGTGTTTTTCCATTTCTGAAAAAGAAACATAACGTTTTAATGTAGCAATTGAGCAGTACGAAACCGTTTGAATGTTGCTGTTGACCATTTTTTGCTTGGAGATGCTCTTGAGCTTGAAACACACACAACAAGACCGGTGTTAACTAGCGAAATGGTCGGCAGAGTGCCGACACAGCGAGTTTTGACTATCACTTGCACATCTAAAACAACGTCGGAAAGTAACTCGTTCGGCTTTTGAGTCACTTCTGCAGAAGTAGCAAATGGCAATCGTAGCAAATGCGGCGAGGGACGCCCTGCCTTCGATTCCGAATGCACAAAGTGTGTGGTCTTGTTTCTCAGTCTATATTTGGTCGGTCTCGTCAGAGGTTGAATGTAACGAATGGGTGGGAAAGAGCAAGGGGCAGCGGCTGTGTAGAACGAAAACACAAATCCTCAGGGGTGTGAGCGTTTCGAGATGAGTCGTATACATGTAAATGTTGGTCGTCAGTGACCGTGTGGCCTAATGGATAAGGCGTCGGACTTCGGATCTGAAGATTACAGGTTCGAATGCTGTCACACTTGTGTTTTTCCAGTTCTGAAAAAGAAACATAACGTTTTAATGTAGCAATTGAGCAGTACGAAACCGTCTGAATGTTGCTGTTGACCATTTTTTGCTTGGAGATGCTCTTGAGCTTGAAACACACACAACAAGACCGGTGTTAACTAGCGAAATGGTCGGCAGAGTGCCGACACAGCGAGGTTTGACTATAACTTGCACATCTAAAGCAACGTCGGGAAGTAACTCGTTCGGCTTTTGAGTCATATAAAGTATGTGTGTTAATTTTGACGCCACTAGCTCTGCATGTTGTCATGCAATTTCTTTAACTCTCAGAAATGATTATGACATAAAAGTGAAGTACGTGACGAGTGTGACGTTAGGAAAACATTAGGCATCATGGAGAGATTCTGTATGGGACCACCCAACCCAAACGAGTACTGTGTGACGTGCTACCGGGCAGGTATTCACCGAGGTAGCCGGCTAGCTCAGTCGGTAGAGTGTCAGACTCTTAATCCCAGGGTCGTGGGTTCGAGTCAGACGCTGGGCGGAACGGAATTTTGTTCCGCTGCAGGTGTAAATTACCGTTTTTCTGATGAACGAGATTTAATGGAAATAGCAACTTTAAACTTTGCCTACGTCTCTGTCAGTCGCAAGGAAACTGTATTTGAAGGTGAAGGTGATTTTGTAGACATGTGTGAAAGACATGTTCTGAAATGCAAGTGTTGTTGTTTGGAGAGCACATCGGTTACGTGTCAGATGTGTAGCCAAGCAGTAATTTGTCGAAATAGCTGCAAATATTAGCCGGTAATATGAAGTGTTGTCAGCTAAAATCTGATGATGCAGACGACCGTAAGGACGAAGTACCCAAGAGTACCGCTAGGCCGCGCGTCTTTAGCTCAGTGGTAGAGCACTGGTCTAATAAACCAGGAGTCGTAAGTTCCATACTCACAGGAGAAAGATGAATTTTGGAAATCAGTTGCGCGTCGTGGCCGTATAGCAAACAGTATCTGTGATGACGAACAATTAGCGACAGGCGTTTTTTTAAGAATTACTCTCAGATGCGATTAAAGCGAATGGCGCAGATAAAGCATTTGCCAAAGCGGTACAGCATAAGGTGGGACGAGGCAGTCTGAGTTACATTTTATAGATGTATTTCTCAGATATCTCAGAGCCTCTCGCGATATTCGTCGTCGTCGTCGTCGTCGTCGTCGTCGTCGTCGCTTCTGCAGAAGTAGCAAATGGCAATCGTAGCAAATGCGGCGAGGGACGCCCTGCCTTCGATTCCGAATGCACAAAGTGTGTGGTCTTGTTTCTCAGTCTATATTTGGTGGGTCTCGTCAGAGGTTGAATGTAACGAATGGGTGGGAAAGAGCAAGGGGCAGCGGCTGTGTAGAACGAAAACACAAATCCTCAGGGGTGTGAGCGTTTCGAGATGAGTCGTATACATGTAAATGTGGGTCGTCAGTGACCGTGTGGCCTAATGGATAAGGCGTCGGACTTCGGATCTGAAGATTACAGGTTCGAATGCTGTCACGCTTGTGTTTTTCCATTTCTGAAAAAGAAACATAACGTTTTAATGTAGCAATTGAGCAGTACGAAACCGTTTGAATGTTGCTGTTGACCATTTTTTGCTTGGAGATGCTCTTGAGCTTGAAACACACACAACAAGACCGGTGTTAACTAGCGAAATGGTCGGCAGAGTGCCGACACAGCGAGTTTTGACTATCACTTGCACATCTAAAACAACGTCGGAAAGTAACTCGTTCGGCTTTTGAGTCACTTCTGCAGAAGTAGCAAATGGCAATCGTAGCAAATGCGGCGAGGGACGCCCTGCCTTCGATTCCGAATGCACAAAGTGTGTGGTCTTGTTTCTCAGTCTATATTTGGTCGGTCTCGTCAGAGTTTGAATGTAACGAATGGGTGGGAAAGAGCAAGGGGCAGCGGCTGTGTAGAACGAAAACACAAATCCTCAGGGGTGTGAGCGTTTCGAGATGAGTCGTATACATGTAAATGTTGGTCGTCAGTGACCGTGTGGCCTAATGGATAAGGCGTCGGACTTCGGATCTGAAGATTACAGGTTCGAATGCTGTCACACTTGTGTTTTTCCAGTTCTGAAAAAGAAACATAACGTTTTAATGTAGCAATTGAGCAGTACGAAACCGTCTGAATGTTGCTGTTGACCATTTTTTGCTTGGAGATGCTCTTGAGCTTGAAACACACACAACAAGACCGGTGTTAACTAGCGAAATGGTCGGCAGAGTGCCGACACAGCGAGTTTTGACTATAACTTGCACATCTAAAACAACGTCGGGAAGTAACTCGTTCGGCTTTTGAGTCATATAAAGTATGTGTGTTAATTTTGACGCCACTAGCTCTGCATGTTGTCATGCAATTTCTTTAACTCTCAGAAATGATTATGACATAAAAGTGAAGTACGTGAGGAGTGTGACGTTAGGAAAACATTAGGCATCATGGAGAGATTCTGTATGGGACCACCCAACCCAAACGAGTACTGTGTGACGTGCTACCCGGCAGGTATTCACCGAGGTAGCCGGCTAGCTCAGTCGGTAGAGTGTCAGACTCTTAATCCCAGGGTCGTGGGTTCGAGTCAGACGCTGGGCGGAACGGAATTTTGTTCCGCTGCAGGTGTAAATTACCGTTTTTCTGATTAACGAGATTTAATGGAAATAGCAACTTTAAACTTTGCCTACGTCTCTGTCAGTCGCAAGGAAACTGTATTTGAAGGTGAAGGTGATTTTGTAGACATGTGTGAAAGACATGTTCTGAAATGCAAGTGTTGTTGTTTGGAGAGCACATCGGTTACGTGTCAGATGTGTAGCCAAGCAGTAATTTGTCGAAATAGCTGCAAATATTAGCCGGTAATATGAAGTGTTGTCAGCTAAAATCTGATGATGCAGACGACCGTAAGGACGAAGTACCCAAGAGTACCGCTAGGCCGCGCGTCTTTAGCTCAGTGGTAGAGCACTGGTCTAATAAACCAGGGGTCGTAAGTTCCATACTCACAGGAGAAAGATGAATTTTGGAAATCAGTTGCGCGTCGTGGCCGTATAGCAAACAGTATCTGTGATGACGAACAATTAGCGACAGGCGTTTTTTTAAGAATTACTCTCAGATGCGATTAAGGCGAATGGAGCAGATAAAGCATTTGCCAAAGCGGTACAGCATAAGGTGGGACGAGGCAGTCTGAGTTACATTTTATAGATGTATTTCTCAGATATCTCAGAGCCTCTCGCGATATTCGTCGTCGTCGTCGTCGTCGTCGTCGTCGTCGTCGTCGCTTCTGCAGAAGTAGCAAATGGCAATCGTAGCAAATGCGGCGAGGGACGCCCTGCCTTCGATTCCGAATGCACAAAGTGTGTGGTCTTGTTTCTCAGTCTATATTTGGTCGGTCTCGTCAGAGGTTGAATGTAACGAATGGGTGGGAAAGAGCAAGGGGCAGCGGCTGTGTAGAACGAAAACACAAATCCTCAGGGGTGTGAGCGTTTCGAGATGAGTCGTATACATGTAAATGTGGGTCGTCAGTGACCGTGTGGCCTAATGGATAAGGCGTCGGACTTCGGATCTGAAGATTACAGGTTCGAATGCTGTCACGCTTGTGTTTTTCCATTTCTGAAAAAGAAACATAACGTTTTAATGTAGCAATTGAGCAGTACGAAACCGTTTGAATGTTGCTGTTGACCATTTTTTGCTTGGAGATGCTCTTGAGCTTGAAACACACACAACAAGACCGGTGTTAACTAGCGAAATGGTCGGCAGAGTGCCGACACAGCGAGTTTTGACTATCACTTGCACATCTAAAACAACGTCGGAAAGTAACTCGTTCGGCTTTTGAGTCACTTCTGCAGAAGTAGCAAATGGCAATCGTAGCAAATGCGGCGAGGGACGCCCTGCCTTCGATTCCGAATGCACAAAGTGTGTGGTCTTGTTTCTCAGTCTATATTTGGTCGGTCTCGTCAGAGGTTGAATGTAACGAATGGGTGGGAAAGAGCAAGGGGCAGCGGCTGTGTAGAACGAAAACACAAATCCTCAGGGGTGTGAGCGTTTCGAGATGAGTCGTATACATGTAAATGTTGGCGTCAGTGACCGTGTGGCCTAATGGATAAGGCGTCGGACTTCGGATCTGAAGATTACAGGTTCGAATGCTGTCATGCTTGTGTTTTTCCAGTTCTGAAAAAGAAACATAACGTTTTAATGTAGCAATTGAGCAGTACGAAACCGTCTGAATGTTGCTGTTGACCATTTTTTGCTTGGCGATGCTCTTGAGCTTGAAACACACACAACAAGACCGGTGTTAACTAGCGAAATGGTCGGCAGAGTGCCGACACAGCGAGTTTTGAGTATCACTTGCACATCTAAAACAACGTCGGGAAGTAACTCGTTCGGCTTTTGAGTCACATAAAGTATGTGTGTTAATTTTGACGCCACTAGCTCTGCATGTTGTCATGCAATTTCTTTACCTCTCAGAAATGATTATGACATAAAAGTGAAGTACGTGACGAGTGTGACGTTAGGAAAACATTAGGCATCATGGAGAGATTCTGTATGGGACCACCCAAACCAAACGAGTACTGTGTGACGTGCTACCCGGCAGGTATTCACCGAGGTAGCCGGCTAGCTCAGTCGGTAGAGTGTCAGACTCTTAATCCCAGGGTCGTGGGTTCGAGCCAGACGCTGGGCGGAACGGAATTTTGTTCCGCTGCAGGTGTAAATTACCGTTTTTCTGATTAACGAGATTTAATGGAAATAGCAACTTTAAACTTTGCCTACGTCTCTGTCAGTCGCAAGGAAACTGTATTTGAAGGTGAAGGTGATTTTGTAGACATGTGTGAAAGAAATTTTCTGAAATGCATGTGTTGTTGTTTGGAGAGCACATCGGTTACGTGTCAGATGTGTAGCCAAGCAGTAATTTGTCGCCATAGCTGCAAATATTAGCCGGTAATATGAAGTGTTGTCAGCTAAAGTCTGATGATGCAGACGACCGTAAGGACGAAGTACTCAAGAGTACCGCTAGGCCGCGCGTCTTTAGCTCAGTGGTAGAGCACTGGTCTAATAAACCAGGGCTCGTAAGTTCCATCCTCACAGGAGAAAGATGAATTTTGGAAATCAGTTGCGCGTCGTGGCCGTATAGCAAACAGTATCTGTGATGACGAACAATTAGCGACAGGCGTTTTTTTAAGAATTACTCTCAGATGCGATTAAGGCGAATGGCGCAGATAAAGCATTTGCCAAAGCGATACAGCATAAGGTGGGACGAGGCAGTCTGAATTATATTTTATAGATGTATTTCTCACATATCTCAGAGCCTCTCGCGATATTCGTGGTCGTCGTCGTCGTCGTCGTCGTCGTCGCCGCCGCTTCTGCAGAAGTAGCTAATGGCAATCGTAGCAAATGCGGCGAGGGACGCCCTGCCTTCGATTCCGAATGCACAAAGTGTGTGGTCTTGTTTCTCAGTCTATATTTGGTCGGTCTCGTCAGAGGTTGAATGTAACGAATGGGTGGGAAAGAGCAAGGGGCAACGGCTGTGTAGAACGAAAACACAAATCCTCAGGGGTGTGAGCGTTTCGAGATGAGTCGTATACATGTAAATGTTGGTCGTCAGTGACCGTGTGGCCTAATGGATAAGGCGTCGGACTTCGGATCTGAAGATTACAGGTTCGAATGCTGTCACGCTTGTGTTTTTCCATTTCTGAAAAAGAAACATAACGTTTTAATGTAGCAATTGAGCAGTACGAAACCGTCTGAATGTTGCTGTTGACCATTTTTTGCTTGGAGATGCTCTTGAGCTTGAAACACACACAACAAGACCGGTGTTAACTAGCGAAATGGTCGGCAGAGTGCCGACACAGCGAGTTTTGACTATCACTTGCACATCTAAAACAACGTCGGAAAGTAACTCGTTCGGCTTTTGAGTCACTTCTGCAGAAGTAGCAAATGGCAATCGTAGCAAATGCGGCGAGGGACGCCCTGCCTTCGATTCCGAATGCACAAAGTGTGTGGTCTTGTTTCTCAGTCTATATTTGGTCGGTCTCGTCAGAGGTTGAATGTAACGAATGGGTGGGAAAGAGCAAGGGGCAGCGGCTGTGTAGAACGAAAACACAAATCCTCAGGGGTGTGAGCGTTTCGAGATGAGTCGTATACATGTAAATGTTGGTCGTCAGTGACCGTGTGGCCTAATGGATAAGGCGTCGGACTTCGGATCTGAAGATTACAGGTTCGAATGCTGTCACACTTGTGTTTTTCCAGTTCTGAAAAAGAAACATAACGTTTTAATGTAGCAATTGAGCAGTACGAAACCGTCTGAATGTTGCTGTTGACCATTTTTTGCTTGGAGATGCTCTTGAGCTTGAAACACACACAACAAGACCGGTGTTAACTAGCGAAATGGTCGGCAGAGTGCCGACACAGCGAGTTTTGACTATCACTTGCACATCTAAAACAACGTCGGGAAGTAACTCGTTCGGCTTTTGAGTCACATAAAGTATGTGTGTTAATTTTGACGCCACTAGCTCTGCATGTTGTCATGCAATTTCTTTACCTCTCAGAAATGATTATGACATAAAAGTGAAGTACGTGACGAGTGTGACGTTAGGAAAACATTAGGCATCATGGAGAGATTCTGTATGGGACCACCCAACCCAAACGAGTACTGTGTGACGTGCTACCCGGCAGGTATTCACCGAGGTAGCCGGCTAGCTCAGTCGGTAGAGTGTCAGACTCTTAATCCCAGGGTCGTGGGTTCGAGCCAGACGCTGGGCGGAACGGAATTTTGTTCCGCTGCAGGTGTAAATTACCGTTTTTCTGATTAACGAGATTTAACGGAAATAGCAACTTTAAACTTTGCCTACGTCTCTGTCAGTCGCAAGGAAACTGTATTTGAAGGTGAAGGTGATTTTGTAGACATGTGTGAAAGACATGTTCTGAAATGCAAGTGTTGTTGTTTGGAGAGCACATCGGTTACGTGTCAGATGTGTAGCCAAGCAGTAATTTGTCGAAATAGCTGCAAATATTAGCCAGTAATATGAAGTGTTGTCAGCTAATGTCTGATGATGCAGACGACCGTAAGGACGAAGTACCAAAGAGTACCGCTGGGCCGCGCGTCTTTAGCTCAGTGGTAGAGCACTGGTCTAATAAACCAGGGGTCGTAAGTTCCATCCTCGCAGGAGAAAGATGAATTTTGGAAATCAGTTGCGCGTTGTGGCCGTATAGCAAACAGTATCTGTGATGACGAACAATTAGCGACAGGCGTTTTTTTAAGAATTACTCTCGGATGCGATTAAGGCGAATGGCGCAGATAAAGCATTTGCCAAAGCGGTACAGCATAAGGTGGGACGAGGCAGTCTGAGTTACATTTTATAGATGTATTTCTCACATATCTCAGAGCCTCTCGCGATATTCGTCGTCGTCGTCGTCGTCGTCGCCACCGCCGCCGCTTCTGCAGAAGTAGCAAATGGCAATCGTAGCAAATGCGGCGAGGGACGCCCTGCCTTCGATTCCGAATGCACAAAGTGTGTGGTCTTGTTTCTCAGTCTATATTTGGTCGGTCTCGTCAGAGGTTGAATGAAACGAATTGGTGGGAAAGAGCAAGGGGCAGCGGCTGTGTAGAACGAAAACACAAATCCTCAGGGGTGTGAGCGTTTCGACATGAGTCGTAGACGTGTAAATGTTGGTCGTCAGTGACCGTGTGGAATAATGGATAAGGCGTCGGACTTCGGAACTGAAGATTACAGGTTCGAATACTGTCACGCTTGTGTTTTTCCAGTTCTGAAAAAGAAACATAACGTTTTAATGTAGCAATTGAGCAGTACGAAACCGTCTGAATGTTGCTGTTGACCATTTTTTGCTTGGAGATGCTCTTGAGCTTGAAACACACACAACAAGACCGGTGTTAACTAGCGAAATGGTCGGCAGAGTGCCGACACAGCGAGTTTTGACTATCACTTGCACATCTAAAACAACGTCGGGAAGTAACTCGTTCGGCTTTTGAGTCACATAAAGTATGTGTGTTAATTTTGACGCCACTAGCTCTGCATGTTGTCATGCAATTTCTTTACCTCTCAGAAATGATTATGACATAAAAGTGAAGTACGTGACGAGTGTGACGTTAGGAAAACATTAGGCATCATGGAGAGATTCTGTATGGGACCACCCAACCCAAACGAGTACTGTGTGACGTGCTACCCGGCAGGTATTCACCGAGGTAGCAGGCTAGCTCAGTCGGTAGAGTGTCAGACTCTTAATCCCAGGGTCGTGGGTTCGAGCCAGACGCTGGGCGGAACGGAATTTTGTTCCGCTGCAGGTGTAAATTACCGTTTTTCTGATTAACGAGATTTAATGGAAATAGCAACTTTAAACTTTGCCTACGTCTCTGTCAGTCGCAAGGAAACTGTATTTGAAGGTGAAGGTGATTTTGTAGACATGTGTGAAAGAAATTTTCTGAAATGCAAGTGTTGTTGTTTGGAGAGCACATCGGTTACGTGTCAGATGTGTAGCCAAGCAGTAATTTGTCGCCATAGCTGCAAATATTAGCCGGTAATATGAAGTGTTGTCAGCTAAAGTCTGATGATGCAGACGACCGTAAGGACGAAGTACTCAAGAGTACCGCTAGGCCGCGCGTCTTTAGCTCAGTGGTAGAGCACTGGTCTAATAAACCAGGGCTCGTAAGTTCCATCCTCACAGGAGAAAGATGAATTTTGGAAATCAGTTGCGCGTCGTGGCCGTATAGCAAACAGTATCTGTGATGACGAACAATTAGCGACAGGCGTTTTTTTAAGAATTACTCTCAGATGCGATTAAGGCGAATGGCGCAGATAAAGCATTTGCCAAAGCGATACAGCATAAGGTGGGACGAGGCAGTCTGAATTATATTTTATAGATGTATTTCTCACATATCTCAGAGCCTCTCGCGATATTCGTGGTCGTCGTCGTCGTCGTCGTCGTCGCCGCCGCCGCTTCTGCAGAAGTAGCTAATGGCAATCGTAGCAAATGCGGCGAGGGACGCCCTGCCTTCGATTCCGAATGCACAAAGTGTGTGGTCTTGTTTCTCAGTCTATATTTGGTCGGTCTCGTCAGAGGTTGAATGTAACGAATGGGTGGGAAAGAGCAAGGGGCAACGGCTGTGTAGAACGAAAACACAAATCCTCAGGGGTGTGAGCGTTTCGAGATGAGTCGTATACATGTAAATGTTGGTCGTCAGTGACCGTGTGGCCTAATGGATAAGGCGTCGGACTTCGGATCTGAAGATTACAGGTTCGAATGCTGTCACGCTTGTGTTTTTCCATTTCTGAAAAAGAAACATAACGTTTTAATGTAGCAATTGAGCAGTACGAAACCGTCTGAATGTTGCTGTTGACCATTTTTTGCTTGGAGATGCTCTTGAGCTTGAAACACACACAACAAGACCGGTGTTAACTAGCGAAATGGTCGGCAGAGTGCCGACACAGCGAGTTTTGACTATCACTTGCACATCTAAAACAACGTCGGAAAGTAACTCGTTCGGCTTTTGAGTCACTTCTGCAGAAGTAGCAAATGGCAATCGTAGCAAATGCGGCGAGGGACGCCCTGCCTTCGATTCCGAATGCACAAAGTGTGTGGTCTTGTTTCTCAGTCTATATTTGGTCGGTCTCGTCAGAGGTTGAATGTAACGAATGGGTGGGAAAGAGCAAGGGGCAGCGGCTGTGTAGAACGAAAACACAAATCCTCAGGGGTGTGAGCGTTTCGAGATGAGTCGTATACATGTAAATGTTGGTCGTCAGTGACCGTGTGGCCTAATGGATAGTCTGCCTGCAGCGGCGGTGGCGAGCGGTTCGTCGTGCTGTGCTTCGCTCTGCGGCTGGCTTTGTTTACATCCGCTGTGTAAGTCTGTGCGTTTTCGCCGGCGTTTCGCAGTAGTTAGATATTCTGTCAACGTTCGAAAAATGCAGTAATGGCTCAACTTAGTAGAAAGGACACTCTGAAATTTACCTTTGATCGACGTTTTGCTCGACCTAAATCTTTCGAAATTGAGGATTGGTTAGAGGAAGTTGTTCAAGTTCCGTTTGAAGATACTGTTGGTTTTCACTTGTCAATTGTGAGTAGTGTGATGTACTTGAAGCTGAAAAACCCTGAGTTATGCGAACGAGTTGTCAATAATACCGGTGGTAAGCTTAAGTTTAAACACAGTGATGGAAATATTGGCGAAGTTACTGTCGATCATGTGGGACTTGGTATTCGAACAATTCGAATTTTTGAGCTACCCTTTGAAGTTCCTACAGATGCGATCAATCTTGTTATTGCACCCTTTGGGAAGGTCCTCAGTAATTTTGCAGAAAAATGGTCCGGTGCTCACAAATATCCGGTTTTGAACGGTGTCAGGCAGTTGAAGGTGGACTTATTACGACATATTCCGTCTTACATTAATGTTTGCGGTTATCGAGGTATCGTCATTTATGATGGTCAACCACGAACGTGTGCAGCTTGCAATTCTCCAGGTCATATTCGTTCTGAATGTATTCAAAGACGTGTTGTGCAGCTGCCGACAGGTGAACCGGTGAAGTCCGCGGAGATGACTATTTTGTCCACCACTTACGCTTCGGTGGCTCGCGACCAACCGACCGACCAACTGCCCATGGATACCGAAGTAGACATTCGCCCCCAACCAACCCTTCCTCCAACGGCCGAGCAACTTGTTGACATTTCTGAGCGACAAGAGCAACACCTGAGTCTGAGTGACGTGGTTGATTCCGTAGCGCAGTCCCCGACTCTGTCAACAGAACAAAATTCCACCTCCTCAGAGACGCAGGTCAGGACTGTGACTGCTGAATGTCGTTCCCCACAACCCCACCATGAAATCTCGGATTCCGATGAGCGTTGTCCACCTGCTAAATCCCCGCGGAAGAACAAGAAACGCAGAATCGCCCGCCAGGGTGCGGAAGAGGCGGCGGCGTCGTTGCGGGGAAAGGTGCAGCAAATCATGGACAAAGTCAGTGCAAAATCACCAGAATCCTCCCGACAACAGGCGCTAACTTCTGCACACCTGCGGGATGAAGATCGTGCAATCACGCTAACTGAGCCCTCTCGCGATGCTACCGGCCAGGTGTCTCCCATGTGCAGTGACGATGTTGATCATTGTTTAAAAGAACAACGACAACATCATCCTCTTGCGTCCAAGAACCCCAGCACTATAGACTGGGCGGCGGAACCAGAGGTCGAACACATGGACGCTGATGCAACTGATATTCCAGTCACTTCCCGATTTCCCGAACAGCCTTCTACGGCAGTAGAACCGGCACATGATGATAAGTTACTGGATCCACGGCAGGCAAACAAAGAAGAGGACTCTGACTTCTTTTAAAACGGCGCCGATTCCTTCTTACTCTCGTAAGAGCGTGAATGACTGATCAGCAGGCGTATAAAATTGGTACATTAAATATAAATAAAATCCGCAGTTCCCTCAAACTCGACAACATCGTAGACCTCTTATACGCCGCCGACATTGATATCCTCTTGCTTCAGGAGGTCGCCGACATTGCTTTGAACCACATTCCCGGTTATAATGTGACGGCCAATCCGGGACACGGTTCCGATTTAGGCACCGCTATTCTCACGAAAGAAGGAATTATCGTCCAGAATGTAGAACGACTCATAAGTTGTAGGGGAATTGGCGTGACTATCAATAATGTTAGACTCCTAAATCTGTATGCACCATCCGGCTCAACTAATAGGCGACGCCGAGCGGACTTTTTCAAGGAAGAAATACTTCCGCTTTTTGCAACACAATATGACCACCTAATATTGGCGGGAGATTTTAACTGTGTACTTAACGCCAAAGATCAGACGCCGCATTTCAATAAATCGATTGAATTAGAACAGATCGTCAAGGATTTACGTTTAGTCGATACGTGGGAGCACAAGTTTGGTACAACACCTGGTTTTACTCACGTCACGAATCATTCAGCGAGTAGATTGGACCGCATTTACGTATCGGACACTCTCAGACAGCGAATTTTACAAACTGAGGTCTGGCCAACCAGTTTCTCCGACCATGCGGCTTATATTTGCACGCTGAATTTGGGGAAACAGGAAACCTACCGAGGCAAAGGACTATGGAAACTAAATGTTGCACATTTAGACGATCCTGAATGCAGAGAAGCCTTCACTCGAGCGTGGAATGAAAGTGAAGCCAAATTCAGTACGTACGGCTCGGCATTGCAATGGTGGCTCGAATGCGCTAAACCGAAAATTCGTAAATCCATGATACAATATTCCCGGAATAAGAACTGGTGGTTTAAGAGAACGATGGAGTTTTATTATCAATGTCTTCGAGACTTATATACTCTTGATGCCACTGTGATTGACAACTACCCCCGCATTAAAAGACTGCAAGCAAAAATATTACTTTTGAAACGAAAACAGATGGAAGGTTACAAAATTAGAGGTCGGGTTTCGACTATGGCAAAAGGCGAACAGCCATCCATTTATCACCTGATACGTGAAACTAAACGAGCACGGACAAAGATCTTAACTGAACTACAATCCGAAGACGGCACGATTCTAACTCGGCAACACGATATCAGAGACGCCGTTCAAACTTATTACACTGACTTGATGTCCAATAAACCTACCGACGACGAAGCCCTTGCAGAGTTCCGGAGCAGCTTAACGCACAGGCTTCGCCCTGCGGATGTAGCCGAACTCGTCACCGATGTAACGGAAGATGAACTGGAAGATGTGGTGTTCCACAGTCCAAAAAACAAATCTCCCGGATGTGACGGTCTCCCGGTGGAACTTTATCAAGTCTTCTGGCCACAACTGAAGACAAAGCTGACGGTGCTCTGCAACGAACTTCTCCAACCGGACATGCCCATTCCTCCGCCATTCAGTGAAGGACTTGTGGTCTTACTCCCGAAACGGACGAGCAATAACACCGTCGCAACTTTGCGACCCATTACGTTGCTCAACAGCGACTACAAAATTTTTGCTCGCATTCTCGCAACGAGAATGAAAACTGTGATGCATACCGTCATTGGATCACATCAAACGAGTGTTGGAAAGGACAGAGCTATATATCAGACATTATCAGACTATCGAGATGTGATTTCTGTTGCGGACGCTTGCAAAATCCGATGTGCTATCGTAACTTTAGATTTCGCACAGGCTTTCGACAGAGTGAACCATCCTTACCTTTTCCAGATAATGCAGACTCTGGGTTTTCCTCCGCAGTTCATCAGCATCATACAGAAATTGTTACGGAATAGTACATCCAAACTTGTCGTTAACGGTCAGCCAAGTCGCGCCGTCCCGATAAACAGTTCTGTTAGGCAGGGCTGCCCTATGTCGATGGCGCTGTTTGCCATTGCGATCGAACCGCTGCTAGTCACCTTGACGGAACGTTTACAAGGACTCCACATACACGGGCAGAAGATAGTGTGCCGAGCTTACGCTGATGATGTTACCTTCCTAGCTATGAATGTCAATGAGGTCGAGAGGGGTCTCCTGATCATCTCACAATATGAAAAGGCATCTGGTGCGAAACTGCATTGGACGAAATCAGGGATCATGAACGTTGGGCAAGGCATAGGCGCGATCGGTCATGGCCAGCTTAAAGAGATCACTAGGATGACGTGTCTCGGTGTCGATTTTCGGAACACCATCCGCCACACCATTGCCGCCAATTATAAGCAATTGCTCAACAAAATTCGTGCTTGTGCGAAGTTACATAGCGTCAGGAAATTGGACGAGCTTCAAAAGGTTGAATTGGCCAATATTTATATCACTGCCAAAATCAATTATGTGGCTCAAGTTTTGCCCATCCCCACCGATATAGCCAAATGCATGCTGTCCGCGCTTGGACACTTTGTATGTCGTGGCCAGATCTTTAAAGTTCGATATGACACCTTGACACTCCCAACGCGAGATGGCGGACTCAGTCTCACCGATGTACACAAAAAAGCGAAAGCTCTTTATTTCTGCAAAACTTACAAGCTATGGAAACAGTCACCGACCAGTCTGACCGCTCTTGTCCTGAATGAAATCGCACCGACTGATCTTCAACCGCCAATTGATGTGCACCATATACCGACTGCGCTCTACCACTTCAAGAGTTTTCTCTTAGAGTATAGTTATGTCCATACAACAGTCTCTGAAAAGAATTTGACGACAGTTAAGGCAATCTACAACTCCTTTGTGGCAACTAAATCACGGAATGTTATCGAACAAAAATTTCCAAACTACAACTGGGACGCGACGTGGCAAAACATCCACAGCCCCTACTTACCTTCGCAAGTAAAGGCGACGTGGTACGCTGCCGTCAATAGAAAAATCCCGACGCAGTCCAGGCTTCATGCAATTCATTTGCAGGACTCGCCAATGTGTGTCACGTGTAATCTCATAGACAGCGAAGAACACCGTTTCGTCTGTGGTACCACGAAAGATATATGGGGTTACGCCCGACAGAAACTGTCGAGCATCAAGAGGACCTCACCATCTGCGATAACGCCAGCTGACTTTCTCAACCCTGAAGCAATCCCATTTCCCAGGACAAAGCGGAATGCTGTCAACTGGATAATAGGTCACACAGTGCACTATATTTTTAGTACTGGCGATAAGAACAAAGACGATTTCGTTCTATACCTGACCCTGCAGCACAGCATGATCGCACGCGAACGTAACTACAAGGCGACCTTTGCCAACTTTTTAAGCAAGACCATTGTGTGATATGCGATTTGACACTCGACCCGTCAGTCTTGCCATGACGGGGAACGTAATATTTAAAGAACGCCCGAAACTATACCACGAGACATGAATGCATGTTTAACCTTCTTTCGAAGTAAGGCGAAACCGACTATTCGCTACATCATTGAGGAGCAGCAGAGGACAATAACAGACGAAAGATGTGAAGACAACACTAGAGAAAAAAACAAACACTTTTCGTTTTCTTATATTTTGCACCAACAAAGGAGAAGATTCCTTTTTAATCACTTATTTCTTATTTATTTATTTATTAATCCTAACCAGAAAAGGTACTTTAGTTCGACACTGCTTAACATAGTTGATAGTGTCATCATTTTTTTTTTGCCGTTAACGCCTCACTCACCTAGAAGAAATGGATTGAGTTCTGGTGGAAGAATGGATCCCTTCTGGAAGATCCTCATAAAAAAAAAAAAAAAAAAAAAAAAAAAAAAAAGAGGAAAAAAAAAAGTGGTTCAAACAAAATTATAAATAAAAAATAAAAAAATTAAAAAAATTTCACATATACAAATGGGTGACTGGTATGGGGGCGACATCGAGGCCAGGCCTCACAAAAAAAAAAAAAAAAAAAAAAAAAAAAAATGGATAAGGCGTCGGACTTCGGATCTGAAGATTACAGGTTCGAATGCTGTCACACTTGTGTTTTTCCAGTTCTGAAAAAGAAACATAACGTTTTAATGTAGCAATTGAGCAGTACGAAACCGTCTGAATGTTGCTGTTGACCATTTTTTGCTTGGAGATGCTCTTGAGCTTGAAACACACACAACAAGACCGGTGTTAACTAGCGAAATGGTCGGCAGAGTGCCGACACAGCGAGTTTTGACTATCACTTGCACATCTAAAACAACGTCGGGAAGTAACTCGTTCGGCTTTTGAGTCACATAAAGTATGTGTGTTAATTTTGACGCCACTAGCTCTGCATGTTGTCATGCAATTTCTTTACCTCTCAGAAATGATTATGACATAAAAGTGAAGTACGTGAGGAGTGTGACGTTAGGAAAACATTAGGCATCATGGAGAGATTCTGTATGGGACCACCCAACCCAAACGAGTACTGTGTGACGTGCTACCCGGCAGGTATACACCGAGGTAGCCGGCTAGCTCAGTCGGTAGAGTGTCAGACTCTTAATCCCAGGGTCGTGGGTTCGAGCCAGACGCTGGGCGGAACGGAATTTTGTTCCGCTGCAGGTGTAAATTACCGTTTTTCTGATTAACGAGATTTAACGGAAATAGCAACTTTAAACTTTGCCTACGTCTCTGTCAGTCGCAAGGAAACTGTATTTGAAGGTGAAGGTGATTTTGTAGACATGTGTGAAAGACATGTTCTGAAATGCAAGTGTTGTTGTTTGGAGAGCACATCGGTTACGTGTCAGATGTGTAGCCAAGCAGTAATTTGTCGAAATAGCTGCAAATATTAGCCAGTAATATGAAGTGTTGTCAGCTAATGTCTGATGATGCAGACGACCGTAAGGACGAAGTACCAAAGAGTACCGCTGGGCCGCGCGTCTTTAGCTCAGTGGTAGAGCACTGGTCTAATAAACCAGGGCTCGTAAGTTCCATCCTCGCAGGAGAAAGATGAATTTTGGAAATCAGTTGCGCGTTGTGGCCGTGTAGCAAACAGTATCTGTGATGACGAACAATTAGCGACAGGCGTTTTTTTAAGAATTACTCTCGGATGCGATTAAGGCGAATGGCGCAGATAAAGCATTTGCCAAAGCGGTACAGCATAAGGTGGGACGAGGCAGTCTGAGTTACATTTTATAGATGTATTTCTCACATATCTCAGAGCCTCTCGCGATATTCGTCGTCGTCGTCGTCGTCGTCGCCACCGCCGCCGCTTCTGCAGAAGTAGCAAATGGCAATCGTAGCAAATGCGGCGAGGGACGCCCTGCCTTCGATTCCGAATGCACAAAGTGTGTGGTCTTGTTTCTCAGTCTATATTTGGTCGGTCTCGTCAGAGGTTGAATGAAACGAATTGGTGGGAAAGAGCAAGGGGCAGCGGCTGTGTAGAACGAAAACACAAATCCTCAGGGGTGTGAGCGTTTCGACATGAGTCGTAGACGTGTAAATGTTGGTCGTCAGTGACCGTGTGGAATAATGGATAAGGCGTCGGACTTCGGAACTGAAGATTACAGGTTCGAATACTGTCACGCTTGTGTTTTTCCAGTTCTGAAAAAGAAACATAACGTTTTAATGTAGCAATTGAGCAGTACGAAACCGTCTGAATGTTGCTGTTGACCATTTTTTGCTTGGAGATGCTCTTGAGCTTGAAACACACACAACAAGACCGGTGTTAACTAGCGAAATGGTCGGCAGAGTGCCGACACAGCGAGTTTTGACTATCACTTGCACATCTAAAACAACGTCGGGAAGTAACTCGTTCGGCTTTTGAGTCACATAAAGTATGTGTGTTAATTTTGACGCCACTAGCTCTGCATGTTGTCATGCAATTTCTTTACCTCTCAGAAATGATTATGACATAAAAGTGAAGTACGTGACGAGTGTGACGTTAGGAAAACATTAGGCATCATGGAGAGATTCTGTATGGGACCACCCAACCCAAACGAGTACTGTGTGACGTGCTACCCGGCAGGTATTCACCGAGGTAGCAGGCTAGCTCAGTCGGTAGAGTGTCAGACTCTTAATCCCAGGGTCGTGGGTTCGAGCCAGACGCTGGGCGGTACGGAATTTTGTTCCGCTGCAGGTGTAAATTACCGTTTTTCTGATTAACGAGATTTAATATAAATAGCAACTTTAAACTTTGCCTACGTCTCTGTCAGTCGCAAGGAAACTGTATTTGAAGGTGAAGGTGATTTTGTACACATGTGTGAAAGACATGTTCTGAAATGCAAGTGTTGTTGTTTGGAGAGCACATCGGTTACGTGTCAGATGTGTAGCCAAGCAGTAATTTGTCGAAATAGCTGCAAATATTAGCCGGTAATATGAAGTGTTGTCAGCTAAAGTCTGATGATGCAGACGACCGTAAGGATGAAGTACCCAAGAGTACCGCTAGGCCGAGCGTCTTTAGCTCAGTGGTAGAGCACTGGTCTAATAAACCAGGAGTCGTAAGTTCCATCCTCACAGGAGAAAGATGAATTTTGGAATTCAGTTGCGCGTCGTGGCCGTATAGCAAACAGTATCTGTGATGACGAACAATTAGCGACAGGCGTTTATTTAAGAATTACTCTCAGATGCGATTAAGGCGAATGGCGCAGATAAAGCATTTGCAAAGCGGTACAGCATAAGGTGGGACGAGGCAGTCTGAGTTACATTTTATAGATGTATTTCTCACATATCTCAGAGCCTCTCGCGATATTCGTCGTCGTCGTCGTCGTCGTCGCCGCTTCTGCAGAAGTAGCAAATGGCAATCGTAGCAAATGCGGCGAGGGACGCCCTGGATTCGATTCCGAATGCACAAAGTGTGTGGTCTTGTTTCTCAGTCTATATTTGGTCGGTCTCGTCAGAGGTTGAATGTAACGAATGGGTGGGAAAGAGCAAGGGGCAGCGGCTGTGTAGAACGAAAACACAAATCCTCAGGGGTGTGAGCGTCTCGAGATGAGTCGTATACATGTAAATGTTGGTCGTCAGTGACCGTGTGGCCTAATGGATAAGGCGTCGGACTTCGGATCTGAAGATTACAGGTTCGAATGCTGTCACGCTTGTGTTTTTCCAGTTCTGAAAAAGAAACATAACGTTTTAATGTAGCAATTGAGCAGTACGAAACCGTCTGAATGTTGCTGTTGACCATTTTTTGCTTGGAGATGCTCTTGAGCTTGAAACACACACAACAAGACCGGTGTTAACTAGCGAAATGGTCGGGAGAGTGCCGACACAGCGAGTTTTGACTATCACTTGCACATCTACAACAACGTCGGAAAGTAACTCGTTCGGCTTTTGAGTCACGTAAAGTATGTGTGTTAATTTTGACGCCACTAGCTCTGCTTGTTGTCATGCAATTTCTTTACCTCTCAGAAATGATTATGACATAAAAGTGAAGTACGTGACGAGTGTGACGTTAGGAAAACATTAGGCATCATGGAGAGATTCTGTATGGGACCACACAACCCAAACGAGTACTGTGTGACGTGCTACCCGGCAGGTATTCACCGAGGAAGCCGGGTAGCTCAGTCGGTAGAGTGTCACGCTCTTAATCCCAGGGTGGTGGGTTCGAGCCAGACGCTGGGCGGAACGGAATTTAGTTCCGCTGCAGGTGTAAATTACCGTTTTTCTGATTAACGAGATTTAATGGAAATAGCAACTTTAAACTTTGCCTACGTCTCTGTCAGTCGCAAGGAAACTGTATTTGAAGGTGAAGGTGATTTTGTAGACATGTGTGAAAGACATGTTCTGAAATGCAAGTGTTGTTGTTTGGAGAGAACATCGGTTACGTGTCAGATGTGTAGCCAAGCAGTAATTTGTCGAAATAGCTGCAAATATTAGCCGGTAATATGAAGTGTTGTCAGCTAAAGTCTGATGATGCAGACGACCGTAAGCACGAAGTACCCAAGAGTACCGCTAGGCCGAGCGTCTTTAGCTCAGTGGTAGAGCACTGGTCTAATAAACCAGGGGTCGTAAGTTCCATCCTCACAGGAGAAAGATGAATTTTGGAATTCAGTTGCGCGTCGTGGCCGTATAGCAAACAGTATCTGTGATGACGAACAATTAGCGACAGGCGTTTTTTTTAAGAATTACTCTCAGATGCGATTAAGGCGAATGGCGCAAATAAAGCATTTGCCAAAGCGGTACAGCATAAGGTGGGACGAGGCAGTCTGAATTACATTTTATAGATGTATTTCTCACATATCTCAGAGCCTCTCGCGATATTCGTCGTCGTCGTCGTCGTCGTCGTCGTCGCCGCCGCTTCTGCAGAAGTAGCAAATGGCAATCGTAGCAAATGCGGCGAGGGACGCCCTGCCTTCGATTCCGAATGCACAAAGTGTGTGGTCTTGTTTCTCAGTCTATATTTGGTCGGTCTCGTCAGAGGTTGAATGTAACGAATGGGTGGGAAAGAGCAAGGGCAGCGGCTGTGTAGAACGAAAACACAAATCCTCAGGGGTGTGAGCGTCTCGAGATGAGTCGTATACATGTAAATGTTGGTCGTCAGTGACCGTGTGGCCTAATGGATAAGGCGTCGGACTTCGGATCTGAAGATTACAGGTTCGAATGCTGTCACGCTTGTGTTTTTCCAGTTCTGAAAAAGAAACATAACGTTTTAATGTACCAATTGAGCAGTACGAAACCGTCTGAATGTTGCTGTTGACCATTTTTTGCTTGGAGATGCTCTTGAGCTTGAAACACACACAACAAGACCGGTGTTAACTAGCGAAATGGTCGGGAGAGTGCCGACACAGCGAGTTTTGACTATCACTTGCACATCTAAAACAACGTCGGAAAGTAACTCGTTCGGCTTTTGAGTCACGTAAAGTATGTGTGTTAATTTTGACGCCACTAGCTCTGCTTGTTGTCATGCAATTTCTTTACCTCTCAGAAATGATTATGACATAAAAGTGAAGTACGTGACGAGTGTGACGTTAGGAAAACATTAGGCATCATGGAGAGATTCTGTATGGGACCACCCAACCCAAACGAGTACTGTGTGACGTGCTACCCGGCAGGTATTCACCGAGGTAGCCGGCTAGCTCAGTCGGTAGAGTGTCAGACTCTTACTGCCAGGGTCGTGGGTTCGAGCCAGACGCTGGGCGGAACGGAATTTTGTTCCGCTGCAGGTGTAAATTACCGTTTTTCTGATTAACGAGATTTAATGGAAATAGCAACTTTAAACTTTGCCTACGTCTCTGTCAGTCGCAAGGAAAATGTATTTGAAGGTGAAGGTGATTTTGTAGACATGTGTGAAAGACATGTTCTGAAATGCAAGTGTTGTTGTTTGGAGAGCACATCGGTTACGTGTCAGATGTGTAGCCAAGCAGTAATTTGTCGAAATAGCTGCAAATATTATCCGGTAATATGAAGTGTTGTCAGCTAAAGTCTGATGATGCAGACGACCGTAAGGACGAAGTACCCAAGAGTACCGCTAGGCCGCGCGTCTTTAGCTCAGTCGTAGAGCCCTGGTCTAATAAACCAGGGGTCGTAAGTTCCATCCTCACAGGAGAAAGATGAATTTTGGAAATCAGTTGCGCGTCGTTGCCGTATAGCAAACAGTATCTGTGATGACGAACAATTAGCGACAGGCGTTTTTTTAAGAATTACTCTCAGATGCGATTAAGGCGAATGGCGCAGATAAAGCATTTGCCAAAGCGGTACAGCATAAGGTGGGGCGAGGCAGTCTGAGTTACATTTTATAGATGTATTTCTCACATATCTCAGAGCCTCTCGGAATATTCGTCGTCGTCGTCGTCGTCGTCGTCGTCGCCGCCGCTTCTGCAGAAGTAGCAAATGGCAATCGTAGCAAATGCGGCGAGGGACGCCCTGCCTTCGATTCCGAATGCACAAAGTGTGTGGTCTTGTTTCTCAGTCTATATTTGGTCGGTCTCGTCAGAGGTTGAATGTAACGAATGGGTGGGAAAGAGCAAGGGGCAGCGGCTGTGTAGAACGAAAACACAAATCCTCAGGGGTGTGAGCGTTTCGAGATGAGTCGTATACATGTAAATGTTGGTCGTCAGTGACCGTGTGGCCTAATGGATAAGGCGTCGGACTTCGGATCTGAAGATTACAGGTTCGAATGCTGTCACGCTTGTGGTTTTCCAGTTCTGAAAAAGAAACATAACGTTTTAATGTAGCAATTGAGCAGTACGAAACCGTCTGAATGTTGCTGTTGACCATTTTTTGCTTGGAGATGCTCTTGAGCTTGAAACACACACAACAAGACCGGTGTTAACTAGCGAAATGGTCGGCAGAGTGCCGACACAGCGAGTTTTGACTATCACTTGCACATCTAAAACAACGTCGGGAAGTAACTCGTTCGGTTTTTGAGTCACATAAAGTATGTGTGTTAATTTTGACGCCACTAGCTCTGCATGTTGTCATGCAATTTCTTTACCTCTCAGAAATGATTATGACATAAAAGTGAAGTACGTGACGAGTGTGACGTTAGGAAAACATTAGGCATCATGGAGAGATTCTGTATGGGACCACCCAACCCAAACGAGTACTGTGTGACGTGCTACCTGGCAGGTATTCACCGAGGTAGCCGGCTAGCTCTGTCGGTAGAGTGTCAGACTCTTAATCCCAGGGTCGTGGGTTCGAGCCAGACGCTGGGCGGAATGGAATTTTGTTCCGCTGCGGGTGTAAATTACCGTTTTTCTGATTAACGAGATTTAATGGAAATAGCAACTTTAAACTTTGCCTACGTCTCTGTCAGTCGCAAGGAAACTGTATTTGAAGGTGAAGGTGATTTTGTAGACATGTGTGAAAGACATGTTCTGAAATGCAAGTGTTGTTGTTTGGAGAGCACATCGGTTACGTGTCAGATGTGTAGCCAAGCAGTAATTTGTCGAAATAGCTGCAAATATTAGCCGGTAATATGAAGTGTTGTCAGCTAAAGTCTGATGATGCAGACGACCGTAAGCACGAAGTACCCAAGAGTACCGCTAGGCCGAGCGTCTTTAGCTCAGTGGTAGAGCACTGGTCTAATAAACCAGGGGTCGTAAGTTCCATCCTCACAGGAGAAAGATGAATTTTGGAATTCAGTTGCGCGTCGTGGCCGTATAGCAAACAGTATCTGTGATGACGAACAATTAGCGACAGGCGTTTTTTTTAAGAATTACTCTCAGATGCGATTAAGGCGAATGGCGCAAATAAAGCATTTGCCAAAGCGGTACAGCATAAGGTGGGACGAGGCAGTCTGAATTACATTTTATAGATGTATTTCTCACATATCTCAGAGCCTCTCGCGATATTCGTCGTCGTCGTCGTCGTCGTCGTCGTCGCCGCCGCTTCTGCAGAAGTAGCAAATGGCAATCGTAGCAAATGCGGCGAGGGACGCCCTGCCTTCGATTCCGAATGCACAAAGTGTGTGGTCTTGTTTCTCAGTCTATATTTGGTCGGTCTCGTCAGAGGTTGAATGTAACGAATGGGTGGGAAAGAGCAAGGGCAGCGGCTGTGTAGAACGAAAACACAAATCCTCAGGGGTGTGAGCGTCTCGAGATGAGTCGTATACATGTAAATGTTGGTCGTCAGTGACCGTGTGGCCTAATGGATAAGGCGTCGGACTTCGGATCTGAAGATTACAGGTTCGAATGCTGTCACGCTTGTGTTTTTCCAGTTCTGAAAAAGAAACATAACGTTTTAATGTACCAATTGAGCAGTACGAAACCGTCTGAATGTTGCTGTTGACCATTTTTTGCTTGGAGATGCTCTTGAGCTTGAAACACACACAACAAGACCGGTGTTAACTAGCGAAATGGTCGGGAGAGTGCCGACACAGCGAGTTTTGACTATCACTTGCACATCTAAAACAACGTCGGAAAGTAACTCGTTCGGCTTTTGAGTCACGTAAAGTATGTGTGTTAATTTTGACGCCACTAGCTCTGCTTGTTGTCATGCAATTTCTTTACCTCTCAGAAATGATTATGACATAAAAGTGAAGTACGTGACGAGTGTGACGTTAGGAAAACATTAGGCATCATGGAGAGATTCTGTATGGGACCACCCAACCCAAACGAGTACTGTGTGACGTGCTACCCGGCAGGTATTCACCGAGGTAGCCGGCTAGCTCAGTCGGTAGAGTGTCAGACTCTTACTGCCAGGGTCGTGGGTTCGAGCCAGACGCTGGGCGGAACGGAATTTTGTTCCGCTGCAGGTGTAAATTACCGTTTTTCTGATTAACGAGATTTAATGGAAATAGCAACTTTAAACTTTGCCTACGTCTCTGTCAGTCGCAAGGAAAATGTATTTGAAGGTGAAGGTGATTTTGTAGACATGTGTGAAAGACATGTTCTGAAATGCAAGTGTTGTTGTTTGGAGAGCACATCGGTTACGTGTCAGATGTGTAGCCAAGCAGTAATTTGTCGAAATAGCTGCAAATATTATCCGGTAATATGAAGTGTTGTCAGCTAAAGTCTGATGATGCAGACGACCGTAAGGACGAAGTACCCAAGAGTACCGCTAGGCCGCGCGTCTTTAGCTCAGTCGTAGAGCCCTGGTCTAATAAACCAGGGGTCGTAAGTTCCATCCTCACAGGAGAAAGATGAATTTTGGAAATCAGTTGCGCGTCGTTGCCGTATAGCAAACAGTATCTGTGATGACGAACAATTAGCGACAGGCGTTTTTTTAAGAATTACTCTCAGATGCGATTAAGGCGAATGGCGCAGATAAAGCATTTGCCAAAGCGGTACAGCATAAGGTGGGGCGAGGCAGTCTGAGTTACATTTTATAGATGTATTTCTCACATATCTCAGAGCCTCTCGCGATATTCGTCGTCGTCGTCGTCGTCGTCGTCGTCGCCGCCGCTTCTGCAGAAGTAGCAAATGGCAATCGTAGCAAATGCGGCGAGGGACGCCCTGCCTTCGATTCCGAATGCACAAAGTGTGTGGTCTTGTTTCTCAGTCTATATTTGGTCGGTCTCGTCAGAGGTTGAATGTAACGAATGGGTGGGAAAGAGCAAGGGGCAGCGGCTGTGTAGAACGAAAACACAAATCCTCAGGGGTGTGAGCGTTTCGAGATGAGTCGTATACATGTAAATGTTGGTCGTCAGTGACCGTGTGGCCTAATGGATAAGGCGTCGGACTTCGGATCTGAAGATTACAGGTTCGAATGCTGTCACGCTTGTGGTTTTCCAGTTCTGAAAAAGAAACATAACGTTTTAATGTAGCAATTGAGCAGTACGAAACCGTCTGAATGTTGCTGTTGACCATTTTTTGCTTGGAGATGCTCTTGAGCTTGAAACACACACAACAAGACCGGTGTTAACTAGCGAAATGGTCGGCAGAGTGCCGACACAGCGAGTTTTGACTATCACTTGCACATCTAAAACAACGTCGGGAAGTAACTCGTTCGGTTTTTGAGTCACATAAAGTATGTGTGTTAATTTTGACGCCACTAGCTCTGCATGTTGTCATGCAATTTCTTTACCTCTCAGAAATGATTATGACATAAAAGTGAAGTACGTGACGAGTGTGACGTTAGGAAAACATTAGGCATCATGGAGAGATTCTGTATGGGACCACCCAACCCAAACGAGTACTGTGTGACGTGCTACCTGGCAGGTATTCACCGAGGTAGCCGGCTAGCTCTGTCGGTAGAGTGTCAGACTCTTAATCCCAGGGTCGTGGGTTCGAGCCAGACGCTGGGCGGAATGGAATTTTGTTCCGCTGCGGGTGTAAATTACCGTTTTTCTGATTAACGAGATTTAATGGAAATAGCAACTTTAAACTTTGCCTACGTCTCTGTCAGTCGCAAGGAAACTGTATTTGAAGGTGAAGGTGATTTTGTAGACATGTGTGAAAGACATGTTCTGAAATGCAAGTGTTGTTGTTTGGAGAGCACATCGGTTACGTGTCAGATGTGTAGCCAAGCAGTAATTTGTCGAAATAGCTGCAAATATTAGCCGGTAATATGAAGTGTTGTCAGCTAGAGTCTGATGATGCAGACGACCGTAAGGACGAAATACCCAAGTGTACCGCTAGGCCGCGCCTCTTTAGCTCAGTGGTAGAGAACTGGTCTAATAAACCAGGAGTCGTAAGTTCCATCCTCACAGGAGAAAGATGAATTTTGGAATTCAGTTGCGCGTCGTGGCCGTATAGCAAACAGTATCTGTGATGACGAACAATTAGCGACAGGCGTTTTTTTTAAGAATTACTCTCAGATGCGATTAAGGCGAATGGCGCAAATAAAGCATTTGCCAAAGCGGTACAGCATAAGGTGGGACGAGGCAGTCTGAATTACATTTTATAGATGTATTTCTCACATATCTCAGAGCCTCTCGCGATATTCGTCGTCGTCGTCGTCGTCGCCGCCGCCGCTTCTGCGGAAGTAGCAAATGGCAATCGTAGCAAATGCGGCGAGGGACGCCCTGGATTCGATTCCGAATGCACAAAGTGTGTGGTCTTGTTTCTCAGTCTATATTTGGTCGGTCTCGTCAGAGGTTGAATGTAACGAATGGGTGGGAAAGAGCAAGGGGCAGCGGCTGTGTAGAACGAAAACACAAATCCTCAGGGGTGTGAGCGTTTCGAGATGAGTCGTATACATGTAAATGTTGGTCGTCAGTGACCGTGTGTCCTAATGGATAAGGCGTCGGACTTCGGATCTGAAGATTACAGGTTCGAATGCTGTCACGCTTGTGTTTTTCCAGTTCTGAAAAAGAAACATAACGTTTTAATGTAGCAATTGAGCAGTACGAAACCGTCTGAATGTTGCTGTTGACCATTATTTGCTTGGAGATGCTCTTGAGCTTGAAACACACACAACAAGACCGGTGTTAACTAGCGAAATGGTCGGCAGAGTGCCGACACAGCGAGTTTTGACTATCACTTGCACATCTAAAACAACGTCGGAAAATAACTCGTTCGGCTTTTGAGTCACATAAAGTATGTGTGTTAATTTTGACGCCACTAGCTCTGCATGTTGTCATGCAATTTCTTTACCTCTCAGAAATGATTATGACATAAAAGTGAAGTACGTGACGAGTGTGACGTTAGGAAAACATTAGGCATCATGGAGAGATTCTGTATGGGACCACCCAACCCAAACGAGTACTGTGTGACGTGCTACCCGGCAGGTATTCACCGAGGTAGCCGGCTAGCTCAGTCGGTAGAGTGTCAGACTCATAATCCCAGGGTCGTGGGTTCGAGCCAGACGCTGGGCGGAACGGAATTTTGTTCCGCTGCAGGTGTAAATTACCGTTTTTCTGATTAACGAGATTTAATGGAAATAGCAACTTTAAACTTTGCCTACGTCTCAGTCAGTCGCAAGGAAACTGTATTTGAAGGTGAAGGTGATTTTGTAGACATGTGTGAAAGACATTTTCTGAAATGCAAGTGTTGTTGTTTGGAGAGCACATCGGTTACGTGTCAGATGTGTAGCCAAGCAGTAATTTGTCGCCATAGCTGCAAATATTAGCCGGTAATATGAAGTGTTGTCAGCTAAAGTCTGATGATGCAGACGACCGTAAGGACGAAGTACCCAAGAGTACCGCTAGGCCGCGCCTCTTTAGCTCAGTGGTAGAGCACTGGTCTAATAAACCAGGGGTCGTAAGTTCCATCCTCACAGGAGAAAGATGAATTTTAGAAATCGGTTGCGCGTCTTGGCCGTATAGCAAACAGTATCTGTGATGACGAACAATTAGCGACAGGCGTTTTTTTAAGAATTACTCTCAGATGCGATTAAAGCGAATGGCGCAAATAAAGCATTTGCAAAGCGGTACAGCATAAGGTGGGACGAGGCAGTCTGAATTACATTTTATAGATGTATTTCTCACATATCTCAGAGCCTCTCGCGATATTCGTCGTCGTCGTCGTCGTCGTCGCCGCCGCCGCTTCTGCAGAAGTAGCAAATGGCAATCGTAGCAAATGCGGCGAGGGACGCCCTGCCTTCGATTCCGAATGCACAAAGTGTGTGGTCTCGTTTCTCAGTCTATATTTTTTATTCGGTCTCGTCAGAGGTTGAATGTAACGAATTGGTGGGAAAGAGCAAGGGGCAGCGGCTGTGTAGAACGAAAACACAAATCCTCAGGGGTGTGAGCGTTTCGAGATGAGTCGTATACATGTAAATGTTGGTCGTCAGTGACCGTGTGGCCTAATGGATAAGGCGTCGGACTTCGGATCTGAAGATTACAGGTTCGAATGCTGTCTCGCTTGTGTTTTTCCAGTTCTGAAAAAGAAACATAACGTTTTAATGTAGCAATTGAGCAGTACGAAACCGTCTGAATGTTGCTGTTGACCATTATTTGCTTGGAGATGCTCTTGAGCTTGAAACACACACAACAAGCCCGGTGTTAACTAGCGAAATGGTCGGCAGAGTGCCGACACAGCGAGTTTTGACTATCACTTGCACATCTAAAACAACGTGGGAAAGTAACTCGTTCGGCTTTTGAGTCACATAAAGTATGTGTGTTAATTTTGACGCCACTAGCTCTGCATGTTGTCATGCAATTTCTTTGCCTCTCAGATATGATTATGACATAAAAGTGAAGTACGTGACGAGTGTGACGTTAGGAAAACATTAGGCATCATGGAGAGATTCTGTTTGGGACTACCCAACCCAAACGAGTACTGTGTGACGTGCTACCCGGCAGGTATTCACCGAGGTAGCCGGCTAGCTCAGTCGGTAGAGTGTCAGACTCGTAATCCCAGGGCCGTGGGTTCGAGCCAGACGCTGGGCGGAACGGAATTTTGTTCCGCTGCAGGTGTAAATTACCGTTTTTCTGATTAACGGGATTTAATGGAAATAGCAACTTTAAACTTTGCCTACGTCTCTGTCAGTCGCAAGGAAACTGTATTTGAAGGTGAAGGTGATTTTGTAGACATGTGTGAAAGACATGTTCTGAAATGCAAGTGTTGTTGTTTGGAGAGCACATCGGTTACGTGTCAGATGTGTAGCCAAGCAGTAATTTGTCGAAATAGCTGCAAATATTAGCCGGTAATATGAAGTGTTGTCAGCTAAAGTCTGATGATGCAGACGACCGTAAGGACGAAATACCCAAGTGTACCGCTAGGCCGCGCCTCTTTAGCTCAGTGGTAGAGCACTGGTCTAATAAACCAGGAGTCGTAAGTTCCATCCTCACAGGAGAAAGATGAATTTTGGAAATCAGTTGCGCGTCGTGGCCGTATAGCAAACAGTATCTGTAATGACGAACAATTAGCGACAGGCGTTTTTTTAAGAATTACTCTCAGACGCGATTAAGGCGAATGGCGCAAATAAAGCATTTGCAAAGCGGTACAGCATAAGGTGGGACGAGGCAGTCTGAATTACATTTTATAGATGTATTTCTCACATATCTCAGAGCCTCTCGCGATATTCGTCGTCGTCGTCGTCGTCGCCGCCGCCGCTTCTGCAGAAGTAGCAAATGGCAATCGTAGCAAATGCGGCGAGGGACGCCCTGCCTTCGATTCCGAATGCACAAAGTGTGTGGTCTCGTTTCTCAGTCTATATTTTTTATTCGGTCTCGTCAGAGGTTGAATGTAACGAATTGGTGGGAAAGAGCAAGGGGCAGCGGATGTGTAGAACGAAAACACAAATCCTCAGGGGTGTGAGCGTTTCGAGATGAGTCGTATACATGTAAATGTTGGTCGTCAGTGACCGTGTGGCCTAATGGATAAGGCGTCGGACTTCGGATCTGAAGATTACAGGTTCGAATGCTGTCACGCTTGTGTTTTTCCAGTTCTGAAAAAGAAACATAACGTTTTAATGTAGCAATTGAGCAGTACGAAACCGTCTGAATGTTGCTGTTGACCATTATTTGCTTGGAGATGCTCTTGAGCTTGAAACACACACAACAAGACCGGTGTTAACTAGCGAAATGGTCGGCAGAGTGCCGACACAGCGAGTTTTGACTATCACTTGCACATCTAAAACAACGTCGGAAAATAACTCGTTCGGCTTTTGAGTCACATAAAGTATGTGTGTTAATTTTGACGCCACTAGCTCTGCATGTTGTCATGCAATTTCTTTACCTCTCAGAAATGATTATGACATAAAAGTGAAGTACGTGACGAGTGTGACGTTAGGAAAACATTAGGCATCATGGAGAGATTCTGTATGGGACCACCCAACCCAAACGAGTGCTGTGTGACGTGCTACCCGGCAGGTATTCACCGAGGTAGCCGGCTAGCTCAGTCGGTAGAGTGTCAGACTCTTAATCCCAGGGTCGTGGGTTCGAGCCAGACGCTGGGCGGAACGAAATTTTGTTCCGCTGCAGGTGTAAATTACCGTTTTTCTGATTAACGAGATTTAATGGAAATAGCAACTTTAAACTTTGCCTACGTCTCTGTCAGTCGCAAGGAAACTGTATTTGAAGGTGAAGGTGATTTTGTAGACATGTGTGAAAGACATTTTCTGAAATGCAAGTGTTGTTGTTTGGAGAGCACATCGGTTACGTGTCAGATGTGTAGCCAAGCAGTAATTTGTCGCCATAGCTGCAAATATTAGCCGGTAATATGAAGTGTTGTCAGCTAAAGTCTGATGATGCAGACGACCGTAAGGACGAAGTACCCAAGAGTACCGCTAGGCCGCGCCTCTTTAGCTCAGTGGTAGAGCACTGGTCTAATAAACCAGGGATCGTAAGTTCCATCCTCACAGGAGAAAGATGAATTTTAGAAATCAGTTGCGCGTCGTGGCCGTATAGCAAACAGTACCTGTGATGACGAACAATTAGCAACAGGCGTTTTTTTAAGAATTACTCTCAGATGCGATTAAGGCGAATGGCGCAGATAAAGCATTTGCCAAAGCGGTACAGCATAAGGTGGGACGAGGCAGTCTGAATTATATTTTATAGATGTATTTCTCACATATCTCAGAGCCTTTCGCGATATTCGTCGTCGTCGTCGTCGTCGACGACGTCGTCGCCGCTTCTGCAGAAGTAGCAAATGGCAATCGTAGCAAATGCGGCGAGGGACGCCCTGCCTTCGATTCCGAATGCACAAAGTGTGTGGTCTCGTTTCTCAGTCTATATTTTTTTTATTCGGTCTCGTCAGAGGTTGAATGTAACGAATTGGTGGGAAAGAGCAAGGGGCAGCGGCTGTGTAGAACGAAAACACAAATCCTCAGGGGTGTGAGCGTTTCGAGATGAGTCGTATACATGTAAATGTTGGTCGTCAGTGACTGTGTGGCCTAATGGATAAGGCGTCGGACTAAGGATCTGAAGATTACAGGTTCGAATGCTGTCACGCTTGTGTTTTTCCAGTTCTGAAAAAGAAACATAACGTTTTAATGTAGCAATTGAGCAGTACGAAACCGTCTGAATGTTGCTGTTGACCATTATTTGCTTGGAGATGCTCTTGAGCTTGAAACACACACAACAAGATCGGTGTTAACTAGCGAAATGGTCGGCAAAATGCCGACACAGCGAGTTTTGACTATCACTTGCACATCTAAAACAACGTCGGAAAGTAACTCGTTCGGCTTTTGAGTCACATAAAGAATGTGTGTTAATTTTGACGCCACTAGCTCTGCATGTTGTCATGCAATTTCTTTACCTCTCAGAAATGATTATGACATAAAAGTGAAGTACGTGACGAGTGTGACGTTAGGAAAACATTAGGCATCATGGAGAGATTCTGTATGGGACCACACAACCCAAACGAGTACTGTGTGACGTGCTACCCGGCAGGTATTCACCCAGGTAGCCGGCTAGCTCAGTCGGTAGAGTGTCAGACTCTTAATCCCAGGGTCGTGGGTTCGAGCCAGACGCTGGGCGGAACGGAATTTTGTTCCGCTGCAGGTGTAAATTACCGTTTTTCTGATTAACGAGATTTAATGGAAATAGCAACTTTAAACTTTGCCTACGTCTCTGTCAGTCGCAAGGAAACTGTATTTGAAGGTGAAGGTGATTTTGTAGACATGTGTGAAAGACATGTTCTGAAATGCAAGTGTCGTTGTTTGGAGAGCACATCGGTTACGTGTCAGATGTGTAGCCAAGCAGTAATTTGTCGCCATAGCTGCAAATATTAGCCGGTAATATGAAGTGTTGTCAGCTAAATTCTGATGATGCAGACGACCGTAAGGACGAAGTACCCAAGAGCACCGCTAGGCCGCGCGTCTTTAGCTCAGTGGTAGCGCCCTGGTCTAATAAACCAGGGGTCGTAAGTTCCATCCTCACAGGAGAAAGATGAATTTTGGAAATCAGTTGCGCGTCGTGGCCGTATAGCAAACAGTATCTGTGATGACGAACAATTAGCGACAGGCGTTTTTTTAAGAATTATTCTCAGATGCGATTAAGGCGAATGGCGCAGATAAAGCATTTGCCAAAGCGGTACAGCGTAAGGTGGGACGAGGCAGTCTGAGTTACATTTTATAGATGTATTTCTCACATATCTCAGAGCCTCTCGCGATATTCGTCGTCGTCGTCGTCGTCGTCGTCGTCGCCGCCGCCGCTTCTGCAGAAGTAGCAAATGGCAATCGTAGCAAATGCGGCGAGGGACGCCCTGCCTTCGATTCCGAATGCACAAAGTGTGTGGTCTCGTTTCTCAGTCTATATTTTTTATTCGGTCTCGTCAGAGGTTGAATGTAACGAATTGGTGGGAAAGAGCAAGGGGCAGCGGCTGTGTAGAACGAAAACACAAATCCTCAGGGGTGTGAGCGTTCGGAGATGAGTCGTATACATGTAAATGTTGGTCGTCAGTGACCGTGTGGCCTAATGGATAATGCGTCGGACTTCGGATCTGAAGATTACAGGTTCGAATTCTGTCACGCTTGTGTTTTTCCAGTTCTGAAAAAGAAACATAACGTTTTAATATAGCAATTGAGCAGTACGAAACCGTCTGAATGTTGCTGTTGACAATTTTTTGCTTGGAGATGCTCTTGAGCTTGAAACACACACAACAAGACCGGTGTTAACTAGCGAAATGGTCGGCAGAGTGCCGACACAGCGAGTTTTGACTATCACTTGCACATCTAAAACAACGTCGGAAAGTAACTCGTTCGGCTTTTGAGTCACATAAAGTATGTGTGTTAATTTTGACGCCACTAGCTCTGCATGTTGTCATGCAATTTCTTTACCTCTCAGAAATGATTATGACATAAAAGTGAAGTACGTGACGAGTGTGACGTTAGGAAAACATTAGGCATCATGGAGAGATTCTGTATGGGACCACACAACCCAAACGAGTACTGTGTGACGTGCTACCCGGCAGGTATTCACCGAGGTAGCCGGCTAGCTCAGTCGGTAGAGTGTCAGACTCTTAATCCCAGGGTCGTGGGTTCGAGCCAGACGCTGGGCGGAACGAAATTTTGTTCCGCTGCAGGTGTAAATTACCGTTTTTCTGATTAACGAGATTTAATGGAAATAGCAACTTTAAACTTTGCCTACGTCTCTGACAGTCGCAAGGAAACTGTATTTGAAGGTGAAGGTGATTTTGTAGACATGTGTGAAAGACATTTTCTGAAATGCAAGTGTTGTTGTTTGGAGAGCACATCGGTTACGTGTCAGATGTGTAGCCAAGCAGTAATTTGTCGCCATAGCTGCAAATATTAACCGGTAATATGAAGTGTTGTCAGCTAAAGTCTGATGATGCAGACGACCGTAAGGACGAAGTACCCAAGAGTACCGCTAGGCCGCGCGTCTTTAGCTCAGTGGTAGAGCACTGGTCTAATAAACCAGGGGTCGTAAGTTCCATCCTCACAGGAGAAAGATGAATTTTGGAAATCAGTTGCGCGTCGTGGCCGTATAGCAAACAGTACCTGTGATGACGAACAATTAGCAACAGGCGTTTTTTTAAGAATTACTCTCAGATGCGATTAAGGCTAATGGCGCAGATAAAGCATTTGCCAAATCGGTACAGCATAAGGTGGGACGAGGCAGTCTGAATTATATTTTATAGATGTATTTCTCACATATCTCAGAGCCTTTCGCGATATTCGTCGTCGTTGTCGTCGTCGTCGTCGTCGCCGCTTCTGCAGAAGTAACAAATGGCAATCGTAGCAAATGCGGCGAGGGACGCCCTGCCTTCGATTCCGAATGCACAAAGTGTGTGGTCTTGTTTCTCAGTCTATATTTGGTCGGTCTCGTCAGAGGTTGAATGTAACGAATGGGTGGGAAAGAGCAAGGGGCAGCGGCTGTGTAGAACGAAAACACAAATCCTCAGGGGTGTGAGCGTTTCGAGATGAGTCGTATACATGTAAATGTTGATCGTCAGTGACCGTGTGGCCTAATGGATAAGGCGTTGGACTTCGGATCTGAAGATTACAGGTTCGAATGCTGTCACGCTTTTGTTTTTCCAGTTCTGAAAAAGAAACATAACGTTTTAATGTAGCAATTGAGCAGTACGAAACCGTCTGAATGTTGCTGTTGACCATTTTTTGCTTGGAGATGCTCTTGAGCTTGAAACACACACAACAAGACCGGTGTTAACTAGCGAAATGGTCGGCAGGGTGCCGACACAGCGAGTTTTGACTATCACCTGCACATCTAAAACAACGTCGGAAAGTAACTCGTTCGGCTTTTGAGTCACATAAAGTATGTGTGTTAATTTTGACGCCACTAGCTCTGCATGTTGTCATGCAATTTCTTTACCTCTCAGAAATGATTATGACATAAAAGTGAAGTACGTGACGAGTGTGACGTTAGGAAAACATTAGGCATCATGGAGAGATTCTGTATGGGACCACCCAACCCAAACGAGTACTGTGTGACGTGCTACCCGGCAGGTATTCACCGAGGTAGCCGGCTAGCTCAGTCGGTAGAGTGTCAGACTCATAATCCCAGGGTCGTGGGTTCGAGCCAGACGCTGGGCGGAACGGAATTTTGTTCCGCTGCAGGTGTAAATTACCGTTTTTATGATTAACGAGATTTAATGGAAATAGCAACTTTAAACTTTGCCTACGTCTCTGTCAGTCGCAAGGAAACTGTATTTGAAGGTGTAGGTGATTTTGTAGACATGTGCGAAAGACATTTTCTGAAATGCAAGTGTTGTTGTTTGGAGAGCACATCGGTTACGTGTCAGATGTGTAGCCAAGCAGTAATTTGTCGCCATAGCTGCAAATATTAACCGGTAATATGAAGTGTTGTCAGCTAAAGTCTGATGATGCAGACGACCGTAAGGACGAAGTACCCAAGAGTACCGCTAGGCCGCGCGTCTTTAGCTCAGTGGTAGAGCACTGGTCTAATAAACCAGGGGTCGTAAGTTCCATCCTCACAGGAGAAAGATGAATTTTGGAAATCAGTTGCGCGTCGTGGCCGTATAGCAAACAGTACCTGTGATGACGAACAATTAGCAACAGGCGTTTTTTTAAGAATTACTCTCAGATGCGATTAAGGCGAATGGCGCAGATAATGCATTTGCCAAAGCGGTACAGCGTAAGGTGGGACGAGGCAGTCTGAGTTACATTTTATAGATGTATTTCTCACATATCTCAGAGCCTCTCGCGATATTCGTCGTCGTCGTCGTCGTCGTCGCCGTCGCCGCCGCCGCTTCTGCAGAAGTAGCAAATGGCAATCGTAGCAAATGCGGCGAGGGACGCCCTGCCTTCGATTCCGAATGCACAAAGTGTGTGGTCTCGTTTCTCAGTCTATATTTTTTATTCGGTCTCGTCAGAGGTTGAATGTAACGAATTGGTGGGAAAGAGCAAGGGGCAGCGGCTGTGTAGAACGAAAACACAAATCCTCAGGGGTGTGAGCGTTCGGAGATGAGTCGTATACATGTAAATGTTGGTCGTCAGTGACCGTGTGGCCTAATGGATAATGCGTCGGATTTCGGATCTGAAGATTACAGGTTCGAATTCTGTCACGCTTGTGTTTTTCCAGTTCTGAAAAAGAAACATAACGTTTTAATATAGCAATTGAGCAGTACGAAACCGTCTGAATGTTGCTGTTGACAATTTTTTGCTTGGAGATGCTCTTGAGCTTGAAACACACACAACAAGACCGGTGTTAACTAGCGAAATGGTCGGCAGAGTGCCGACACAGCGAGTTTTGACTATCACTTGCACATCTAAAACAACGTCGGAAAGTAACTCGTTCGGCTTTTGAGTCACATAAAGTATGTGTGTTAATTTTGACGCCACTAGCTCTGCATGTTGTCATGCAATTTCTTTACCTCTCAGAAATGATTATGACATAAAAGTGAAGTACGTGACGAGTGTGACGTTAGGAAAACATTAGGCATCATGGAGAGATTCTGTATGGGACCACACAACCCAAACGAGTACTGTGTGCCGTGCTACCCGCCAGGTATTCACCGAGGTAGCCGGCTAGCTCAGTCGGTAGAGTGTCAGACTCTTAATCCCAGGGTCGTGGGTTCGAGCCAGACGCTGGGCGGAACGAAATTTTGTTCCGCTGCAGGTGTAAATTACCGTTTTTCTGATTAACGAGATTTAATGGAAATAGCAACTTTAAACTTTGCCTACGTCTCTGTCAGTCGCAAGGAAACTGTATTTGAAGGTGAAGGTGATTTTGTAGACATGTGTGAAAGACATGTTCTGAAATGCAAGTGTTGTTGTTTGGAGAGCACATCGGTTACGTGTCAGATGTGTAGCCAAGCAGTAATTTGTCGCCATAGCTGCAAATATTAACCGGTAATATGAAGTGTTGTCAGCTAAAGTCTGATGATGCAGACGACCGTAAGGACGAAGTACCCAAGAGTACCGCTAGGCCGCGCGTCTTTAGCTCAGTGGTAGAGCACTGGTCTAATAAACCAGGGGTCGTAAGTTCCATCCTCACAGGAGAAAGATGAATTTTGGAAATCAGTTGCGCGTCGTGGCCGTATAGCAAACAGTACCTGTGATGACGAACAATTAGCAACAGGCGTTTTTTTAAGAATTACTCTCAGATGCGATTAAGGCTAATGGCGCAGATAAAGCATTTGCCAAATCGGTACAGCATAAGGTGGGACGAGGCAGTCTGAATTATATTTTATAGATGTATTTCTCACATATCTCAGAGCCTTTCGCGATATTCGTCGTCGTTGTCGTCGTCGTCGTCGTCGCCGCTTCTGCAGAAGTAACAAATGGCAATCGTAGCAAATGCGGCGAGGGACGCCCTGCCTTCGATTCCGAATGCACAAAGTGTGTGGGCTTGTTTCTCAGTCTATATTTGGTCGGTCTCGTCAGAGGTTGAATGTAACGAATGGGTGGGAAAGAGCAAGGGGCAGCGGCTGTGTAGAACGAAAACACAAATCCTCAGGGGTGTGAGCGTTTCGAGATGAGTCGTATACATGTAAATGTTGGTCGTCAGTGACCGTGTGGCCTAATGGATAAGGCGTTGGACTTCGGATCTGAAGATTACAGGTTTGAACGCATTCACGCTTTTGTTTTTCCAGTTCTTAAAAAGAAACATAACGTTTTAATGTAGCAATTGAGCAGTACGAAACCGTCTGAATGTTGCTGTTGACCATTTTTTGCTTGGAGATGCTCTTGAGCTTGAAACACACACAACAAGACCGGTGTTAACTAGCGAAATGGTCGGCAGGGTGCCGACACAGCGAGTTTTGACTATCACCTGCACATCTAAAACAACGTCGGAAAGTAACTCGTTCGGCTTTTGAGTCACATAAAGTATGTGTGTTAATTTTGACGCCACTAGCTCTGCATGTTGTCATGCAATTTCTTTACCTCTCAGAAATGATTATGACATAAAAGTGAAGTACGTGACGAGTGTGACGTTAGGAAAACATTAGGCATCATGGAGAGATTCTGTATGGGACCACCCAACCCAAACGAGTACTGTGTGACGTGCTACCCGGCAGGTATTCACCGAGGTAGCCGGCTAGCTCAGTCGGTAGAGTGTCGGACTCATAATCCCAGGGTCGTGGGTTCGAGCCAGACGCTGGGCGGAACGGAATGTTGTTCCGCTGCAGGTGTAAATTACCGTTTTTCTGATTAACGAGATTTAATGGAAATAGCAACTTTAAACTTTGCCTACGTCTCTGTCAGTCGCAAGGAAACTGTATTTGAAGGTGTAGGTGATTTTGTAGACATGTGCGAAAGACATTTTCTGAAATGCAAGTGTTGTTGTTTGGAGAGCACATCGGTTACGTGTCAGATGTGTAGCCAAGCAGTAATTTGTCGCCATAGCTGCAAATATTAACCGGTAATATGAAGTGTTGTCAGCTAAAGTCTGATGATGCAGACGACCGTAAGGACGAAGTACCCAAGAGTACCGCTAGGCCGCGCGTCTTTAGCTCAGTGGTAGAGCACTGGTCTAATAAACCAGGGGTCGTAAGTTCCATCCTCACAGGAGAAAGATGAATTTTGGAAATCAGTTGCGCGTCGTGGCCGTATAGCAAACAGTACCTGTGATGACGAACAATTAGCAACAGGCGTTTTTTTAAGAATTACTCTCAGATGCGATTAAGGCGAATGGCGCAGATAAAGCATTTGCCAAAGCGGTACAGCATAAGGTGGGACGAGGCAGTCTGTATTATATTTTATAGATGTATTTCTCACATATCTCAGAGCCTTTCGCGATATTCGTCGTCGTCGTCGTCGTCGTCGTCGTCGCCGCTTCTGCAGAAGTAACAAATGGCAATCGTAGCAAATGCGGCGAGGGACGCCCTGCCTTCGATTCCGAATGCACAAAGTGTGTGGTCTTGTTTCTCAGTCTATATTTCGTCGGTCTCGTCAGAGGTTGAATGTAACGAATGGGTGGGAAAGAGCAAGGGGCAGCGGCTGTGTAGAACGAAAACACAAATCCTCAGGGGTGTGAGCGTTTCGAGATGAGTCGTATACATGTATATGTTGGTCGTCAGTGACCGTGTGGCCTAATGGATAAGGCGTCGGACTTCGGATCTGAAGATTACAGGTTCGAACGCATTCACGCTTTTGTTTTTCCAGTTCTGATAAAGAAACATAACGTTTTAATGTAGCAATTGAGCAGTACGAAACCGTCTGAATGTTGCTGTTGACCATTTTTTGCTTGGAGATGCTCTTGAGCTTGAAACACACACAACAAGACCGGTGTTAACTAGCGAAATGGTCGGCAGAGTGCCGACACAGCGAGTTTTGACTATCACCTGCACATCTAAAACAACGTCGGAAAGTAACTCGTTCGGCTTTTGAGTCACATAAAGTATGTGTGTTAATTTTGACGCCACTAGCTCTGCATGTTGTCATGCAATTTCTTTACCTCTCAGAAATGATTATGACATAAAAGTGAAGTACGTGACGAGTGTGACGTTAGGAAAACATTAGGCATCATGGAGAGATTCTGTATGGGACCACCCAACCCAAACGAGTACTGTGTGACGTGCTACCCGGCAGGTATTCACCGATGTAGCCGGCTAGCTCAGTCGGTAGAGTGTCAGACTCTTAATCCCAGGGTCGTGGGTTCGAGCCAGACGCCGGGCGGAACGGAATTTTGTTCCGCTGCAGGTGTAAATTACCGTTTTTCTGATTAACGAGATTTAATGGAAATAGCAAATTTAAAACTTTGCCTACGTCTCTGTCAGTCGCAAGGAAACTGTATTTGAAGGTGAAGGTGATTTTGTAGACATGTGTGAAAGACATGTTCTGAAATGCAAGTGTTGTTGTTTGGAGAGCACATCGGTTACGTGTCATATGTGTAGCCAAGCAGTAATTTGTCGAAATAGCTGCAAATATTAGCCGGAAATATGAAGTGTTGTCAGCTAAAGTCTGATGATGCAGACGACCGTAAGGACGAAGTACCCAAGAGTACCGCTAGGCCGCGCGTCTTTAGCTCAGTGGTAGAGCACTGGTCTAATAAACCAGAGGTCGTAAGTTCCATCCTCACGGGAGAAAGATGAATTTTGGAAATCAGTTGCGCGTCGTGGCCGTATAGCAAACAGTATCTGTGATGACGAACAATTAGCGACAGGCGTTTTTTTAAGAATTACTCTCAGATGCGATTAAGGCGAATGGCGCAGATAAAGCATTTGCCAAAGCGGTACAGCGTAAGGTGGGACGAGGTAGTCTGAGTTACATTTTATAGATGTATTTCTCACATATCTCAGAGCCTCTCGCGATATACGTCGTCGTCGTCGTCGTCGTCGTCGTCGTCGTCGCTTCTGCAGAAGTAGCAAATGGCAATCGTAGCAAATGCGGCGAGGGATGCCCTGCCTTCGATTCCGAATGCACAAAGTGTGTGGTCTCGTTTCTCAGTCTATATTTTTTATTCGGTCTCGTCAGAGGTTGAATGTAACGAATGGGTGGGAAAGAGCAAGGGGCAGCGGCTGTGTAGAACGAAAACACAAATCCTCAGGGGGTGTGAGCGTTTCGAGATGAGTCGTATACATGTAAATGTTGGTCGTGAGTGACCGTGTGGCCTAATGGATAAGGCGTCGGACTTCGGATCTTAAGATTACAGGTTCGAATGCTGTCACGCTTGTGTTTTTCCAGTTCTGAAAAAGAAACATAACGTTTTAATGTAGCAATTGAGCAGTACGAAACCGTCTGAATGTTGCTGTTGACCATTTTTTGCTTGGAGATGCTCTTGAGCTTGAAACACACACAACAAGACCGGTGTTAACTAGCGAAATGGTCGGCAGAGTGCCGACACCGCGAGTTTTGACTATCACTTGCACATCTAAAACAACGTCGGGAAGTAACTCGTTCGGCTTTTGAGTCACATAAAGTATGTGTGTTAATTTTGACGCCACTAGCTCTGCATGTTGTCATGCAATTTCATTACCTCTCAGAAATGATTATGACATAAAAGTGAAGTACGTGACGAGTGTGACGTTAGGAAAACATTAGGCATCATGGAGAGATTCTGTATGGGACCACCCAACCCAAACGAGTACTGTGTGACGTGCTACCCGGCAGGTATTCACCGAGGTAGCCGGCTAGCTCAGTCGGTAGAGTGTCAGGCTCTTAATCCCAGGGTCGTGGGTTCGAGCCAGACGCTGGGCGGAACGGAATGTTGTTCCGCTGCAGGTGTAAATTACCGTTTTTCTGATTAACGAGATTTAATGGAAATAGCAACTTTAAACTTTGCCTACGTCTCTGTCAGTCGCAAGGAAACTGTATTTGAAGGTGAAGGTGATTTTGTACACATGTGTGAAAGACATGTTCTGAAATGCAAGTGTTGTTGTTTGGAGAGCACATCGGTTACGTGTCAGATGTGTAGCCAAGCAGTAATTTGTCGCCATAGCTGCAAATATTAGCCGGTAATATGAAGTGTTGTCAGCTAAAGTCTGATGATGCAGACGACCGTAAGGACGAAGTACCCAAGAGTACCGCTAGTCCGCGCCTCTTTAGATCAGTGGTAGAGCACTGGTCTAATAAACCAGGGCTCGTAAGTTCCATCCTCACAGGAGAAAGATGAATTTTGGAAATCAGTTGCCCGTCGTGGCCGTATAGCAAACAGTACCTGTGATGACGAACAATTAGCGACAGGCGTTTTTTTAAGAATTACTCTCAGATGCGATTAAGGCGAATGGCGCAGATAAAGCATTTGCCAAAGCGGTACAGCATAAGGTGGGACGAGGCAGTCTGAATTATATTTTATAGATGTATTTCTCACATATCTCAGAGCCTCTCGCGATATTCGTCGTCGTCGTCGTCGTCGTCGTCGTCGTCGTCGTCGTCGTCGCCGCCGCCGCCGCTTCTGCAGAAGTAGCAAATGGCAATCGTAGCAAATGCGGCGACGGACGCCCTGCCTTCGATTCCGAATGCACAAAGTGTGTGGTCTTGTTTCTCAGTCTATATTTGGTCGGTCTCGTCAGAGGTTGAATGTAACGAATGGGTGGGAAAGAGCAAGGGGCAGCGGCTGTGTAGAACGAAAACACAAATCCTCAGGGGTGTGAGCGTTTCGAGATGAGTCGTATACATGTAAATGTTGGTCGTCAGTGACCGTGTGGCCTAATGGATAAGGCGTCGGACTTCGGATCTGAAGATTACAGGTTCGAATGCTGTCACGCTTGTGTTTTTCCAGTTCTGAAAAAAAAAAACATAACGTTTTAATGTAGCAATTGAGCAGTACGAAACCGTCAGAATGTTGCTGTTGACAATTTTTTGCTTGGAGATGCTCTTGAGCTTGAAACACACACAACAAGACCGGTGTTAACTAGCGAAATGGTCGGCAGAGTGCCGACACAGCGAGTTTTGACTATCACTTGCACATCTAAAACAACGTCGGAAAGTAACTCGTTCGGCTTTTGAGTCACATAAAGTATGTGTGTTCATTTTGACGCCACTAGCTCTGCATGTTGTCATGCAATTTCATTACCTCTCAGAAATGATTATGACATAAAAGTGAAGTACGTGACGAGTGTGACGTTAGGAAAACATTAGGCATCATGGAGAGATTCTGTATGGGACCACCCAACCCAAACGAGTACTGTGTGACGTGCTACCCGGCAGGTATTCACCGAGGTAGCCGGCTAGCTCAGTCGGTAGAGTGTCAGGCTCTTAATCCCAGGGTCGTGGGTTCGAGCCAGACGCTGGGCGGAACGGAATGTTGTTCCGCTGCAGGTGTAAATTACCGTTTTTCTGATTAACGAGATTTAATGGAAATAGCAACTTTAAACTTTGCCTACGTCTCTGTCAGTCGCAAGGAAACTGTATTTGAAGGTGAAGGTGATTTTGTACACATGTGTGAAAGACATGTTCTGAAATGCAAGTGTTGTTGTTTGGAGAGCACATCGGTTACGTGTCAGATGTGTAGCCAAGCAGTAATTTGTCGCCATAGCTGCAAATATTAGCCGGTAATATGAAGTGTTGTCAGCTAAAGTCTGATGATGCAGACGACCGTAAGGACGAAGTACCCAAGAGTACCGCTAGTCCGCGCCTCTTTAGATCAGTGGTAGAGCACTGGTCTAATAAACCAGGGCTCGTAAGTTCCATCCTCACAGGAGAAAGATGAATTTTGGAAATCAGTTGCGCGTCGTGGCCGTATAGCAAACAGTACCTGTGATGACGAACAATTAGCGACAGGCGTTTTTTTAAGAATTACTCTCAGATGCGATTAAGGCGAATGGCGCAGATAAAGCATTTGCCAAAGCGGTACAGCATAAGGTGGGACGAGGCAGTCTGAATTATATTTTATAGATGTATTTCTCACATATCTCAGAGCCTCTCGCGATATTCGTCTTCGTCGTCGTCGTCGTCGTCGTCGTCGCCGCCGCCGCCGCCGCTTCTGCAGAAGTAGCAAATGGCAATCGTAGCAAATGCGGCGACGGACGCCCTGCCTTCGATTCCGAATGCACAAAGTGTGTGGTCTTGTTTCTCAGTCTATATTTGGTCGGTCTCGTCAGAGGTTGAATGTAACGAATGGGTGGGAAAGAGCAAGGGGCAGCGGCTGTGTAGAACGAAAACACAAATCCTCAGGGGTGTGAGCGTTTCGAGATGAGTCGTATACATGTAAATGTTGGTCGTCAGTGACCGTGTGGCCTAATGGATAAGGCGTCGGACTTCGGATCTGAAGATTACAGGTTCGAATGCTGTCACGCTTGTGTTTTTCCAGTTCTGAAAAAAAAAACATAACGTTTTAATGTAGCAATTGAGCAGTACGAAACCGTCAGAATGTTGCTGTTGACAATTTTTTGCTTGGAGATGCTCTTGAGCTTGAAACACACACAACAAGACCGGTGTTAACTAGCGAAATGGTCGGCAGAGTGCCGACACAGCGAGTTTTGACTATCACTTGCACATCTAAAACAACGTCGGAAAGTAACTCGTTCGGCTTTTGAGTCACATAAAGTATGTGTGTTAATTTTGACGCCACTAGCTCTGCATGTTGTCATGCAATTTCATTACCTCTCAGAAATGATTATGACATAAAAGTGAAGTACGTGACGAGTGTGACGTTAGGAAAACATTAGGCATCATGGAGAGATTCTGTATGGGACCACCCAACCCAAACGAGTACTGTGTGACGTGCTACCCGGCAGGTATTCACCGAGGTAGCCGGCTAGCTCAGTCGGTAGAGTGTCAGGCTCTTAATCCCAGGGTCGTGGGTTCGAGCCAGACGCTGGGCGGAACGGAATGTTGTTCCGCTGCAGGTGTAAATTACCGTTTTTCTGATTAACGAGATTTAATGGAAATAGCAACTTTAAACTTTGCCTACGTCTCTGTCAGTCGCAAGGAAACTGTATTTGAAAGTGAAGGTGATTTTGTACACATGTGTGAAAGACATGTTCTGAAATGCAAGTGTTGTTGTTTGGAGAGCACATCGGTTACGTGTCAGATGTGTAGCCAAGCAGTAATTTGTCGCCATAGCTGCAAATATTAGCCGGTAATATGAAGTGTTGTCAGCTAAAGTCTGATGATGCAGACGACCGTAAGGACGAAGTACCCAAGAGTACCGCTAGTCCGCGCCTCTTTAGATCAGTGGTAGAGCACTGGTCTAATAAACCAGGGCTCGTAAGTTCCATCCTCACAGGAGAAAGATGAATTTTGGAAATCAGTTGCGCGTCGTGGCCGTATAGCAAACAGTACCTGTGATGACGAACAATTAGCGACAGGCGTTTTTTTAAGAATTACTCTCAGATGCGATTAAGGCGAATGGCGCAGATAAAGCATTTGCCAAAGCGGTACAGCATAAGGTGGGACGAGGCAGTCTGAATTATATTTTATAGATGTATTTCTCACATATCTCAGAGCCTCTCGCGATATTCGTCGTCGTCGTCGTCGTCGTCGTCGTCGTCGCCGCCGCCGCCGCTTCTGCAGAAGTAGCAAATGGCAATCGTAGCAAATGCGGCGACGGACGCCCTGCCTTCGATTCCGAATGCACAAAGTGTGTGGTCTTGTTTCTCAGTCTATATTTGGTCGGTCTCGTCAGAGGTTGAATGTAACGAATGGGTGGGAAAGAGCAAGGGGCAGCGGCTGTGTAGAACGAAAACACAAATCCTCAGGGGTGTGAGCGTTTCGAGATGAGTCGTATACATGTAAATGTTGGTCGTCAGTGACCGTGTGGCCTAATGGATAAGGCGTCGGACTTCGGATCTGAAGATTACAGGTTCGAATGCTGTCACGCTTGTGTTTTTCCAGTTCTGAAAAAAAAAACATAACGTTTTAATGTAGCAATTGAGCAGTACGAAACCGTCAGAATGTTGCTGTTGACAATTTTTTGCTTGGAGATGCTCTTGAGCTTGAAACACACACAACAAGACCGGTGTTAACTAGCGAAATGGTCGGCAGAGTGCCGACACAGCGAGTTTTGACTATCACTTGCACATCTAAAACAACGTCGGAAAGTAACTCGTTCGGCTTTTGAGTCACATAAAGTATGTGTGTTCATTTTGACGCCACTAGCTCTGCATGTTGTCATGCAATTTCATTACCTCTCAGAAATGATTATGACATAAAAGTGAAGTACGTGACGAGTGTGACGTTAGGAAAACATTAGGCATCATGGAGAGATTCTGTATGGGACCACCCAACCCAAACGAGTACTGTGTGACGTGCTACCCGGCAGGTATTCACCGAGGTAGCCGGCTAGCTCAGTCGGTAGAGTGTCAGGCTCTTAATCCCAGGGTCGTGGGTTCGAGCCAGACGCTGGGCGGAACGGAATGTTGTTCCGCTGCAGGTGTAAATTACCGTTTTTCTGATTAACGAGATTTAATGGAAATAGCAACTTTAAACTTTGCCTACGTCTCTGTCAGTCGCAAGGAAACTGTATTTGAAGGTGAAGGTGATTTTGTACACATGTGTGAAAGACATGTTCTGAAATGCAAGTGTTGTTGTTTGGAGAGCACATCGGTTACGTGTCAGATGTGTAGCCAAGCAGTAATTTGTCGCCATAGCTGCAAATATTAGCCGGTAATATGAAGTGTTGTCAGCTAAAGTCTGATGATGCAGACGACCGTAAGGACGAAGTACCCAAGAGTACCGCTAGTCCGCGCCTCTTTAGATCAGTGGTAGAGCACTGGTCTAATAAACCAGGGCTCGTAAGTTCCATCCTCACAGGAGAAAGATGAATTTTGGAAATCAGTTGCGCGTCGTGGCCGTATAGCAAACAGTACCTGTGATGACGAACAATTAGCGACAGGCGTTTTTTTAAGAATTACTCTCAGATGCGATTAAGGCGAATGGCGCAGATAAAGCATTTGCCAAAGCGGTACAGCATAAGGTGGGACGAGGCAGTCTGAATTATATTTTATAGATGTATTTCTCACATATCTCAGAGCCTCTCGCGATATTCGTCGTCGTCGTCGTCGTCGTCGTCGTCGTCGCCGCCGCCGCCGCTTCTGCAGAAGTAGCAAATGGCAATCGTAGCAAATGCGGCGACGGACGCCCTGCCTTCGATTCCGAATGCACAAAGTGTGTGGTCTTGTTTCTCAGTCTATATTTGGTCGGTCTCGTCAGAGGTTGAATGTAACGAATGGGTGGGAAAGAGCAAGGGGCAGCGGCTGTGTAGAACGAAAACACAAATCCTCAGGGGTGTGAGCGTTTCGAGATGAGTCGTATACATGTAAATGTTGGTCGTCAGTGACCGTGTGGCCTAATGGATAAGGCGTCGGACTTCGGATCTGAAGATTACAGGTTCGAATGCTGTCACGCTTGTGTTTTTCCAGTTCTGAAAAAAAAAACATAACGTTTTAATGTAGCAATTGAGCAGTACGAAACCGTCAGAATGTTGCTGTTGACAATTTTTTGCTTGGAGATGCTCTTGAGCTTGAAACACACACAACAAGACCGGTGTTAACTAGCGAAATGGTCGGCAGAGTGCCGACACAGCGAGTTTTGACTATCACTTGCACATCTAAAACAACGTCGGAAAGTAACTCGTTCGGCTTTTGAGTCACATAAAGTATGTGTGTTCATTTTGACGCCACTAGCTCTGCATGTTGTCATGCAATTTCATTACCTCTCAGAAATGATTATGACATAAAAGTGAAGTACGTGACGAGTGTGACGTTAGGAAAACATTAGGCATCATGGAGAGATTCTGTATGGGACCACCCAACCCAAACGAGTACTGTGTGACGTGCTACCCGGCAGGTATTCACCGAGGTAGCCGGCTAGCTCAGTCGGTAGAGTGTCAGGCTCTTAATCCCAGGGTCGTGGGTTCGAGCCAGACGCTGGGCGGAACGGAATGTTGTTCTGCTGCAGGTGTAAATTACCGTTTTTCTGATTAACGAGATTTAATGGAAATAGCAACTTTAAACTTTGCCTACGTCTCTGTCAGTCGCAAGGAAACTGTATTTGAAGGTGAAGGTGATTTTGTACACATGTGTGAAAGACATGTTCTGAAATGCAAGTGTTGTTGTTTGGAGAGCACATCGGTTACGTGTCAGATGTGTAGCCAAGCAGTAATTTGTCGCCATAGCTGCAAATATTAGCCGGTAATATGAAGTGTTGTCAGCTAAAGTCTGATGATGCAGACGACCGTAAGGACGAAGTACCCAAGAGTACCGCTAGTCCGCGCCTCTTTAGATCAGTGGTAGAGCACTGGTCTAATAAACCAGGGCTCGTAAGTTCCATCCTCACAGGAGAAAGATGAATTTTGGAAATCAGTTGCGCGTCGTGGCCGTATAGCAAACAGTACCTGTGATGACGAACAATTAGCGACAGGCGTTTTTTTAAGAATTACTCTCAGATGCGATTAAGGCGAATGGCGCAGATAAAGCATTTGCCAAAGCGGTACAGCATAAGGTGGGACGAGGCAGTCTGAATTATATTTTATAGATGTATTTCTCACATATCTCAGAGCCTCTCGCGATATTCGTCGTCGTCGTCGTCGTCGTCGCCGCCGCCGCCGCTTCTGCAGAAGTAGCAAATGGCAATCGTAGCAAATGCGGCGAGGGACGCCCTGCCTTCGATTCCGAATGCACAAAGTGTGTGGTCTTGTTTCTCAGTCTATATTTGGTCGGTCTCGTCAGAGGTTGAATGTAACGAATGGGTGGGAAAGAGCAAGGGGCAGCGGCTGTGTAGAACGTAAACACAAATCCTCAGGGGTGTGAGCGTTTCGAGATGAGTCGTATACATGTAAATGTTGGTCTTGAGTGACCGTGTGGCCTAATGGATAAGGCGTCGGACTTCGGATCTTAAGATTACAGGTTCGAATGCTGTCACGCTTGTGTTTTTCCAGTTCTGAAAAAGAAACATAACGTTTTAATGTAGCAATTGAGCAGTACGAAACCGTCTGAATGTTGCTGTTGACCATTTTTTGCTTGGAGATGCTCTTGAGCTTGAAACACACACAACAAGACCGGTGTTAACTAGCGAAATGGTCGGCAGAGTGCCGACACAGCGAGTTTTGACTATCACTTGCACATCTAAAACAACGTCGGAAAGTAACTCGTTCGGCTTTTGAGTCACATAAAGTATGTGTGCTAATTTTGACGCCACTAGCTCTGCATGTTGTCATGCAATTTCTTTACCTCTCAGAAATGATTATGACATAAAAGTGAAGTACGTGACGAGTGTGACGTTAGGAAAACATTAGGCATCATGGAGAGATTCTGTATGGGACCACCCAACCCAAACGAGTACTGTGTTACGTGCTACCCGGCAGGTATTCACCGAGGTAGCCGGCTAGCTCAGTCAGTAGAGTGTCAGACTCTTAATCCCAGGGTCGTGGGTTCGAGCCAGACGCTGGGCGGAACGGAATTTTGTTCCGCTGCAGGTGTAAATTACCGTTTTTCTGATTAACGAGATTTAATGGAAATAGCAACTTTAAACTTTGCCTACGTCTCTGTCTGTCGCAAGGTAACTGTATTTCAAGGTGAAGGTGATTTTGTACACATGTGTGAAAGACATGTTCTGAAATGCAAGTGTTGTTGTTTGGAGAGCACATCGGTTACGTGTCAGATGTGTAGCCAAGCAGTAATTTGTCGCCATAGCTGCAAATATTAGCCGGTAATATGAAGTGTTGTCAGCTAAAGTCTGATGATGCAGACGACCGTAAGGACGAAGTACCCAAGAGTACCGCTAGGCCGCGCCTCTTTAGCTCAGTGGTAGAGCACTGGTCTAATAAACCAGGGGTCGTAAGTTCCATCCTCACAGGAGAAAGATGAAATTTGGAAATCAGTTGCGCGTCGTGGCCGTATGGCAAACAGTACCTGTGATGACGAACGATTAGCAACAGGCGTTTTTTTAAGAATTACTCTCAGATGCGATTAAGGCGAATGGCGCAGATAAAGCATTTGCCAAAGCGGTACAGCATAAGGTGGGACGAGGCAGTCTGAATTATATTTTATAGATGTATTTCTCACATATCTCAGAGCCTCTCGCGATATTCGTCGTCGTCGTCGTCGTCGTCGTCGTCGTCGTCGCCGCCGCCGCCGCTTCTGCAGAAGTAGCAAATGGCAATCGTAGCAAATGCGGCGAGGGACGCCCTGCCTTCGATTCCGAATGCACAAAGTGTGTGGTCTTGTTTCTCAGTCTATATTTGGTCGGTCTCGTCAGAGGTTGAATGTAACGAATGGGTGGGAAAGAGCAAGGGGCAGCGGCTGTGTAGAACGTAAACACAAATCCTCAGGGGTGTGAGCGTTTCGAGATGAGTCGTATACATGTAAATGTTGGTCTTGAGTGACCGTGTGGCCTAATGGATAAGGCGTCGGACTTCGGATCTTAAGATTACAGGTTCGAATGCTGTCACGCTTGTGTTTTTCCAGTTCTGAAAAAGAAACATAACGTTTTAATGTAGCAATTGAGCAGTACGAAACCGTCTGAATGTTGCTGTTGACCATTTTTTGCTTGGAGATGCTCTTGAGCTTGAAACACACACAACAAGACCGGTGTTAACTAGCGAAATGGTCGGCAGAGTGCCGACACAGCGAGTTTTGACTATCACTTGCACATCTAAAACAACGTCGGAAAGTAACTCGTTCGGCTTTTGAGTCACATAAAGTATGTGTGCTAATTTTGACGCCACTAGCTCTGCATGTTGTCATGCAATTTCTTTACCTCTCAGAAATGATTATGACATAAAAGTGAAGTACGTGACGAGTGTGACGTTAGGAAAACATTAGGCATCATGGAGAGATTCTGTATGGGACCACACAACCCAAACGAGTACTGTGTTACGTGCTACCCGGGAGGTATTCACCGAGGTAGCCGGCTAGCTCAGTCAGTAGAGTGTCAGACTCTTAATCCCAGGGTCGTGGGTTCGAGCCAGACGCTGGGCGGAACGGAATTTTGTTCCGCTGCAGGTGTAAATTACCGTTTTTCTGATTAACGAGATTTAATGGAAATAGCAACTTTAAACTTTGCCTACGTCTCTGTCAGTCGCAAGGTAACTGTATTTCAAGGTGAAGGTGATTTTGTACACATGTGTGAAAGACATGTTCTGAAATGCAAGTGTTGTTGTTTGGAGAGCACATCGGTTACGTGTCAGATGTGTAGCCAAGCAGTAATTTGTCGCCATAGCTGCAAATATTAGCCGGTAATATGAAGTGTTGTCAGCTAAAGTCTGATGATGCAGACGACCGTAAGGACGAAGTACCCAAGAGTACCGCTAGGCCGCGCCTCTTTAGCTCAGTGGTAGAGCACTGGTCTAATAAACCAGGGGTCGTAAGTTCCATCCTCACAGGAGAAAGATGAATTTTGGAAATCAGTTGCGCGTCGTGGCCGTATAGCAAACAGTACCTGTGATGACGAACGATTAGCAACAGGCGTTTTTTTAAGAATTACTCTCAGATGCGATTAAGGCGAATGGCGCAGATAAAGCATTTGCCAAAGCGGTACAGCATAAGGTGGGACGAGGCAGTCTGAATTATATTTTATAGATGTATTTCTCACATATCTCAGAGCCTTTCGCGATATTCGTCGTCGTCGTCGTCGTCGTCGTCGTCGCCGCTTCTGCAGAAGTAGCAAATGGCAATCGTAGCAAATGCGGCGACGGACGCCCTGCCTTCGATTCCGAATGCACAAAGTGTGTGGTCTTGTTTCTCAGTCTATATTTGGTCGGTCTCGTCAGAGGTTGAATGTAACGAATGGGTGGGAAAGAGCAAGGGGCAGCGGCTGTGTAGAACGAAAACACAAATCCTCAGGGGTGTGAGCGTTTCGAGATGAGTCGTATACATGTAAATGTTGGTCGTCAGTGACCGTGTGGCCTAATGGATAAGGCGTCGGACTTCGGATCTGAAGATTACAGGTTCGAATGCTGTCACGCTTGTGTTTTTCCAGTTCTGAAAAAAAAAACATAACGTTTTAATGTAGCAATTGAGCAGTACGAAACCGTCAGAATGTTGCTGTTGACAATTTTTTGCTTGGAGATGCTCTTGAGCTTGAAACACACACAACAAGACCTAGCGAAATGGTCGGCAGAGTGCCGACACAGCGAGTTTTGACTATCACTTGCACATCTAAAACAACGTCGGAAAGTAACTCGTTCGGCTTTTGAGTCACATAAAGTATGTGTGTTAATTTTGACGCCACTAGCTCTGCATGTTGTCATGCAATTTCATTACCTCTCAGAAATGATTATGACATAAAAGTGAAGTACGTGACGAGTGTGACGTTAGGAAAACATTAGGCATCATGGAGAGATTCTGTATGGGACCACCCAACCCAAACGAGTACTGTGTGACGTGCTACCCGGCAGGTATTCACCGAGGTAGCCGGCTAGCTCAGTCGGTAGAGTGTCAGGCTCTTAATCCCAGGGTCGTGGGTTCGAGCCAGACGCTGGGCGGAACGGAATGTTGTTCCGCTGCAGGTGTAAATTACCGTTTTTCTGATTAACGAGATTTAATGGAAATAGCAACTTTAAACTTTGCCTACGTCTCTGTCAGTCGCAAGGAAACTGTATTTGAAGGTGAAGGTGATTTTGTACACATGTGTGAAAGACATGTTCTGAAATGCAAGTGTTGTTGTTTGGAGAGCACATCGGTTACGTGTCAGATGTGTAGCCAAGCAGTAATTTGTCGCCATAGCTGCAAATATTAGCCGGTAATATGAAGTGTTGTCAGCTAAAGTCTGATGATGCAGACGACCGTAAGGACGAAGTACCCAAGAGTACCGCTAGTACGCGCCTCTTTAGATCAGTGGTAGAGCACTGGTCTAATAAACCAGTGGTCGTAAGTTCCATCCTCACAGGAGAAAGATGAATTTTGGAAATCAGTTGCGCGTCGTGGCCGTATAGCAAACAGTACCTGTGATGACGAACAATTAGCGACAGGCGTTTTTTTAAGAATTACTCTCAGATGCGATTAAGGCGAATGGCGCAGATAAAGCATTTGCCAAAGCGGTACAGCATAAGGTGGGACGAGGCAGTCTGAATTATATTTTATAGATGTATTTCTCACATATCTCAGAGCCTCTCGCGATATTCGTCGTCGTCGTCGTCGTCGTCGCCGCCGCCGCCGCTTCTGCAGAAGTAGCAAATGGCAATCGTAGCAAATGCGGCGACGGACGCCCTGCCTTCGATTCCGAATGCACAAAGTGTGTGGTCTTGTTTCTCAGTCTATATTTGGTCGGTCTCGTCAGAGGTTGAATGTAACGAATGGGTGGGAAAGAGCAAGGGGCAGCGGCTGTGTAGAACGTAAACACAAATCCTCAGGGGTGTGAGCGTTTCGAGATGAGTCGTATACATGTAAATGTTGGTCTTGAGTGACCGTGTGGCCTAATGGATAAGGCGTCGGACTTCGGATCTTAAGATTACAGGTTCGAATGCTGTCACGCTTGTGTTTTTCCAGTTCTGAAAAAGAAACATAACGTTTTAATGTAGCAATTGAGCAGTACGAAACCGTCTGAATGTTGCTGTTGACCATTTTTTGCTTGGAGATGCTCTTGAGCTTGAAACACACACAACAAGACCGGTGTTAACTAGCGAAATGGTCGGCAGAGTGCCGACACAGCGAGTTTTGACTATCACTTGCACATCTAAAACAACGTCGGAAAGTAACTCGTTCGGCTTTTGAGTCACATAAAGTATGTGTGCTAATTTTGACGCCACTAGCTCTGCATGTTGTCATGCAATTTCTTTACCTCTCAGAAATGATTATGACATAAAAGTGAAGTACGTGACGAGTGTGACGTTAGGAAAACATTAGGCATCATGGAGAGATTCTGTATGGGACCACACAACCCAAACGAGTACTGTGTTACGTGCTACCCGGGAGGTATTCACCGAGGTAGCCGGCTAGCTCAGTCAGTAGAGTGTCAGACTCTTAATCCCAGGGTCGTGGGTTCGAGCCAGACGCTGGGCGGAACGGAATTTTGTTCCGCTGCAGGTGTAAATTACCGTTTTTCTGATTAACGAGATTTAATGGAAATAGCAACTTTAAACTTTGCCTACGTCTCTGTCAGTCGCAAGGTAACTGTATTTCAAGGTGAAGGTGATTTTGTACACATGTGTGAAAGACATGTTCTGAAATGCAAGTGTTGTTGTTTGGAGAGCACATCGGTTACGTGTCAGATGTGTAGCCAAGCAGTAATTTGTCGCCATAGCTGCAAATATTAGCCGGTAATATGAAGTGTTGTCAGCTAAAGTCTGATGATGCAGACGACCGTAAGGACGAAGTACCCAAGAGTACCGCTAGGCCGCGCCTCTTTAGCTCAGTGGTAGAGCACTGGTCTAATAAACCAGGGGTCGTAAGTTCCATCCTCACAGGAGAAAGATGAATTTTGGAAATCAGTTGCGCGTCGTGGCCGTATAGCAAACAGTACCTGTGATGACGAACGATTAGCAACAGGCGTTTTTTTAAGAATTACTCTCAGATGCGATTAAGGCGAATGGCGCAGATAAAGCATTTGCCAAAGCGGTACAGCATAAGGTGGGACGAGGCAGTCTGAATTATATTTTATAGATGTATTTCTCACATATCTCAGAGCCTTTCGCGATATTCGTCGTCGTCGTCGTCGTCGTCGTCGTCGTCGCCGCTTCTGCAGAAGTAGCAAATGGCAATCGAAGCAAATGCGGCGACGGACGCCCTGCCTTCGATTCCGAATGCACAAAGTGTGTGGTCTTGTTTCTCAGTCTATATTTGGTCGGTCTCGTCAGAGGTTGAATGTAACGAATGGGTGGGAAAGAGCAAGGGGCAGCGGCTGTGTAGAACGAAAACACAAATCCTCAGGGGTGTGAGCGTTTCGAGATGAGTCGTATACATGTAAATGTTGGTCGTCAGTGACCGTGTGGCCTAATGGATAAGGCGTCGGACTTCGGATCTGAAGATTACAGGTTCGAATGCTGTCACGCTTGTGTTTTTCCAGTTCTGAAAAAAAAAAAAACATAACGCTTTAATGTAGCAATTGAGCAGTACGAAACCGTCAGAATGTTGCTGTTGACAATTTTTTGCTTGGAGATGCTCTTGAGCTTGAAACACACACAACAAGACCGGTGTTAACTAGCGAAATGGTCGGCAGAGTGCCGACACAGCGAGTTTTGACTATCACTTGCACATCTAAAACAACGTCGGAAAGTAACTCGTTCGGCTTTTGAGTCACATAAAGTATGTGTGTTAATTTTGACGCCACTAGCTCTGCATGTTGTCATGCAATTTCTTTACCTCTCAGAAATGATTATGACATAAAAGTGAAGTACGTGACGAGTGTGACTTTAGGAAAACATTAGGCATCATGGAGAGATTCTGTATGGGACCACCCAACCCAAACGAGTACTGTGTGACGTGCTACCCGGCAGGTATTCACCGAGGTAGCCGGCTAGCTCAGTCGGTAGAGTGTCAGATTCTTAATCCCAGGGTCGTGGGTTCGAGCCAGACGCTGGGCAGAACGGAATTTTGTTCCGCTGCAGGTGTAAATTACCGTTTTTCTGATTAACGAGATTTAATGGAAATAGCAACTTTAAACTTTGCCTACGTCTCTGTCAGTCGCAAGGAAACTGTATTTGAAGGTGAAGGTGATTTTGTACACATGTGTGAAAGACATGTTCTGAAATGCAAGTGTTGTTGTTTGGAGAGCACATCGGTTACGTGTCAGATGTGTAGCCAAGCAGTAATTTGTCGCCATAGCTGCAAATATTAGCCGGTAATATGAAGTGTTGTCAGCTAAAGTCTGATGATGCAGACGACCGTAAGGACGAAGTACCCAAGAGTACCGCTAGTCCGCGCCTCTTTAGCTCAGTGGTAGAGCACTGGTCTAATAAACCAGGGGTCGTAAGTTCCATCCTTACAGGAGAAAGATGAATTTTGGAAATCAGTTGCGCGTCGTGGCCGTATAGCAAACAGTACCTGTGATGACGAACAATTAGCGACAGGCGTTTTTTTAAGAATTACTCTCAGATGCGATTAAGGCGAATGGCGCAGATAAAGCATTTGCCAAAGCGGTACAGCATAAGGTGGGACGAGGCAGTCTGAATTATATTTTATAGATGTATTTCTCACATATCTCAGAGCCTCTCGCGATATTCGTCGTCGTCGTCGTTGTCGTCGTCGTCGTCGTCGCCGCTTCTGCAGAAGTAGCAAATGGCAATCGTAGCAAATGCGGCGAGGGACGCCCTGCCTTCGATTCCGAATGCACAAAGTGTGTGGTCTTGTTTCTCAGTCTATATTTGGTCGGTCTCGTCAGAGGTTGAATGTAACGAATGGGTGGGAAAGAGCAAGGGGCAGCGGCTGTGTAGAACGAAAACACAAATCCTCAGGGGTGTGAGCGTTTCGAGATGAGTCGTATACATGTAAATGTTGGTAGTCAGTGACCGTGTGGCCTAATGGCTAAGGCGTCGGACTTCGGATCTGAAGATTACAGGTTCGAACGCATTCACGCCTTTGTTTTTCCAGTTCTGATAAAGAAACATAACGTTTTAATGTAGCAATTGAGCAGTACGAAACCGTCTGAATGTTGCTGTTGACCATTTTTTGCTTGGAGATGCTCTTGAGCTTGAAACACACACAACAAGACCGGTGTTAACTAGCGAAATGGTCGGCAGAGTGCCGACACAGCGAGTTTTGACTATCACCTGCACATCTAAAACAAGGTCGTAAAGTAACTCGTTCGGCTTTTGAGTCACATAAAGTATGTGTGTTAATTTTGACGCCACTAGCTCTGCATGTTGTCATGCAATTTCTTTACCTCTCAGAAATGATTATGACATAAAAGTGAAGTACGTGACGAGTGTGACGTTAGGAAAACATTAGGCATCATGGAGAGATTCTGTATGGGACCACCCAACCCAAACGAGTACTGTGTGACGTGCTACCCGGCAGGTATTCACCGAGGTAGCCGGCTAGCTCAGTCGGTAGAGTGTCAGACTCTTAATCCCAGGGTCGTGGGTTCGAGCCAGACGCTGGGCAGAACGGAATTTTGTTCCGCTGCAGGTGTAAATTACCGTTTTTCTGATTAACGAGATTTAATGGAAATAGCAACTTTAAACTTTGCCTACGTCTCTGTCAGTCGCAAGGAAACTGTATTTGAAGGTGAAGGTGATTTTGTACACATGTGTGAAAGACATGTTCTGAAATGCAAGTGTTGTTGTTTGGAGAGCACATCGGTTACGTGTCAGATGTGTAGCCAAGCAGTAATTTGTCGCCATAGCTGCAAATATTAGCCGGTAATATGAAGTGTTGTCAGCTAAAGTCTGATGATGCAGACGACCGTAAGGACGAAGTACCCAAGAGTACCGCTAGTCCGCGCCTCTTTAGCTCAGTGGTAGAGCACTGGTCTAATAAACCAGGGGTCGTAAGTTCCATCCTCACAGGAGAAAGATGAATTTTGGAAATCAGTTGCGCGTCGTGGCCGTATAGCAAACAGTACCTGTGATGACGAACAATTAGCGACAGGCGTTTTTTTAAGAATTACTCTCAGATGCGATTAAGGCGAATGGCGCAGATAAAGCATTTGCCAAAGCGGTACAGCATAAGGTGGGACGAGGCAGTCTGAATTACATTTTATAGATGTATTTCTCACATATCTCAGAGCCTCTCGCGATATTCGTCGTCGTCGTCGTCGTCGTCGTCGTCGCAGCCGCCGCCGCTTCTGCAGAAGTAGCAAATGGCAATCGTAGCAAATGCGGCGAGGGACGCCCTGCCTTCGATTCCGAATGCACAAAGTGTGTGGTCTTGTTTCTCAGTCTATATTTGGTCGGTCTCGTCAGAGGTTGAATGTAACGAATGGGTGGGAAAGAGCAAGGGGCAGCGGCTGTGTAGAACGAAAACACAAATCCTCAGGGGTGTGAGCGTTTCCAGATGAGTCGTATACATGTAAATGTTGGTCTTGAGTGACCGTGTGGCCTAATGGATAAGGCGTCGGACTTCGGATCTTAAGATTACAGGTTCGAATGCTGTCACGCTTGTGTTTTTCCAGTTCTGAAAAAGAAACATAACGTTTTAATGTAGCAATTGAGCAGTACGAAACCGTCTGAATGTTGCTGTTGACCATTTTTTGCTTGGAGATGCTCTTGAGCTTGAAACACACACAACAAGACCGGTGTTAACTAGCGAAATGGTCGGCAGAGTGCCGACACAGCGAGTTTTGACTATCACTTGCACATCTAAAACAACGTCGGAAAGTAACTCGTTCGGCTTTTGAGTCACATAAAGTATGTGTGCTAATTTTGACGCCACTAGCTCTGCATGTTGTCATGCAATTTCTTTACCTCTCAGAAATGATTATGACATAAAAGTGAAGTACGTGACGAGTGTGACGTTAGGAAAACATTAGGCATCATGGAGAGATTCTGTATGGGACCACCCAACCCAAACGAGTACTGTGTTACGTGCTACCCGGCAGGTATTCACCGAGGTAGCCGGCTAGCTCAGTCAGTAGAGTGTCAGACTCTTAATCCCAGGGTCGTGGGTTCGAGCCAGACGCTGGGCGGAACGGAATTTTGTTCCGCTGCAGGTGTAAATTACCGTTTTTCTGATTAACGAGATTTAATGGAAATAGCAACTTTAAACTTTGCCTACGTCTCTGTCAGTCGCAAGGAAACTGTATTTGAAGGTGAAGGTGATTTTGTACACATGTGTGAAAGACATGTTCTGAAATGCAAGTGTTGTTGTTTGGAGAGCACATCGGTTACGTGTCAGATGTGTAGCCAAGCAGTAATTTGTCGCCATAGCTACAAATATTAGCCGGTAATATGAAGTGTTGTCAGCTAAAGTCTGATGATGCAGACGACCGTAAGGACGAAGTACCCAAGACTACCGCTAGTCCGCGCCTCTTTAGCTCAGTGGTAGAGCACTGGTGTAATAAACCAGGGGTCGTAAGTTCCATCCTCACAGGAGAAAGATGAATTTTGGTAATCAGTTGCGCGTCGTGGCCGTATAGCAAACAGTACCTGTGATGACGAACAATTAGCGACAGGCGTTTTTTTAAGAATTACTCTCAGATGCGATTAAGGCGAATGGCGCAGATAAAGCATTTGCCAAAGCGGTACAGCATAAGGTGGGACGAGGCAGTCTGAATTATATTTTATAGATGTGTTTCTCACATATCTCAGAGCCTCTCGCGATATTCGTCGTCGTCGTCGTCGTCGTCGTCGCCGCCGCCGCCGCTTCTGCAGAAGTAGCAAATGGCAATCGTAGCAAATGCGGCGAGGGACGCCCTGCCTTCGATTCCGAATGCACAAAGTGTGTGGTCTTGTTTCTCAGTCTATATTTGGTCGGTCTCGTCAGAGGTTGAATGTAACGAATGGGTGGGAAAGAGCAAGGGGCAGCGGCTGTGTAGAACGAAAACACAAATCCTCAGGGGTGTGAGCGTTTCGAGATGAGTCGTATACATGTAAATGTTGGTCGTCAGTGACTGTGTGGCCTAATGGATAAGGCGTCGGACTTCGGATCTGAAGATTACAGGTTCGAATGCTGTCACACTTGTGTTTTTCCAGTTCTGAAAAAGAAACATAACGTTTTAATGTAGCAATTGAGCAGTACGAAACTGTCTGAATGTTGCTGTTGACCATTTTTTGCTTGGAGATGCTCTTGAGCTTGAAACACACACAACAAGACCGGTGTTAACTAGCGAAATGGTCGGCAGAGTGCCGACACAGCGAGTTTTGACTGGCACTTGCACATCTAAAACAAGGTCGTAAAGTAACTCGTTCGGCTTTTGAGTCACATAAAGTATGTGTGTTAATTTTGACGCCACTAGCTCTGCATGTTGTCATGCAATTTCTTTACCTCTCAGAAATGATTATGACACAAAAGTGAAGTACGTGACGAGTGTGACGTTAGGAAAACATTAGGCATCATGGAGAGATTCTGTATGGGACCACCCAACCCAAACGAGTATTGTGTGACGTGCTACCCGGCAGGTATTCACCGAGGTAGCCGGCTAGCTCAGTCGGTAGAGTGTCAGACTCTTAATCCCAGGGTTGTGGGTTCGAGCCAGACGCTGGGCGGAACGGAATTTTGTTCCGCTGCAGGTGTAAATTACCGTTTTTCTGATTAACGAGATTTAATGGAAATAGCAACTTTAAACTTTGCCTACGTCTCTGTCAGTCGCAAGGAAACTGTATTTGAAGGTGAAGGTGATTTTGTAGACATGTGTGAAAGACATGTTCTGAAATGCAAGTGTTGTTGTTTGGAGAGCACATAGGTTACGTGTCAGATGTGTAGCCAAGCAGTAATTTGTCGAAATAGCTGCAAATATTAGCCGGTAATATGAAGTGTTGTCAGCTAAAGTCTGATGATGCAGACGACCGTAAGGACGAATTACCCAAGAGCACCGCTGGGCCGCGCCTCTTTAGCTCAGTAGTAGAGCACTGGTCTAATAAACCAGGGGTCGTAAGTTCCATCCTCACAGGAGAAAGATGAATTTTGGAAATCAGTTGCGCGTCGTGGCCGTATAGCAAACAGTACCTGTGATGACGAACAATTAGCGACAGGCGTTTTTTTAAGAATTACTCTCAGATGCGATTAAGGCGAATGGGGCAGATAAAGCATTTGCCAAAGCGGTACAGCATAAGGTGGGACGAGGCAGTCTGATTTATATTTTATAGATGTATTTCTCACATATCTCAGAGCCTCTCGCGATATTCGTCGTCGTCGTCGTCGTCTCCGCCGCCGCTTCTGCAGAAGTAGCAAATGGCAATCGTAGCAAATGCGGCGAGGGACGCCCTGCCTTCGATTCCGAATGCACAAAGTGTGTGGTCTTGTTTCTCAGTCTATATTTGGTCGGTCTCGTCAGAGGTTGAATGTAACGAATGGGTGGGAAAGAGCAAGGGGCAGCGGCTGTGTAGAACGAAAACACAAATCCTCAGGGGTGTGAGCGTTTCGAGATGAGTCGTATACATGTAAATGTTGGTCTTGAGTGACCGTGTGGCCTAATGGATAAGGCGTCGGACTTCGGATCTTAAGATTACAGGTTCGAATGCTGTCACGCTTGTGTTTTTCCAGTTCTGAAAAAGAAACATAACGTTTTAATGTAGCAATTGAGCAGTACGAAACCGTCTGAATGTTGCTGTTGACCATTTTTTGCTTGGAGATGCTCTTGAGCTTGAAACACACACAACAAGACCGGTGTTAACTAGCGAAATGGTCGGCAGAGTGCCGACACAGCGAGTTTTGACTATCACTTGCACATCTAAAACAACGTCGGAAAGTAACTCGTTCGGCTTTTGAGTCACATAAAGTATGTGTGCTAATTTTGACGCCACTAGCTCTGCATGTTGTCATGCAATTTCTTTACCTCTCAGAAATGATTATGACATAAAAGTGAAGTACGTGACGAGTGTGACGTTAGGAAAACATTAGGCATCATGGAGAGATTCTGTATGGGACCACCCAACCCAAACGAGTACTGTGTTACGTGCTACCCGGCAGGTATTCACCGAGGTAGCCGGCTAGCTCAGTCAGTAGAGTGTCAGACTCTTAATCCCAGGGTCGTGGGTTCGAGCCAGACGCTGGGCGGAACGGAATTTTGTTCCGCTGCAGGTGTAAATTACCGTTTTTCTGATTAACGAGATTTAATGGAAATAGCAACTTTAAACTTTGCCTACATCTCTGTCAGTCGCAAGGAAACTGTATTTGAAGGTGAAGGTGATTTTGTACACATGTGTGAAAGACATGTTCTGAAATGCAAGTGTTGTTGTTTGGAGAGCACATAGGTTACGTGTCAGATGTGTAGCCAAGCAGTAATTTGTCGCCATAGCTACAAATATTAGCCGGTAATATGAAGTGTTGTCAGCTAAAGTCTGATGATGCAGACGACCGTAAGGACGAAGTACCCAAGAGTACCGCTAGTCCGCGCCTCTTTAGCTCAGTGGTAGAGCACTGGTCTAATAAACCAGGGGTCGTAAGTTCCATCCTCACAGGAGAAAGATGAATTTTGGAAATCAGTTGCGCGTCGTGGCCGTGTAGCAAACAGTACCTGTGATGACGAACAATTAGCGACAGGCGTTTTTTTAAGAATTACTCTCAGATGCGATTAAGGCGAATGGCGCAGATAAAGCATTTGCCAAAGCGGTACAGCATAAGGTGGGACGAGGCAGTCTGAGTTACATTTTATAGATGTATTTCTCACATATCTCAGAGCCTCTCGCGATATTCGTCGTCGTCGTCGTCGTCGTCGTCGCCGCCGCCGCCGCTTCTGCAGAAGTAGCAAATGGCAATCGTAGCAAATGCGGCGAGGGACGCCCTGCCTTCGATTCCGAATGCACAAAGTGTGTGGTCTTGTTTCTCAGTCTATATTTGGTCGGTCTCGTCAGAGGTTGAATGTAACGAATGGGTGGGAAAGAGCAAGGGGCAGCGGCTGTGTAGAACGAAAACACAAATCCTCAGGGGTGTGAGCGTTTCGAGATGAGTCGTATACATGTAAATGTTGGTCGTCAGTGACTGTGTGGCCTAATGGATAAGGCGTCGGACTTCGGATCTGAAGATTACAGGTTCGAATGCTGTCACACTTGTGTTTTTCCAGTTCTGAAAAAGAAACATAACGTTTTAATGTAGCAATTGAGCAGTACGAAACTGTCTGAATGTTGCTGTTGACCATTTTTTGCTTGGAGATGCTCTTGAGCTTGAAACACACACAACAAGACCGGTGTTAACTAGCGAAATGGTCGGCAGAGTGCCGACACAGCGAGTTTTGACTGGCACTTGCACATCTAAAACAAGGTCGTAAAGTAACTCGTTCGGCTTTTGAGTCACATAAAGTATGTGTGTTAATTTTGACGCCACTAGCTCTGCATGTTGTCATGCAATTTCTTTACCTCTCAGAAATGATTATGACACAAAAGTGAAGTACGTGACGAGTGTGACGTTAGGAAAACATTAGGCATCATGGAGAGATTCTGTATGGGACCACCCAACCCAAACGAGTATTGTGTGACGTGCTACCCGGCAGGTATTCACCGAGGTAGCCGGCTAGCTCAGTCGGTAGAGTGTCAGACTCTTAATCCCAGGGTTGTGGGTTCGAGCCAGACGCTGGGCGGAACGGAATTTTGTTCCGCTGCAGGTGTAAATTACCGTTTTTCTGATTAACGAGATTTAATGGAAATAGCAACTTTAAACTTTGCCTACGTCTCTGTCAGTCGCAAGGAAACTGTATTTGAAGGTGAAGGTGATTTTGTAGACATGTGTGAAAGACATGTTCTGAAATGCAAGTGTTGTTGTTTGGAGAGCACATAGGTTACGTGTCAGATGTGTAGCCAAGCAGTAATTTGTCGAAATAGCTGCAAATATTAGCCGGTAATATGAAGTGTTGTCAGCTAAAGTCTGATGATGCAGACGACCGTAAGGACGAATTACCCAAGAGCACCGCTGGGCCGCGCCTCTTTAGCTCAGTAGTAGAGCACTGGTCTAATAAACCAGGGGTCGTAAGTTCCATCCTCACAGGAGAAAGATGAATTTTGGAAATCAGTTGCGCGTCGTGGCCGTATAGCAAACAGTACCTGTGATGACGAACAATTAGCGACAGGCGTTTTTTTAAGAATTACTCTCAGATGCGATTAAGGCGAATGGGGCAGATAAAGCATTTGCCAAAGCGGTACAGCATAAGGTGGGACGAGGCAGTCTGATTTATATTTTATAGATGTATTTCTCACATATCTCAGAGCCTCTCGCGATATTCGTCGTCGTCGTCGTCGTCTCCGCCGCCGCTTCTGCAGAAGTAGCAAATGGCAATCGTAGCAAATGCGGCGAGGGACGCCCTGCCTTCGATTCCGAATGCACAAAGTGTGTGGTCTTGTTTCTCAGTCTATATTTGGTCGGTCTCGTCAGAGGTTGAATGTAACGAATGGGTGGGAAAGAGCAAGGGGCAGCGGCTGTGTAGAACGAAAACACAAATCCTCAGGGGTGTGAGCGTTTCGAGATGAGTCGTATACATGTAAATGTTGGTCTTGAGTGACCGTGTGGCCTAATGGATAAGGCGTCGGACTTCGGATCTTAAGATTACAGGTTCGAATGCTGTCACGCTTGTGTTTTTCCAGTTCTGAAAAAGAAACATAACGTTTTAATGTAGCAATTGAGCAGTACGAAACCGTCTGAATGTTGCTGTTGACCATTTTTTGCTTGGAGATGCTCTTGAGCTTGAAACACACACAACAAGACCGGTGTTAACTAGCGAAATGGTCGGCAGAGTGCCGACACAGCGAGTTTTGACTATCACTTGCACATCTAAAACAACGTCGGAAAGTAACTCGTTCGGCTTTTGAGTCACATAAAGTATGTGTGCTAATTTTGACGCCACTAGCTCTGCATGTTGTCATGCAATTTCTTTACCTCTCAGAAATGATTATGACATAAAAGTGAAGTACGTGACGAGTGTGACGTTAGGAAAACATTAGGCATCATGGAGAGATTCTGTATGGGACCACCCAACCCAAACGAGTACTGTGTTACGTGCTACCCGGCAGGTATTCACCGAGGTAGCCGGCTAGCTCAGTCAGTAGAGTGTCAGACTCTTAATCCCAGGGTCGTGGGTTCGAGCCAGACGCTGGGCGGAACGGAATTTTGTTCCGCTGCAGGTGTAAATTACCGTTTTTCTGATTAACGAGATTTAATGGAAATAGCAACTTTAAACTTTGCCTACATCTCTGTCAGTCGCAAGGAAACTGTATTTGAAGGTGAAGGTGATTTTGTACACATGTGTGAAAGACATGTTCTGAAATGCAAGTGTTGTTGTTTGGAGAGCACATAGGTTACGTGTCAGATGTGTAGCCAAGCAGTAATTTGTCGCCATAGCTACAAATATTAGCCGGTAATATGAAGTGTTGTCAGCTAAAGTCTGATGATGCAGACGACCGTAAGGACGAAGTACCCAAGAGTACCGCTAGTCCGCGCCTCTTTAGCTCAGTGGTAGAGCACTGGTCTAATAAACCAGGGGTCGTAAGTTCCATCCTCACAGGAGAAAGATGAATTTTGGAAATCAGTTGCGCGTCGTGGCCGTGTAGCAAACAGTACCTGTGATGACGAACAATTAGCGACAGGCGTTTTTTTAAGAATTACTCTCAGATGCGATTAAGGCGAATGGCGCAGATAAAGCATTTGCCAAAGCGGTACAGCATAAGGTGGGACGAGGCAGTCTGAATTATATTTTATAGATGTATTTCTCACATATCTCAGAGCCTCTCGCGATATTCGTCGTCGTCGTCGTCGTCGTCGTCGTCGCCGCCGCCGCCGCTTCTGCAGAAGTAGCAAATGGCAATCGTAGCAAATGCGGCGAGGGACGCCCTGCCTTCGATTCCGAATGCACAAAGTGTGTGGTCTTGTTTCTCAGTCTATATTTGGTCGGTCTCGTCAGAGGTTGAATGTAACGAATGGGTGGGAAAGAGCAAGGGGCAGCGGCTGTGTAGAACGAAAACACAAATCCTCAGGGGTGTGAGCGTTTCGAGATGAGTCGTATACATGTAAATGTTGGTCGTCAGTGACTGTGTGGCCTAATGGATAAGGCGTCGGACTTCGGATCTGAAGATTACAGGTTCGAATGCTGTCACACTTGTGTTTTTCCAGTTCTGAAAAAGAAACATAACGTTTTAATGTAGCAATTGAGCAGTACGAAACTGTCTGAATGTTGCTGTTGACCATTTTTTGCTTGGAGATGCTCTTGAGCTTGAAACACACACAACCAGACCGGTGTTAACTAGCGAAATGGTCGGCAGAGTGCCGACACAGCGAGTTTTGACTGGCACTTGCACATCTAAAACAAGGTCGTAAAGTAACTCGTTCGGCTTTTGAGTCACATAAAGTATGTGTGTTAATTTTGACGCCACTAGCTCTGCATGTTGTCATGCAATTTCTTTACCTCTCAGAAATGATTATGACACAAAAGTGAAGTACGTGACGAGTGTGACGTTAGGAAAACATTAGGCATCATGGAGAGATTCTGTATGGGACCACCCAACCCAAACGAGTATTGTGTGACGTGCTCCCCGGCAGGTATTCACCGAGGTAGCCGGCTAGCTCAGTCGGTAGAGTGTCAGACTCTTAATCCCAGGGTTGTGGGTTCGAGCCAGACGCTTGGCGGAACGGAATTTTGTTCCGCTGCAGGTGTAAATTACCGTTTTTCTGATTAACGAGATTTAATGGAAATAGCAACTTTAAACTTTGCCTACGTCTCTGTCAGTCGCAAGGAAACTGTATTTGAAGGTGAAGGTGATTTTGTAGACATGTGTGAAAGACATGTTCTGAAATGCAAGTGTTGTTGTTTGGAGAGCACATAGGTTACGTGTCAGATGTGTAGCCAAGCAGTAATTTGTCGAAATAGCTGCAAATATTAGCCGGTAATATGAAGTGTTGTCAGCTAAAGTCTGATGATGCAGACGACCGTAAGGACGAATTACCCAAGAGCACCGCTGGGCCGCGCCTCTTTATCTCAGTAGTAGAGCACTGGTCTAATAAACCAGGGGTCGTAAGTTCCATCCTCACAGGAGAAAGATGAATTTTGGAAATCAGTTGCGCGTCGTGGCCGTATAGCAAACAGTACCTGTGATGACGAACAATTAGCGACAGGCGTTTTTTTAAGAATTACTCTCAGATGCGATTAAGGCGAATGGGGCAGATAAAGCATTTGCCAAAGCGGTACAGCATAAGGTGGGACGAGGCAGTCTGATTTATATTTTATAGATGTATTTCTCACATATCTCAGAGCCTCTCGCGATATTCGTCGTCGTCGTCGTCGTCGCCGCCGCCGCTTCTGCAGAAGTAGCAAATGGCAATCGTAGCAAATGCGGCGAGGGACGCCCTGCCTTCGATTCCGAATGCACAAAGTGTGTGGTCTTGTTTCTCAGTCTATATTTGGTCGGTCTCGTCAGAGGTTGAATGTAACGAATGGGTGGGAAAGAGCAAGGGGCAGCGGCTGTGTAGAACGAAAACACAAATCCTCAGGGGTGTGAGCGTTTCGAGATGAGTCGTATACATGTAAATGTTGGTCGTCAGTGACTGTGTGGCCTAATGGATAAGGCGTCGGACTTCGGATCTGAAGATTACAGGTTCGAATGCTGTCACGCTTGTGTTTTTCCAGTTCTGAAAAAGAAACATAACGTTTTAATGTAGCAATTGAGCAGTACGAAACCGTCTGAATGTTGCTGTTGACCATTTTTTGCTTGGAGATGCTCTTGAGCTTGAAACACACACAACAAGACCGGTGTTAACTAGCGAAATGGTCGGCAGAGTGCCGACACAGCGAATTTTGACTATCACTTGCACATCTAAAACAACGTCGGAAAGTAACTCGTTCGGCTTTTGAGTCACATAAAGTATGTGTGTTAATTTTGACGCCACTAGCTCTGCTTGTTGTCATGCAATTTCTTTACCTCTCAGAAATGATTATGACATAAAAGTGAAGTACGTGACGAGTGTGACGTTAGGAAAACATTAGGCATCATGGAGAGATTCTGTATGGGACCACCCAACACAAACGAGTACTGTGTGACGTGCTACCCAGCAGGTATTCACCGAGGTAGCCGGCTAGCTCAGTCGGTAGAGCGTCAGACTCTTAATCCCAGGGTCGTGGGTTCGAGCCAAACGCTGGGCGGAACGGAATTTTGTTTCGCTGCAGGTGTAAATTACCGTTTTTCTGATTAACGAGATTTAATGGAAATAGCAACTTTAAACTTTGCCTACGTCTCTGTCAGTCGCAAGGAAACTGTATTTGAAGGTGAAGGTGATTTTGTAGACATGTGTGAAAGACATTTTCTGAAATGCAAGTGTTGTTGTTTGGAGAGCACATCGGTTACGTGTCAGATGTGTAGCCAAGCAGTAATTTGTCGCCATAGCTGCCAATATTAGCCGGTAATATGAAGTGTTTGTCAGCTAAAGTCTGATGATGCAGACGACCGTAAGGACGAAGAACCCAAGAGCACTGAACACGCGATCTAGTGTAGCTCAGTGGTAGAGCACTGGTCTAAGAAACCAGGGGTCGTAAGTTCCATCCTCACAGGAGAAAGATGAATTTTGGAAATCAGTTGCTCGTCGTGGCCGTATAGCAAACAGTACCTGTGATGACGAACAATTAGCGACAGGCGTTTTTTTAAGAATTACTCTCAGATGCGATTAAGGCGAATGGGGCAGATAAAGCATTTGCCAAAGCGGTACAGCATAAGGTGGGACGAGGCAGTCTGAATTTTATTTTATAGATGTATTTCTCACATATCTCAGAGCCTCTCGCGATATTCGTCGTCGTCGTCGTCGTCGTCGTCGTCGCCGCCGCCGCTTCTGCAGAAGTAGCAAATGGGCATCGTAGCAAATGCGGCGAGGGACGCCCTGCATTCGATTCCGAATGCACAAAGTGTGTGGTCTTGTTTCTCAGTCTATATTTGGTCGGTCTCGTCAGAGGTTGAATGTAACGAATGGGTGGGAAAGAGCAAGGGGCAGCGGCTGTGTAGAACGAAAACACAAATCCTCAGGGGTGTGAGCGTTTCGAGATGAGTCGTATACATGTAAATGTTGGTCGTCAGTGACTGTGTGGCCTAATGGATAAGGCGTCGGACTTCGGATCTGAAGATTGCAGGTTCCAATGCTGTCACGCTTGTGTTTTTCCAGTTCTGAAAAAGAAACATAACGTTTTAATGTAGCAATTGAGCAGTACGAAACTGTCTGAATGTTGCTGTTGACCATTTTTTGCTTGGAGATGCTCTTGAGCTTGAAACACACACAACAAGACCGGTGTTAACTAGCGAAATGGTCGGCAGAGTGCCGACACAGCGAGTTTTGACTGGCACTTGCACATCTAAAACAAGGTCGTAAAGTAACTCGTTCGGCTTTTGAGTCACATAAAGTATGTGTGTTAATTTTGACGCCACTAGCTCTGCATGTTGTCATGCAATTTCTTTACCTCTCAGAAATGATTATGACACAAAAGTGAAGTACGTGACGAGTGTGACGTTAGGAAAACATTAGGCATCATGGAGAGATTCTGTATGGGACCACCCAACCCAAACGAATATTGTGTGACGTGCTACCCGGCAGGTATTCACCGAGGTAGCCGGCTAGCTCAGTCGGTAGAGTGTCAGACTCTTAATCCCAGGGTCGTGGGTTCGAGCCAGACGCTGGGCGGAACGGAATTTTGTTCCGCAGCAGGTGTAAATTACCGTTTTTCTGATTAACGAGATTTAATGGAAATAGCAACTTTAAACTTTGCCTACGTCTCTGTCAGTCGCAAGGAAACTGTATTTGAAGGTGAAGGTGATTTTGTAGACATGTGTGAAAGACATTTTCTGAAATGCAAGTGTTGTTGTTTGGAGAGCACATCGGTTACGTGTCAGATGTGTAGCCAAGCAGTAATTTGTCGCCATAGCTGCAAATATTAGCCGGTAATATGAAGTGTTGTCAGCTAAAGTCTGATGATGCAGACGACCGTAAGGACGAAGAACCCAAGAGCACCGCTAGGCCGCGCCTCTTTAGCTCAGTGGTAGAGCACTGGTCTAATAAACCAGGGGTCGTAAGTTCCATCCTCACAGGAGAAAGATGAATTTTGGAAATCAGTTGCGCGTCGTGGCCGTATAGCAAACAGTACCTGTGATGACGAACAATTAGCGACAGGCGTTTTTTTAAGAATTACTCTCAGATGCGATTAAGGCGAATGGGGCAGATAAAGCATTTGCCAAAGCGGTACAGCATAAGGTGGGACGAGGCAGTCTGAATTTTATTTTATAGATGTATTTCTCACATATCTCAGAGCCTCTCGCGATATTCGTCGTCGTCGTCGTCGTCGTCGTCGTCGTCGTCGTCGCCGCCGCCGCTTCTGCAGAAGTAGCAAAGGGCAATCGTAGCAAATGCGGCGAGGGACGCCCTGCATTCGATTCCGAATGCACAAAGTGTGTGGTCTTGTATCTCAGTCTATATTTGGTCGGTCTCGTCAGAGGTTGAATGTAACGAATGGGTGGGAAAGAGCAAGGGGCAGCGGCTGTGTAGAACGAAGACACAAATCCTCAGGGGTGTGAGCGTTTCGAGATGAGTCGTATACATGTAAATGTTGGTTGTCAGTGACTGTGTGGCCTAATGGATAAGGCGTCGGACTTCGGATCTGAAGATTACAGGTTCGAATGCTGTCACGCTTGTTTTTTTCCAGTTCTTATAAAGATACATAACGTTTTAATGTAGCAATTGAGCAGTACGAAACCGTCAGAATGTTGCTGTTTGACCATTTTTTGCTTGGAGATGCTCTTGAGCTTGAAACACACACAACAAGACCGGTGTTAACTAGCGAAATGGTCGGCAGAGTGCCGACACAGCGAGTTTTGACTATCACTTGCACATCTAAAACAACGTCCGAAAGAAACTCGTTCGGCTTTTGAGTCACATAAAGTATGTGTGTTAATTTTGACGCCACTAGCTCTGCATGTTGTCATGCAATTTCTTTACCTCTCAGAAATGATTATGACATAAAAGTGAAGTACGTGACGAGTGTGACGTTAGGAAAACATTAGGCATCATGGAGAGATTCTGTATGGGACCACCCAACCCAAACGAGTACTGTGTGACGTGCTACCCGGCAGGTATTCACCGAGGTAGCCGGCTAGCTCAGTCGGTAGAGTGTCAGACTCTTAATCCCAGGGTCGTGGGTTCGAGCCAGACGCTGGGCGGAACGGAATTTTGTTCCGCTGCAGGTGTAAATTACCGTTTTTCTGATTAACGAGATTTAATGGAAATAGCAACTTTAAACTTTGCCTACGTCTCTGTCAGTCGCAATGAAACTGTATTTGAAGGTGAAGGTGATTTTGTAGACATGTGTGAAAGACATGTTCTTAAATGCAAGTGTTGTTGTTTGGAGAGCACATAGGTTACGCGTCAGATGTGTAGCCAAGCAGTAATTTGTCGAAATAGCTGCAAATATTAGCCGGTAACATGAAGTGTTGTCAGCTAAAGTCTGATGATGCAGACGACTGTAAGGACGAAGTACCCAAGAGCACCGATAGGCCCCGCGTCTTTAGCTCAGTGGTAGAGCACTGGTCTAATAAACCAGGGGTCGTAAGTTCCATCCTCACAGGAGAAAGATGAATTTTGGAAATCAGTTGCGCGTCGTGGCCGTATAGCAAACAGTATCTGTGATGACGAACAATTAGCGACAGGCGTTTTTTTAAGAATTACTCTCAGATGCGATTAAGGCGAATGGCGCAGATAAAGCATTTGCCAAAGCGGTACAGCATAAGGTGGGACGAGGCAGTCTGAATTACATTTTATAGATGTATTTCTCACATATCTCAGAGCCTCTCGCGATATTCGTCGTCGTCGTCGTCGTCGTCGTCGTCGCCGCCGCCGCTTCTGCAGAAGTAGCAAATGGGCATCGTAGCAAATGCGGCGAGGGACGCCCTGCCTTCGATTCCGAATGCACAAAGTGTGTGGTCTTGTTTCTCAGTCTATATTTGGTCGGTCTCGTCAGAGGTTGAATGTAACGAATGGGTGGGAAAGAGCAAGGGGCAGCGGCTGTGTAGGACGAAAACACAAATCCTCAGGGGTGTGAGCGTTTCGAGATGAGTCGTTTACATGTAAATGTTGGTCGTCAGTGACCGTGTGGCCTAATGGATAAGGCGTCGGACTTCGGATCTGAAGATTACAGGTTCGAATGCTGTCACGCTTGTGTTTTTCCAGTTCTGAAAAAGAAACATAACGTTTTAATGTAGCAATTGAGCAGTACGAAACCGTCTGAATGTTGCTGTTGACCATTTTTTGCTTGGAGATGCTCTTGAGCTTGAAACACACACAACAAGACCGGTGTTAACTAGCGAAATGGTCGGCAGAGTGCCGACACAGCGAGTTTTGACTATCACTTGCACATCTAAAACAACGTCGGAAAGTAACTTGTTCGGCTTTTGACTCACATAAAGTATGTGTGTTAATTTTGACGCCACTAGCTCTGCATGTTGTCATGCAATTTCTTTACCTCTCAGAAATGATTATGACATAAAAGTGAAGTACGTGACGAGTGTGACGTTAGGAAAACATTAGGCATCATGGAGAGATTCTGTATGGGACCACCCAACCCAAACGAGTACTGTGTGACGTGCTACCCGGCAGGTATTCACAGAGGTAGCCGGCTAGCTCAGTCGGTAGAGTGTCGGACTCTTAATCCCAGGGTCGTGGGTTCGAGCCAGACGCTGGGCGGATCGGAATTTTGTTCCGCTGCAGGTGTAAATTACCGTTCTTCTGATTAACGAGATTTAATGGAAATAGCAACTTTAAACTTTGCCTACGTCTCTGTCAGTCGCAATGAAACTGTATTTGAAGGTGAAGGTGATTTTGTAGACATGTGTGAAAGACATGTTCTGAAATGCAAGTGTTGTTGTTTGGAGAGCACATCGGTTACGTGTCAGATGTGTAGCCAAGCAGTAATTTGTCGAAATAGCTGCAAATATTAGCCGGTAATATGAAGTGTTGTCAGCTAAAGTCTGATGATGCAGACGACTGTAAGGACGAAGTACCCAAGAGTACCGCTAGGCAGCGCGTCTTTAGCTCAGTGGTAGAGCACTGGTCTAATAAGCCAGGGGTCGTAAGTTCCATCCTCACAGGAGAAAGAAGAATTTTGGAAATCAGTTGCGCGTCGTGGCCGTATAGCAAACAGTATCTGTGATGACGAACAATTAGCGACAGGCGTTTTTTTAAGAATTACTCTCAGATGCGATTAAGGCGAATGGCGCAGATAAAGCATTTGCCAAAGCGGTACAGCATAAGGTGGGACGAGGCAGTCTGAATTACATTTTATAGATGTATTTCTCACATATCTCAGAGCCTCTCGCGATATTCGTCGTCGTCGTCGTCGTCGTAGCCGCCGCCGCTTCTGCAGAAGTAGCAAATGGCAATCGTAGCAAATGCGGCGAGGGACGCCCTGCCTTCGATTCCGAATGCACAAAGTGTGTGGTCTTGTTTCTCAGTCTATATTTGGTCGGTCTCGTCAGAGGTTGAATGTAACGAATGGGTGGGAAAGAGCAAGGGGCAGCGGCTGTGTAGAACGAAAACACAAATCCTCAGGGGTGTGAGCGTTTCGAGATGAGTCGTTTACATGTAAATGTTGGTCGTCAGTGACCGTGTGGCCTAATGGATAAGGCGTCGGACTTCGGATCTGAAGATTACAGGTTCGAATGCTGTCACGCTTGTGTTTTTCCAGTTCTGAAAAAGAAACATAACGTTTTAATGTAGCAATTGAGCAGTACGAAACCGTCTGAATGTTGCTGTTGACCATTTTTTGCTTGGAGATGCTCTTGAGCTTGAAACACACACAACAAGACCGGTGTTAACTAGCGAAATGGTCGGCAGAGTGCCGACACAGCGAGTTTTGACTATCACTTGCACATCTAAAACAACGTCGGAAAGTAACTCGTTCGGCTTTTGAGTCACATAAAGTATGTGTGTTAATTTTGACGCCACTAGCTCTGCATGTTGTCATGCAATTTCTTTACCTCTCCGAAATGATTATGACATAAAAGTGAAGTACGTGACGACTGTGACGTTAGGAAAACATTAGGCATCATGGAGAGATTCTGTATGGGACCACCCAACCCAACCGAGTACTGTGTGACGTGCTACCCGGCAGGTATTCACCGAGGTAGCCGGCTAGCTCAGTCGGTAGAGTGTCAGACTCTTAATTCCTGGGTCGTGGGCTCGAGCCAGACGCTGGGCGGAACGGAATTTTGTTCCGCTGCAGGTGTAAATTACCGTTTTTCTTATTAACGAGATTTAATCAAAATAGCAACTTTAAACTTTGCCTACGTCTCTGTCAGTCGCAATGAAACTGTATTTGAAGGTGAAGGTGATTTTGTAGACATGTGTGAAAGACATGTTCTGAAATGCAAGAGTTGTTGTTTTGAGAGCACATCGGTTACGTGTCAGATGTGTAGCCAAGCAGTAATTTGTCGAAATAGCTGCAAATATTAGCCAATAATATGAAGTGTTGTCAGCTAAAGTCTGATGATGCAGACGACTGTAAGGACGAAGTACCCAAGAGTACCGCTAGGCCGCGCGTCTTTAGCTCAGTGGTAGAGCACTGGTCTAATAAACCAGGGGTCGTAAGTTCCATCCTCACAGGAGAAAGATGAATTTTGGAAATCAGTTGCGCGTCGTGGCCGTATAGCAAACAGTATCTGTGATGACGAACAATTAGCGAGAGGCGTTTTTTTAAGAATTACTCTCAGATGCGATTAAGGCGAATGGCGCAGATAAAGCATTTGCCAAAGCGGTACAGCATAAGGTGGGACGAGGCAGACTGAATTACATCTTATAGATGTATTTCTCACATATCTCAGAGCCTCTCGCGATATTCGTCGTCGTCGTCGTCGTCGTCGTCGTCATCGCCGCCGCCGCTTCTGCAGAAGTAGCAAATGGCAATCGTAGCAAATGCGGCGAGGGACGCCCTGCCTTTGATTCCGAATGCACAAAGTGTGTGGTCTTGTTTCTCAGTCTATATTTGGTCGGTCTCGTCAGAGGTTGAATGTAACGAATGGGTGGGAAAGAGCAAGGGGCAGCGGCTGTGTAGAACGAAAACACAAATCCTCAGGGGTGTGAGCGTTTCGAGATGAGTCGTTTACATGTAAATGTTGGTCGTCAGTGGCCGTGTGGCCTAATGGATAAGGCGTCGGACTTCGGATCTGAAGACTACAGGTTCGAATGCTGTCACGCTTGTGTTTTTCCAGTTCTGAAAAAGAAACATAACGTTTTAATGTAGCAATTGAGCAGTACGAAACCGTCTGAATGTTGCTGTTGACCATTTTTTGCTTGGAGATGCTCTTGAGCTTGAAACACACACAACAAGACCGGTGTTAACTAGCGAAATGGTCGGCAGAGTGCCGACACAGCGAGTTTTGACTATCACTTGCACATCTAAAACAACGTCGGAAAGTAACTCGTTCGGCTTTTGAGTCACATAAAGTATGTGTGTTAATTTTGACGCCACTAGCTCTGCATGTTGTCATGCAATTTCTTTACCTCTCAGAAATGATTATGACATAAAAGTGAAGTACGTGACGAGTGTGACGTTAGGAAAACATTAGGCATCATGGAGAGATTCTGTATGGGACCACCCAACCCAAACGAGTACTGTGTGACGTGCTACCCGGCAGGTATTCACTGAGGTAGCCGGCTAGCTCAGTCGGTAGAGTGTCAGACTCTTAATCCCAGGGTCGTGGGTTCGAGCCAGACGCTGGGCGGAACGGAATTTTGTTCCGCTGCGGGTGTAAATTACCGTTTTTCTGATTAACGAGATTTAATGGAAATAGCAACTTTAAACTTTGCCTACGTCTCTGTCAGTCGCAATGAAACTGTATTTGAAGGTGAAGGTGATTTTGTAGACATGTGTGAAAGACATGTTCTGAAATGCAAGTGTTGTTGTTTGGAGAGCACATCGGTTACGTGTCACATGTGTAGCCAAGCAGTAATTTGTCGAAATAGCTGCAAATATTAGCCGGTAATATGAAGTGTTGTCAGCTAAAGTCTGATGATGCAGACGACTGTAAGGACGAAGTACCCAAGAGTACCGCTAGGCCGCGCGTCTTTAGCTCAGTGGTAGAGCACTGGTCTAATAAGCCAGGGGTCGTAAGTTCCATTCTCACAGGAGAAAGATGAATTTTGGAAATCAGTTGCGCGTCGTGGCCGTATAGCAAACAGTATCTGTGATGACGAACAATTAGCGACAGGCGTTTTTTTAAGAATTACTCTCAGATGCGATTAAGGCGAATGGCGCAGATAAAGCATTTGCCAAAGCGGTACAGCATAAGGTGGGACGAGGCAGTCTGAATTACATTTTATAGATGTATTTCTCACATATCTCAGAGCCTCTCGCGATATTCGTCGTCGTCGTCGTCGTCGTCGTCGCCGCCGCTGCTTCTGCATAAGTAGCAAATGGCAATCGTAGCAAATGCGGCGAGGGACGCCCTGCCTTCGATTCCGAATGCACAAAGTGTGTGGTCTTGTTTCTCAGTCTATATTTGGTCGGTCTCGTCAAAGGTTGAATGTAACGAATGGGTGGGAAAGAGCAAGGGGCTGCGGCTGTGTAGAACGAAAACACAAATCCTCAGGGGTGTGAGCGTTTCGAGATGAGTCGTTTACATGTAAATGTTGGTCGTCAGTGACCGTGTGGCCTAATGGATAAGGCGTCGGACTTTGGATCTGAAGGTTACAGGTTCGAATGTTGTCACGCTTGTGTTTTTCCAGTTCTGAAAAAGGAACATAACGTTTTAATGTAGCAAATGAGCAGTACGAAACCGTCTGAATGTTGCTGTTGACCATTTTTTGCTTGGAGATGCTCTTGAGCTTGAAACAGACACAACAAGACCGGGGTTAACTAGCGAAATGGTCGGCAGAGTGCCGACACAGCGAGTTTTGACTATCACTTGCACATCTAAAACAACGTCGGAAAGTAACTCGTTCGGCTTTTGAGTCACATAAAGTATGTGTGTTAATTTTGACGCCACTAGCTCTGCATGTTGTCATGCAATTTCTTTACCTCTCAGAAATGATTATGACATAAAAGTGAAGTACGTGAGGAGTGTGACGTTAGGAAAATATTAGGCATCATGGAGAGATTCTGTATGGGACCACCCAACCCAAACGTGTACTGTGTGTCGTGCTACCCGGCAGTTATTCACTGAAGTAGCCGGCTAGCTCTGTCGGTAGAGTGTCAGACTCTTAATCCCAGGGTCGTGGGTTCGAGCCAGACGCTGGGCGGAACGGAATTTTGTTCCGCTGCAGGTGTAAATTACCGTTTTTCTGATTCCCGAGATTTAATGGAAATAGCAACTTTAAACTTTGCCTACGTCTCTGTCAGTCGCAATGAAACTGAATTTGAAGGTGAAGGTGATTTTGTAGACATGTGTGAAAGACATGTTCTGAAATGCAAGTGTTGTTCTTTGGAGAGCACATCGGTTACGTGTCAGATGTGTAGCCAAGCAGTAATTTGTCGCCATAGCTGCAAATATTAGCCGGTAATATGAAGTGTTGTCAGCTAAAGTCTGATGATGCAGACGACTGTAAGGACGAAGTACCCAAGAGTACCGCTGGGCCGCGCGTCTTTAGCTCAGTGATAGAGCACTGGTCTAATAAACCAGGGGTCGTAAGTTCCATCCTCACAGGAGAAAGATGGATTTTGGAAATCAGTTGCGCGTCGTGGCCGTATAGCAAACAATATCTGTGATGACGAACAATTAGCGACAGGCGTTTTTTTAAGAATTACTCTCAGATGCGATTAAGGCGAATGGCGCAGATAAAGCATTTGCCAAAGCGGTACAGCATAAGGTGGGACGAGGCAGTCTGAATTACATTTTATAGATGTATTTCTCACATATCTCAGAGCCTCTCGCGATATTCGTCGTCGTCGTCGTCGTCGTCGTCGTCGTCGTCGTCGTCGTCATCGCCGCCGCCGCTTCTGCAGAAGTAGCAAATGGCAATCGTAGCAAATGCGGCGAGGGACGCCCTGCCTTCGATTCCGAATGCACAAAGTGTGTGGTCTTGTTTCTCAGTTTATATTTGGTCGGTCTCGTCAGAGGTTGAATGTAACGAATGGGTGGGAAAGAGCAAGGGGCTGCGGCTGTGTAGAACGAAAACACAAATCCTCAGGGGTGTGAGCGTTTCGAGATGAGTCGTTTACATGTAAATGTTGGTCGTCAGTGACCGTGTGGCCTAATGGATAAGGCGTCGGACTTTGGATCTGAAGGTTACAGGTTCGAATGTTGTCACGCTTGTGTTTTTCCAGTTCTGAAAAAGAAACATAACGTTTTAATGTAGCAATTGAGCAGTACGAAACCGTCTGAATGTTGCTGTTGACCATTTTTTGCTTGGAGATGCTCTTGAGCTTGAAACACACACAACAAGACCGGTGTTAACTAGCGAAATGGTCGGCAGAGTGCCGACACAGCGAGTTTTGACTATCACTTGCACATCTAAAACAACGTCGGAAAGTAACTCGTTCGGCTTTTGAGTCACATAAAGTATGTGTGTTAATTTTGACGCCACTAGCTCTGCATGTTGTCATGCAATTTCTTTACCTCTCAGAAATGATTATGACATAAAAGTGAAGTACGTGAGGAGTGTGACGTTAGGAAAATATTAGGCATCATGGAGAGATTCTGTATGGGACCACCCAACCCAAACGTGTACTGTGTGTCGTGCTACCCGGCAGTTATTCACTGAAGTAGCCGGCTAGCTCTGTCGGTAGAGTGTCAGACTCTTAATCCCAGGGTCGTGGGTTCGAGCCAGACGCTGGGCGGAACGGAATTTTGTTCCGCTGCAGGTGTAAATTACCGTTTTTCTGATTCCCGAGATTTAATGGAAATAGCAACTTTAAACTTTGCCTACGTCTCTGTCAGTCGCAATGAAACTGAATTTGAAGGTGAAGGTGATTTTGTAGACATGTGTGAAAGACATGTTCTGAAATGCAAGTGTTGTTCTTTGGAGAGCACATCGGTTACGTGTCAGATGTGTAGCCAAGCAGTAATTTGTCGCCATAGCTGCAAATATTAGCCGGTAATATGAAGTGTTGTCAGCTAAAGTCTGATGATGCAGACGACTGTAAGGACGAAGTACCCAAGAGTACCGCTGGGCCGCGCGTCTTTAGCTCAGTGATAGAGCACTGGTCTAATAAACCAGGGGTCGTAAGTTCCATCCTCACAGGAGAAAGATGGATTTTGGAAATCAGTTGCGCGTCGTGGCCGTATAGCAAACAATATCTGTGATGACGAACAATTAGCGACAGGCGTTTTTTTAAGAATTACTCTCAGATGCGATTAAGGCGAATGGCGCAGATAAAGCATTTGCCAAAGCGGTACAGCATAAGGTGGGACGAGGCAGTCTGAATTACATTTTATAGATGTATTTCTCACATATCTCAGAGCCTCTCGCGATATTCGTCGTCGTCGTCGTCGTCGTCGTCGTCGTCGTCGTCGTCGTCATCGCCGCCGCCGCTTCTGCAGAAGTAGCAAATGGCAATCGTAGCAAATGCGGCGAGGGACGCCCTGCCTTCGATTCCGAATGCACAAAGTGTGTGGTCTTGTTTCTCAGTCTATATTTGGTCGGTCTCGTCAGAGGTTGAATGTAACGAATGGGTGGGAAAGAGCAAGGGGCAGCGGCTGTGCAGAACGAAAACACAAATCCTCAGGGGTGTGAGCGTTTCGAGATGAGTCGTTTACATGTAAATGTTGGTCGTCAGTGACTGTGTGGCCTAATGGATAAGGCGTCGGACTTCGGATCTGAAGGTTACAGGTTCGAATGCTGTCACGCTTGTGTTTTTCCAGTTCTGAAAAAGAAACATAACGTTTTAATGTAGCAATTTGAGCAGTACGAAACCGTCTGAATGTTGCTGTTGACCATTTTTTGCTTGGAGATGCTCTTGAGCTTGAAACACACACAACAAGACCGGTGTTAACTAGCGAAATGGTCGGCAGAGTGCCGACACAGCGAGTTTTGACTATCACTTGCACATCTAAAACAACGTCGGAAAGTAACTCGTTCGGCTTTTGAGTCACATAAAGTATGTGTGTTAATTTTGACGCCACTAGCTCTGCATGTTTTCATGCAATTTCTTTACCTCTCAGAAATGATTATGACATAAAAGTGAAGTACGTGACGAGTGTGACGTTAGGAAAACATTAGGCATCATGGAGAGATTCTGTATGGGACCACCCAACCCAAACGAGTACTGTGTGACGTGCTACCGGGCAGGTATTCACCGAGGTAGCCGCCTAGCTCAGTCGGTAGAGTGTCAGACTCTTAATCCCAGGGTCGTGGGTTCGAGCCAGACTCTGGGCGGAACGGAATTTTGTTCCGCTGCAGGTGTAAATTACCGTTTTTCTGATTAACGAGATTTAATGGAAATAGCAACTTTAAACTTTGCCTACGTCTCTGTCAGTCGCAAGGAAACTGTATTTGAAGGTGAGGGTGATTTTGTAGACATGTGTGAAAGACATGTTCTGAAATGCAAGTGTTGTTGTTGGGAGAGCACATCGGTTACGTGTCAGATGTGTAGCCAAGCAGTAATTTGTCGAAATAGCTGCAAATATTAGCCGGTAATATGAAGTGTTGTCAGCTAAAGTCTGATGATGCAGACGACTGTAAGGACGAAGTACCCAAGAGTACCGCTGGGCCGCGCGTCTTTAGCTCAGTGGCAGTCTGCCTGCAGCGGCGGTGGCGAGCGGTTCGTCGTGCTGTGCTTCGCTCTGCGGCTGGCTTTGTTTACATCCGCTGTGTAAGTCTGTGCGTTTTCGCCGGCGTTTCGCAGTAGTTAGATATTCTGTCAACGTTCGAAAAATGCAGTAATGGCTCAACTTAGTAGAAAGGACACTCTGAAATTTACCTTTGATCGACGTTTTGCTCGACCTAAATCTTTCGAAATTGAGGATTGGTTAGAGGAAGTTGTTCAAGTTCCGTTTGAAGATACTGTTGGTTTTCACTTGTCAATTGTGAGTAGTGTGATGTACTTGAAGCTGAAAAACCCTGAGTTATGCGAACGAGTTGTCAATAATACCGGTGGTAAGCTTAAGTTTAAACACAGTGATGGAAATATTGGCGAAGTTACTGTCGATCATGTGGGACTTGGTATTCGAACAATTCGAATTTTTGAGCTACCCTTTGAAGTTCCTACAGATGCGATCAATCTTGTTATTGCACCCTTTGGGAAGGTCCTCAGTAATTTTGCAGAAAAATGGTCCGGTGCTCACAAATATCCGGTTTTGAACGGTGTCAGGCAGTTGAAGGTGGACTTATTACGACATATTCCGTCTTACATTAACGTTTGCGGTTATCGAGGTATCGTCATTTATGATGGTCAACCACGAACGTGTGCAGCTTGCAATTCTCCAGGTCATATTCGTTCTGAATGTATTCAAAGACGTGTTGTGCAGCTGCCGACAGGTGAACCGGTGAAGTCCGCGGAGATGACTATTTTGTCCACCACTTACGCTTCGGTGGCTCGCGACCAACCGACCGACCAACTGCCCATGGATACCGAAGTAGACATTCGCCCCCAACCAACCCTTCCTCCAACGGCCGAGCAACTTGTTGACATTTCTGAGCGACAAGAGCAACACCTGAGTGTGAGTGACGTGGTTGATTCCGTAGCGCAGTCCCCGACTCTGTCAACAGAACAAAATTCCACCTCCTCAGAGACGCAGGTCAGGACTGTGACTGCTGAATGTCGTTCCCCACAACCCCACCATGAAATCTCGGATTCCGATGAGCGTTGTCCACCTGCTAAATCCCCGCGGAAGAACAAGAAACGCAGAATCGCCCGCCAGGGTGCGGAAGAGGCGGCGGCGTCGTTGCGGGGAAAGGTGCAGCAAATCATGGACAAAGTCAGTGCAAAATCACCAGAATCCTCCCGACAACAGGCGCTAACTTCTGCACACCTGCGGGATGAAGATCGTGCAATCACGCTAACTGAGCCCTCTCGCGATGCTACCGGCCAGGTGTCTCCCATGTGCAGTGACGATGTTGATCATTGTTTAAAAGAACAACGACAACATCATCCTCTTGCGTCCAAGAACCCCAGCACTATAGACTGGGCGGCGGAACCAGAGGTCGAACACATGGACGCTGATGCAACTGATATTCCAGTCACTTCCCGATTTCCCGAACAGCCTTCTACGGCAGTAGAACCGGCACATGATGATAAGTTACTGGATCCACGGCAGGCAAACAAAGAAGAGGACTCTGACTTCTTTTAAAACGGCGCCGATTCCTTCTTACTCTCGTAAGAGCGTGAATGACTGATCAGCAGGCGTATAAAATTGGTACATTAAATATAAATAAAATCCGCAGTTCCCTCAAACTCGACAACATCGTAGACCTCTTATACGCCGCCGACATTGATATCCTCTTGCTTCAGGAGGTCGCCGACATTGCTTTGAACCACATTCCCGGTTATAATGTGACGGCCAATCCGGGACACGGTTCCGATTTAGGCACCGCTATTCTCACGAAAGAAGGAATTATCGTCCAGAATGTAGAACGACTCATAAGTTGTAGGGGAATTGGCGTGACTATCAATAATGTTAGACTCCTAAATCTGTATGCACCATCCGGCTCAACTAATAGGCGACGCCGAGCGGACTTTTTCAAGGAAGAAATACTTCCGCTTTTTGCAACACAATATGACCACCTAATATTGGCGGGAGATTTTAACTGTGTACTTAACGCCAAAGATCAGACGCCGCATTTCAATAAATCGATTGAATTAGAACAGATCGTCAAGGATTTACGTTTAGTCGATACGTGGGAGCACAAGTTTGGTACAACACCTGGTTTTACTCACGTCACGAATCATTCAGCGAGTAGATTGGACCGCATTTACGTATCGGACACTCTCAGACAGCGAATTTTACAAACTGAGGTCTGGCCAACCAGTTTCTCCGACCATGCGGCTTATATTTGCACGCTGAATTTGGGGAAACAGGAAACCTACCGAGGCAAAGGACTATGGAAACTAAATGTTGCACATTTAGACGATCCTGAATGCAGAGAAGCCTTCACTCGAGCGTGGAATGAAAGTGAAGCCAAATTCAGTACGTACGGCTCGGCATTGCAATGGTGGCTCGAATGCGCTAAACCGAAAATTCGTAAATCCATGATACAATATTCCCGGAATAAGAACTGGTGGTTTAAGAGAACGATGGAGTTTTATTATCAATGTCTTCGAGACTTATATACTCTTGATGCCACTGTGATTGACAACTACCCCCGCATTAAAAGACTGCAAGCAAAAATATTACTTTTGAAACGAAAACAGATGGAAGGTTACAAAATTAGAGGTCGGGTTTCGACTATGGCAAAAGGCGAACAGCCATCCATTTATCACCTGATACGTGAAACTAAACGAGCACGGACAAAGATCTTAACTGAACTACAATCCGAAGACGGCACGATTCTAACTCGGCAACACGATATCAGAGACGCCGTTCAAACTTATTACACTGACTTGATGTCCAATAAACCTACCGACGACGAAGCCCTTGCAGAGTTCCGGAGCAGCTTAACGCACAGGCTTCGCCCTGCGGATGTAGCCGAACTCGTCACCGATGTAACGGAAGATGAACTGGAAGATGTGGTGTTCCACAGTCCAAAAAACAAATCTCCCGGATGTGACGGTCTCCCGGTGGAACTTTATCAAGTCTTCTGGCCACAACTGAAGACAAAGCTGACGGTGCTCTGCAACGAACTTCTCCAACCGGACATGCCCATTCCTCCGCCATTCAGTGAAGGACTTGTGGTCTTACTCCCGAAACGGACGAGCAATAACACCGTCGCAACTTTGCGACCCATTACGTTGCTCAACAGCGACTACAAAATTTTTGCTCGCATTCTCGCAACGAGAATGAAAACTGTGATGCATACCGTCATTGGATCACATCAAACGAGTGTTGGAAAGGACAGAGCTATATATCAGACATTATCAGACTATCGAGATGTGATTTCTGTTGCGGACGCTTGCAAAATCCGATGTGCTATCGTAACTTTAGATTTCGCACAGGCTTTCGACAGAGTGAACCATCCTTACCTTTTCCAGATAATGCAGACTCTGGGTTTTCCTCCGCAGTTCATCAGCATCATACAGAAATTGTTACGGAATAGTACATCCAAACTTGTCGTTAACGGTCAGCCAAGTCGCGCCGTCCCGATAAACAGTTCTGTTAGGCAGGGCTGCCCTATGTCGATGGCGCTGTTTGCCATTGCGATCGAACCGCTGCTAGTCACCTTGACGGAACGTTTACAAGGACTCCACATACACGGGCAGAAGATAGTGTGCCGAGCTTACGCTGATGATGTTACCTTCCTAGCTATGAATGTCAATGAGGTCGAGAGGGGTCTCCTGATCATCTCACAATATGAAAAGGCATCTGGTGCGAAACTGCATTGGACGAAATCAGGGATCATGAACGTTGGGCAAGGCATAGGCGCGATCGGTCATGGCCAGCTTAAAGAGATCACTAGGATGACGTGTCTCGGTGTCGATTTTCGGAACACCATCCGCCACACCATTGCCGCCAATTATAAGCAATTGCTCAACAAAATTCGTGCTTGTGCGAAGTTACATAGCGTCAGGAAATTGGACGAGCTTCAAAAGGTTGAATTGGCCAATATTTATATCACTGCCAAAATCAATTATGTGGCTCAAGTTTTGCCCATCCCCACCGATATAGCCAAATGCATGCTGTCCGCGCTTGGACACTTTGTATGTCGTGGCCAGATCTTTAAAGTTCGATATGACACCTTGACACTCCCAACGCGAGATGGCGGACTCAGTCTCACCGATGTACACAAAAAAGCGAAAGCTCTTTATTTCTGCAAAACTTACAAGCTATGGAAACAGTCACCGACCAGTCTGACCGCTCTTGTCCTGAATGAAATCGCACCGACTGATCTTCAACCGCCAATTGATGTGCACCATATACCGACTGCGCTCTACCACTTCAAGAGTTTTCTCTTAGAGTATAGTTATGTCCATACAACAGTCTCTGAAAAGAATTTGACGACAGTTAAGGCAATCTACAACTCCTTTGTGGCAACTAAATCACGGAATGTTATCGAACAAAAATTTCCAAACTACAACTGGGACGCGACGTGGCAAAACATCCACAGCCCCTACTTACCTTCGCAAGTAAAGGCAACGTGGTACGCTGCCGTCAATAGAAAAATCCCGACGCAGTCCAGGCTTCATGCAATTCATTTGCAGGACTCGCCAATGTGTGTCACGTGTAATCTCATAGACAGCGAAGAACACCGTTTCGTCTGTGGTACCACGAAAGATATATGGGGTTACGCCCGACAGAAACTGTCGAGCATCAAGAGGGCCTCACCATCTGCGATAACGCCAGCTGACTTTCTCAACCCTGAAGCAATCCCATTTCCCAGGACAAAGCGGAATGCTGTCAACTGGATAATAGGTCACACAGTGCACTATATTTTTAGTACTGGCGATAAGAACAAAGACGATTTCGTTCTATACCTGACCCTGCAGCACAGCATGATCGCACGCGAACGTAACTACAAGGCGACCTTTGCCAACTTTTTAAGCAAGACCATTGTGTGATATGCGATTCGACACTCGACCCGTCAGTCTTGCCATGACGGGGAACGTAATATTTAAAGAACGCCCGAAACTATACCACGAGACATGAATGCATGTTTAACCTTCTTTCGAAGTAAGGCGAAACCGACTATTCGCTACATCATTGAGGAGCAGCAGAGGACAATAACAGACGAAAGATGTGAAGACAACACTAGAGAAAAAAACAAACACTTTTCGTTTTCTTATATTTTGCACCAACAAAGGAGAAGATTCCTTTTTAATCACTTATTTCTTATTTATTTATTTATTAATCCTAACCAGAAAAGGTACTTTAGTTCGACACTGCTTAACATAGTTGATAGTGTCATCATTTTTTTTTGCCGTTAACGCCTCACTCACCTAGAAGAAATGGATTGAGTTCTGGTGGAAGAATGGATCCCTTCTGGAAGATCCTCATAAAAAAAAAAAAAAAAAAGAGGAAAAAAAAAAGTGGTTCAAACAAAATTATAAATAAAAAATAAAAAAATTAAAAAAATTTCACATATACAAATGGGTGACTGGTATGGGGGCGACATCGAGGCCAGGCCTCAGGATTCTTGACCCCTGCCCTCTTTGCCGCCGCCTGCCTGCCACTACTTCATTAAAAAAAAAAAAAAAAAAAAAAAAAAAAAAAAAAAAAAAAAAAAAAAAAAGTGGAGAAAATTGTGACGTAAAAAAAAAAAAAAAAAAAAATGGATAAGGCGTCGGACTTAAAAAAAAAAAAAAAAAAAAAAAAAGTGGTAGAACACTGGTGTAATAAACCAGGGGTCGTAAGTTCCATCCTCACAAGTGAAAGATGAATTTTGGAAATCTTTGCGCGTCGTGGCCGTATAGCAAACAGTATCTGTGATGACGAACAATTAGCGACAGGCGTTTTTTTAAGAATTACTCTCAGATGCGATTAAGGCGAATGGCGCAGATAAAGCATTTGCCAAAGCGGTACAGCATAAGGTGGGACGAGGCAGTCTGAATTACATTTTATAGATGTATTTCTCACATATCTCAGAGCCTCTCGCGATATTCGTCGTCGTCGTCGTCGTCGTCGTCGCCGCCGCCGCTTCTGCAGAAGTAGCAAATGGCAATCGTAGGAAATGCGGCGAGGGACGCCCTGCCTTCGATTCCGAATGCACAAAGTGTGTGGTCTTGTTTCTCAGTTTATATTTGGTCGGTCTCGTCAGAGGTTGAATGTAACGAATGGGTGGGAAAGAGCAAGGGGCAGCGGCTGTGTAGAACGAAAACACAAATCCTCAGGGGTGTGAGCGTTTCGAGATGAGTCGTTTACATGTAAATGTTGGTCGTCAGTGACCGTGTGGCCTAATGGATAAGGCGTCGGACTTCGGATCTGAAGATTACAGGTTCGAATGCTGTCACGCTTTTGTTTTTCCAGTTCTGAAAAAGAAACATAACGTTTTAATGTAGCAATTGAGCAGTACGAAACCGTCTGAATGTTGCTGTTGACCATTTTTTGCTTGGAGATGCTCTTGAGCTTGAAACACACACAACAAGACCGGTGTTAACTAGCGAAATGGTCGGCAGAGTGCCGACACAGCGAGTTTTGACTATCACTTGCACATCTAAAACAACGTCGGAAAGTAACTCGTTCGGCTTTTGAGTCACATAAAGTATGTGTGTTAATTTTGACGCCACTAGCTCTGCATGTTGTCATGCAATTTCTTTACTTCTCAGAAATGATTATGACATAAAAGTGAAGTACGTGACGAGTGTGACGTTAGGAAAACATTAGGCATCATGGAGAGATTCTGTATGGGACCACCCAACCCAAACGATTACTGTGTGACGTGCTACCCGGCAGATATTCACTGAGGTAGCCGGCTAGCTCAGTCGGTAGAGTGTCAGACTCTTAATCCCACGGTCGTGGGTTCGAGCCAGACACTGGGCGGAACGGAATTTTGTTCCGCTGCAGGTGTAAATTACCGTTTTTCTGATTAACGAGATTTAATGGAAATAGCAACTTTAATCTTTGCCTACGTCTCTGTCAGTCGCAATGAAACTGTATTTGAAGGTGAAGGTGATTTTGTAGACATGTGTGAAAGACATGTTCTGAAATGCAAGTGTTGTTGTTTGGAGAGCACATCGGTTACGTGTCAGATGTGTAGCCAAGCAGTAATTTGTCGAAATAGCTGCAAATATTAGCCGGTAATATGAAGTGTTGTCAGCTAAAGTCTGATGATGCAGACGACTGTAAGGACGAAGTACCCAAGAGTACCGCTAGGCCGCGCGTCTTTAGCTCAGTGGTAGAGCACTGGTCTAATAAACGAGGGGTCGTAAGTTCCATCCTCACAGGAGAAACATGAATTTTGGAAATCAGTTGCGCGTCGTGGCCGTATAGCAAACAGTATCTGTGATGACGAACAATTAGCGACAGGCGTTTTTTTAAGAATTACTCTCAGATGCGATTAAGGCGAATGGCGCAGATAAAGCATTTGCCAAAGCGGTACAGCATAAGGTGGGACGAGGCAGTCTGAATTACATTTTATAGATGTATTTCTCACATATCTCAGAGCCTCTCGCGATATTCGTCGTCGTCGTCGTCGTCGTCGTCGTCGTCGTCGTCGTCGCCGCCTCCGCTTCTGCAGAAGTAGCAAATGGCAATCGTAGCAAATGCGGCGAGGGACGCCCTGCCTTCGATTCCGAATGCACAAAGTGTGTGGTCTTGTTTCTCAGTCTATATTTGGTCGGTCTCGTCAGAGGTTGAATGTAACGAATGGGTGGGAAAGAGCAAGGGGCAGCGGCTGTGTAGAACGAAAACATAAATCCTCAGGGGTGTGAGCGTTTCGAGATGAGTCGTTTACATGTAAATGTTGGTCGTCAGTGACCGTGTGGCCTAATGGATAAGGCGTCGGACTTCGGATCTGAAGAGTACAGGTTCGAATGCTGTCACGCTTGTGTTTTTCCAGTTCTGAAAAAGAAACATAACGTTTTAATGTAGCAATTGAGCAGTACGAAACCGTCTGAATGTTGCTGTTGACCATTTTTTGCTTGGAGATGCTCTTGAGCTTGAAACACACACAACAAGACCGGTGTTAACTAGCGAAATGGTCGGCAGAGTGCCGACACAGCGAGTTTTGACTATCACTTGCACATCTAAAACAACGTCGGAAAGTAACTCGTTCGGCTTTTGAGGCACATAAAGTATGTGTGTTAATTTTGACGCCACTAGCTCTGCATGTTGTCATGCAATTTCTTTACCTCTCAGAAATGATTATGACATAAAAGTGAAGTACGTGACGAGTGTGACGTTAGGAAAACATTAGGCATCATGGAGAGATTCTGTATGGGACCACCCAACCCAAACGAGTACTGTGTAACGTGCTACCCGGCAGGTATTCACCGAGGTAGCCGGCTAGCTCAGTCGGTAGAGTGTCAGACTCTTAATCCCAGGGTAGTGGGTTCGAGCCAGACGCTGGGCGGAACGGAATTTTGTTCCGCTGCAGGTGTAAATTACCGTTTTTATGATTAACGAGATTTAATGGAAATAGCAACTTTAAACTTTGCCTACGTCTTTGTCAGTCGCAAGGAAACTGTATTTGAAGGTGAAGGTGATTTTGTAGACATGTGTGAAAGACATGTTCTGAAATGCAAGTGTTGTTGTTTGGAGAGCACATCGGTTACGTGTCAGATGTGTAGCCAAGCAGTAATTTGTCGCCATAGCAGCAAATATTAGCCGGTAATATGAAGTGTTGTCAGCTAAAGGCTGATGATGCAGGCGACCGTAAGGACGAAGTACCCAAGAGTACCGCTAGGCCGCGCCTCTTTAGCTCAGTGGTAGAGCACTGGTGTAATAAACCAGGGGTCGTAGGTTCCATCCTCACAGGAGAAAGATGAATTTTGGAAATCAGTTGCGCGTCGTGGCCGTATAGCAAACAGTATCTGTGATGACGAACAATTAGCGACAGGCGTGTTTTTAAGAATTACTCTCAGATGCGATTAAGGCGAATGGCGCAGATAAAGCATTTGCCAAAGCGGTACAGCATAAGGTGGGACGAGGCAGTCTGAATTACATTTTATAGATGTATTTCTCACATATCTCAGAGCCTCTCGCGATATTCGTCGTCGTCGTCGTCGTCGTCGCCGCCGCCGCTTCTGCAGAAGTAGCAAATGGCAATCGTAGCAAATGCGGCGAGGGACGCCCTGCCTTCGATTCCGAATGCACATAGTGTGTGGTTTTGTTTCTCAGTCTATATTTGGTCGGTCTCGTCAGAGGTTGAATGTAACGAATGGGTGGGAAAGAGCAAGGGGCAGCGGCTGTGTAGAACGAAAACACAAATCCTCAGGGGTGTGAGCGTTTCGAGATGAGTCGTTTACATGTAAATGTTGGTCGTCAGTGACCGTGTGGCCTAATGGATAAGGGGTCGGACTCCGGATCTGAAGATTACAGGTTCGAATGCTGTCACCCTTGTGTTTTTCCAGTTCTGAAAAAGAAACATAACTTTTTAATGTAGCAATTGAGCAGTACGAAACCGTCTGAATGTTTCTGTTGACCATTTTTTGCTTGGAGATGCTCTTGAGCTTGAAACACACACAACAAGACCGGTGTTAACTAGCGAAATGGTCGGCAGAGTGCCAACACAGCGAGTTTTGACTATCACTTGCACATCTAAAACAACGTCGGAAAGTAACTCGTTCGGCTTTTGAGTCACATAAAGTATGTGTGTTAATTTTGACGCCACTAGCTCTGCATGTTGTCATGCAATTTCTTTACCTCTCAGAAATGATTATGACATAAAAGTGAAGTACGTGACGAGTGTGACGTTAGGAAAACATTAGGCATCATGGAGAGATTCTGTATGGGACCACCCAACCCAAACGAGTACTGTGTAACGTGCTACCCGGGAGGTATTCACCGAGGTAGCCGGCTAGCTCAGTCGGTAGAGTGTCAGACTCTTAATCCCAGGGTAGTGGGTTCGAGCCAGACGCTGGGCGGAACGGAATTTTGTTCCGCTGCAGATGTAAATTACCGTTTTTCTGATTAACGAGATTTAATGGAAATAGCAACTTTAAACTTTGCCTACGTCTCTGTCAGTCGCAAGGAAACTGTATTTGAAGGTGAAGGTGATTTTGTAGACATGTGTGAAAGACATGTTCTGAAATGCAAGTGTTGTTGTTTGGAGAGCACATCGGTTACGTGTCAGATGTGTAGCCAAGCAGTAATTTGTCGAAATAGCTGCAAATATCAGCCGGTAATATGAAGTGTTGTCAGCTAAAGTCTGATGATGCAGACGACCGTAAGGACGAAGTACCCAAGAGTACCGCTAGCCCGCGCCTCTTTAGCTCAGTGGTAGAGCGCTGGTGTAATAAACCAGGGGGCGTAGGTTCCATCCTCACAGGAGAAAGATGAATTTTGGAAATCAGTTGCGCGTCGTGGCCGTATAGCGAACAGTATCTGTGATGACGAACAATTAGCGACAGGCGTTTTTTTAAGAATTACTCTCAGATGCGATTAAGGCGAATGGCGCAGATAAAGCATTTGCCAAAGCGGTACAGCATAAGGTGGGACGAGGCAGTCTGAATTACATTTTATAGATGTATTTCTCACATATCTCAGAGCCTCTCGCGATATTCGTCGCCGTCGTCGTCGTCGTCGTCGTCGTCGTCGTCGTCGTCGTCGCCGCCGCCGCCGCTTCCGCAGAAGTAGCTAATGGCAATCGTAGCAAATGCGGCGAGGGACGCCCTGCCTTCGATTCCGAATGCACAAAGTGTGTGGTCTTGTTTCTCAGTCTATATTTGGTCGGTCTCGTCAGGGGTTGAATGTAACGAATGGGTGGGAAAGAGCAAGGGGCAGCGGCTGTGTAGAACGAAAACACAAATCCTTAGGGGTGTGAGCGTTTCGAGATGAGTCGTTTACATGTAAATGTTGGTCGTCAGTGACCGTGTGGCCTAATGGATAAGGGGTCGGACTTCGGATCTGAAGATTACAGGTTCGAATGCTGTCACCCTTGTGTTTTTCCAGTTCTGAAAAAGAAACATAACTTTTTAATGTAGCAATTGAGCAGTACGAAACCGTCTGAATGTTTCTGTTGACCATTTTTTGCTTGGAGATGCTCTTGAGCTTGAAACACACACAACAAGACCGGTGTTAACTAGCGAAATGGTCGGCAGAGTGCCGACACAGCGAGTTTTGACTATCACTTGCACATCTAAAACAACGTCGGAAAGTAACTCGTTCGGCTTTTGAGGCACATAAAGTATGTGTGTTAATTTTGACGCCACTAGCTCTGCATGTTGTCATGCAATTTCTTTACCTCTCAGAAATGATTATGACATAAAAGTGAAGTACGTGACGAGTGTGACGTTAGGAAAACATTAGGCATCATGGAGAGATTCTGTATGGGACCACCCAACCCAAACGAGTACTGTGTAACGTGCTACCCGGGAGGTATTCACCGAGGTAGCCGGCTAGCTCAGTCGGTAGAGTGTCAGACTCTTAATCCCAGGGTAGTGGGTTCGAGCCAGACGCTGGGCGGAACGGAATTTTGTTCCGCTGCAGATGTAAATTACCGTTTTTCTGATTAACGAGATTTAATGGAAATAGCAACTTTAAACTTTGCCTACGTCTCTGTCAGTCGCAAGGAAACTGTATTTGAAGGTGAAGGTGATTTTGTAGACATGTGTGAAAGACATGTTCTGAAATGCAAGTGTTGTTGTTTGGAGAGCACATCGGTTACGTGTCAGATGTGTAGCCAAGCAGTAATTTGTCGAAATAGCTGCAAATATCAGCCGGTAATATGAAGTGTTGTCAGCTAAAGTCTGATGATGCAGACGACCGTAAGAACGAAGTACCCAAGAGTACCGCTAGGCCGCGCCTCTTTAGCTCAGTGGTAGAGCGCTGGTGTAATAAACCAGGGGTCGTAGGTTCCATCCTCACAGGAGAAAGATGAATTTTGGAAATCAGTTGCGCGTCGTGGCCGTATAGCAAACAGTATCTGTGATGACGAACAATTAGCGACAGGCGTTTTTTTAAGAATTACTCTCAGATGCGATTAAGGCGAATGGCGCAGATAAAGCATTTGCCAAAGCGGTACAGCATAAGGTGGGACGAGGCAGTCTGAATTACATTTTATAGATGTATTTCTCACATATCTCAGAGCCTCTCGCGATATTCGTCGCCGTCGTCGTCGTCGTCGTCGTCGTCGTCGTCGTCGTCGTCGTCGTCGCCGCCGCCGCCGCTTCCGCAGAAGTAGCTAGTGGCAATCGTAGCAAATGCGGCGAGGGACGCCCTGCCTTCGATTCCGAATGCACAAAGTGTGTGGTCTTGTTTCTCAGTCTATATTTGGTCGGTCTCGTCAGGGGTTGAATGTAACGAATGGGTGGGAAAGAGCAAGGGGCAGCGGCTGTGTAGAACGAAAACACAAATCCTTAGGGGTGTGAGCGTTTCGAGATGAGTCGTTTACATGTAAATGTTGGTCGTCAGTGACCGTGTGGCCTAATGGATAAGGGGTCGGACTTCGGATCTGAAGATTACAGGTTCGAATGCTGTCACCCTTGTGTTTTTCCAGTTCTGAAAAAGAAACATAACTTTTTAATGTAGCAATTGAGCAGTACGAAACCGTCTGAATGTTTCTGTTGACCATTTTTTGCTTGGAGATGCTCTTGAGCTTGAAACACACACAACAAGACCGGTGTTAACTAGCGAAATGGTCGGCAGAGTGCCGACACAGCGAGTTTTGACTATCACTTGCACATCTAAAACAACGTCGGAAAGTAACTCGTTCGGCTTTTGAGGCACATAAAGTATGTGTGTTAATTTTGACGCCACTAGCTCTGCATGTTGTCATGCAATTTCTTTACCTCTCAGAAATGATTATGACATAAAAGTGAAGTACGTGACGAGTGTGACGTTAGGAAAACATTAGGCATCATGGAGAGATTCTGTATGGGACCACCCAACCCAAACGAGTACTGTGTAACGTGCTACCCGGGAGGTATTCACCGAGGTAGCCGGCTAGCTCAGTCGGTAGAGTGTCAGACTCTTAATCCCAGGGTAGTGGGTTCGAGCCAGACGCTGGGCGGAACGGAATTTTGTTCCGCTGCAGATGTAAATTACCGTTTTTCTGATTAACGAGATTTAATGGAAATAGCAACTTTAAACTTTGCCTACGTCTCTGTCAGTCGCAAGGAAACTGTATTTGAAGGTGAAGGTGATTTTGTAGACATGTGTGAAAGACATGTTCTGAAATGCAAGTGTTGTTGTTTGGAGAGCACATCGGTTACGTGTCAGATGTGTAGCCAAGCAGTAATTTGTCGAAATAGCTGCAAATATTAGCCGGTAATATGAAGTGTTGTCAGCTAAAGTCTGATGATGCAGACGACCATAAGGACGAAGTACCCAAGAGTACCGCTAGGCCGCGCCTCTTTAGCTCAGTGGTAGAGCGCTGGTGTAATAAACCAGGGGTCGTAGGTTCCATCCTCACAGGAGAAAGATGAATTTTGGAAATCAGTTGCGCGTCGTGGCCGTATAGCAAACAGTATCTGTGATGACGAACAATTAGCGACAGGCGTTTTTTTAAGAATTACTCTCAGATGCGATTAAGGCGAATGGCGCAGATAAAGCATTTGCCAAAGCGGTACAGCATAAGGTGGGACGAGGCAGTCTGAATTACATTTTATAGATGTATTTCTCACATATCTCAGAGCCTCTCGCGATATTCGTCGTCGTCGTCGTCGTCGTCGTCGTCGTCGTCGTCGCCGCCGCCGCCGCTTCCGCAGAAGTAGCTAATGGCAATCGTAGCAAATGCGGCGAGGGACGCCCTGCCTTCGATTCCGAATGCACAAAGTGTGTGGTCTTGTTTCTCAGTCTATATTTGGTCGGTCTCGTCAGGGGTTGAATGTAACGAATGGGTGGGACAGAGCAAGGGGCAGCGGCTGTGTAGAACGAAAACACAAATCCTCAGGGGTGTGAGCGTTTCGAGATGAGTCGTTTACATGTAAATGTTGGTCGTCAGTGACCGTGTGGCCTAATGGATAAGGGGTCGGACTTCGGATCTGAAGATTACAGGTTCGAATGCTGTCACCCTTGTGTTTTTCCAGTTCTGAAAAAGAAACATAACTTTTTAATGTAGCAATTGAGCAGTACGAAACCGTCTGAATGTTTCTGTTGACCATTTTTTGCTTGGAGATGCTCTTGAGCTTGAAACACACACAACAAGACCGGTGTTAACTAGCGAAATGGTCGGCAGAGTGCCGACACAGCGAGTTTTGACTATCACTTGCACATCTAAAACAACGTCGGAAAGTAACTCGTTCGGCTTTTGAGTCACATAAAGTATGTGTGTTAATTTTGACGCCACTAGCTCTGCATGTTGTCATGCAATTTCTTTACCTCTCAGAAATGATTATGACATAAAAGTGAAGTACGTGACGAGTGTGACGTTAGGAAAACATTAGGCATCATGGAGAGATTCTGTATGGGACCACCCAACCCAAAAGAGTACTGTGTAACGTGCTACCCGGGAGGTATTCACCGAGGTAGCCGGGTAGCTCAGTCGGTAGAGTGTCAGACTCTTAATCCCAGGGTTGTGGGTTCGAGCCAGACGCTGGGCGGAACGGAATTTTGTTCCGCTGCAGATGTAAATTACCGTTTTTCTGATTAACGAGATGTAATGGAAATAGCAACTTTAAACTTTGCCTACGTCTCTGTCAGTCGCAAGGAAACTGTATTTGAAGGTGAAGGTGATTTTGTAGACATGTGTGAAAGACATGTTCTGAAATGCAAGTGTTGTTGTTTGGAGAGCACATCGGTTACGTGTCAGATGTGTAGCCAAGCAGTAATTTGTCGAAATAGCTGCAAATATTAGCCGGTAATATGAAGTGTTGTCAGCTAAAGTCTGATGATGCAGACGACCGTAAGGACGAAGTACCCAAGAGTACCGCTAGGCCGCGCCTCTTTAGCTCAGTGGTAGAGCGCTGGTGTAATAAACCAGGGGTCGTAGGTTCCATCCTCACAGGAGAAAGATGAATTTTGGAAATCAGTTGCGCGTCGTGGCCGTATAGCAAACAGTATCTGTGATGACGAACAATTAGCGACAGGCGTTTTTTTAAGAATTACTCTCAGATGCGATTAAGGCGAATGGCGCAGATAAAGCATTTGCCAAAGCGGTACAGCATAAGGTGGGACGAGGCAGTCTGAATTACATTTTATAGATGTATTTCTCACATATCTCAGAGCCTCTCGCGATATTCGTCGTCGTCGTCGTCGTCGTCGTCGTCGTCGTCGCCGCCGCCGCTTCTGCAGAAGTAGCTAATGGCAATCGTAGCAAATGCGGCGAGGGACGCCCTGCCTTCGATTCCGAATGCACAAAGTGTGTGGTCTTGTTTCTCAGTCTATATTTGGTCGGTCTCGTCAGAGGTTGAATGTGACGAATGGGTGGGAAAGAGCAAGGGGCAGCGGCTGTGTAGAACGAAAACACAAATTCTCAGGGGTGTGAGCGTTTCGAGATGAGTCGTTTACATGTAAATGTTGGTCGTCAGTGACCGTGTGGCCTAATGGATAAGGGGTCGGACTTCGGATCTGAAGATTACAGGTTCGAATGCTGTCACCATTGTGTTTTTCCAGTTCTGAAAAAGAAACATAACTTTTTAATGTAGCAATTGAGCAGTACGAAACCGTCTGAATGTTTCTGTTGACCATTTTTTGCTTGGAGATGCTCTTGAGCTTGAAACACACACAACAAGACCGGTGTTAACTAGCGAAATGGTCGGCAGAGTGCCGACACAGCGAGTTTTGACTATCACTTTCACATCTAAAACAACGTCGGAAAGTAACTCGTTCGGCTTTTGAGTCACATAAAGTATGTGTGTTAATTTTGACGCCACTAGCTCTGCATGTTGTCATGCAATTTCTTTACCTCTCAGAAATGATTATGACATAAAAGTGAAGTACGTGACGAGTGTGACGTTAGGAAAACATTAGGCATCATGGAGAGATTCTGTATGGGACCACCCAACCCAAACGAGTACTGTGTAACGTGCTACCCGGGAGGTATTCACCGAGGTAGCCGGCTAGCTCAGTCGGTAGAGTGTCAGACTCTTAATCCCAGGGTAGTGGGTTCGAGCCAGACGCTGGGCGGAACGGAATTTTGTTCCGCTGCAGATGTAAATTACCGTTTTTCTGATTAACGAGATTTAATGGAAATAGCAACTTTAAACTTTGCCTACGTCTCTGTCAGTCGCAAGGAAACTGTATTTGAAGGTGAAGGTGATTTTGTAGACATGTGTGAAAGACATGTTCTGAAATGCAAGTGTTGTTGTTTGGAGAGCACATCGGTTACGTGTCAGATGTGTAGCCAAGCAGTAATTTGTCGAAATAGCTGCAAATATCAGCCGGTAATATGAAGTGTTGTCAGCTAAAGTCTGATGATGCAGACGACCGTAAGGACGAAGTACCCAAGAGTACCGCTAGGCCGCGCCTCTTTAGCTCAGTGGTAGAGCGCTGGTGTAATAAACCAGGGGTCGTAGGTTCCATCCTCACAGGAGAAAGATGAATTTTGGAAATCAGTTGCGCGTCGTGGCCGTATAGCAAACAGTATCTGTGATGACGAACAATTAGCGACAGGCGTTTTTTTAAGAATTACTCTCAGATGCGATTAAGGCGAATGGCGCAGATAAAGCATTTGCCAAAGCGGTACAGCATAAGGTGGGACGAGGCAGTCTGAATTACATTTTATAGATGTATTTCTCACATATCTCAGAGCCTCTCGCGATATTCGTCGTCGTCGTCGTCGTCGTCGTCGTCGTCGTCGTCGTCGCCGCCGCCGCCGCTTCCGCAGAAGTAGCTAATGGCAATCGTAGCAAATGCGGCGAGGGACGCCCTGCCTTCGATTCCGAATGCACAAAGTGTGTGGTCTTGTTTCTCAGTCTATATTTGGTCGGTCTCGTCAGGGGTTGAATGTAACGAATGGGTGGGAAAGAGCAAGGGGCAGCGGCTGTGTAGAACGAAAACACAAATCCTTAGGGGTGTGAGCGTTTCGAGATGAGTCGTTTACATGTAAATGTTGGTCGTCAGTGACCGTGTGGCCTAATGGATAAGGGGTCGGACTTCGGATCTGAAGATTACAGGTTCGAATGCTGTCACCCTTGTGTTTTTCCAGTTCTGAAAAAGAAACATAACTTTTTAATGTAGCAATTGAGCAGTACGAAACCGTCTGAATGTTTCTGTTGACCATTTTTTGCTTGGAGATGCTCTTGAGCTTGAAACACACACAACAAGACCGGTGTTAACTAGCGAAATGGTCGGCAGAGTGCCGACACAGCGAGTTTTGACTATCACTTGCACATCTAAAACAACGTCGGAAAGTAACTCGTTCGGCTTTTGAGGCACATAAAGTATGTGTGTTAATTTTGACGCCACTAGCTCTGCATGTTGTCATGCAATTTCTTTACCTCTCAGAAATGATTATGACATAAAAGTGAAGTACGTGACGAGTGTGACGTTAGGAAAACATTAGGCATCATGGAGAGATTCTGTATGGGACCACCCAACCCAAACGAGTACTGTGTAACGTGCTACCCGGGAGGTATTCACCGAGGTAGCCGGCTAGCTCAGTCGGTAGAGTGTCAGACTCTTAATCCCAGGGTAGTGGGTTCGAGCCAGACGCTGGGCGGAACGGAATTTTGTTCCGCTGCAGATGTAAATTACCGTTTTTCTGATTAACGAGATTTAATGGAAATAGCAACTTTAAACTTTGCCTACGTCTCTGTCAGTCGCAAGGAAACTGTATTTGAAGGTGAAGGTGATTTTGTAGACATGTGTGAAAGACATGTTCTGAAATGCAAGTGTTGTTGTTTGGAGAGCACATCGGTTACGTGTCAGATGTGTAGCCAAGCAGTAATTTGTCGAAATAGCTGCAAATATTAGCCGGTAATATGAAGTGTTGTCAGCTAAAGTCTGATGATGCAGACGACCATAAGGACGAAGTACCCAAGAGTACCGCTAGGCCGCGCCTCTTTAGCTCAGTGGTAGAGCGCTGGTGTAATAAACCAGGGGTCGTAGGTTCCATCCTCACAGGAGAAAGATGAATTTTGGAAATCAGTTGCGCGTCGTGGCCGTATAGCAAACAGTATCTGTGATGACGAACAATTAGCGACAGGCGTTTTTTTAAGAATTACTCTCAGATGCGATTAAGGCGAATGGCGCAGATAAAGCATTTGCCAAAGCGGTACAGCATAAGGTGGGACGAGGCAGTCTGAATTACATTTTATAGATGTATTTCTCACATATCTCAGAGCCTCTCGCGATATTCGTCGTCGTCGTCGTCGTCGTCGTCGTCGTCGTCGTCGTCGTCGCCGCCGCCGCCGCTTCCGCAGAAGTAGCTAATGGCAATCGTAGCAAATGCGGCGAGGGACGCCCTGCCTTCGATTCCGAATGCACAAAGTGTGTGGTCTTGTTTCTCAGTCTATATTTGGTCGGTCTCGTCAGGGGTTGAATGTAACGAATGGGTGGGACAGAGCAAGGGGCAGCGGCTGTGTAGAACGAAAACACAAATCCTCAGGGGTGTGAGCGTTTCGAGATGAGTCGTTTACATGTAAATGTTGGTCGTCAGTGACCGTGTGGCCTAATGGATAAGGGGTCGGACTTCGGATCTGAAGATTACAGGTTCGAATGCTGTCACCCTTGTGTTTTTCCAGTTCTGAAAAAGAAACATAACTTTTTAATGTAGCAATTGAGCAGTACGAAACCGTCTGAATGTTTCTGTTGACCATTTTTTGCTTGGAGATGCTCTTGAGCTTGAAACACACACAACAAGACCGGTGTTAACTAGCGAAATGGTCGGCAGAGTGCCGACACAGCGAGTTTTGACTATCACTTGCACATCTAAAACAACGTCGGAAAGTAACTCGTTCGGCTTTTGAGTCACATAAAGTATGTGTGTTAATTTTGACGCCACTAGCTCTGCATGTTGTCATGCAATTTCTTTACCTCTCAGAAATGATTATGACATAAAAGTGAAGTACGTGACGAGTGTGACGTTAGGAAAACATTAGGCATCATGGAGAGATTCTGTATGGGACCACCCAACCCAAAAGAGTACTGTGTAACGTGCTACCCGGGAGGTATTCACCGAGGTAGCCGGGTAGCTCAGTCGGTAGAGTGTCAGACTCTTAATCCCAGGGTTGTGGGTTCGAGCCAGACGCTGGGCGGAACGGAATTTTGTTCCGCTGCAGATGTAAATTACCGTTTTTCTGATTAACGAGATTTAATGGAAATAGCAACTTTAAACTTTGCCTACGTCTCTGTCAGTCGCAAGGAAACTGTATTTGAAGGTGAAGGTGATTTTGTAGACATGTGTGAAAGACATGTTCTGAAATGCAAGTGTTGTTGTTTGGAGAGCACATCGGTTACGTGTCAGATGTGTAGCCAAGCAGTAATTTGTCGAAATAGCTGCAAATATTAACCGGTAATATGAAGTGTTGTCAGCTAAAGTCTGATGATGCAGACGACCGTAAGGACGAAGTACCCAAGAGTACCGCTAGGCCGCGCCTCTTTAGCTCAGTGGTAGAGCGCTGGTGTAATAAACCAGAGGTCGTAGGTTCCATCCTCACAGGAGAAAGATGAATTTTGGAAATCAGTTGCGCGTCATGGCCGTATAGCAAACAGTATCTGTGATGACGAACAATTAGCGACAGGCGTTTTTTTAAGAATTACTCTCAGATGCGATTAAGGCGAATGGCGCAGATAAAGCATTTGCCAAAGCGGTACAGCATAACGTGGGACGAGGCAGTCTGAATTACATTTTATAGATGTATTTCTCACATATCTCAGAGCCTCTCGCGATATTCGTCGTCGTCGTCGTCGTCGTCGTCGTCGTCGCCGCCGCCGCCGCCGCCGCCGCCGCTTCTGCAGAAGTAGCAAATGGCAATCGTAGCAAATGCGGCGAGGGACGCCCTGCCTTCGATTCCGAATGCACAAAGTGTGTGGTCTTGTTTCTCAGTCTATATTTGGTCGGTCTCGTCAGAGGTTGAATGTAACGAATGGGTGGGAAAGAGCAAGGGGCAGCGGCTGTGTAGAACGAAAACACAAATCCTCAGGGGTGTGAGCGTTTCGAGATGAGTCGTTTACATGTAAATGTTGGTCGTCAGTGACCGTGTGGCCTAATGGATAAGGGGTCGGACTTCGGATCTGAAGATTACAGGTTCGAATGCTGTCACCCTTGTGTTTTTCCAGTTCTGAAAAAGAAACATAACTTTTTAATGTAGCAATTGAGCAGTACGAAACCGTCTGAATGTTTCTGTTGACCATTTTTTGCTTGGAGATGCTCTTGAGCTTGAAACACACACAACAAGACCGGTGTTAACTAGCGAAATGGTCGGCAGAGTTCCGACACAGCGAGTTTTGACTATCACTTGCACATCTAAAACAACGTCGGAAAGTAACTCGTTCGGCTTTTGAGTCACATAAAGTATGTGTGTTAATTTTGACGCCACTAGCTCTGCATGTTGTCATGCAATTTCTTTACCTCTCAGAAATGATTATGACATAAAAGTGAAGTACGTGACGAGTGTGACGTTAGGAAAACATTAGGCATCATGGAGAGATTCTGTATGGGACCACCCAACCCAAACGAGTACTGTGTAACGTGCTACCCGGGAGGTATTCACCGAGGTAGCCGGCTAGCTCAGTCGGTAGAGTGTCAGACTCTTAATCCCAGGGTTGTGGGTTCGAGCCAGACGCTGGGCGGAACGGAATTTTGTTCTGCTGCAGGTGTAAATTACCGTTTTTCTGATTAACGAGATTTAATGGAAATAGCAACTTTAAACTTTGCCTACGTCTCTGTCAGTCGCAAGGAAACTGTATTTGAAGGTGAAGGTGATTTTGTAGACAAGTGTGAAAGACATGTTCTGAAATGCACGTGTTGTTGTTTGGAGAGCACATCGGTTACGTGTCAGATGTGTAGCCAAGCAGTAATTTGTCGCCATAGCAGCAAATATTAGCCGGTAATATGAAGTGTTGTCAGCTAAAGTCTGATGATGCAGACGACCGTAAGGACGAAGTACCCAAGAGTACCGCTAGGCCGCGCCTCTTTAGCTCAGTGGTAGAGCACTGGTGTAATAAACCAGGGGTCGTAGGTTCCATCCTCACAGGAGAAAGATGAATTTTGGAAATCAGTTGCGCGTCGTGGCCGTATAGCAAACAGTATCTGTGATGACGAACAATTAGCGACAGGCGTTTTTTTAAGAATTACTCTCAGATGCGATTAAGGCGAATGGCGCAGATAAAGCATTTGCCAAAGCGGTACAGCATAAGGTGGGACGAGGCAGTCTGAATTACATTTTATAGATGTATTTCTCACATATCTCAGAGCCTCTCGCGATATTCGTCGTCGTCGTCGTCGTCGTCGTCGTCGTCGCCGCCGCTTCTGCAGAAGTAGCAAATGGCAATCGTAGCAAATGCGGCGAGGGACGCCCTGCCTTCGATTCCGAATGCACAAAGTGTGTGGTCTTGTTTCTCAGTCTATATTTGGTCGGTCTCGTCAGAGGTTGAATGTAACGAATGGGTGGGAAAGAGCAAGGGGCAGCGGCTGTGTAGAAAGAAAACACAAATCCTCAGGGGTGTGAGCGTTTCGAGATGAGTCGTTTACATGTAAATGTTGGTCGTCAGTGACCGTGTGGCCTAATGGATAAGGGGTCGGACTTCGGATCTGAAGATTACAGGTTCGAATGCTGTCACCCTTGTGTTTTTCCAGTTCTGAAAAAGAAACATAACTTTTTAATGTAGCAATTGAGCAGTACGAAACCGTCTGAATGTTTCTGTTGACCATTTTTTGCTTGGAGATGCTCTTGAGCTTGAAACACACACAACAAGACCGGTGTTAACTAGCGAAATGGTCGGCAGAGTTCCGACACAGCGAGTTTTGACTATCACTTGCACATCTAAAACAACGTCGGAGAGTAACTCGTTCGGCTTTTGAGTCACATAAAGTATGTGTGTTAATTTTGACGCCACTAGCTCTGCATGTTGTCATGCAATTTCTTTACCTCTCAGAAATGATTATGACATAAAAGTGAAGTACGTGACGAGTGTGACGTTAGGAAAACATTAGGCATCATGGAGAGATTCTGTATGGGACCACCCAACCCAAACGAGTACTGTGTAACGTGCTACCCGGGAGGTATTCATCGAGGTAGCCGGCTAGCTCAGTCGGTAGAGTGTTAGACTCTTAATCCCAGGGTTGTGGGTTCGAGCCAGACGCTGGGCGGAACGGAATTTTGTTCCGCTGCAGGTGTAAATTACCGTTTTTCTGATTAACGAGATTTAATGGAAATAGCAACTTTAAACTTTGCCTACGTCTCTGTCAGTCGCAAGGAAACTGTATTTGAAGGTGAAGGTGATTTTGTAGACATGTGTGAAAGACATGTTCTAAAAAATGCAAGTGTTGTTGTTTGGAGAGCACATCGGTTACGTGTCAGATGTGTAGCCAAGCAGTAATTTGTCGACATAGCAGCAAATATTAGCCGGTAATATGAAGTGTTGTCAGCTAAAGTCTGATGATGCAGACGACCGTAAGGACGAAGTACCCAAGAGTACCGCTAGGCCGCGCCTCTTTAGCTCAGTGGTAGAGCACTGGTGTAATAAACCAGGGGTCGTAGGTTCCATCCTCACAGGAGAAAGATGAATTTTGGAAATCAGTTGCGCGTCGTGGCCGTATAGCAAACAGTATCTGTGATGACGAACAATTAGCGACAGGCGTTTTTTTAAGAATTACTCTCAGATGCGATTAAGGCGAATGGCGCAGATAAAGCATTTGCCAAAGCGGTACAGCATAAGGTGGGACGAGGCAGTCTGAATTACATTTTATAGATGTATTTCTCACATATCTCAGAGCCTCTCGCGATATTCGTCGTCGTCGTCGTCGTCGTCGTCGTCGTCGTCGCTTCTGCAGAAGTAGCAAATGGCAATCGTAGCAAATGCGGCGAGGGACGCCCTGCCTTCGATTCCGAATGCACAAAGTGTGTGGTCTTGTTTCTCAGTCTATATTTGGTCGGTCTCGTCAGAGGTTGAATGTAACGAATGGGTGGGAAAGAGCAAGGGGCAGCGGCTGTGTAGAACGAAAACACAAATCCTCAGGGGTGTGAGCGTTTCGAGATGAGTCGTTTACATGTAAATGTTGGTCGTCAGTGACCGTGTGGCCTAATGGATAAGGGGTCGGACTTCGGATCTGAAGATTACAGGTTCGAATGCTGTCACCCTTGTGTTTTTCCAGTTCTGAAAAAGAAACATAACTTTTTAATGTAGCAATTGAGCAGTACGAAACCGTCTGAATGTTTCTGTTGACCATTTTTTGCTTGGAGATGCTCTTGAGCTTGAAACACACACAACAAGACCGGTGTTAACTAGCGAAATGGTCGGCAGAGTTCCGACACAGCGAGTTTTGACTATCACTTGCACATCTAAAACAACGTCGGAAAGTAACTCGTTCGGCTTTTGAGTCACATAAAGTATGTGTGTTAATTTTGACGCCACTAGCTCTGCATGTTGTCATGCAATTTCTTTACCTCTCAGAAATGATTATGACATAAAAGTGAAGTACGTGACGAGTGTGACGTTAGGAAAACATTAGGCATCATGGAGAGATTCTGTATGGGACCACCCAACCCAAACGAGTACTGTGTAACGTGCTACCCGGGAGGTATTCACCGAGGTAGCCGGCTAGCTCAGTCGGTAGAGTGTCAGACTCTTAATCCCAGGGTTGTGGGTTCGAGCCAGACGCTGGGCGGAACGGAATTTTGTTCTGCTGCAGGTGTAAATTACCGTTTTTCTGATTAACGAGATTTAATGGAAATAGCAACTTTAAACTTTGCCTACGTCTCTGTCAGTCGCAAGGAAACTGTATTTGAAGGTGAAGGTGATTTTGTAGACAAGTGTGAAAGACATGTTCTGAAATGCACGTGTTGTTGTTTGGAGAGCACATCGGTTACGTGTCAGATGTGTAGCCAAGCAGTAATTTGTCGCCATAGCAGCAAATATTAGCCGGTAATATGAAGTGTTGTCAGCTAAAGTCTGATGATGCAGACGACCGTAAGGACGAAGTACCCAAGAGTACCGCTAGGCCGCGCCTCTTTAGCTCAGTGGTAGAGCACTGGTGTAATAAACCAGGGGTCGTAGGTTCCATCCTCACAGGAGAAAGATGAATTTTGGAAATCAGTTGCGCGTCGTGGCCGTATAGCAAACAGTATCTGTGATGACGAACAATTAGCGACAGGCGTTTTTTTAAGAATTACTCTCAGATGCGATTAAGGCGAATGGCGCAGATAAAGCATTTGCCAAAGCGGTACAGCATAAGGTGGGACGAGGCAGTCTGAATTACATTTTATAGATGTATTTCTCACATATCTCAGAGCCTCTCGCGATATTCGTCGTCGTCGTCGTCGTCGTCGTCGTCGTCGCCGCCGCTTCTGCAGAAGTAGCAAATGGCAATCGTAGCAAATGCGGCGAGGGACGCCCTGCCTTCGATTCCGAATGCACAAAGTGTGTGGTCTTGTTTCTCAGTCTATATTTGGTCGGTCTCGTCAGAGGTTGAATGTAACGAATGGGTGGGAAAGAGCAAGGGGCAGCGGCTGTGTAGAAAGAAAACACAAATCCTCAGGGGTGTGAGCGTTTCGAGATGAGTCGTTTACATGTAAATGTTGGTCGTCAGTGACCGTGTGGCCTAATGGATAAGGGGTCGGACTTCGGATCTGAAGATTACAGGTTCGAATGCTGTCACCCTTGTGTTTTTCCAGTTCTGAAAAAGAAACATAACTTTTTAATGTAGCAATTGAGCAGTACGAAACCGTCTGAATGTTTCTGTTGACCATTTTTTGCTTGGAGATGCTCTTGAGCTTGAAACACACACAACAAGACCGGTGTTAACTAGCGAAATGGTCGGCAGAGTTCCGACACAGCGAGTTTTGACTATCACTTGCACATCTAAAACAACGTCGGAGAGTAACTCGTTCGGCTTTTGAGTCACATAAAGTATGTGTGTTAATTTTGACGCCACTAGCTCTGCATGTTGTCATGCAATTTCTTTACCTCTCAGAAATGATTATGACATAAAAGTGAAGTACGTGACGAGTGTGACGTTAGGAAAACATTAGGCATCATGGAGAGATTCTGTATGGGACCACCCAACCCAAACGAGTACTGTGTAACGTGCTACCCGGGAGGTATTCATCGAGGTAGCCGGCTAGCTCAGTCGGTAGAGTGTTAGACTCTTAATCCCAGGGTTGTGGGTTCGAGCCAGACGCTGGGCGGAACGGAATTTTGTTCCGCTGCAGGTGTAAATTACCGTTTTTCTGATTAACGAGATTTAATGGAAATAGCAACTTTAAACTTTGCCTACGTCTCTGTCAGTCGCAAGGAAACTGTATTTGAAGGTGAAGGTGATTTTGTAGACATGTGTGAAAGACATGTTCTAAAAAATGCAAGTGTTGTTGTTTGGAGAGCACATCGGTTACGTGTCAGATGTGTAGCCAAGCAGTAATTTGTCGACATAGCAGCAAATATTAGCCGGTAATATGAAGTGTTGTCAGCTAAAGTCTGATGATGCAGACGACCGTAAGGACGAAGTACCCAAGAGTACCGCTAGGCCGCGCCTCTTTAGCTCAGTGGTAGAGCACTGGTGTAATAAACCAGGGGTCGTAGGTTCCATCCTCACAGGAGAAAGATGAATTTTGGAAATCAGTTGCGCGTCGTGGCCGTATAGCAAACAGTATCTGTGATGACGAACAATTAGCGACAGGCGTTTTTTTAAGAATTACTCTCAGATGCGATTAAGGCGAATGGCGCAGATAAAGCATTTGCCAAAGCGGTACAGCATAAGGTGGGACGAGGCAGTCTGAATTACATTTTATAGATGTATTTCTCACATATCTCAGAGCCTCTCGCGATATTCGTCGTCGTCGTCGTCGTCGTCGTCGTCGTCGTCGCTTCTGCAGAAGTAGCAAATGGCAATCGTAGCAAATGCGGCGAGGGACGCCCTGCCTTCGATTCCGAATGCACAAAGTGTGTGGTCTTGTTCCTCAGTCTATATTTGGTCGGTCTCGTCAGAGGTTGAATGTAACGAATGGGTGGGAAAGAGCAAGGGGCAGCGGCTGTGTAGAGCGAAAACACAAATCCTCAGGGGTGTGAGCGTTTCGAGATGAGTCGTTTACATGTAAATGTTGGTCGTCAGTGACCGTGTGGCCTAATGGATAAGGCGTCGGACTTCGGATCTGAAGATTACAGGTTCGAATGCTGTCACGCTTGTGTTTTTCCAGTTCTGAAAAAGAAACATAACTTTTTAATGTAGCAATTGAGCAGTACGAAACCGTCTGAATGTTTCTGTTGACCATTTTTTGCTTGGAGATGCTCTTGAGCTTGAAACACACACAACAAGACCGGTGTTAACTAGCGAAATGGTCGGCAGAGTTCCGACACAGCGAGTTTTGACTATCACTTGCACATCTAAAACAACGTCGGAAAGTAACTCGTTCGGCTTTTGAGTCACATAAAGTATGTGTGTTAATTTTGACGCCACTAGCTCTGCATGTTGTCATGCAATTTCTTTACCTCTCAGAAATGATTATGACATAAAAGTGAAGTACGTGACGAGTGTGACGTTAGGAAAACATTAGGCATCATGGAGAGATTCTGTATGGGACCACCCAACAAAACGAGTACTGTGTAACGTGCTACCCGGGAAGTATTCCCCGAGGTAGCCGGCTAGCTCAGTCGGTAGAGTGTCAGACTCTTAATCCCAGGGTTGTGGGTTCGAGCCAGACGCTGGGCGGAACGGAATTTTGTTCCGCTGCAGATGTAAATTACCGTTTTTCTGATTAACGAGATTTAATGGAAATAGCAACTTTAAACTTTGCCTACGTCTCTGTCAGTCGCAAGGAAACTGTATTTGAAGGTGAAGGTGATTTTGTACACATGTGTAAAAGACATGTTCTGAAATGCAAGTGTTGTTGTTTGGAGAGCACATCGGTTACGTGTCAGATGTGTAGCCAAGCAGTAATTTGTCGAAATAGCTGCAAATATTAGCCGGTAATATGAAGTGTTGTCAGCTAAAGTCTGATGATGCAGACGACCGTAAGGACGAAGTACCCAAGAATACCTCTAGGCCGCGCCTCTTTAGCTCAGTGGTAGAGCACTGGTGTAATAAACCAGGGGTTGTAGGTTCCATCCTCACAGGAGAAAGATGAATTTTGGAAATCAGTTGCGCGTCGTGGCCGTATAGCAAACAGTATCTGTGATGACGAACAATTAGCGACAGGCGTTTTTTTAAGAATTACTCTCAGATGCGATTAAGGCGAATGGCGCAGATAAAGCATTTGCCAAAGCGGTACAGCATAAGGTGGGACGAGGCAGTCTGAATTCAATTTTATAGATGTATTTCTCACATATCTCAGAGCCTCTCGCGACATTCGTCGTCGTCGTCGTCGTCGTCGTCGTCGTCGTCGTCGCCGCCGCCGCCGCTTCTGCAGAAGTAGCAAATGGCAATCGTAGCAAATGCGGCGAGGGACGCCCTGCCTTCGATTCCGAATGCACAAAGTGTGTGGTCTTTTTTCTCAGTCTATATTTGGTCGGTCTCGTCAGAGGTTGAATGTAACGAATGGGTGGGAAAGAGCAAGGGGCAGCGGCTGTGTAGAACGAAAACACAAATCCTCAGGGGTGTGAGCGTTTCGAGATGAGTCGTTTACATGTAAGTGTTTGTCGTCAGTGACCGTGTGGCCTAATGGATAAGGAGTCGGACTTCGGATCTGAAGATTACAGGTTCGAATGCTGTCACGCTTGTGTTTTTCCAGTTCTGAAAAAGAAACATAACGTTTTAATGTAGCAATTGAGCAGTACGAAACCGTCTGAATGTTGCTGTTGACCATTTTTTGCTTGGAGATGCTCTTGAGCTTGAAACACACACAACAAGACCGGTGTTAACTAGCGAAATGGTCGGCAGAGTTACGACACAGCGAGTTTTGACTATCACTTGCACATCTAAAACAACGTCGGAAAGTAACTCGTTCGGCTTTTGAGTCACATAAAGTATGTGTGTTAATTTTGACGCCACTAGCTCTGCATGTTGTCATGCAATTTCTTTACCTCTCAGAAATGATTATGACATAAAAGTGAAGTACGTGACGAGTGTGACGTTAGGAAAACATTAGGCATCATGGAGAGATTCTGTATGGGACCACCCAACCCAAACGAGTACTGTGTAACGTGCTACCCGGGAGGTATTCATCGAGTTAGCCGGCTAGCTCAGTCGGTATAGTGTTAGACTCTTAATCCCAGGGTTGTGGGTTCGAGCCAGACGCTGGGCGGAACGGAATTTTGTTCCGCTGCAGGTGTAAATTACCGTTTTTCTGATTAACGAGATTTAATGGAAATAGCAACTTTAAACTTTGCCTACGTCTCTGTCAGTCGCAAGGAAACTGTATTTGAAGGTGAAGGTGATTTTGTAGACATGTGTGAAAGACATGTTCTGAAATGCAAGTGTTGTTGTTTGGAGAGCACATCGGTTACGTGTCAGATGTGTAGCCAAGCAGTAATTTGTCGACATAGCAGCAAATATTAGCCGGTAATATGAAGTGTTGTCAGCTAAAGTCTGATGATGCAGACGACCGTAAGGACGAAGTACCCAAGAGTACCGCTAGGCCGCGCCTCTTTAGCTCAGTGGTAGAGCACTGGTGTAATAAACCAAGGGTCGTAGGTTCCATCCTCACAGGAGAAAGATGAATTTTGGAAATCAGTTGCGCGTCGTGGCCGTATAGCAAACAGTATCTGTGATGACGAACAATTAGCGACAGGCGTTTTTTTAAGAATTACTCTCAGATGCGATTAAGGCGAATGGCGCAGATAAAGCATTTGCCAAAGCGGTACAGCATAAGGTGGGACGAGGCAGTCTGAATTACATTTTATGGATGTATTTCTCACATATCTCAGAGCCTCTCGCGATATTCGTCGTCGTCGTCGTCGTCGTCGTCGTCGCTTCTGCAGAAGTAGCAAATGGCAATCGTAGCAAATGCGGCGAGGGACGCCCTGCCTTCGATTCCGAATGCACAAAGTGTGTGGTCTTGTTCCTCAGTCTATATTTGGTCGGTCTCGTCAGAGGTTGAATGTAACGAATGGGTGGGAAAGAGCAAGGGGCAGCGGCTGTGTAGAACGAAAACACAAATCCTCAGGGGTGTGAGCGTTTCGAGATGAGTCGTTTACATGTAAATGTTGGTCGTCAGTGACCGTGTGGCCTAATGGATAAGGCGTCGGACTTCGGATCTGAAGATTACAGGTTCGAATGCTGTCACGTTTGTGTTTTTCCAGTTCTGAAAAAGAAACATAACTTTTTAATGTAGCAATTGAGCAGTACGAAACCGTCTGAATGTTTCTGTTGACCATTTTTTGCTTGGAGATGCTCTTGAGCTTGAAACACACACAACAAGACCGGTGTTAACTAGCGAAATGGTCGGCAGAGTTCCGACACAGCGAGTTTTGACTATCACTTGCACATCTAAAACAACGTCGGAAAGTAACTCGTTCGGCTTTTGAGTCACATAAAGTATGTGTGTTAATTTTGACGCCACTAGCTCTGCATGTTGTCATGCAATTTCTTTACCTCTCAGAAATGATTATGACATAAAAGTGAAGTACGTGACGAGTGTGACGTTAGGAAAACATTAGGCATCATGGAGAGATTCTGTATGGGACCACCCAACAAAACGAGTACTGTGTAACGTGCTACCCGGGAGGTATTCATCGAGGTAGCCGGCTAGCTCAGTCGGTAGAGTGTCAGACTCTTAATCCCAGGGTTGTGGGTTCGAGCCAGACGCTGGGCGGAACGGAATTTTGTTCCGCTGCAGATGTAAATTACCGTTTTTCTGATTAACGAGATTTAATGGAAATAGCAACTTTAAACTTTGCCTACGTCTCTGTCAGTCGCAAGGAAACTGTATTTGAAGGTGAAGGTGATTTTGTACACATGTGTAAAAGACATGTTCTGAAATGCAAGTGTTGTTGTTTGGAGAGCACATCGGTTACGTGTCAGATGTGTAGCCAAGCAGTAATTTGTCGAAATAGCTGCAAATATTAGCCGGTAATATGAAGTGTTGTCAGCTAAAGTCTGATGATGCAGACGACCGTAAGGACGAAGTACCCAAGAATACCTCTAGGCCGCGCCTCTTTAGCTCAGTGGTAGAGCACTGGTGTAATAAACCAGGGGTCGTAGGTTCCATCCTCACAGGAGAAAGATGAATTTTGGAAATCAGTTGCGCGTCGTGGCCGTATAGCAAACAGTATCTGTGATGACGAACAATTAGCGACAGGCGTTTTTTTAAGAATTACTCTCAGATGCGATTAAGGCGAATGGCGCAGATAAAGCATTTGCCAAAGCGGTACAGCATAAGGTGGGACGAGGCAGTCTGAATTAAATTTTATAGATGTATTTCTCACATATCTCAGAGCCTCTCGCGACATTCGTCGTCGTCGTCGTCGTCGTCGTCGTCGTCGCCGCCGCTTCTGCAGAAGTAGCAAATGGCAATCGTAGCAAATGCGGCGAGGGACGCCCTGCCTTCGATTCCGAATGCACAAAGTGTGTGGTCTTGTTTCTCAGTCTATATTTGGTCGGTCTCGTCAGAGGTTGAATGTAACGAATGGGTGGGAAAGAGCAAGGGGCAGCGGCTGTGTAGAAAGAAAACACAAATCCTCAGGGGTGTGAGCGTTTCGAGATGAGTCGTTTACATGTAAATGTTGGTCGTCAGTGACCGTGTGGCCTAATGGATAAGGGGTCGGACTTCGGATCTGAAGATTACAGGTTCGAATGCTGTCACCCTTGTGTTTTTCCAGTTCTGAAAAAGAAACATAACTTTTTAATGTAGCAATTGAGCAGTAGGAAACCGTCTGAATGTTTCTGTTGACCATTTTTTGCTTGGAGATGCTCTTGAGCTTGAAACACACACAACAAGACCGGTGTTAACTAGCGAAATGGTCGGCAGAGTTCCGACACAGCGAGTTTTGACTATCACTTGCACATCTAAAACAACGTCGGAAAGTAACTCGTTCGGCTTTTGAGTCACATAAAGTATGTGTGTTAATTTTGACGCCACTAGCTCTGCATGTTGTCATGCAATTTCTTTACCTCTCAGAAATGATTATGACATAAAGGTGAAGTACGTGACGAGTGTGACGTTAGGAAAACATTAGGCATCATGGAGAGATTCTGTATGGGACCACCCAACCCAAACGAGTACTGTGTAACGTGCTACCCGGGAGGTATTCATCGAGGTAGCCGGCTAGCTCAGTCGGTAGAGTGTTAGACTCTTAATCCCATGGTTGTGGGTTCGAGCCAGACGCTGGGCGGAACGGAATTTTGTTCCGCTGCAGGTGTAAATTACCGTTTTTCTGATTAACGAGATTTAATGGAAATAGCAACTTTAAACTTTGCCTACGTCTCTGTCAGTCGCAAGGAAACTGTATTTGAAGGTGAAGGTGATTTTGTAGACATGTGTGAAAGACATGTTCTGAAATGCAAGTGTTGTTGTTTGGAGAGCACATCGGTTACGTGTCAGATGTGTAGCCAAGCAGTAATTTGTCGACATAGCAGCAAATATTAGCCGGTAATATGAAGTGTTGTCAGCTAAAGTCTGATGATGCAGACGACCGTAAGGACGAAGTACCCAAGAGTACCGCTAGGCCGCGCCTCTTTAGCTCAGTGGTAGAGCACTGGTGTAATAAACCAGGGGTCGTAGGTTCCATCCTCACAGGAGAAAGATGAATTTTGGAAATCAGTTGCGCGTCGTGGCCGTATAGCAAACAGTATCTGTGATGACGAACAATTAGCGACAGGCGTTTTTTTAAGAATTACTCTCAGATGCGATTAAGGCGAATGGCGCAGATAAAGCATTTGCCAAAGCGGTACAGCATAAGGTGGGACGAGGCAGTCTGAATTACATTTTATAGATGTATTTCTCACATATCTCAGAGCCTCTCGCGATATTCGTCGTCGTCGTCGTCGTCGTCGCCGCCGCCGCCGCCGCTTCTGCAGAAGTAGCAAATGGCAATCGTAGCAAATGCGGCGAGGGACGCCCTGCCTTCGATTCCGAATGCACAAAGTGTGTGGTCTTGTTCCTCAGTCTATATTTGGTCGGTCTCGTCAGAGGTTGAATGTAACGACTGGGTGGGAAAGAGCAAGGGGCAGCGGCTGTGTAGAACGAAAACACAAATCCTCAGGGGTGTGAGCGTTTCGAGACGAGTCGTTTACATGTAAATGTTGGTCGTCAGTGACCGTGTGGCCTAATGGATAAGGCGTCGGACTTCGGATCTGAAGATTACAGGTTCGAATGCTGTCACGCTTGTGTTTTTCCAGTTCTGAAAAAGAAACATAACGTTTTAATGTAGCAATTGAGCAGTACGAAACCGTCTGAATGTTGCTGTTGACCATTTTTTGCTTGGAGATGCTCTTGAGCTTGAAACACACACAACAAGACCGGTGTTAACTAGCGAAATGGTCGGCAGAGTGCCGACACAGCGAGTTTTGACTATCACTTGCACATCTAAAACAACGTCGGAAAGTAACTCGTTCGGCTTTTGAGTCACATAAAGTATGTGTGTTAATTTTGACGCCACTAGCTCTGCATGTTGTCATGCAATTTCTTTACCTCTCAGAAATGATTATGACATAAAAGTGAAGTACGTGACGAGTGTGACGTTAGGAAAACATTAGGCATCATGGAGAGATTCTGTATGGGACCACCCAACCCAAACGAGTACTGTGTAACGTGCTACCCGGGAGGTATTCATCGACGTAGCCGGCTAGCTCAGTCGGTAGAGTGTTAGACTCTTAATCCCATGGTTGTGGGTTCGAGCCAGACGCTGGGCGGAACGGAATTTTGTTCCGCTGCAGGTGTAAATTACCGTTTTTCTGATTAACGAGATTTAATGGAAATAGCAACTTTAAACTTTGCCTACGTCTCTGTCAGTCGCAAGGAAACTGTATTTGAAGGTGAAGGTGATTTTGTAGACATGTGTGAAAGACATGTTCTGAAATGCAAGTGTTGTTGTTTGGAGAGCACATCGGTTACGTGTCAGATGTGTAGCCAAGCAGTAATTTGTCGACATAGCAGCAAATATTAGCCGGTAATATGAAGTGTTGTCAGCTAAAGTCTGATGATGCAGACGACCGTAAGGACGAAATACCCAAGAGTACCGCTAGGCCGCGCCTCTTTAGCTCAGTGGTAGAGCACTGGTGTAATAAACCAGGGGTCGTAGGTTCCATCCTCACAGGAGAAAGATGAATTTTGGAAATCAGTTGCGCGTCGTGGCCGTATAGCAAACAGTATCTGTGATGACGAACAATTAGCGACAGGCGTTTTTTTAAGAATTACTCTCAGATGCGATTAAGGCGAATGGCGCAGATAAAGCATTTGCCAAAGCGGTACAGCATAAGGTGGGACGAGGCAGTCTGAATTACATTTTATAGATGTATTTCTCACATATCTCAGAGCCTCTCGCGATATTCGTCGTCGTCGTCGTCGTCGTCGTCGTCGTCGTCGTCGTCGTCGCCGCCGCCGCCGCCGCTTCTGCAGAAGTAGCAAATGGCAATCGTAGCAAATGCGGCGAGGGACGCCCTGCCTTCGATTCTGAATGCACAAAGTGTGTGGTCTTGTTCCTCAGTCTATATTTGGTCGGTCTCGTCAGAGGTTGAATGTAACGACTGGGTGGGAAAGAGCAAGGGGCAGCGGCTGTGTAGAACGAAAACACAAATCCTCAGGGGTGTGAGCGTTTCGAGACGAGTCGTTTACATGTAAATGTTGGTCGTCAGTGACCGTGTGGCCTAATGGATAAGGCGTCGGACTTCGGATCTGAAGATTACAGGTTCGAATGCTGTCACGCTTGTGTTTTTCCAGTTCTGAAAAAGAAACATAACGTTTTAATGTAGCAATTGAGCAGTACGAAACCGTCTGAATGTTGCTGTTGACCATTTTTTGCTTGGAGATGCTCTTGAGCTTGAAACACACACAACAAGACCGGTGTTAACTAGCGAAATGGTCGGCAGAGTGCCGACACAGCGAGTTTTGACTATCACTTGCACATCTAAAACAACGTCGGAAAGTAACTCGTTCGGCTTTTGAGTCACATAAAGTATGTGTGTTAATTTTGACGCCACTAGCTCTGCATGTTGTCATGCAATTTCTTTACCTCTCAGAAATGATTATGACATAAAAGTGAAGTACGTGACGAGTGTGACGTTAGGAAAACATTAGGCATCATGGAGAGATTCTGTATGGGACCACCCAACCCAAACGAGTACTGTGTAACGTGCTACCCGGGAGGTATTCACCGAGGTAGCCGGCTAGCTCAGTCGGTAGAGTGTTAGACTCTTAATCCGAGGGTTGTGGGTTCGAGCCAGACGCTGGGCGGAACGGAATTTTGTTCCGCTACAGGTGTAAATTACCCTTTTTCTGATTAACGAGATTTAATGGAAATAGCAACTTTAGACTTTGCCTACGTCTCTGTCAGTCGCAAGGAAACTGTATTTGAAGGTGAAGGTGATTTTGTAGACATGTGTGAAAGACATGTTCTGAAATGCAAGTGTTGTTGTTTGGAGAGCACATCGGTTACGTGTCAGATGTGTAGCCAAGCAGTAATTTGTCGCCATAGCTGCAAATATTAGCCGGTAATATGAAGTGTTGTCAGCTAAAGTCTGATGATGCAGACGACCGTAAGGACGAAGTACCCAAGAGTACCGCTAGGCCGCGCCTCTTTAGCTCAGTGGTAGAGCACTGGTGTAATAAACCAGGGGTCGTAGGTTCCATCCTCACAGGAGAAAGATGAATTTTGGAAATCAGTTGCGCGTCGTGGCCGTATAGCAAACAGTATCTGTGATGACGAACAATTAGCGACAGGCGTTTTTTTAAGAATTACTCTCAGATGCGATTAAGGCGAATGGCGCAGATAAAGCATTTGCCAAAGCGGTACAGCATAAGGTGGGACGAGGCAGTCTGAATTACATTTTATGGATGTATTTCTCACATATCTCAGAGCCTCTCGCGATATTCGTCGTCGTCGTCGTCGTCGTCGTCGTCGTCGTCGCCGCCGCCGCTTCTGCAGAAGTAGCAAATGGCAATCGTAGCAAATGCGGCGAGGGACGCCCTGCCTTCGATTCCGAATGCACAAAGTGTGTGGTCTTGTTCCTCAGTCTATATTTGGTCGGTCTCGTCAGAGGTTGAATGTAACGAATGGGTGGGAAAGAGCAAGGGGCAGCGGCTGTGTAGAACGAAAACACAAATCCTCAGGGGTGTGAGCGTTTCGAGATGAGTCGTTTACATGTAAATGTTGGTCGTCAGTGACCGTGTGGCCTAATGGATAAGGCGTCGGACTTCGGATCTGAAGATTACAGGTTCGAATGCTGTCACGTTTGTGTTTTTCCAGTTCTGAAAAAGAAACATAACTTTTTAATGTAGCAATTGAGCAGTACGAAACCGTCTGAATGTTTCTGTTGACCATTTTTTGCTTGGAGATGCTCTTGAGCTTGAAACACACACAACAAGACCGGTGTTAACTAGCGAAATGGTCGGCAGAGTTCCGACACAGCGAGTTTTGACTATCACTTGCACATCTAAAACAACGTCGGAAAGTAACTCGTTCGGCTTTTGAGTCACATAAAGTATGTGTGTTAATTTTGACGCCACTAGCTCTGCATGTTGTCATGCAATTTCTTTACCTCTCAGAAATGATTATGACATAAAAGTGAAGTACGTGACGAGTGTGACGTTAGGAAAACATTAGGCATCATGGAGAGATTCTGTATGGGACCACCCAACAAAACGAGTACTGTGTAACGTGCTACCCGGGAGGTATTCATCGAGGTAGCCGGCTAGCTCAGTCGGTAGAGTGTCAGACTCTTAATCCCAGGGTTGTGGGTTCGAGCCAGACGCTGGGCGGAACGGAATTTTGTTCCGCTGCAGATGTAAATTACCGTTTTTCTGATTAACGAGATTTAATGGAAATAGCAACTTTAAACTTTGCCTACGTCTCTGTCAGTCGCAAGGAAACTGTATTTGAAGGTGAAGGTGATTTTGTACACATGTGTAAAAGACATGTTCTGAAATGCAAGTGTTGTTGTTTGGAGAGCACATCGGTTACGTGTCAGATGTGTAGCCAAGCAGTAATTTGTCGAAATAGCTGCAAATATTAGCCGGTAATATGAAGTGTTGTCAGCTAAAGTCTGATGATGCAGACGACCGTAAGGACGAAGTACCCAAGAATACCTCTAGGCCGCGCCTCTTTAGCTCAGTGGTAGAGCACTGGTGTAATAAACCAGGGGTCGTAGGTTCCATCCTCACAGGAGAAAGATGAATTTTGGAAATCAGTTGCGCGTCGTGGCCGTATAGCAAACAGTATCTGTGATGACGAACAATTAGCGACAGGCGTTTTTTTAAGAATTACTCTCAGATGCGATTAAGGCGAATGGCGCAGATAAAGCATTTGCCAAAGCGGTACAGCATAAGGTGGGACGAGGCAGTCTGAATTAAATTTTATAGATGTATTTCTCACATATCTCAGAGCCTCTCGCGACATTCGTCGTCGTCGTCGTCGTCGTCGTCGTCGTCGTCGTCGCCGCCGCTTCTGCAGAAGTAGCAAATGGCAATCGTAGCAAATGCGGCGAGGGACGCCCTGCCTTCGATTCCGAATGCACAAAGTGTGTGGTCTTGTTTCTCAGTCTATATTTGGTCGGTCTCGTCAGAGGTTGAATGTAACGAATGGGTGGGAAAGAGCAAGGGGCAGCGGCTGTGTAGAAAGAAAACACAAATCCTCAGGGGTGTGAGCGTTTCGAGATGAGTCGTTTACATGTAAATGTTGGTCGTCAGTGACCGTGTGGCCTAATGGATAAGGGGTCGGACTTCGGATCTGAAGATTACAGGTTCGAATGCTGTCACCCTTGTGTTTTTCCAGTTCTGAAAAAGAAACATAACTTTTTAATGTAGCAATTGAGCAGTACGAAACCGTCTGAATGTTTCTGTTGACCATTTTTTGCTTGGAGATGCTCTTGAGCTTGAAACACACACAACAAGACCGGTGTTAACTAGCGAAATGGTCGGCAGAGTTCCGACACAGCGAGTTTTGACTATCACTTGCACATCTAAAACAACGTCGGAAAGTAACTCGTTCGGCTTTTGAGTCACATAAAGTATGTGTGTTAATTTTGACGCCACTAGCTCTGCATGTTGTCATGCAATTTCTTTACCTCTCAGAAATGATTCTGACATAAAGGTGAAGTACGTGACGAGTGTGACGTTAGGAAAACATTAGGCATCATGGAGAGATTCTGTATGGGACCACCCAACCCAAACGAGTACTGTGTAACGTGCTACCCGGGAGGTATTCATCGAGGTAGCCGGCTAGCTCAGTCAGTAGAGTGTCAGACTCTTAATCCCATGGTTGTGGGTTCGAGCCAGACGCTGGGCGGAACGGAATTTTGTTCCGCTGCAGGTGTAAATTACCGTTTTTCTGATTAACGAGATTTAATGGAAATAGCAACTTTAAACTTTGCCTACGTCTCTGTCAGTCGCAAGGAAACTGTATTTGAAGGTGAAGGTGATTTTGTAGACATGTGTGAAAGACATGTTCTGAAATGCAAGTGTTGTTGTTTGGAGAGCACATCGGTTACGTGTCAGATGTGTAGCCAAGCAGTAATTTGTCGACATAGCAGCAAATATTAGCCGGTAATATGAAGTGTTGTCAGCTAAAGTCTGATGATGCAGACGACCGTAAGGACGAAGTACCCAAGAGTACCGCTAGGCCGCGCCTCTTTAGCTCAGTGGTAGAGCACTGGTGTAATAAACCAGGGGTCGTAGGTTCCATCCTCAAAGGAGAAAGATGAATTTTGGAAATCAGTTGCGCGTCGTGGCCGTATAGCAAACAGTATCTGTGATGACGAACAATTAGCGACAGGCGTTTTTTTAAGAATTACTCTCAGATGCGATTAAGGCGAATGGCGCAGATAAAGCATTTGCCAAAGCGGTACAGCATAAGGTGGGACGAGGCAGTCTGAATTACATTTTATAGATGTATTTCTCACATATCTCAGAGCCTCTCGCGATATTCGTCGTCGTCGTCGTCGTCGTCGCCGCCGCCGCCGCCGCTTCTGCAGAAGTAGCAAATGGCAATAGTAGCAAATGCGGCGAGGGACGCCCTGCCTTCGATTCCGAATGCACAAAGTGTGTGGTCTTGTTCCTCAGTCTATATTTGGTCGGTCTCGTCAGAGGTTGAATGTAACGACTGGGTGGGAAAGAGCAAGGGGCAGCGGCTGTGTAGAACGAAAACACAAATCCTCAGGGGTGTGAGCGTTTCGAGACGAGTCGTTTACATGTAAATGTTGGTCGTCAGTGACCGTGTGGCCTAATGGATAAGGCGTCGGACTTCGGATCTGAAGATTACAGGTTCGAATGCTGTCACGCTTGTGTTTTTCCAGTTCTGAAAAAGAAACATAACGTTTTAATGTAGCAATTGAGCAGTACGAAACCGTCTGAATGTTGCTGTTGACCATTTTTTGCTTGGAGATGCTCTTGAGCTTGAAACACACACAACAAGACCGGTGTTAACTAGCGAAATGGTCGGCAGAGTGCCGACACAGCGAGTTTTGACTATCACTTGCACATCTAAAACAACGTCGGAAAGTAACTCGTTCGGCTTTTGAGTCACATAAAGTATGTGTGTTAATTTTGACGCCACTAGCTCTGCATGTTGTCATGCAATTTCTTTACCTCTCAGAAATGATTATGACATAAAAGTGAAGTACGTGACGAGTGTGACGTTAGGAAAACATTAGGCATCATGGAGAGATTCTGTATGGGACCACCCAACCCAAACGAGTACTGTGTAACGTGCTACCCGGGAGGTATTCATCGAGGTAGCCGGCTAGCTCAGTCGGTAGAGTGTTAGACTCTTAATCCCATGGTTGTGGGTTCGAGCCAGACGCTGGGCGGAACGGAATTTTGTTCCGCTGCAGGTGTAAATTACCGTTTTTCTGATTAACGAGATTTAATGGAAATAGCAACTTTAAACTTTGCCTACGTCTCTGTCAGTCGCAAGGAAACTGTATTTGAAGGTGAAGGTGATTTTGTAGACATGTGTGAAAGACATGTTCTGAAATGCAAGTGTTGTTGTTTGGAGAGCACATCGGTTACGTGTCAGATGTGTAGCCAAGCAGTAATTTGTCGACATAGCAGCAAATATTAGCCGGTAATATGAAGTGTTGTCAGCTAAAGTCTGATGATGCAGACGACCATAAGGACGAAGTACCCAAGAGTACCGCTAGGCCGCGCCTCTTTAGCTCAGTGGTAGAGCGCTGGTGTAATAAACCAGGGGTCGTAGGTTCCATCCTCACAGGAGAAAGATGAATTTTGGAAATCAGTTGCGCGTCGTGGCCGTATAGCAAACAGTATCTGTGATGACGAACAATTAGCGACAGGCGTTTTTTTAAGAATTACTCTCAGATGCGATTAAGGCGAATGGCGCAGATAAAGCATTTGCCAAAGCGGTACAGCATAAGGTGGGACGAGGCAGTCTGAATTACATTTTATGGATGTATTTCTCACATATCTCAGAGCCTCTCGCGATATTCGTCGTCGTCGTCGTCGTAGCCGCCGCCGCTTCTGCAGAAGTAGCAAATGGCAATCGTAGCAAATGCGGCGAGGGACGCCCTGCCTTCGATTCCGAATGCACAAAGTGTGTGGTCTTGTTTCTCAGTCTATATTTGGTCGGTCTCGTCAGAGGTTGAATGTAACGAATGGGTGGGAAAGAGCAAGGGGCAGCGGCTGTGTAGAACGAAAACACAAATCCTCAGGGGTGTGAGCGTTTCGAGATGAGTCGTTTACATGTAAATGTTGGTGGTCAGTGACCGTGTGGCCTAATGGATAAGGGGTCGGACTTCGGATCTGAAGATTACAGGTTCGAATGCTGTCACCCTTGTGTTTTTCCAGTTCTGAAAAAGAAACATAACTTTTTAATGTAGCAATTGAGCAGTACGAAACCGTCTGAATGTTGCTGTTGACCATTTTTTGCTTGGAGATGCTCTTGAGCTTGAAACACACACAACAAGACCGGTGTTAACTAGCGAAATGGTCGGCAGAGTGCCGACACAGCGAGTTTTGACTATCACTTGCACATCTAAAACAACGTCGGAAAGTAACTCGTTCGGCTTTTGAGTCACATAAAGTATGTGTGTTAATTTTGATGCCACTAGCTCTGCATGTTGTCATTCAATTTCTTTACCTCTCAGAAATGATTATGACATAAAAGTGAAGTACGTGACGAGTGTGACGTTAGGAAAACATTTGGCATCATGGAAAGATTCTGTATGGGACCACCCAACCAAAACGAGTACTGTATGACGTGCTACCCGGCAGGTATTCACCGACGTAGCCGGCTAGCTCAGTCGGTAGAGTGTTAGACCCTTAATTCCAGGGTCGTGGGTTCGAGCCAGACGCTGGGCGGAACGGAATTTTGTTCCGCTGCAGGTGTAAATTACCGTTTTTCTTATTAACGAGATTTAATGGAAATAGCAACTTTAAACTTTGCCTACGTCTCTGTCAGTCGCAAGGAAACTGTATTTGAAGGTGAAGGTGATTTTGTAGACATGTGTGAAAGACATGTTCTGAAATGCTAGTCTTGTTGTTTGGAGAGCACATCGGTTACGTGTCAGATGTGTAGCCAAGCAGTAATTTGTCGACATAGCAGCAAATATTAGCCGGTAATATGAAGTGTTGTCAGCTAAAGTCTGATGATGCAGACGACCGTAAGGACGAAGTACCCAAGTGTACCGCTAGGCCGCGCGTCTTTAGCTCAGTGGTAGAGCACTGGTCTAATAAACCAGGGGTCGTAGGTTCCATCCTCACAGGAGAAAGATGAATTTTGGAAATCAGTTGCGCGTCGTGGCCGTATAGCAAACAGTATCTGTGATGACGAACAATTAGCGACAGGCGTTTTTTTAAGAATTACTCTCAGATGCGATTAAGGCGAATGGCGCAGATAAAGCATTTGCCAAAGCGGTACAGCATAAGGTGGGACGAGGCAGTCTGAATTACATTTTATGGATGTATTTCTCACATATCTCAGAGCCTCTCGCGATATTCGTCGTCGTCGTCGTCGTCGTCGTCGTCGTCGCCGCCGCCGCTTCTGCAGAAGTAGCAAATGGCAATCGTAGCAAATGCGGCGAGGGACGCCCTGCCTTCGATTCCGAATGCACAAAGTGTGTGGTCTTGTTCCTCAGTCTATATTTGGTCGGTCTCGTCAGAGCTTGAATGTAACGAATGGGTGGGAAAGAGCAAGGGGCAGCGGCTGTGTAGAACGAAAACACAAATCCTCAGGGGTGTGAGCGTTTCGAGATGAGTCGTTTACATGTAAATGTTGGTCGTCAGTGACCGTGTGGCCTAATGGATAAGGCGTCGGACTTCGGATCTGAAGATTACAGGTTCGAATGTTGTCACCCTTGTGTTTTTCCAGTTCTGAAAAAGAAACATAACGTTTTAATGTAGCAATTGAGCAGTACGAAACCGTCTGAATGTTGCTGTTGACAATTTTTTGCTTGGAGATGCTCTTGAGCTTGAAACACACACAACAAGACCGGTGTTAACTAGCGAAATGGTCGGCAGAGTGCCGACACAGCGAGTTTTGACTATCACTTGCACATCTAAAACAACGTCGGGAAGTAACTCGTTCGGCTTTTGAGTCACATAAAGTATGTGTGTTAATTTTGACGCCACTAGCTCTGCATGTTGTCATGCAATTTCTTTACCTCTCAGAAATGATTATGACATAAAAGTGAAGTACGTGACGAGTGTGACGTTAGGAAAACATTAGGCATCATGGAGAGATTCTGTATTGGACCACCCAACCCAAACGAGTACTGTATGACGTGCTACCCCGCAGGTATTCACCGAGGTAGCCGGCTAGCTCAGTCGGTAGAGTGTCAGACTCTTAATTCCAGGGTCGTGGGTTCGAGCCAGACGCTGGGCGGAACGGAATTTTGTTCCGCTGCAGGTGTAAATTACCGTTTTTCTTATTAACGAGATTTAATGGAAATAGCAACTTTAAACTTTGCCTACGTCTCTGTCAGTCGCAAGGAAACTGTATTTGAAGGTGAAGGTGATTTTGTAGACATGTGTGAAAGACATGTTCTGAAATGCTAGTCTTGTTGTTTGGAGAGCACATCGGTTACGTGTCAGATGTGTAGCCAAGCAGTAATTTGTCGAAATAGCTGCAAATATTAGCCGGTAATATGAAGTGCTGTCAGCTAAAGTCTGATGATGCAGACGACCGTAAGGACGAAGTACCCAAGAGTACCGCTAGGCCGCGCCTCTTTAGCTCAGTGGTAGAGCACTGGTGTAATAAACCAGGGGTCGTAGGTTCCATCCTCACAGGAGAAAGATGAATTTTGGAAATCAGTTGCGCGTCGTGGCCGTATAGCAAACAGTATCTGTGATGACGAACAATTAGCGACAGGCGTTTTTTTAAGAATTACTCTCAGATGCGATTAAGGCGAATGGCGCAGATAAAGCATTTGCCAAAGCGGTACAGCATAAGGTGGGACGAGGCAGTCTGAATTACATTTTATGGATGTATTTCTCACATATCTCAGAGCCTCTCGCGATATTCGTCGTCGTCGTCGTCGTCGTCGTCGTCGTCGTCGTCGCCGCCGCCGCTTCTGCAGAAGTAGCAAATGGCAATCGTAGCAAATGCGGCGAGGGACGCCCTGCCTTCGATTCCGAATGCACAAAGTGTGTGGTCTTGTTTCTCAGTCTATATTTGGTCGGTCTCGTCAGAGGTTGAATGTAACGAATGGGTGGGAAAGAGCAAGGGGCAGCGGCTGTGTAGAACGAAAACACAAATCCTCAGGGGTGTGAGCGTTTCGAGATGAGTCGTTTACATGTAAATGTTGGTCGTCAGTGACCGTGTGGCCTAATGGATAAGGGGTCGGACTTCGGATCTGAAGATTACAGGTTCGAATGCTGTCACCCTTGTGTTTTTCCAGTTCTGAAAAAGAAACATAACTTTTTAATGTAGCAATTGAGCAGTACGAAACCGTCTGAATGTTTCTGTTGACCATTTTTTGCTTGGAGATGCTCTTGAGCTTGAAACACACACAACAAGACCGGTGTTAACTAGCGAAATGGTCGGCAGAGTGCCGACACAGCGAGTTTTGACTATCACTTGCACATCTAAAACAACGTCGGGAAGTAACTCGTTCGGCTTTTGAGTCACATAAAGTATGTGTGTTAATTTTGACGCCACTAGCTCTGCATGTTGTCATGCAATTTCTTTACCTCTCAGAAATGATTATGACATAAAAGTGAAGTACGTGACGAGTGTGACGTTAGGAAAACATTAGGCATCATGGAGAGATTCTGTATGGGACCACCCAACCCAAACGAGTACTGTATGACGTGCTACCCCGCAGGTATTCACCGAGGTAGCCGGCTAGCTCAGTCGGTAGAGTGTCAGACTCTTAATTCCAGGTTCGTGGGTTCGAGCCAGACGCTGGGCGGAACGGAATTTTGTTCCGCTGCAGGTGTAAATTACCGTTTTTCTTATTAACGAGATTTAATGGAAATAGCAACTTTAAACTTTGCCTACGTCTCTGTCAGTCGCAAGGAAACTGTATTTGAAGGTGAAGGTGATTTTGTAGACATGTGTGAAAGACATGTTCTGAAATGCTAGTCTTGTTGTTTGGAGAGCACATCGGTTACGTGTCAGATGTGTAGCCAAGCAGTAATTTGTCGAAATAGCTGCAAATATTAGCCGGTAATATGAAGTGCTGTCAGCTAAAGTCTGATGATGCAGACGACCGTAAGGACGAAGTACCCAAGAGTACCGCTAGGCCGCGCGTCTTTAGCTCAGTGGTAGAGCACTGGTCTAATAAACCAGGGGTCGTAAGTTCGATCCTCACAGGAGAAAGATGAATTTTGGAAATCAGTTGCGCGTCGTGGCCGTATAGCAAACAGTATCTGTGATGACGAACAATTAGCGACAGGCGTTTTTTTAAGAATTACTCTCAGATGCGATTAAGGCGAATGGCGCAGATAAAGCATTTGCCAAAGCGGTACAGCATAAGGTGGGACGAGGCAGTCTGAATTACATTTTATGGATGTATTTCTCACATATCTCAGATTCCCTCGCGATATTCGTCGTCGTCGTCGTCGTCGTCGTCGTCGTCGTCGTCGTCGCCGCCGCCGCTTCTGCAGAAGTAGCAAATGGCAATCGTAGCAAATGCGGCGAGGGACGCCCTGCCTTCGATTCCGAATGCACAAAGTGTGTGGTCTTGTTCCTCAGTCTATATTTGGTCGGTCTCGTCAGAGGTTGAATGTAACGAATGGGTGGGAAAGAGCAAGGGGCAGCGGCTGTGTAGAACGAAAACACAAATCCTCAGGGGTGTGAGCGTTTCGAGATGAGTCGTTTACATGTAAATGTTGGTCGTCAGTGACCGTGTGGCCTAATGGATAAGGCGTCGGACTTCGGATCTGAAGATTACAGGTTCGAATGCTGTCACCCTTGTGTTTTTCCAGTTCTGAAAAAGAAACATAACGTTTTAATGTAGCAATTGAGCAGTACGAAACCGTCTGAATGTTGCTGTTGACAATTTTTTGCTTGGAGATGCTCTTGAGCTTGAAACACACACAACAAGACCGGTGTTAACTAGCGAAATGGTCGGCAGAGTGCCGACACAGCGAGTTTTGACTATCACTTGCACATCTAAAACAACGTCGGGAAGTAACTCGTTCGGCTTTTGAGTCACATAAAGTATGTGTGTTAATTTTGACGCCACTAGCTCTGCATGTTGTCATGCAATTTCTTTACCTCTCAGAAATGATTATGACATAAAAGTGAAGTACGTGACGAGTGTGACGTTAGGAAAACATTAGGCATCATGGAGAGATTCTGTATGGGACCACCCAACCCAAACGAGTACTGTATGACGTGCTACCCCGCAGGTATTCACCGAGGTAGCCGGCTAGCTCAGTCGGTAGAGTGTCAGACTCTTAATTCCAGGGTCGTGGGTTCGAGCCAGACCCTGGGCGGAACGGAATTTTGTTCCGCTGCAGGTGTAAATTACCGTTTTTCTTATTAACGAGATTTAATGGAAATAGCAACTTTAAACTTTGCCTACGTCTCTGTCAGTCGCAAGGAAACTGTATTTGAAGGTGAAGGTGATTTTGTAGACATGTGTGAAAGACATGTTCTGAAATGCTAGTCTTGTTGTTTGGAGAGCACATCGGTTACGTGTCAGATGTGTAGCCAAGCAGTAATTTGTCGAAATAGCTGCAAATATTAGCCGGTAATATGAAGTGCTGTCAGCTAAAGTCTGATGATGCAGACGACCGTAAGGACGAAGTACCCAAGAGTACCGCTAGGCCGCGCGTCTTTAGCTCAGTGGTAGAGCACTGGTGTAATAAACCAGGGGTCGTAGGTTCCATCCTCACAGGAGAAAGATGAATTTTGGAAATCAGTTGCGCGTCGTGGCCGTATAGCAAACAGTATCTGTGATGACGAACAATTAGCGACAGGCGTTTTTTTAAGAATTACTCTCAGATGCGATTAAGGCGAATGGCGCAGATAAAGCATTTGCCAAAGCGGTACAGCATAAGGTGGGACGAGGCAGTCTGAATTACATTTTATGGATGTATTTCTCACATATCTCAGAGCCTCTCGCGATATTCGTCGTCGTCGTCGTCGTCGTCGTCGTCGTCGTCACCGCCGCCGCCGCTTCTGCAGAAGTAGCAAATGGCAATCGTAGCAAATGCGGCGAGGGACGCCCTGCCTTCGATTCCGAATGCACAAAGTGTGTGGTCTTGTTTCTCAGTCTATATTTGGTCGGTCTCGTCAGAGGTTGAATGTAACGAATGGGTGGGAAAGAGCAAGGGGCAGCGGCTGTGTAGAACGAAAACACAAATCCTCAGGGGTGTGAGCGTTTCGAGATGAGTCGTTTACATGTAAATGTTGGTGGTCAGTGACCGTGTCGCCTAATGGATAAGGCGTCGGACTTCGGATCTGAAGATTACAGGTTCGAATGCTGTCACCCTTGTGTTTTTCCAGTTCTGAAAAAGAAACATAACGTTTTAATGTAGCAATTGAGCAGTACGAAACCGTCTGAATGTTGCTGTTGACCATTTTTTGCTTGGAGATGCTCTTGAGCTTGAAACACACACAACAAGACCGGTGTTAACTAGCGAAATGGTCGGCAGAGTGCCGACACAGCGAGTTTTGACTATCACTTGCACATCTAAAACAACGTCGGGAAGTAACTCGTTCGGCTTTTGAGTCACATAAAGTATGTGTGTTAATTTTGACGCCACTAGCTCTGCATGTTGTCATGCAATTTCTTTACCTCTCAGAAATGATTATGACATAAAAGTGAAGTACGTGACGAGTGTGACGTTAGGAAAACATTAGGCATCATGGAGAGATTCTGTATGGGACCACCCAACCCAAACGAGTACTGTATGACGTGCTACCCCGCAGGTATTCACCGAGGTAGCCGGCTAGCTCAGTCGGTAGAGTGTCAGACTCTTAATTCCAGGTTCGTGGGTTCGAGCCAGACGCTGGGCGGAACGGAATTTTGTTCCGCTGCAGGTGTAAATTACCGTTTTTCTTATTAACGAGATTTAATGGAAATAGCAACTTTAAACTTTGCCTACGTCTCTGTCAGTCGCAAGGAAACTGTATTTGAAGGTGAAGGTGATTTTGTAGACATGTGTGAAAGACATGTTCTGAAATGCTAGTCTTGTTGTTTGGAGAGCACATCGGTTACGTGTCAGATGTGTAGCCAAGCAGTAATTTGTCGAAATAGCTGCAAATATTAGCCGGTAATATGAAGTGCTGTCAGTTAAAGTCTGATGATGCAGACGACCGTAAGGACGAAGTACCCAAGAGTACCGCTAGGCCGCGCGTCTTTAGCTCAGTGGTAGAGCACTGGTCTAATAAACCAGTGGTCGTAAGTTCCATCCTCACAGGAGAAAGATGAATTTTGGAAATCAGTTGCGCGTCGTGGCCGTATAGCAAACAGTATCTGTGATGACGAACAATTAGCGACAGGCGTTTTTTTAAGAATTACTCTCAGATGCGATTAAGGCGAATGGCGCAGATAAAGCATTTGCCAAAGCGGTACAGCATAAGGTGGGACGAGGCAGTCTGAATTACATTTTATAGATGTATTTCTCACATATCTCAGAGCCTCTCGCGATATTCGTCGTCGTCGTCGTCGTCGTCGTCGTCGCCGCCGCCGCCGCTTCTGCAGAAGTAGCAAATGGCAATCGTAGCAAATGCGGCGAGGGACGCCCTGCCTTCGATTCCGAATGCACAAAGTGTGTGGTCTTGTTTCTCAGTCTATATTTGGTCGGTCTCGTCAGAGGTTGAATGTAACGAATGGGTGGGAAAGAGCAAGGGGCAGCGGCTGTGTAGAACGAAAACACAAATCCTCAGGGGTGTGAGCGTTTCGAGATGAGTCGTTTACATGTAAATGTTGGTCGACAGTGACCGTGTGGCCTAATGGATAAGGCGTCGGACTTCGGATCTGAAGATTACAGGTTCGAATGCTGTCACCCTTGTGTTTTTCCAGTTCTGAAAAAGAAACATAACGTTTTAATGTAGCAATTGAGCAGTACGAAACCGTCTGAATGTTGCTGTTGACCATTTTTTGCTTGGAGATGCTCTTGAGCTTGAAACACACACAACAAGACCGGTGTTAACTAGCGAAATGGTCGGCAGAGTGCCGACACAGCGAGTTTTGACTATCACTTGCACATCTAAAACAACGTCGGGAAGTAACTCGTTCGGCTTTTGAGTCACATAAAGTATGTGTGTTAATTTTGACGCCACTAGCTCTGCATGTTGTCATGCAATTTCTTTACCTCTCAGAAATGATTATGACATAAAAGTGAAGTACGTGACGAGTGTGACGTTAGGAAAACATTAGGCATCATGGAGAGATTCTGTATGGGACCACCCAACCCAAACGAGTACTGTATGACGTGCTACCCCGCAGGTATTCACCGAGGTAGCCGGCTAGCTCAGTCGGTAGAGTGTCAGACTCTTAATTCCAGGTTCGTGGGTTCGAGCCAGACGCTGGGCGGAACGGAATTTTGTTCCGCTGCAGGTGTAAATTACCGTTTTTCTTATTAACGAGATTTAATGGAAATAGCAACTTTAAACTTTGCCTACGTCTCTGTCAGTCGCAAGGAAACTGTATTTGAAGGTGAAGGTGATTTTGTAGACATGTGTGAAAGACATGTTCTGAAATGCTAGTCTTGTTGTTTGGAGAGCACATCGGTTACGTGTCAGATGTGTAGCCAAGCAGTAATTTGTCGAAATAGCTGCAAATATTAGCCGGTAATATGAAGTGCTGTCAGCTAAAGTCTGATGATGCAGACGACCGTAAGGACGAAGTACCCAAGAGTACCGCTAGGCCGCGCGTCTTTAGCTCAGTGGTAGAGCACTGGTCTAATAAACCAGTGGTCGTAAGTTCCATCCTCACAGGAGAAAGATGAATTTTGGAAATCAGTTGCGCGTCGTGGCCGTATAGCAAACAGTATCTGTGATGACGAACAATTAGCGACAGGCGTTTTTTTAAGAATTACTCTCAGATGCGATTAAGGCGAATGGCGCAGATAAAGCATTTGCCAAAGCGGTACAGCATAAGGTGGGACGAGGCAGTCTGAATTACATTTTATAGATGTATTTCTCACATATCTCAGAGCCTCTCGCGATATTCGTCGTCGTCGTCGTCGTCGTCGTCGTCGCCGCCGCCGCCGCTTCTGCAGAAGTAGCAAATGGCAATCGTAGCAAATGCGGCGAGGGACGCCCTGCCTTCGATTCCGAATGCACAAAGTGTGTGGTCTTGTTTCTCAGTCTATATTTGGTCGGTCTCGTCAGAGGTTGAATGTAACGAATGGGTGGGAAAGAGCAAGGGGCAGCGGCTGTGTAGAACGAAAACACAAATCCTCAGGGGTGTGAGCGTTTCGAGATGAGTCGTTTACATGTAAATGTTGGTCGTCAGTGACCGTGTGGCCTAATGGATAAGGCGTCGGACTTCGGATCTGAAGATTACAGGTTCGAATGCTGTCACCCTTGTGTTTTTCCAGTTCTGAAAAAGAAACATAACGTTTTAATGTAGCAATTGAGCAGTACGAAACCGTCTGAATGTTGCTGTTGACAATTTTTTGCTTGGAGATGCTCTTGAGCTTGAAACACACACAACAAGACCGGTGTTAACTAGCGAAATGGTCGGCAGAGTGCCGACACAGCGAGTTTTGACTATCACTTGCACATCTAAAACAACGTCGGGAAGTAACTCGTTCGGCTTTTGAGTCACATAAAGTATGTGTGTTAATTTTGACGCCACTAGCTCTGCATGTTGTCATGCAATTTCTTTACCTCTCAGAAATGATTATGACATAAAAGTGAAGTACGTGACGAGTGTGACGTTAGGAAAACATTAGGCATCATGGAGAGATTCTGTATGGGACCACCCAACCCAAACGAGTACTGTATGACGTGCTACCCCGCAGGTATTCACCGAGGTAGCCGGCTAGCTCAGTCGGTAGAGTGTCAGACTCTTAATTCCAGGGTCGTGGGTTCGAGCCAGACCCTGGGCGGAACGGAATTTTGTTCCGCTGCAGGTGTAAATTACCGTTTTTCTTATTAACGAGATTTAATGGAAATAGCAACTTTAAACTTTGCCTACGTCTCTGTCAGTCGCAAGGAAACTGTATTTGAAGGTGAAGGTGATTTTGTAGACATGTGTGAAAGACATGTTCTGAAATGCTAGTCTTGTTGTTTGGAGAGCACATCGGTTACGTGTCAGATGTGTAGCCAAGCAGTAATTTGTCGAAATAGCTGCAAATATTAGCCGGTAATATGAAGTGCTGTCAGCTAAAGTCTGATGATGCAGACGACCGTAAGGACGAAGTACCCAAGAGTACCGCTAGGCCGCGCGTCTTTAGCTCAGTGGTAGAGCACTGGTGTAATAAACCAGGGGTCGTAGGTTCCATCCTCACAGGAGAAAGATGAATTTTGGAAATCAGTTGCGCGTCGTGGCCGTATAGCAAACAGTATCTGTGATGACGAACAATTAGCGACAGGCGTTTTTTTAAGAATTACTCTCAGATGCGATTAAGGCGAATGGCGCAGATAAAGCATTTGCCAAAGCGGTACAGCATAAGGTGGGACGAGGCAGTCTGAATTACATTTTATGGATGTATTTCTCACATATCTCAGAGCCTCTCGCGATATTCGTCGTCGTCGTCGTCGTCGTCGTCGTCGTCGTCGTCGTCACCGCCGCCGCCGCTTCTGCAGAAGTAGCAAATGGCAATCGTAGCAAATGCGGCGAGGGACGCCCTGCCTTCGATTCCGAATGCACAAAGTGTGTGGTCTTGTTTCTCAGTCTATATTTGGTCGGTCTCGTCAGAGGTTGAATGTAACGAATGGGTGGGAAAGAGCAAGGGGCAGCGGCTGTGTAGAACGAAAACACAAATCCTCAGGGGTGTGAGCGTTTCGAGATGAGTCGTTTACATGTAAATGTTGGTGGTCAGTGACCGTGTCGCCTAATGGATAAGGCGTCGGACTTCGGATCTGAAGATTACAGGTTCGAATGCTGTCACCCTTGTGTTTTTCCAGTTCTGAAAAAGAAACATAACGTTTTAATGTAGCAATTGAGCAGTACGAAACCGTCTGAATGTTGCTGTTGACCATTTTTTGCTTGGAGATGCTCTTGAGCTTGAAACACACACAACAAGACCGGTGTTAACTAGCGAAATGGTCGGCAGAGTGCCGACACAGCGAGTTTTGACTATCACTTGCACATCTAAAACAACGTCGGGAAGTAACTCGTTCGGCTTTTGAGTCACATAAAGTATGTGTGTTAATTTTGACGCCACTAGCTCTGCATGTTGTCATGCAATTTCTTTACCTCTCAGAAATGATTATGACATAAAAGTGAAGTACGTGACGAGTGTGACGTTAGGAAAACATTAGGCATCATGGAGAGATTCTGTATGGGACCACCCAACCCAAACGAGTACTGTATGACGTGCTACCCCGCAGGTATTCACCGAGGTAGCCGGCTAGCTCAGTCGGTAGAGTGTCAGACTCTTAATTCCAGGTTCGTGGGTTCGAGCCAGACGCTGGGCGGAACGGAATTTTGTTCCGCTGCAGGTGTAAATTACCGTTTTTCTTATTAACGAGATTTAATGGAAATAGCAACTTTAAACTTTGCCTACGTCTCTGTCAGTCGCAAGGAAACTGTATTTGAAGGTGAAGGTGATTTTGTAGACATGTGTGAAAGACATGTTCTGAAATGCTAGTCTTGTTGTTTGGAGAGCACATCGGTTACGTGTCAGATGTGTAGCCAAGCAGTAATTTGTCGAAATAGCTGCAAATATTAGCCGGTAATATGAAGTGCTGTCAGTTAAAGTCTGATGATGCAGACGACCGTAAGGACGAAGTACCCAAGAGTACCGCTAGGCCGCGCGTCTTTAGCTCAGTGGTAGAGCACTGGTCTAATAAACCAGTGGTCGTAAGTTCCATCCTCACAGGAGAAAGATGAATTTTGGAAATCAGTTGCGCGTCGTGGCCGTATAGCAAACAGTATCTGTGATGACGAACAATTAGCGACAGGCGTTTTTTTAAGAATTACTCTCAGATGCGATTAAGGCGAATGGCGCAGATAAAGCATTTGCCAAAGCGGTACAGCATAAGGTGGGACGAGGCAGTCTGAATTACATTTTATAGATGTATTTCTCACATATCTCAGAGCCTCTCGCGATATTCGTCGTCGTCGTCGTCGTCGTCGTCGTCGCCGCCGCCGCCGCTTCTGCAGAAGTAGCAAATGGCAATCGTAGCAAATGCGGCGAGGGACGCCCTGCCTTCGATTCCGAATGCACAAAGTGTGTGGTCTTGTTTCTCAGTCTATATTTGGTCGGTCTCGTCAGAGGTTGAATGTAACGAATGGGTGGGAAAGAGCAAGGGGCAGCGGCTGTGTAGAACGAAAACACAAATCCTCAGGGGTGTGAGCGTTTCGAGATGAGTCGTTTACATGTAAATGTTGGTCGACAGTGACCGTGTGGCCTAATGGATAAGGCGTCGGACTTCGGATCTGAAGATTACAGGTTCGAATGCTGTCACCCTTGTGTTTTTCCAGTTCTGAAAAAGAAACATAACGTTTTAATGTAGCAATTGAGCAGTACGAAACCGTCTGAATGTTGCTGTTGACCATTTTTTGCTTGGAGATGCTCTTGAGCTTGAAACACACACAACAAGACCGGTGTTAACTAGCGAAATGGTCGGCAGAGTGCCGACACAGCGAGTTTTGACTATCACTTGCACATCTAAAACAACGTCGGGAAGTAACTCGTTCGGCTTTTGAGTCACATAAAGTATGTGTGTTAATTTTGACGCCACTAGCTCTGCATGTTGTCATGCAATTTCTTTACCTCTCAGAAATGATTATGACATAAAAGTGAAGTACGTGACGAGTGTGACGTTAGGAAAACATTAGGCATCATGGAGAGATTCTGTATGGGACCACCCAACCCAAACGAGTACTGTATGACGTGCTACCCCGCAGGTATTCACCGAGGTAGCCGGCTAGCTCAGTCGGTAGAGTGTCAGACTCTTAATTCCAGGTTCGTGGGTTCGAGCCAGACGCTGGGCGGAACGGAATTTTGTTCCGCTGCAGGTGTAAATTACCGTTTTTCTTATTAACGAGATTTAATGGAAATAGCAACTTTAAACTTTGCCTACGTCTCTGTCAGTCGCAAGGAAACTGTATTTGAAGGTGAAGGTGATTTTGTAGACATGTGTGAAAGACATGTTCTGAAATGCTAGTCTTGTTGTTTGGAGAGCACATCGGTTACGTGTCAGATGTGTAGCCAAGCAGTAATTTGTCGAAATAGCTGCAAATATTAGCCGGTAATATGAAGTGCTGTCAGCTAAAGTCTGATGATGCAGACGACCGTAAGGACGAAGTACCCAAGAGTACCGCTAGGCCGCGCGTCTTTAGCTCAGTGGTAGAGCACTGGTCTAATAAACCAGTGGTCGTAAGTTCCATCCTCACAGGAGAAAGATGAATTTTGGAAATCAGTTGCGCGTCGTGGCCGTATAGCAAACAGTATCTGTGATGACGAACAATTAGCGACAGGCGTTTTTTTAAGAATTACTCTCAGATGCGATTAAGGCGAATGGCGCAGATAAAGCATTTGCCAAAGCGGTACAGCATAAGGTGGGACGAGGCAGTCTGAATTACATTTTATAGATGTATTTCTCACATATCTCAGAGCCTCTCGCGATATTCGTCGTCGTCGTCGTCGTCGTCGTCGTCGTCGCCGCCGCCGCCGCTTCTGCAGAAGTAGCAAATGGCAATCGTAGCAAATGCGGCGAGGGACGCCCTGCCTTCGATTCCGAATGCACAAAGTGTGTGGTCTTGTTTCTCAGTCTATATTTGGTCGGTCTCGTCAGAGGTTGAATGTAACGAATGGGTGGGAAAGAGCAAGGGGCAGCGGCTGTGTAGAACGAAAACACAAATCCTCAGGGGTGTGAGCGTTTCGAGATGAGTCGTTTACATGTAAATGTTGGTCGACAGTGACCGTGTGGCCTAATGGATAAGGCGTCGGACTTCGGATCTGAAGATTACAGGTTCGAATGCTGTCACCCTTGTGTTTTTCCAGTTCTGAAAAAGAAACATAACGTTTTAATGTAGCAATTGAGCAGTACGAAACCGTCTGAATGTTGCTGTTGACCATTTTTTGCTTGGAGATGCTCTTGAGCTTGAAACACACACAACAAGACCGGTGTTAACTAGCGAAATGGTCGGCAGAGTGCCGACACAGCGAGTTTTGACTATCACTTGCACATCTAAAACAACGTCGGAAAGTAACTCGTTCGGCTTTTGAGTCACATAAAGTATGTGTGTTAATTTTGACGCCACTAGCTCTGCATGTTGTCATGCAATTTCTTTACCTCTCAGAAATGATTATGACATAAAAGTGAAGTACGTGACGAGTGTGACGTTAGGAAAACATTAGGCATCATGGAGAGATTCTGTATGGGATCACCCAACCCAAACGAGTACTGTGTAACGTGCTACCCTGGAGGTATTCACCGAGGTAGCCGGCTAGCTCTGTCGGTAGAGTGTCAGACTCGTAATTCCAGGGTTGTGGGTTCGAGCCAGACGCTGGGCGGAACGGAATTTTGTTCCGCTGCAGGTGTAAATTACCGTTTTTCTGATTAACGAGATTTAATGGAAATAGCAACTTTAAACTTTGCCTACGTCTCTGTCAGTCGCAAGGAAACTGTATTTGAAGGTGAAGGTGATTTTGTAGACATGTGTGAAAGACATGTTCTGAAATGCAAGTGTTGTTGTTTGGAGAGCACATCGGTTACGTGTCAGATGTGTAGCCAAGCAGTAATTTGTCGAAATAGCTGCAAATATTAGCCGGTAATATGAAGTGTTCTCAGCTAAAGTCTGATGATGCAGACGACCGTAAGGACGAAGTACCCAAGAGTACCGCTAGGCCGCGCCTCTTTAGCTCAGTGGTAGAGCACTGGTGTAATAAACCAGGGGTCGTGGGTTCCATCCTCACAGGAGAAAGATGAATTTTGGAAATCAGTTGCGCGTCGTGGCCGTATAGCAAACAGTATCTGTGATGACGAACAATTAGCGACAGGCGTTTTTTTAAGAATTACTCTCAGATGCGATTAAGGCGAATGGCGCAGATAAAGCATTTGCCAAAGCGGTACAGCATAAGGTGGGACGAGGCAGTCTGAATTACATTTTATAGATGTATTTCTCACATATCTCAGAGCCTCTCGCGATATTCGTCGTCGTCGTCGTCGTCGTCGTCGTCGTCGTCGTCGTCGCCGCCGCCGCTTCTGCAGAAGTAGCAAATGGCAATCGTAGCAAATGCGGCGAGGGACGCCCTGCCTTCGATTCCGAATGCACAAAGTGTGTGGTCTTGTTCCTCAGTCTATATTTGGTCGGTCTCGTCAGAGGTTCAATGTAACGAATGGGTGGGAAAGAGCAAGGGGCAGCGGCTGTGTAGAACGAAAACACAAATCCTCAGGGGTGTGAGCGTTTCGAGATGAGTCGTTTACATGTAAATGTTGGTCGTCAGTGACCGTGTGGCCTAATGGATAAGGCGTCGGACTTCGGATCTGAAGATTACAGGTTCGAATGCTGTCACCCTTGTGTTTTTCCAGTTCTGAAAAAGAAACATAACGTTTTAATGTAGCAATTGAGCAGTACGAAACCGTCTGAATGTTGCTGTTGACCATTTTTTGCTTGGAGATGCTCTTGAGCTTGAAACACACACAACAAGACCGGTGTTAACTAGCGAAATGGTCGGCAGAGTGCCGACACAGCGAGTTTTGACTATCACTTGCACATCTAAAACAACGTCGGGAAGTAACTCGTTCGGCTTTTGAGTCACATAAAGTATGTGTGTTAATTTTGACGCCACTAGCTCTGCATGTTGTCATGCAATTTCTTTACCTCTCAGAAATGATTATGACATAAAAGTGAAGTACGTGACGAGTGTGACGTTAGGAAAACATTAGGCATCATGGAGAGATTCTGTATGGGACCACCCAACCCAAACGAGTACTGTATGACGTGCTACCCCGCAGGTATTCACCGAGGTAGCCGGCTAGCTCAGTCGGTAGAGTGTCAGACTCTTAATTCCAGGTTCGTGAGTTCGAGCCAGACGCTGGGCGGAACGGAATTTTGTTCCGCTGCAGGTGTAAATTACCGTTTTTCTTATTAACGAGATTTAATGGAAATAGCAACTTTAAACTTTGCCTACGTCTCTGTCAGTCGCAAGGAAACTGTATTTGAAGGTGAAGGTGATTTTGTAGACATGTGTGAAAGACATGTTCTGAAATGCTAGTCTTGTTGTTTGGAGAGCACATCGGTTACGTGTCAGATGTGTAGCCAAGCAGTAATTTGTCGAAATAGCTGCAAATATTAGCCGGTAATATGAAGTGCTGTCAGCTAAAGTCTGATGATGCAGACGACCGTAAGGACGAAGTACCCAAGAGTACCGCTAGGCCGCGCGTCTTTAGCTCAGTGGTAGAGCACTGGTCTAATAAACCAGTGGTCGTAAGTTCCATCCTCACAGGAGAATTATGAATTTTGGAAATCAGTTGCGCGTCGTGGCCGTATAGCAAACAGTATCTGTGATGACGAACAATTAGCGACAGGCGTTTTTTTAAGAATTACTCTCAGATGCGATTAAGGCGAATGGCGCAGATAAAGCATTTGCCAAAGCGGTACAGCATAAGGTGGGACGAGGCAGTCTGAATTACATTTTATAGATGTATTTCTCACATATCTCAGAGCCTCTCGCGATATTCGTCGTCGTCGTCGTCGTCGTCGTCGTCGTCGTCGTCGTCGCCGCCGCCGCCGCTTCTGCAGAAGTAGCAAATGGCAATCGTAGCAAATGCGGCGAGGGACGCCCTGCCTTCGATTCCGAATGCACAAAGTGTGTGGTCTTGTTTCTCAGTCTATATTTGGTCGGTCTCGTCAGAGGTTGAATGTAACGAATGGGTGGGAAAGAGCAAGGGGCAGCGGCTGTGTAGAACGAAAACACAAATCCTCAGGGGTGTGAGCGTTTCGAGATGAGTCGTTTACATGTAAATGTTGGTCGACAGTGACCGTGTGGCCTAATGGATAAGGCGTCGGACTTCGGATCTGAAGATTACAGGTTCGAATGCTGTCACCCTTGTGTTTTTCCAGTTCTGAAAAAGAAACATAACGTTTTAATGTAGCAATTGAGCAGTACGAAACCGTCTGAATGTTGCTGTTGACCATTTTTTGCTTGGAGATGCTCTTGAGCTTGAAACACACACAACAAGACCGGTGTTAACTAGCGAAATGGTCGGCAGAGTGCCGACACAGCGAGTTTTGACTATCACTTGCACATCTAAAACAACGTCGGAAAGTAACTCGTTCGGCTTTTGAGTCACATAAAGTATGTGTGTTAATTTTGACGCCACTAGCTCTGCATGTTGTCATGCAATTTCTTTACCTCTCAGAAATGATTATGACATAAAAGTGAAGTACGTGACGAGTGTGACGTTAGGAAAACATTAGGCATCATGGAGAGATTCTGTATGGGATCACCCAACCCAAACGAGTACTGTGTAACGTGCTACCCTGGAGGTATTCACCGAGGTAGCCGGCTAGCTCTGTCGGTAGAGTGTCAGACTCGTAATTCCAGGGTTGTGGGTTCGAGCCAGACGCTGGGCGGAACGGAATTTTGTTCCGCTGCAGGTGTAAATTACCGTTTTTCTGATTAACGAGATTTAATGGAAATAGCAACTTTAAACTTTGCCTACGTCTCTGTCAGTCGCAAGGAAACTGTATTTGAAGGTGAAGGTGATTTTGTAGACATGTGTGAAAGACATGTTCTGAAATGCAAGTGTTGTTGTTTGGAGAGCACATCGGTTACGTGTCAGATGTGTAGCCAAGCAGTAATTTGTCGAAATAGCTGCAAATATTAGCCGGTAATATGAAGTGTTCTCAGCTAAAGTCTGATGATGCAGACGACCGTAAGGACGAAGTACCCAAGAGTACCGCTAGGCCGCGCGTCTTTAGCTCAGTGGTAGAGCACTGGTCTAATAAACCAGTGGTCGTAAGTTCCATCCTCACAGGAGAAAGATGAATTTTGGAAATCAGTTGCGCGTCGTGGCCGTATAGCAAACAGTATCTGTGATGACGAACAATTAGCGACAGGCGTTTTTTTAAGAATTACTCTCAGATGCGATTAAGGCGAATGGCGCAGATAAAGCATTTGCCAAAGCGGTACAGCATAAGGTGGGACGAGGCAGTCTGAATTACATTTTATAGATGTATTTCTCACATATCTCAGAGCCTCTCGCGATATTCGTCGTCGTCGTCGTCGTCGTCGTCGTCGTCGCCGCCGCCGCCGCTTCTGCAGAAGTAGCAAATGGCAATCGTAGCAAATGCGGCGAGGGACGCCCTGCCTTCGATTCCGAATGCACAAAGTGTGTGGTCTTGTTTCTCAGTCTATATTTGGTCGGTCTCGTCAGAGGTTGAATGTAACGAATGGGTGGGAAAGAGCAAGGGGCAGCGGCTGTGTAGAACGAAAACACAAATCCTCAGGGGTGTGAGCGTTTCGAGATGAGTCGTTTACATGTAAATGTTGGTCGACAGTGACCGTGTGGCCTAATGGATAAGGCGTCGGACTTCGGATCTGAAGATTACAGGTTCGAATGCTGTCACCCTTGTGTTTTTCCAGTTCTGAAAAAGAAACATAACGTTTTAATGTAGCAATTGAGCAGTACGAAACCGTCTGAATGTTGCTGTTGACCATTTTTTGCTTGGAGATGCTCTTGAGCTTGAAACACACACAACAAGACCGGTGTTAACTAGCGAAATGGTCGGCAGAGTGCCGACACAGCGAGTTTTGACTATCACTTGCACATCTAAAACAACGTCGGGAAGTAACTCGTTCGGCTTTTGAGTCACATAAAGTATGTGTGTTAATTTTGACGCCACTAGCTCTGCATGTTGTCATGCAATTTCTTTACCTCTCAGAAATGATTATGACATAAAAGTGAAGTACGTGACGAGTGTGACGTTAGGAAAACATTAGGCATCATGGAGAGATTCTGTATGGGACCACCCAACCCAAACGAGTACTGTATGACGTGCTACCCCGCAGGTATTCACCGAGGTAGCCGGCTAGCTCAGTCGGTAGAGTGTCAGACTCTTAATTCCAGGTTCGTGAGTTCGAGCCAGACGCTGGGCGGAACGGAATTTTGTTCCGCTGCAGGTGTAAATTACCGTTTTTCTTATTAACGAGATTTAATGGAAATAGCAACTTTAAACTTTGCCTACGTCTCTGTCAGTCGCAAGGAAACTGTATTTGAAGGTGAAGGTGATTTTGTAGACATGTGTGAAAGACATGTTCTGAAATGCTAGTCTTGTTGTTTGGAGAGCACATCGGTTACGTGTCAGATGTGTAGCCAAGCAGTAATTTGTCGAAATAGCTGCAAATATTAGCCGGTAATATGAAGTGCTGTCAGCTAAAGTCTGATGATGCAGACGACCGTAAGGACGAAGTACCCAAGAGTACCGCTAGGCCGCGCGTCTTTAGCTCAGTGGTAGAGCACTGGTCTAATAAACCAGTGGTCGTAAGTTCCATCCTCACAGGAGAAAGATGAATTTTGGAAATCAGTTGCGCGTCGTGGCCGTATAGCAAACAGTATCTGTGATGACGAACAATTAGCGACAGGCGTTTTTTTAAGAATTACTCTCAGATGCGATTAAGGCGAATGGCGCAGATAAAGCATTTGCCAAAGCGGTACAGCATAAGGTGGGACGAGGCAGTCTGAATTACATTTTATAGATGTATTTCTCACATATCTCAGAGCCTCTCGCGATATTCGTCGTCGTCGTCGTCGTCGTCGTCGTCGCCGCCGCCGCCGCTTCTGCAGAAGTAGCAAATGGCAATCGTAGCAATTGCGGCGAGGGACGCCCTGCCTTCGATTCCGAATGCACAAAGTGTGTGGTCTTGTTTCTCAGTCTATATTTGGTCGGTCTCGTCAGAGGTTGAATGTAACGAATGGGTGGGAAAGAGCAAGGGGCAGCGGCTGTGTAGAACGAAAACACAAATCCTCAGGGGTGTGAGCGTTTCGAGATGAGTCGTTTACATGTAAATGTTGGTCGACAGTGACCGTGTGGCCTAATGGATAAGGCGTCGGACTTCGGATCTGAAGATTACAGGTTCGAATGCTGTCACCCTTGTGTTTTTCCAGTTCTGAAAAAGAAACATAACGTTTTAATGTAGCAATTGAGCAGTACGAAACCGTCTGAATGTTGCTGTTGACCATTTTTTGCTTGGAGATGCTCTTGAGCTTGAAACACACACAACAAGACCGGTGTTAACTAGCGAAATGGTCGGCAGAGTGCCGACACAGCGAGTTTTGACTATCACTTGCACATCTAAAACAACGTCGGAAAGTAACTCGTTCGGCTTTTGAGTCACATAAAGTATGTGTGTTAATTTTGACGCCACTAGCTCTGCATGTTGTCATGCAATTTCTTTACCTCTCAGAAATGATTATGACATAAAAGTGAAGTACGTGACGAGTGTGACGTTAGGAAAACATTAGGCATCATGGAGAGATTCTGTATGGGATCACCCAACCCAAACGAGTACTGTGTAACGTGCTACCCTGGAGGTATTCACCGAGGTAGCCGGCTAGCTCTGTCGGTAGAGTGTCAGACTCGTAATTCCAGGGTTGTGGGTTCGAGCCAGACGCTGGGCGGAACGGAATTTTGTTCCGCTGCAGGTGTAAATTACCGTTTTTCTGATTAACGAGATTTAATGGAAATAGCAACTTTAAACTTTGCCTACGTCTCTGTCAGTCGCAAGGAAACTGTATTTGAAGGTGAAGGTGATTTTGTAGACATGTGTGAAAGACATGTTCTGAAATGCAAGTGTTGTTGTTTGGAGAGCACATCGGTTACGTGTCAGATGTGTAGCCAAGCAGTAATTTGTCGAAATAGCTGCAAATATTAGCCGGTAATATGAAGTGTTCTCAGCTAAAGTCTGATGATGCAGACGACCGTAAGGACGAAGTACCCAAGAGTACCGCTAGGCCGCGCCTCTTTAGCTCAGTGGTAGAGCACTGGTGTAATAAACCAGGGGTCGTGGGTTCCATCCTCACAGGAGAAAGATGAATTTTGGAAATCAGTTGCGCGTCGTGGCCGTATAGCAAACAGTATCTGTGATGACGAACAATTAGCGACAGGCGTTTTTTTAAGAATTACTCTCAGATGCGATTAAGGCGAATGGCGCAGATAAAGCATTTGCCAAAGCGGTACAGCATAAGGTGGGACGAGGCAGTCTGAATTACATTTTATAGATGTATTTCTCACATATCTCAGAGCCTCTCGCGATATTCGTCGTCGTCGTCGTCGTCGTCGTCGCCGTCGTCGTCGTCGCCGCCGCCGCCGCTTCTGCAGAAGTAGCAAATGGCAATCGTAGCAAATGCGGCGAGGGACGCCCTGCCTTCGATTCCGAATGCACAAAGTGTGTGGTCTTGTTTCTCAGTCTATATTTGGTCGGTCTCGTCAGAGGTTGAATGTAACGAATGGGTGGGAAAGAGCAAGGGGCAGCGGCTGTGTAGAACGAAAACACAAATCCTCAGGGGTGTGAGCGTTTCGAGATGAGTCGTTTACATGTAAATGTTGGTCGACAGTGACCGTGTGGCCTAATGGATAAGGCGTCGGACTTCGGATCTGAAGATTACAGGTTCGAATGCTGTCACCCTTGTGTTTTTCCAGTTCTGAAAAAGAAACATAACGTTTTAATGTAGCAATTGAGCAGTACGAAACCGTCTGAATGTTGCTGTTGACCATTTTTTGCTTGGAGATGCTCTTGAGCTTGAAACACACACAACAAGACCGGTGTTAACTAGCGAAATGGTCGGCAGAGTGCCGACACAGCGAGTTTTGACTATCACTTGCACATCTAAAACAACGTCGGGAAGTAACTCGTTCGGCTTTTGAGTCACATAAAGTATGTGTGTTAATTTTGACGCCACTAGCTCTGCATGTTGTCATGCAATTTCTTTACCTCTCAGAAATGATTATGACATAAAAGTGAAGTACGTGACGAGTGTGACGTTAGGAAAACATTAGGCATCATGGAGAGATTCTGTATGGGACCACCCAACCCAAACGAGTACTGTATGACGTGCTACCCCGCAGGTATTCACCGAGGTAGCCGGCTAGCTCAGTCGGTAGAGTGTCAGACTCTTAATTCCAGGTTCGTGAGTTCGAGCCAGACGCTGGGCGGAACGGAATTTTGTTCCGCTGCAGGTGTAAATTACCGTTTTTCTTATTAACGAGATTTAATGGAAATAGCAACTTTAAACTTTGCCTACGTCTCTGTCAGTCGCAAGGAAACTGTATTTGAAGGTGAAGGTGATTTTGTAGACATGTGTGAAAGACATGTTCTGAAATGCTAGTCTTGTTGTTTGGAGAGCACATCGGTTACGTGTCAGATGTGTAGCCAAGCAGTAATTTGTCGAAATAGCTGCAAATATTAGCCGGTAATATGAAGTGCTGTCAGCTAAAGTCTGATGATGCAGACGACCGTAAGGACGAAGTACCCAAGAGTACCGCTAGGCCGCGCGTCTTTAGCTCAGTGGTAGAGCACTGGTCTAATAAACCAGTGGTCGTAAGTTCCATCCTCACAGGAGAAAGATGAATTTTGGAAATCAGTTGCGCGTCGTGGCCGTATAGCAAACAGTATCTGTGATGACGAACAATTAGCGACAGGCGTTTTTTTAAGAATTACTCTCAGATGCGATTAAGGCGAATGGCGCAGATAAAGCATTTGCCAAAGCGGTACAGCATAAGGTGGGACGAGGCAGTCTGAATTACATTTTATAGATGTATTTCTCACATATCTCAGAGCCTCTCGCGATATTCGTCGTCGTCGTCGTCGTCGTCGTCGCCGTCGTCGTCGTCGCCGCCGCCGCCGCTTCTGCAGAAGTAGCAAATGGCAATCGTAGCAAATGCGGCGAGGGACGCCCTGCCTTCGATTCCGAATGCACAAAGTGTGTGGTCTTGTTTCTCAGTCTATATTTGGTCGGTCTCGTCAGAGGTTGAATGTAACGAATGGGTGGGAAAGAGCAAGGGGCAGCGGCTGTGTAGAACGAAAACACAAATCCTCAGGGGTGTGAGCGTTTCGAGATGAGTCGTTTACATGTAAATGTTGGTCGACAGTGACCGTGTGGCCTAATGGATAAGGCGTCGGACTTCGGATCTGAAGATTACAGGTTCGAATGCTGTCACCCTTGTGTTTTTCCAGTTCTGAAAAAGAAACATAACGTTTTAATGTAGCAATTGAGCAGTACGAAACCGTCTGAATGTTGCTGTTGACCATTTTTTGCTTGGAGATGCTCTTGAGCTTGAAACACACACAACAAGACCGGTGTTAACTAGCGAAATGGTCGGCAGAGTGCCGACACAGCGAGTTTTGACTATCACTTGCACATCTAAAACAACGTCGGAAAGTAACTCGTTCGGCTTTTGAGTCACATAAAGTATGTGTGTTAATTTTGACGCCACTAGCTCTGCATGTTGTCATGCAATTTCTTTACCTCTCAGAAATGATTATGACATAAAAGTGAAGTACGTGACGAGTGTGACGTTAGGAAAACATTAGGCATCATGGAGAGATTCTGTATGGGATCACCCAACCCAAACGAGTACTGTGTAACGTGCTACCCTGGAGGTATTCACCGAGGTAGCCGGCTAGCTCTGTCGGTAGAGTGTCAGACTCTTAATTCCAGGGTTGTGGGTTCGAGCCACACGCTGGGCGGAACGGAATTTTGTTCCGCTGCAGGTGTAAATTACCGTTTTTCTGATTAACGAGATTTAATGGAAATAGCAACTTTAAACTTTGCCTACGTCTCTGTCAGTCGCAAGGAAACTGTATTTGAAGGTGAAGGTGATTTTGTAGACATGTGTGAAAGACATGTTCTGAAATGCAAGTGTTGTTGTTTGGAGAGCACATCGGTTACGTGTCAGATGTGTAGCCAAGCAGTAATTTGTCGCCATAGCTGCAAATATTAGCCGGTAATATGAAGTGTTGTCAGCTAAAGTCTGATGATGCAGACGACCGTAAGGACGAAGTACCCAAGAGTACCGCTAGGCCGCGCCTCTTTAGCTCAGTGGTAGAGCACTGGTGTAATGAACCAGGGGTCGTAAGTTCCATCCTCACATGAGAAAGATGAATTTTGGAAATCAGTTGCGCGTCGTGGCCGTATAGCAAACAGTATCTGTGATGACGAACAATTAGCGACAGGCGTTTTTTTAAGAATTACTCTCAGATGCGATTAAGGCGAATGGCGCAGATGAAGCATTTGCCAAAGCGGTACAGCATAAGGTGGGACGAGGCAGTCTGAATTACATTTTATAGATGTATTTCTCACATATCTCAGAGCCTCTCGCGATATTCGTCGTCGTCGTCGTCGCGTTGTCGCCGCCGCCGCCTCTTCTGCAGAAGTAGCAAATGGCAATCGTAGAAAATGCGACGAGGGACGCCCTGCCTTCGATTCCGAATGCACAAAGTGTGTGGTCTTGTTTCTCAGTCTATATTTGGTCGGTCTCGTCAGAGGTTGGATGTAACGAATGGGTGGGAAAGAGCAAGGGGCAGCGGCTGTGTAGAACGAAAACACAGATCCTCAGGGGTGTGAGCGTTTCGAGATGAGTCGTTTACATGTAAATGTTGGTCGTCAGTGACCGTGTGGCCTAATGGATAAGGCGTCGGACTTCGGATCTGAAGATTACAGGTTCGAATGCTGTCACGCTTGTGTTTTTCCAGTTCTGAAAAAGAAACATAACGTTTTAATGTAGCAATTGAGCAGTACGAAACCGTCTGAATGTTTCTGTTGACCATTTTTTGCTTGGAGATGCTTTTGAGCTTGAAACACACACAACAAGACCGGTGTTAACTAGCGAAATGGTCGGCAGAGTGCCGACACAGCGAGTTTTGACTATCACTTGCACATCTAAAACAACGTCGGAAAGTAACTCGTTCGGCTTTTGAGTCACATAAAGTATGTGTGTTAATTTGACGCCACTAGCTCTGCATGTTGTCATGCAATTTCTTTACCTCTCAGAAATGATTATGACATAAAAGTGAAGTACGTGACGAGTGTGACGTTAGGAAAACATTAGGCATCATGGAGAGATTCTGTATGGGACCACCCAACCCAAACGAGTACTGTGTGACGTGGTAGCCGGCAGGTATTCACCGAGGTAGCCGGCTAGCTCAGTCGGTAGAGTGTCAGACTCTTAATCCCAGGGTCGTGGGTTCGAGCCAGACGCTGGGCGGAACGGAATTTTGTTCCGCTGCGGGTGTAAATTACCGTTTTTCTTATTAACGAGATTTAATCGAAATAGCAACTTTAAACTTTGCCTACGTCTCTGTCAGTCGCAATGAAACTGTATTTGAAGGTGAAGGTGATTTTGTAGACATGTGTGAAAGACATGTTCTGAAATGCAAGTCTTGTTGTTTGGAGAGCACATCGGTTACGTGTCAGATGTGTAGCCAAGCAGTAATTTGTCGCCATAGCTGCAAATATTAGCCGGTAATATGAAGTGTTGTCAGCTAAAGTCTGATGATGCAGACGACTGTAAGGACGAAGTACCCACGAGTACCGCTAGGCCGCGCCTCTGTAGCTCAGTGGTAGAGCACTGGTGTAAAAAACCAGGGGTCGTAAGTTCCATCCTCACAGGAGAAAGATGAATTTTGGAAAACAGTAGCGCGTCGAGGCCGTATAGCAAATAGTATCTGTGATGACGAACAATTAGCGACAGGCGTTTTTTTAAGAATTACTCTCAGATGCGATTAAGGCGAATAGCGCAGATGAAGCATTTGCCAAAGCGATACAGCATAAGGTGGGACGAGGCAGTCTGAATTACATTTTATACATGTATTTCTCACATATCTCAGAGCCTCTCGCGATATTCGTCGTCGCCGTCGTCGTCGTCGTCGTCGTCGTCGTCGTCGCCGCCGCCGCCGTTTCTGCAGAAGTAGCAAATGGCAATCGTAGCAAATGCGGCGAGGGACGCCCTGCCTTCGATTCCGAATGCACAAAGTGTGTGGTCTTGTTTCTTAGTCTATATTTGGTCGGTCTCGTCAGAGGTTGAATGTAACGAATGGGTGGGAAAGAGCAAGGGGCAGCGGCTGTGTAGAACGAAAACACAAATCCTCAGGGGTGTGAGCGTTTCGAGATGAGTCGTTTACATGTAAATGTTGGTCGTCAGTGACCGTGTGGCCTAATGGATAAGGCGTCGGACTTCGGATCTGAAGATTACAGGTTCGAATGCTGTCACGCTTGTGTTTTTCCAGTTCTGAAAAAGAAACATAACGTTTTAATGTAGCAATTGAGCAGTACGAAACCGTCTGAATGTTTCTGTTGACCATTATTTGCTTGGAGATGCTCTTGAGCTTGAAACACACACAACAAGACCGGTGTTAACTAGCGAAATGGTCGGCAGAGTGCCGACACAGCGAGTTTTGACTATCACTTGCACATCTAAAACAACGTCGGAAAGTAACTCGTTCGGCTTTTGAGTCACATAAAGTATGTGTGTTAATTTGACGCCACTAGCTCTGCATGTTGTCATGCAATTTCTTTACCTCTCAGAAATGATTATGACATAAAAGTGAAGTACGTGACGAGTGTGACGTTAGGAAAACATTAGGCATCATGGAGAGATTCTGTATGGGACCACCCAACCCAAACGAGTACTGTGTGACGTGCTACCCTGGAGGTATTCACCGAGGTAGCCGGCTAGCTCAGTCGGTAGAGTGTCAGACCCTTAATCCCAGGGTCGTGGGTTCGAGCCAGACGCTGGGCGGAACGGAATCTTGTTCCGCTGCAGGTGTAAATTACCGTTTTTCTTATTAACGAGATTTAATCAAAATAGCAACTTTAAACTTTGCCTACGTCTCTGTCAGTCGCAAGGAAACTGTATTTGAAGGTGAAGGTGATTTTGTAGACATGTGTGAAAGACATGTTCTGAAATGCCAGTGTTGTTGTTTGGAGAGCACATCGGTTACGTGTCAGATGTGTAGCCAAGCAGTAATTTGTCGCCATAGCTGCAAATATTAGCCGGTAATATGAAGTGTTGTCAGCTAAAGTCTGATGATGCAGACGACCGTAAGGACGAAGTACCCACGAGTACCGCTAGGCCGCGCCTCTGTAGCTCAGTGGTAGAGCACTGGTGTAATAAACCAGGGGTCGTAAGTTCCATCCTCACAGGAGAAAGATGAATTTTGGAAATCAGTTGCGCGTCGTGGCCGTATAGCAAACAGTATCTGTGATGACGAACAATTAGCGACAGGCGTTTTTTTAAGAATTACTCTCAGATGCGATTAAGGCGAATGGCGCAGATAAAGCATTTGCCAAAGCGGTACAGCATAAGGTGGGACGAGGCAGTCTGAATTACATTTTATAGATGTATTTCTCACATATCTCAGAGCCTCTAGCGATATTCGTCGTCGTCGTCGTCGTCGTAGCCTCCGCCGCTTCTGCAGAAGTAGCAAATGGCAATCGTAGCAAATGCGGCGAGGGACGCCCTGCCTTCGATTCCGAATGCACAAAGTGTGTGGTCTTGTTTCTCAGTCTATATTTGGTCGGTCTCGTCAGAGGTTGAATGTAACGAATGGGTGGGAAAGAGCAAGGGGCAGCGGCTGTGTAGAACGAAAACACAAATCCTCAGGGGTGTGAGCGTTTCGAGATGAGTCGTTTACATGTAAACGTTGGTCGTCAGTGACCATGTGGCCTAATGGATAAGGCGTCGGACTTCGTATCTGAAGATTACAGGTTCGAATGCTGTCACCCTTGTGTTTTTCCAGTTCTGAAAAAGAAACATAACGTTTTAATGTAGCAATTGAGCAGTACGAAACCGTCTAAATGTTGCTGTTAACCATTTTTTGCTTGGAGATGCTCTTGAGCTTGAAACACACACAACAAGACCTGTGTTAACTAACGAAATGGTCGGCAGAGTGCCGACACAGCGAGTTTTGACTATCACTTGCACATCTAAAACAACGTCGGAAAGTAACTCGTTCGGCTTTTGAGTCACATAAAGTATGTGTGTTAATTTTGACGCCACTAGCTCTGCATGTTGTCATGCAATTTCTTTACCTCTCAGAAATGATTATGACATAAAAGTGAAGTACGTGACGAGTGTGACGTTAGGAAAACATTAGGCATCAAGGAGAGATTCTGTATGGGACCACCCAACCCAAACGAGTACTGTGTGACGTGCTACCCGGCAGGTATTCACCGAGGTAGCCGGCTAGCTCAGTCGGTAGAGTGTCATACTCTTAATCCCAGGGTCGTGGGTTCGAGCCAGACGCTGGCCGGATCGGAATTTTGTTCCGCTGCAGGTGTAAATTACCGTTTTTCTGATTAACGAGATTTAATGGAAATAGCAACTTTAAACTTTGCCTACGTCTCTGTCAGTCGCAAGGAAACTGTATTTGAAGGTGAAGGTGATTTTGTAGACATGTGTGAAAGACATGTTCTGAAATGCAAGTGTTGTTGTTTGGAGAGCACATCGGTTACGTGTCAGATGTGTAGCCAAGCAGTAATTTGTCGCCATAGCTGCAAATATTAGCCGGTAATATGAAGTGTTGTCAGCTAAAGTCTGTTGATGCAGACGACCGTAAGGACGAAGTACCCAAGAGTACCGCTAGGCCGCGCCTCTTTAGCTCAGTGGTAGAGCACTGGTGTAATAAACCAGGGGTCGTAAGTTCCATCCTCACAGGAGAAAGATGAATTTTGGAAATCAGTTGCGCGTCGTGGCCGTATAGCAAACAGTATCTGTGATGACGAACAATTAGCCACAGGCGTTTTTTTAAGAATTACTCTCAGATGCGATTAAGGCGAATGGCGCAGATAACGCATTTGCCAAAGCGGTACAGCATGAGGTGGGACGAGGCAGTCTGAATTACATTTTATAGATGTATTTCTCACATATCTCAGAGCCTCTCGCAATATTCGTCATCGTCGTCGTCGTCGTCGTCGTCGTCGTCGTAGCCGCCGCCGCTTCTGCAGAAGTAGCAAATGGCAATCGTAGCAAATGCGGCGAGGGACGCCCTGCCTTCGATTCCGAATGCACAAAGTGTGTGGTCTTGTTTCTCAGTCTATATTTGGTCGGTCTCGTCAGAGGTTGAATGTAACGAATGGGTGGGAAAGAGCAAGGGGCAGCGGCTGTGTAGAACGAAAACACAAATCCTCAGGGGTGTGAGCGTTTCGAGATGAGTCGTATACATGTAAATGTTGGTCGTCAGTGACCGTGTGGCCTAATGGATAAGGCGTCGGACTTCGGATCTGAAAATTACAGGTTCGAATGCTGTCACGCTTGTGTTTTTCCAGTTCTGAAAAAGAAACATAACGTTTTAATGTAGCAATTGAGCAGTACGAAACCGTCTGAATGTTGCTGTTGACCATTTTTTGCTTGGAGATGCTCTTGAGCTTGAAACACACACAACAAGACCGGTGTTAACTAACGAAATGGTCGGCAGAGTGCCGACACAGCGAGTTTTGACTATCACTTGCACATCTAAAACAACGTCGGAAAGTAACTCGTTCGGCTTTTGAGTCACATAAAGTATGTGTGTTAATTTTGACGCCACTAGCTCTGCATGTTGTCATGCAATTTCTTTACCTCTCAGAAATGATTATGACATAAAAGTGAAGTACGTGACGAGTGTGACGTTAGGAAAACATTAGGCATCATGGAGAGATTCTGTATGGGACCACCCAACCCAAACGAGTACTGTGTGACGTGCTACCCGGCAGGTATTCACCGAGGTAGGCGGCTAGCTCAGTCGGTAGAGTGTCAGACTCTTAATCCCAGGGTCGTGGGTTCGAGCCAGACGCTGGGCGGAACGGAATTTTGTTCCGCTGCAGGTGTAAATTACCGTTTTTCTTATTAACGAGATTTAATGGAAATAGCAACTTTAAACTTTGCCTACGTCTCTGTCAGTCGCAAGGAAACTGTATTTGAAGGTGAAGGTGATTTTGTAGACATGTGTGAAAGACATGTTCTGAAATGCAAGTGTTGTTGTTTGGAGAGCACATCGGTTACGTGTCAGATGTGTAGCCAAGCAGTAATTTGTCGCCATAGCTGCAAATATTAGCCGGTAATATGAAGTGTTCTCAGCTAAAGTCTGTTGATGCAGACGACCGTAAGGACGAAGTACCCAAGAGTACCGCTAGGCCGCGCCTCTTTAGCTCAGTGGTAGAGCACTGGCGTAATAAACCAGGGGTCGTAAGTTCCATCCTCACAGGAGAAAGATGAATTTTGGAAATCTGTTGCGCGTCGTGGCCGTATAGCAAACAGTATCTGTGATGACGAACAATTAGCGACAGGCGTTTTTTTAAGAATTACTCTCAGATGCGATTAAGGCGAATGGCACAGATAACGCATTTGCCAAAGCGGTACAGCATAAGGTGGGACGAGGCAGTCTGAATTACATTTTATAGATGTATTTCTGACATATCTCAGAGCCTCTCGCGATATTCGTCGTCGTCGTCGTCGTCGTCGTCGTCGTCGTCGTAGCCGCCGCCGCTTCTCCAGAAGTAGCAAATGGCAATCGTAGCAAATGCGGCGAGGGACGCCCTGCCTTCGATTCCGAATGCACAAAGTGTGTGGTCTTGTTTCTCAGTCTATATTTGGTCGGTCTCGTCAGAGGTTGAATGTAACGAATGGGTGGGAAAGAGCAAGGGGCAGCGGCTGTGTAGAACGAAAACACAAATCCTCAGGGGTGTGAGCGTTTCGAGATGAGTCGTATACATGTAAATGTTGGTCGTCAGTGACCGTGTGGCCTAATGGATAAGGCGTCGGACTTCAGATCTGAAGATTACATGTTCGAATGCTGTCACGCTTGTGTTTTTCCAGTTCTGAAAAAGAAACATAACGTTTTAATGTAGCAATTGAGCAGTACGAAACCGTCTGAATGTTGCTGTTGACCATTTTTTGCTTGGAGATGCTCTTGAGCTTGAAACACACACAACAAGACCGGTGTTAACTAACGAAATGGTCGGCAGAGTGCCGACACAGCGAGTTTTGACTATCACTTGCACATCTAAAACAACGTCGGAAAGTAACTAGTTCGGCTTTTGAGTCACATAAAGTATGTGTGTTAATTTTGACGCCACTAGCTCTGCGTGTTGTCATGCAATTTCTTTACCTCTCAGAAATGATTATGACATAAAAGTGAAGTACGTGACGAGTGTGACGTTAGGAAAACATTAGGCATCATGGAGAGATTCTGTATGGGACCACCCAACCCAAACGAGTACTGTGTGACGTGCTACCCGGCAGGTATTCACCGATTTAGCCGGGTAGCTCAGTCGGTAGAGTGTCACCCTCTTAATCCCAGGGTCGTGGGTTCGAGCCAGACGCTGGGCAGAATGGAATTTTGTTCCGCTGCAGGTGTAAATTACCGTTTTTCTTATTAACGAGATTTAATCGAAATAGCAACTTTAAACTTTGCCTACGTCTCTGTCAGTCGCAAGGAAACTGTATTTGAAGGTGAAGGTGATTTTGTAGACATGTGTGAAAGACATGTTCTGAAATGCAAGTGTTGTTGTTTGGAGAGCACATCGGTTACGTGTCAGATGTGTAGCCAAGCAGTAATTTGTCGCCATAGCTGCAAATATTAGCCGGTAATATGAAGTGTTGTCAGCTAAAGTCTGTTGATGCAGACGACCGTAAGGACGAAGTACCCAAGAGTACCGCTAGGCCGCGCGTCTTTAGCTCAGTGGTAGAGCACTGGTCTAATAAACCAGGGGTCGTAAGTTCCATCCTCACAGGAGAAAGATGAATTTTGGAAATCAGTTGCGCGTCGTGGCCGTATAGCAAACAGTATCTGTGATGACGAACAATTAGCGACAGGCGTTTTTTTAAGAATTACTCTCAGATGCGATTAAGGCGAATGGCGCAGATAACGCATTTGCCAAAGCGGTACAGCATAAGGTGGGACGAGGCAGTCTGAATTACATTTTATAGATGTATTTCTCACATATCTCAGAGCCTCTCGCGATATTCGTCGTCGTCGTCGTCGTCGTCGTTGCCGCCGCCGCTTCTGCAGAAGTAGCAAATGGCAATCGTAGCAAATGCGGCGAGGGACGCCCTGCCTTCGATTCCGAATGCACAAAGTGTGTGGTCTTGTTTCTCAGTCTATATTTGGTCGGTCTCGTCAGAGGTTGAATGTAACGAATTGGTGGGAAAGAGCAAGGGGCAGCGGCTGTGTAGAACGAAAACACTAATCCTCAGGGGTGTGAGCGTTTCGAGATGAGTCGTATACATGTAAATGTTGGTCGTCAGTGACCGTGTGGCCTAATGGATAAGGCGTCGGACTTCGGATCTGAAGATTACAGGTTCGAATGCTGTCACGCTTGTGTTTTTCCAGTTCTGAAAAAGAAACATAACGTTTTAATGTAGCAATTGAGCAGTACGAAACCGTCTGAATGTTGCTGTTGACCATTTTTTGCTTGGAGATGCTCTTGGGCTTGAAACACACACAACAAGACCGGTGTTAACTAGCGAAATGGTCGGCAGAGTGCCGACACAGCGAGTTTTGACTATCACTTGCACATCTAAAACAACGTCGGAAAGTAACTCGTTCGGCTTTTGAGTCACATAAAGTATGTGTGTTAATTTTGACGCCACTAGCTCTGCATGTTGTCATGCAATTTCTTTACCTCTCAGAAATGATTATGACATAAAAGTGAAGTACGTGACGAGTGTGACGTTAGGAAAACATTAGGCATCATGGAGAGATTCTGTATGGGACCTCCCAACCCAAACGAGTACTGTGTGACGTGCTACCCGGCAGGTATTCACTGAGGTAGCCGGCTAGCTCAGTCGGTAGAGTGTCAGACTCTTAATCCCAGGGTCGTGTGTTCGAGCCAGACGCTGGGCGGAACGGAATTTTGTTCCGCTGCAGGTGTAAATTACCGTTTTTCTTATTAACGAGATTTAATCAAAATAGCAACTTTAAACTTTGCCTACGTCTCTGTCAGTCGCAAGGAAACTGTATTTGAAGGTGAAGGTGATTTTGTAGACATGTGTGAAAGACATGTTCTGAAATGCAAGTGTTGTTGTTTGGAGAGCACATCGGTTACGTGTCAGATGTGTAGCCAAGCAGTAATTTGTCGCCATAGCTGCAAATATTAGCCGGTAATATGAAGTGTTGTCAGCTAAAGTCTGATGATGCAGACGACCGTAAGGACGAAGTACCCAAGAGTACCGCTAGGCCGCGTCTCTTTAGCTCAGTGGTAGAGCACTGGTGTAATAAACCAGGGGTCGTAAGTTCCATCCTCACAGGAGAAAGATGAATTTTGGAAATCAGTTGCGCGTCGTGGCCGTATAGCAAACAGTATCTGTGATGACGAACAATTAGCGACAGGCGTTTTTTTAAGAATTACTCTCAGATGCGATTAAGGCGAATGGCGCAGATAAAGCATTTGCCAAAGCGGTACAGCATAAGGTGGGACGAGGCAGTCTGAATTACATTTTATAGATGTATTTCTCACATATCTCAGAGCCTCTCGCGATATTCGTCGTCGTCGTCGTCGTCGTCGTCGTCGTAGCCGCCGCCGCTTCTGCAGAAGTAGCAAATGGCAATCGTAGCAAATGCGGCGAGGGACGCCCTGCCTTCGATTCCGAATGCACAAAGTGTGTGGTCTTGTTTCTCAGTCTATATTTGGTCGGTCTCGTCAGAGGTTGAATGTAACGAATTGGTGGGAAAGAGCAAGTGGCAGCGGCTGTGTAGAACGAAAACACAAATCCTCAGGGGTGTGAGCGTTTCGAGATGAGTCGTATACATGTAAACGTTGGTGGTCAGTGACCGTGTGGCCTAATGGATAAGGTGTCGGACTTCGGATCTGAAGATTACAGGTTCGAATGCTATCACGCTTGTGTTTTTCCAGTTCTGAAAAAGAAACATAACGTTTTAATGTAGCAATTGAGCAGTACGAAACCGTCTGAATGTTGCTGTTGACCATTTTTTGCTTGGAGATGCTCTTGAGCTTGAAACACACACAACAAGACCGGTGTTAACTAACGAAATGGTCGGCAGAGTGCCGACACAGCGAGTTTTGACTATCACTTGCACATCTAAAACAACGTCGGAAAGTAACTCGTTCGGCTTTTGAGTCACATAAAGTATGTGTGTTAATTTTGACGCCACTAGCTCTGCATGTTGTCATGCAATTTCTTTACCTCTCAGAAATGATTATGACATAAAAGTGAAGTACGTGACGAGTGTGACGTTAGGAAAACATTAGGCATCATGGAGAGATTCTGTATGGGACCTCCCAACCCAAACGAGTACTGTGTGACGTGCTACCCGGCAGGTATTCTCCGAGGTAGCCGGCTAGCTCAGTCGGTAGAGTGTCAGACTCTAAATTCCAGGGTCGTGGGTTCGAGCCAGACGCTGGGCGGAACGGAATTCTGTTCCGCTGCAGGTGTAAATTACCGTCTTTCTGATTAACGAGATTTAATGGAAAAAGCAACTTTAAACTTTGCCTACGTCTCTGTCAGTCGCAAGGAAACTGTATTTGAAGGTGAAGGTGATTTTGTAGACATGTGTGAAAGACATGTTCTGAAATGCAAGTGTTGTTGTTTGGAGAGCACATCGGTTACGTGTCAGATGTGTAGCCAAGCAGTAATTTGTCGAAATAGCTGCAAATATTAGCCGGTAATATGAAGTGTTGTCAGCTAAAGTCTGATGATGCAGACGACCGTAAGGACGAAGTACCCAAGAGTACCGCTAGGCCGCGCCTCTTTAGCTCAGTGGTAGAGCCCTGGTGTAATAAACCAGGGGTCGGAAGTTATATCCTCACAGGAGAAATATGAATTTTGGAAATCAGTTGCGCGTCGTGGCCGTATAGCAAACAGGATCATTGATGACGAACAATTAGCGACAGGCGTTTTTTTAAGAATTACTGTCAGATGCGATTAAGGCGAATGGCGCAGATAAAGCATTTGCCAAAGCGGTACAGCATAAGGTGGGACGAGGCAGTCTGAATTACATTTTATAGATGTATTTCCCACATATCTCAGAGCCTCTCGCGATATTCGTCGTCGTCGTCGTCGTCGTTGTCGTCGTCGCCGCCGCCGCTTCTGCAGAAGTAGCAAATGGCAATCGTAGCAAATGCGGCGAGGGACGCCCTGCTTTCGATTCCGAATGCACAAAGTGTGTGGTCTTGTTTCTCAGTCTATACTTGGTCGGTCTCGTCAGAGGTTGAATGTAACGAATGGGTGGGAAAGAGCAAGGGGCAGCGGCTGTATAGAACGAAAACACAAATCCTCAGGGGTGTGAGCGTTTCGGGATGACTCGTATACTTGTAAATGTTGGTCGTCAGTGACCGTGTGGCCTAATGGATAAGGCGTCGGACTTCGGATCTGAAGATTACAGTTTCGAATGCTGTCACGCTTGTGTTTTTCCAGTTCTGAAAAAGAAACATAACGTTTTAATGTAGCAATTGAGCAGTACGAAACCGTCTGAATGTTGCTGTTGACCATTTTTTGCTTGGAGATGCTCTTGAGCTTGAAACACACACAACAAGACCGGTGTTAACTAGCGAAATGGTCGGCAGAGTGCCGACACAGCGAGTTTTGACTATCACTTGCACATCTAAAACAACGTCGGAAAGTAACTCGTTCGGCTTTTGAGTCACATAAAGTATGTGTGTTAATTTTGACGCCACTAGCTCTGCATGTTGTCATGCAATTTCTTTACCTCTCAGAAATGATTATGACATAAAAGTGAAGTACGTGACGAGTGTGACGTTAGGAAAACATTAGGCATCATGGAGAGATTCTGTATGGGACCTCCCAACCCAAACGAGTACTGTGTGACGTGCTACCCGGCAGGTATTCACTGAGGTAGCCGGCTAGCTCAGTCGGTAGAGTGTCAGACTCTTAATCCCAGGGTCGTGTGTTCGAGCCAGACGCTGGGCGGAACGGAATTTTGTTCCGCTGCAGGTGTAAATTACCGTTTTTCTTATTAACGAGATTTAATCAAAATAGCAACTTTAAACTTTGCCTACGTCTCTGTCAGTCGCAAGGAAACTGTATTTGAAGGTGAAGGTGATTTTGTAGACATGTGTGAAAGACATGTTCTGAAATGCAAGTGTTGTTGTTTGGAGAGCACATCGGTTACGTGTCAGATGTGTAGCCAAGCAGTAATTTGTCGCCATAGCTGCAAATATTAGCCGGTAATATGAAGTGTTGTCAGCTAAAGTCTGATGATGCAGACGACCGTAAGGACGAAGTACCCAAGAGTACCGCTAGGCCGCGTCTCTTTAGCTCAGTGGTAGAGCACTGGTGTAATAAACCAGGGGTCGTAAGTTCCATCCTCACAGGAGAAAGATGAATTTTGGAAATCAGTTGCGCGTCGTGGCCGTATAGCAAACAGTATCTGTGATGACGAACAATTAGCGACAGGCGTTTTTTTAAGAATTACTCTCAGATGCGATTAAGGCGAATGGCGCTGATAAAGCATTTGCCAAAGCGGTACAGCATAAGGTGGGACGAGGCAGTCTGAATTACATTTTATAGATGTATTTCTCACATATCTCAGAGCCTCTCGCGATATTCGTCGTCGTCGTCGTCGCCGAAGCCGCCGCTTCTGCAGAAGTAGCAAATGGCAATCGTAGCAAATGCGGCGAGGGACGCCCTGCCTTCGATTCCGAATGCACAAAGTGTGTGGTCTTGTTTCTCAGTCTATATTTGGTCGGTCTCGTCAGAGGTTGAATGTAACGAATGGGTGGGAAAGAGCAAGGGGCAGCGGCTGTGTAGAACGAAAACACAAATCCTCAGGGGTGTGAGCGTTTCGAGATGAGTCGTATACATGTAAATGTTGGTCGTCAGTGACCGTGTGGCCTAATGGATAAGGCGTCGGACTTCGGATCTGAAAATTACAGGTTCGAATGCTGTCACGCTTGTGTTTTTCCAGTTCTGAAAAAGAAACATAACGTTTTAATGTAGCAATTGAGCAGTACGAAACCGTCTGAATGTTGCTGTTGACCATTTTTTGCTTGGAGATGCTCTTGAGCTTGAAACACACACAACAAGACCGGTGTTAACTAACGAAATGGTCGGCAGAGTGCCGACACAGCGAGTTTTGACTATCACTTGCACATCTAAAACAACGTCGGAAAGTAACGCGTTCGGCTTTTGAGTCACATAAAGTATGTGTGTTAATTTTGACGCCACTAGCTCTGCATGTTGTCATGCAATTTCTTTACCTCTCAGAAATGATTATGACATAAAAGTGAAGTACGTGACGAGTGTGACGTTAGGAAAACATTAGGCATCATGGAGAGATTCTGTATGGGACCACCCAACCCAAACGAGTACTGTGTGACGTGCTACCCGGCAGGTATTCACCGAGGTAGGCGGCTAGCTCAGTCGGTAGAGTGTCAGACTCTTAATCCCAGGGTCGTGGGTTCGAGCCAGACGCTGGGCGGAACGGAATTTTGTTCCGCTGCAGGTGTAAATTACCGTTTTTCTTATTAACGAGATTTAATGGAAATAGCAACTTTAAACTTTGCCTACGTCTCTGTCAGTCGCAAGGAAACTATATTTGAAGGTGAAGGTGATTTTGTAGACATGTGTGAAAGACATGTTCTGAAATGCAAGTGTTGTTGTTTGGAGAGCACATCGGTTACGTGTCAGATGTGTAGCCAAGCAGTAATTTGTCGCCATAGCTGCAAATATTAGCCGGTAATATGAAGTGTTCTCAGCTAAAGTCTGTTGATGCAGACGACCGTAAGGACGAAGTACCCAAGAGTACCGCTAGGCCGCGCCTCTTTAGCTCAGTGGTAGAACACTGGTGTAATAAACCAGGGGTCGTAAGTTCCATCCTCACAGGAGAAAGATGAATTTTGGAAATCTGTTGCTCGTCGTGGCCGTATAGCAAACAGTATCTGTGATGACGAACAATTAGCGACAGTCGTTTTTTTAAGAATTACTCTCAGATGCGATTAAGGCGAATGGCACAGATAACGCATTTGCCAAAGCGGTACAGCATAAGGTGGGACGAGGCAGTCTGAATTACATTTTATAGATGTATTTCTGACATATCTCAGAGCCTCTCGCGATATTCGTCGTCGTCGTCGTCGTCGTCGTCGTCGTCGTAGCCGCCGCCGCTTCTCCAGAAGTAGCAAATGGCAATCGTAGCAAATGCGGCGAGGGACGCCCTGCCTTCGATTCCGAATGCACAAAGTGTGTGGTCTTGTTTCTCAGTCTATATTTGGTCGGTCTCGTCAGAGGTTGAATGTAACGAATGGGTGGGAAAGAGCAAGGGGCAGCGGCTGTGTAGAACGAAAACACAAATCCTCAGGGGTGTGAGCGTTTCGAGATGAGTCGTATACATGTAAATGTTGGTCGTCAGTGACCGTGTGGCCTAATGGATAAGGCGTCGGACTTCAGATCTGAAGATTACATGTTCGAATGCTGTCACGCTTGTGTTTTTCCAGTTCTGAAAAAGAAACATAACGTTTTAATGTAGCAATTGAGCAGTACGAAACCGTCTGAATGTTGCTGTTGACCATTTTTTGCTTGGAGATGCTCTTGAGCTTGAAACACACACAACAAGACCGGTGTTAACTAACGAAATGGTCGGCAGAGTGCCGACACAGCGAGTTTTGACTATCACTTGCACATCTAAAACAACGTCGGAAAGTAACTAGTTCGGCTTTTGAGTCACATAAAGTATGTGTGTTAATTTTGACGCCACTAGCTCTGCGTGTTGTTATGCAATTTCTTTACCTCTCAGAAATGATTATGACATAAAAGTGAAGTACGTGACGAGTGTGACGTTAGGAAAACATTAGGCATCATGGAGAGATTCTGTATGGGACCACCCAACCCAAACGAGTACTGTGTGACGTGCTACCCGGCAGGTATTCACCGATTTAGCCGGGTAGCTCAGTCGGTAGAGTGTCACCCTCTTAATCCCAGGGTCGTGGGTTCGAGCCAGACGCTGGGCGGAATGGAATTTTGTTCCGCTGCAGGTGTAAATTACCGTTTTTCTTATTAACGAGATTTAATCGAAATAGCAACTTTAAACTTTGCCTACGTCTCTGTCAGTCGCAAGGAAACTGTATTTGAAGGTGAAGGTGATTTTGTAGACATGTGTGAAAGACATGTTCTGAAATGCAAGTGTTGTTGTTTGGAGAGCACATCGGTTACGTGTCAGATGTGTAGCCAAGCAGTAATTTGTCGCCATAGCTGCAAATATTAGCCGGTAATATGAAGTGTTGTCAGCTAAAGTCTGTTGATGCAGACGACCGTAAGGACGAAGTACCCAAGAGTACCGCTAGGCCGCGCGTCTTTAGCTCAGTGGTAGAGCACTGGTCTAATAAACCAGGGGTCGTAAGTTCCATCCTCACAGGAGAAAGATGAATTTTGGAAATCAGTTGCGCGTCGTGGCCGTATAGCAAACAGTATCTGTGATGACGAACAATTAGCGACAGGCGTTTTTTTAAGAATTACTCTCAGATGCGATTAAGGCGAATGGCGCAGATAAAGCATTTGCCAAAGCGGTACAGCATAAGGTGGGACGAGGCAGTCTGAATTACATTTTATAGATGTATTTCTCACATATCTCAGAGCCTCTCGCGATATTCGTCGTCGTCGTCGTCGTCGTCGTCGTCGCCGAAGCCGCCGCTTCTGCAGAAGTAGCAAATGGCAATCGTAGCAAATGCGGCGAGGGACGCCCTGCCTTCGATTCCGAATGCACAAAGTGTGTGGTCTTGTTTCTCAGTCTATATTTGGTCGGTCTCGTCAGAGGTTGAATGTAACGAATGGGTGGGAAAGAGCAAGGGGCAGCGGCTGTGTAGAACGAAAACACTAATCCTCAGGGGTGTGAGCGTTTCGAGATGAGTCGTATACATGTAAATGTTGGTCGTCAGTGACCGTGTGGCCTAATGGATAAGGCGTCGGACTTCGGATCTGAAGATTACAGGTTCGAATGCTGTCACGCTTGTGTTTTTCCAGTTCTGAAAAAGAAACATAACGTTTTAATGTAGCAATTGAGCAGTACGAAACCGTCTGAATGTTGCTGTTGACCATTTTTTGCTTGGAGATGCTCTTGAGCTTGAAACACACACAACAAGACCGGTGTTAACTAGCGAAATGGTCGGCAGAGTGCCGACACAGCGAGTTTTGACTATCACTTGCACATCTAAAACAACGTCGGAAAGTAACTCGTTCGGCTTTTGAGTCACATAAAGTATGTGTGTTAATTTTGACGCCACTAGCTCTGCATGTTGTCATGCAATTTCTTTACCTCTCAGAAATGATTATGACATAAAAGTGAAGTACGTGACGAGTGTGACGTTAGGAAAACATTAGGCATCATGGAGAGATTCTGTATGGGACCTCCCAACCCAAACGAGTACTGTGTGACGTGCTACCCGGCAGGTGTTCACTGAGGTAGCCGGCTAGCTCAGTCGGTAGAGTGTCAGACTCTTAATCCCAGGGTCGTGTGTTCGAGCCAGACGCTGGGCGGAACGGAATTTTGTTCCGCTGCAGGTGTAAATTACCGTTTTTCTTATTAACGAGATTTAATCAAAATAGCAACTTTAAACTTTGCCTACGTCTCTGTCAGTCGCAAGGAAACTGTATTTGAAGGTGAAGGTGATTTTGTAGACATGTGTGAAAGACATGTTCTGAAATGCAAGTGTTGTTGTTTGGAGAGCACATCGGTTACGTGTCAGATGTGTAGCCAAGCAGTAATTTGTCGCCATAGCTGCAAATATTAGCCGGTAATATGAAGTGTTGTCAGCTAAAGTCTGATGATGCAGACGACCGTAAGGACGAAGTACCCAAGAGTACCGCTAGGCCGCGTCTCTTTAGCTCAGTGGTAGAGCACTGGTGTAATAAACCAGGGGTCGTAAGTTCCATCCTCACAGGAGAAAGATGAATTTTGGAAATCAGTTGCGCGTCGTGGCCGTATAGCAAACAGTATCTGTGATGACGAACAATTAGCGACAGGCGTTTTTTTAAGAATTACTCTCAGATGCGATTAAGGCGAATGGCGCAGATAAAGCATTTGCCAAAGCGGTACAGCATAAGGTGGGACGAGGCAGTCTGAATTACATTTTATAGATGTATTTCTCACATATCTCAGAGCCTCTCGCGATATTCGTCGTCGTCGTCGTCGTCGTCGTCGTCGCCGAAGCCGCCGCTTCTGCAGAAGTAGCAAATGGCAATCGTAGCAAATGCGGCGAGGGACGCCCTGCCTTCGATTCCGAATGCACAAAGTGTGTGGTCTTGTTTCTCAGTCTATATTTGGTCGGTCTCGTCAGAGGTTGAATGTAACGAATGGGTGGGAAAGAGCAAGGGGCAGCGGCTGTGTAGAACGAAAACACAAATCCTCAGGGGTGTGAGCGTTTCGAGATGAGTCGTATACATGTAAATGTTGGTCGTCAGTGACCGTGTGGCCTAATGGATAAGGCGTCGGACTTCGGATCTGAAAATTACAGGTTCGAATGCTGTCACGCTTGTGTTTTTCCAGTTCTGAAAAAGAAACATAACGTTTTAATGTAGCAATTGAGCAGTACGAAACCGTCTGAATGTTGCTGTTGACCATTTTTTGCTTGGAGATGCTCTTGAGCTTGAAACACACACAACAAGACCGGTGTTAACTAACGAAATGGTCGGCAGAGTGCCGACACAGCGAGTTTTGACTATCACTTGCACATCTAAAACAACGTCGGGAAGTAACTCGTTCGGCTTTTGAGTCACATAAAGTATGTGTGTTAATTTTGACGCCACTAGCTCTGCATGTTGTCATGCAATTTCTTTACCTCTCAGAAATGATTATGACATAAAAGTGAAGTACGTGACGAGTGTGACGTTAGGAAAACATTAGGCATCATGGAGAGATTCTGTATGGGACCTCCCAACCCAAACGAGTACTGTGTGACGTGCTACCCGGCAGGTATTCACTGAGGTAGCCGGCTAGCTCAGTCGGTAGAGTGTCAGACTCTTAATCCCAGGGTCGTGTGTTCGAGCCAGACGCTGGGCGGAACGGAATTTTGTTCCGCTGCAGGTGTAAATTACCGTTTTTCTTATTAACGAGATTTAATCAAAATAGCAACTTTAAACTTTGCCTACGTCTCTGTCAGTCGCAAGGAAACTGTATTTGAAGGTGAAGGTGATTTTGTAGACATGTGTGAAAGACATGTTCTGAAATGCAAGTGTTGTTGTTTGGAGAGCACATCGGTTACGTGTCAGATGTGTAGCCAAGCAGTAATTTGTCGCCATAGCTGCAAATATTAGCCGGTAATATGAAGTGTTGTCAGCTAAAGTCTGATGATGCAGACGACCGTAAGGACGAAGTACCCAAGAGTACCGCTAGGCCGCGTCTCTTTAGCTCAGTGGTAGAGCACTGGTGTAATAAACCAGGGGTCGTAAGTTCCATCCTCACAGGAGAAAGATGAATTTTGGAAATCAGTTGCGCGTCGTGGCCGTATAGCAAACAGTATCTGTGATGACGAACAATTAGCGACAGGCGTTTTTTTAAGAATTACTCTCAGATGCGATTAAGGCGAATGGCGCAGATAAAGCATTTGCCAAAGCGGTACAGCATAAGGTGGGACGAGGCAGTCTGAATTACATTTTATAGATGTATTTCTCACATATCTCAGAGCCTCTCGCGATATTCGTCGTCGTCGTCGTCGTCGTCGTCGTCGTAGCCGCCGCCGCTTCTGCAGAAGTAGCAAATGGCAATCGTAGCAAATGCGGCGAGGGACGCCCTGCCTTCGATTCCGAATGCACAAAGTGTGTGGTCTTGTTTCTCAGTCTATATTTGGTCGGTCTCGTCAGAGGTTGAATGTAACGAATTGGTGGGAAAGAGCAAGTGGCAGCGGCTGTGTAGAACGAAAACACAAATCCTCAGGGGTGTGAGCGTTTCGAGATGAGTCGTATACATGTAAACGTTGGTGGTCAGTGACCGTGTGGCCTAATGGATAAGGTGTCGGACTTCGGATCTGAAGATTACAGGTTCGAATGCTATCACGCTTGTGTTTTTCCAGTTCTGAAAAAGAAACATAACGTTTTAATGTAGCAATTGAGCAGTACGAAACCGTCTGAATGTTGCTGTTGACCATTTTTTGCTTGGAGATGCTCTTGAGCTTGAAACACACACAACAAGACCGGTGTTAACTAACGAAATGGTCGGCAGAGTGCCGACACAGCGAGTTTTGACTATCACTTGCACATCTAAAACAACGTCGGAAAGTAACTCGTTCGGCTTTTGAGTCACATAAAGTATGTGTGTTAATTTTGACGCCACTAGCTCTGCATGTTGTCATGCAATTTCTTTACCTCTCAGAAATGATTATGACATAAAAGTGAAGTACGTGACGAGTGTGACGTTAGGAAAACATTAGGCATCATGGAGAGATTCTGTATGGGACCTCCCAACCCAAACGAGTACTGTGTGACGTGCTACCCGGCAGGTATTCTCCGAGGTAGCCGGCTAGCTCAGTCGGTAGAGTGTCAGACTCTAAATTCCAGGGTCGTGGGTTCGAGCCAGACGCTGGGCGGAACGGAATTCTGTTCCGCTGCAGGTGTAAATTACCGTCTTTCTGATTAACGAGATTTAATGGAAAAAGCAACTTTAAACTTTGCCTACGTCTCTGTCAGTCGCAAGGAAACTGTATTTGAAGGTGAAGGTGATTTTGTAGACATGTGTGAAAGACATGTTCTGAAATGCAAGTGTTGTTGTTTGGAGAGCACATCGGTTACGTGTCAGATGTGTAGCCAAGCAGTAATTTGTCGAAATAGCTGCAAATATTAGCCGGTAATATGAAGTGTTGTCAGCTAAAGTCTGATGATGCAGACGACCGTAAGGACGAAGTACCCAAGAGTACCGCTAGGCCGCGCCTCTTTAGCTCAGTGGTAGAGCCCTGGTGTAATAAACCAGGGGTCGGAAGTTATATCCTCACAGGAGAAATATGAATTTTGGAAATCAGTTGCGCGTCGTGGCCGTATAGCAAACAGGATCATTGATGACGAACAATTAGCGACAGGCGTTTTTTTAAGAATTACTGTCAGATGCGATTAAGGCGAATGGCGCAGATAAAGCATTTGCCAAAGCGGTACAGCATAAGGTGGGACGAGGCAGTCTGAATTACATTTTATAGATGTATTTCCCACATATCTCAGAGCCTCTCGCGATATTCGTCGTCGTCGTCGTCGTCGTTGTCGTCGTCGCCGCCGCCGCTTCTGCAGAAGTAGCAAATGGCAATCGTAGCAAATGCGGCGAGGGACGCCCTGCTTTCGATTCCGAATGCACAAAGTGTGTGGTCTTGTTTCTCAGTCTATACTTGGTCGGTCTCGTCAGAGGTTGAATGTAACGAATGGGTGGGAAAGAGCAAGGGGCAGCGGCTGTATAGAACGAAAACACAAATCCTCAGGGGTGTGAGCGTTTCGGGATGACTCGTATACTTGTAAATGTTGGTCGTCAGTGACCGTGTGGCCTAATGGATAAGGCGTCGGACTTCGGATCTGAAGATTACAGTTTCGAATGCTGTCACGCTTGTGTTTTTCCAGTTCTGAAAAAGAAACATAACGTTTTAATGTAGCAATTGAGCAGTACGAAACCGTCTGAATGTTGCTGTTGACCATTTTTTGCTTGGAGATGCTCTTGAGCTTGAAACACACACAACAAGACCGGTGTTAACTAGCGAAATGGTCGGCAGAGTGCCGACACAGCGAGTTTTGACTATCACTTGCACATCTAAAACAACGTCGGAAAGTAACTCGTTCGGCTTTTGAGTCACATAAAGTATGTGTGTTAATTTTGACGCCACTAGCTCTGCATGTTGTCATGCAATTTCTTTACCTCTCAGAAATGATTATGACATAAAAGTGAAGTACGTGACGAGTGTGACGTTAGGAAAACATTAGGCATCATGGAGAGATTCTGTATGGGACCTCCCAACCCAAACGAGTACTGTGTGACGTGCTACCCGGCAGGTATTCACTGAGGTAGCCGGCTAGCTCAGTCGGTAGAGTGTCAGACTCTTAATCCCAGGGTCGTGTGTTCGAGCCAGACGCTGGGCGGAACGGAATTTTGTTCCGCTGCAGGTGTAAATTACCGTTTTTCTTATTAACGAGATTTAATCAAAATAGCAACTTTAAACTTTGCCTACGTCTCTGTCAGTCGCAAGGAAACTGTATTTGAAGGTGAAGGTGATTTTGTAGACATGTGTGAAAGACATGTTCTGAAATGCAAGTGTTGTTGTTTGGAGAGCACATCGGTTACGTGTCAGATGTGTAGCCAAGCAGTAATTTGTCGCCATAGCTGCAAATATTAGCCGGTAATATGAAGTGTTGTCAGCTAAAGTCTGATGATGCAGACGACCGTAAGGACGAAGTACCCAAGAGTACCGCTAGGCCGCGTCTCTTTAGCTCAGTGGTAGAGCACTGGTGTAATAAACCAGGGGTCGTAAGTTCCATCCTCACAGGAGAAAGATGAATTTTGGAAATCAGTTGCGCGTCGTGGCCGTATAGCAAACAGTATCTGTGATGACGAACAATTAGCGACAGGCGTTTTTTTAAGAATTACTCTCAGATGCGATTAAGGCGAATGGCGCAGATAAAGCATTTGCCAAAGCGGTACAGCATAAGGTGGGACGAGGCAGTCTGAATTACATTTTATAGATGTATTTCTCACATATCTCAGAGCCTCTCGCGATATTCGTCGTCGTCGTCGTCGTCGTCGTCGTCGTAGCCGCCGCCGCTTCTGCAGAAGTAGCAAATGGCAATCGTAGCAAATGCGGCGAGGGACGCCCTGCCTTCGATTCCGAATGCACAAAGTGTGTGGTCTTGTTTCTCAGTCTATATTTGGTCGGTCTCGTCAGAGGTTGAATGTAACGAATTGGTGGGAAAGAGCAAGTGGCAGCGGCTGTGTAGAACGAAAACACAAATCCTCAGGGGTGTGAGCGTTTCGAGATGAGTCGTATACATGTAAACGTTGGTGGTCAGTGACCGTGTGGCCTAATGGATAAGGTGTCGGACTTCGGATCTGAAGATTACAGGTTCGAATGCTATCACGCTTGTGTTTTTCCAGTTCTGAAAAAGAAACATAACGTTTTAATGTAGCAATTGAGCAGTACGAAACCGTCTGAATGTTGCTGTTGACCATTTTTTGCTTGGAGATGCTCTTGAGCTTGAAACACACACAACAAGACCGGTGTTAACTAACGAAATGGTCGGCAGAGTGCCGACACAGCGAGTTTTGACTATCACTTGCACATCTAAAACAACGTCGGAAAGTAACTCGTTCGGCTTTTGAGTCACATAAAGTATGTGTGTTAATTTTGACGCCACTAGCTCTGCATGTTGTCATGCAATTTCTTTACCTCTCAGAAATGATTATGACATAAAAGTGAAGTACGTGACGAGTGTGACGTTAGGAAAACATTAGGCATCATGGAGAGATTCTGTATGGGACCTCCCAACCCAAACGAGTACTGTGTGACGTGCTACCCGGCAGGTATTCTCCGAGGTAGCCGGCTAGCTCAGTCGGTAGAGTGTCAGACTCTAAATTCCAGGGTCGTGGGTTCGAGCCAGACGCTGGGCGGAACGGAATTCTGTTCCGCTGCAGGTGTAAATTACCGTCTTTCTGATTAACGAGATTTAATGGAAAAAGCAACTTTAAACTTTGCCTACGTCTCTGTCAGTCGCAAGGAAACTGTATTTGAAGGTGAAGGTGATTTTGTAGACATGTGTGAAAGACATGTTCTGAAATGCAAGTGTTGTTGTTTGGAGAGCACATCGGTTACGTGTCAGATGTGTAGCCAAGCAGTAATTTGTCGAAATAGCTGCAAATATTAGCCGGTAATATGAAGTGTTGTCAGCTAAAGTCTGATGATGCAGACGACCGTAAGGACGAAGTACCCAAGAGTACCGCTAGGCCGCGCCTCTTTAGCTCAGTGGTAGAGCCCTGGTGTAATAAACCAGGGGTCGGAAGTTATATCCTCACAGGAGAAATATGAATTTTGGAAATCAGTTGCGCGTCGTGGCCGTATAGCAAACAGGATCATTGATGACGAACAATTAGCGACAGGCGTTTTTTTAAGAATTACTGTCAGATGCGATTAAGGCGAATGGCGCAGATAAAGCATTTGCCAAAGCGGTACAGCATAAGGTGGGACGAGGCAGTCTGAATTACATTTTATAGATGTATTTCCCACATATCTCAGAGCCTCTCGCGATATTCGTCGTCGTCGTCGTCGTCGTTGTCGTCGTCGCCGCCGCCGCTTCTGCAGAAGTAGCAAATGGCAATCGTAGCAAATGCGGCGAGGGACGCCCTGCTTTCGATTCCGAATGCACAAAGTGTGTGGTCTTGTTTCTCAGTCTATACTTGGTCGGTCTCGTCAGAGGTTGAATGTAACGAATGGGTGGGAAAGAGCAAGGGGCAGCGGCTGTATAGAACGAAAACACAAATCCTCAGGGGTGTGAGCGTTTCGGGATGACTCGTATACTTGTAAATGTTGGTCGTCAGTGACCGTGTGGCCTAATGGATAAGGCGTCGGACTTCGGATCTGAAGATTACAGTTTCGAATGCTGTCACGCTTGTGTTTTTCCAGTTCTGAAAAAGAAACATAACGTTTTAATGTAGCAATTGAGCAGTACGAAACCGTCTGAATGTTGCTGTTGACCATTTTTTGCTTGGAGATGCTCTTGAGCTTGAAACACACACAACAAGACCGGTGTTAACTAGCGAAATGGTCGGCAGAGTGCCGACACAGCGAGTTTTGACTATCACTTGCACATCTAAAACAACGTCGGAAAGTAACTCGTTCGGCTTTTGAGTCACATAAAGTATGTGTGTTAATTTTGACGCCACTAGCTCTGCATGTTGTCATGCAATTTCTTTACCTCTCAGAAATGATTATGACATAAAAGTGAAGTACGTGACGAGTGTGACGTTAGGAAAACATTAGGCATCATGGAGAGATTCTGTATGGGACCTCCCAACCCAAACGAGTACTGTGTGACGTGCTACCCGGCAGGTATTCACTGAGGTAGCCGGCTAGCTCAGTCGGTAGAGTGTCAGACTCTTAATCCCAGGGTCGTGTGTTCGAGCCAGACGCTGGGCGGAACGGAATTTTGTTCCGCTGCAGGTGTAAATTACCGTTTTTCTTATTAACGAGATTTAATCAAAATAGCAACTTTAAACTTTGCCTACGTCTCTGTCAGTCGCAAGGAAACTGTATTTGAAGGTGAAGGTGATTTTGTAGACATGTGTGAAAGACATGTTCTGAAATGCAAGTGTTGTTGTTTGGAGAGCACATCGGTTACGTGTCAGATGTGTAGCCAAGCAGTAATTTGTCGCCATAGCTGCAAATATTAGCCGGTAATATGAAGTGTTGTCAGCTAAAGTCTGATGATGCAGACGACCGTAAGGACGAAGTACCCAAGAGTACCGCTAGGCCGCGTCTCTTTAGCTCAGTGGTAGAGCACTGGTGTAATAAACCAGGGGTCGTAAGTTCCATCCTCACAGGAGAAAGATGAATTTTGGAAATCAGTTGCGCGTCGTGGCCGTATAGCAAACAGTATCTGTGATGACGAACAATTAGCGACAGGCGTTTTTTTAAGAATTACTCTCAGATGCGATTAAGGCGAATGGCGCTGATAAAGCATTTGCCAAAGCGGTACAGCATAAGGTGGGACGAGGCAGTCTGAATTACATTTTATAGATGTATTTCTCACATATCTCAGAGCCTCTCGCGATATTCGTCGTCGTCGTCGTCGCCGAAGCCGCCGCTTCTGCAGAAGTAGCAAATGGCAATCGTAGCAAATGCGGCGAGGGACGCCCTGCCTTCGATTCCGAATGCACAAAGTGTGTGGTCTTGTTTCTCAGTCTATATTTGGTCGGTCTCGTCAGAGGTTGAATGTAACGAATGGGTGGGAAAGAGCAAGGGGCAGCGGCTGTGTAGAACGAAAACACAAATCCTCAGGGGTGTGAGCGTTTCGAGATGAGTCGTATACATGTAAATGTTGGTCGTCAGTGACCGTGTGGCCTAATGGATAAGGCGTCGGACTTCGGATCTGAAAATTACAGGTTCGAATGCTGTCACGCTTGTGTTTTTCCAGTTCTGAAAAAGAAACATAACGTTTTAATGTAGCAATTGAGCAGTACGAAACCGTCTGAATGTTGCTGTTGACCATTTTTTGCTTGGAGATGCTCTTGAGCTTGAAACACACACAACAAGACCGGTGTTAACTAACGAAATGGTCGGCAGAGTGCCGACACAGCGAGTTTTGACTATCACTTGCACATCTAAAACAACGTCGGAAAGTAACGCGTTCGGCTTTTGAGTCACATAAAGTATGTGTGTTAATTTTGACGCCACTAGCTCTGCATGTTGTCATGCAATTTCTTTACCTCTCAGAAATGATTATGACATAAAAGTGAAGTACGTGACGAGTGTGACGTTAGGAAAACATTAGGCATCATGGAGAGATTCTGTATGGGACCACCCAACCCAAACGAGTACTGTGTGACGTGCTACCCGGCAGGTATTCACCGAGGTAGGCGGCTAGCTCAGTCGGTAGAGTGTCAGACTCTTAATCCCAGGGTCGTGGGTTCGAGCCAGACGCTGGGCGGAACGGAATTTTGTTCCGCTGCAGGTGTAAATTACCGTTTTTCTTATTAACGAGATTTAATGGAAATAGCAACTTTAAACTTTGCCTACGTCTCTGTCAGTCGCAAGGAAACTATATTTGAAGGTGAAGGTGATTTTGTAGACATGTGTGAAAGACATGTTCTGAAATGCAAGTGTTGTTGTTTGGAGAGCACATCGGTTACGTGTCAGATGTGTAGCCAAGCAGTAATTTGTCGCCATAGCTGCAAATATTAGCCGGTAATATGAAGTGTTCTCAGCTAAAGTCTGTTGATGCAGACGACCGTAAGGACGAAGTACCCAAGAGTACCGCTAGGCCGCGCCTCTTTAGCTCAGTGGTAGAACACTGGTGTAATAAACCAGGGGTCGTAAGTTCCATCCTCACAGGAGAAAGATGAATTTTGGAAATCTGTTGCTCGTCGTGGCCGTATAGCAAACAGTATCTGTGATGACGAACAATTAGCGACAGTCGTTTTTTTAAGAATTACTCTCAGATGCGATTAAGGCGAATGGCACAGATAACGCATTTGCCAAAGCGGTACAGCATAAGGTGGGACGAGGCAGTCTGAATTACATTTTATAGATGTATTTCTGACATATCTCAGAGCCTCTCGCGATATTCGTCGTCGTCGTCGTCGTCGTCGTCGTCGTCGTAGCCGCCGCCGCTTCTCCAGAAGTAGCAAATGGCAATCGTAGCAAATGCGGCGAGGGACGCCCTGCCTTCGATTCCGAATGCACAAAGTGTGTGGTCTTGTTTCTCAGTCTATATTTGGTCGGTCTCGTCAGAGGTTGAATGTAACGAATGGGTGGGAAAGAGCAAGGGGCAGCGGCTGTGTAGAACGAAAACACAAATCCTCAGGGGTGTGAGCGTTTCGAGATGAGTCGTATACATGTAAATGTTGGTCGTCAGTGACCGTGTGGCCTAATGGATAAGGCGTCGGACTTCAGATCTGAAGATTACATGTTCGAATGCTGTCACGCTTGTGTTTTTCCAGTTCTGAAAAAGAAACATAACGTTTTAATGTAGCAATTGAGCAGTACGAAACCGTCTGAATGTTGCTGTTGACCATTTTTTGCTTGGAGATGCTCTTGAGCTTGAAACACACACAACAAGACCGGTGTTAACTAACGAAATGGTCGGCAGAGTGCCGACACAGCGAGTTTTGACTATCACTTGCACATCTAAAACAACGTCGGAAAGTAACTAGTTCGGCTTTTGAGTCACATAAAGTATGTGTGTTAATTTTGACGCCACTAGCTCTGCGTGTTGTTATGCAATTTCTTTACCTCTCAGAAATGATTATGACATAAAAGTGAAGTACGTGACGAGTGTGACGTTAGGAAAACATTAGGCATCATGGAGAGATTCTGTATGGGACCACCCAACCCAAACGAGTACTGTGTGACGTGCTACCCGGCAGGTATTCACCGATTTAGCCGGGTAGCTCAGTCGGTAGAGTGTCACCCTCTTAATCCCAGGGTCGTGGGTTCGAGCCAGACGCTGGGCGGAATGGAATTTTGTTCCGCTGCAGGTGTAAATTACCGTTTTTCTTATTAACGAGATTTAATCGAAATAGCAACTTTAAACTTTGCCTACGTCTCTGTCAGTCGCAAGGAAACTGTATTTGAAGGTGAAGGTGATTTTGTAGACATGTGTGAAAGACATGTTCTGAAATGCAAGTGTTGTTGTTTGGAGAGCACATCGGTTACGTGTCAGATGTGTAGCCAAGCAGTAATTTGTCGCCATAGCTGCAAATATTAGCCGGTAATATGAAGTGTTGTCAGCTAAAGTCTGTTGATGCAGACGACCGTAAGGACGAAGTACCCAAGAGTACCGCTAGGCCGCGCGTCTTTAGCTCAGTGGTAGAGCACTGGTCTAATAAACCAGGGGTCGTAAGTTCCATCCTCACAGGAGAAAGATGAATTTTGGAAATCAGTTGCGCGTCGTGGCCGTATAGCAAACAGTATCTGTGATGACGAACAATTAGCGACAGGCGTTTTTTTAAGAATTACTCTCAGATGCGATTAAGGCGAATGGCGCAGATAAAGCATTTGCCAAAGCGGTACAGCATAAGGTGGGACGAGGCAGTCTGAATTACATTTTATAGATGTATTTCTCACATATCTCAGAGCCTCTCGCGATATTCGTCGTCGTCGTCGTCGTCGTCGTCGTCGCCGAAGCCGCCGCTTCTGCAGAAGTAGCAAATGGCAATCGTAGCAAATGCGGCGAGGGACGCCCTGCCTTCGATTCCGAATGCACAAAGTGTGTGGTCTTGTTTCTCAGTCTATATTTGGTCGGTCTCGTCAGAGGTTGAATGTAACGAATGGGTGGGAAAGAGCAAGGGGCAGCGGCTGTGTAGAACGAAAACACTAATCCTCAGGGGTGTGAGCGTTTCGAGATGAGTCGTATACATGTAAATGTTGGTCGTCAGTGACCGTGTGGCCTAATGGATAAGGCGTCGGACTTCGGATCTGAAGATTACAGGTTCGAATGCTGTCACGCTTGTGTTTTTCCAGTTCTGAAAAAGAAACATAACGTTTTAATGTAGCAATTGAGCAGTACGAAACCGTCTGAATGTTGCTGTTGACCATTTTTTGCTTGGAGATGCTCTTGAGCTTGAAACACACACAACAAGACCGGTGTTAACTAGCGAAATGGTCGGCAGAGTGCCGACACAGCGAGTTTTGACTATCACTTGCACATCTAAAACAACGTCGGAAAGTAACTCGTTCGGCTTTTGAGTCACATAAAGTATGTGTGTTAATTTTGACGCCACTAGCTCTGCATGTTGTCATGCAATTTCTTTACCTCTCAGAAATGATTATGACATAAAAGTGAAGTACGTGACGAGTGTGACGTTAGGAAAACATTAGGCATCATGGAGAGATTCTGTATGGGACCTCCCAACCCAAACGAGTACTGTGTGACGTGCTACCCGGCAGGTGTTCACTGAGGTAGCCGGCTAGCTCAGTCGGTAGAGTGTCAGACTCTTAATCCCAGGGTCGTGTGTTCGAGCCAGACGCTGGGCGGAACGGAATTTTGTTCCGCTGCAGGTGTAAATTACCGTTTTTCTTATTAACGAGATTTAATCAAAATAGCAACTTTAAACTTTGCCTACGTCTCTGTCAGTCGCAAGGAAACTGTATTTGAAGGTGAAGGTGATTTTGTAGACATGTGTGAAAGACATGTTCTGAAATGCAAGTGTTGTTGTTTGGAGAGCACATCGGTTACGTGTCAGATGTGTAGCCAAGCAGTAATTTGTCGCCATAGCTGCAAATATTAGCCGGTAATATGAAGTGTTGTCAGCTAAAGTCTGATGATGCAGACGACCGTAAGGACGAAGTACCCAAGAGTACCGCTAGGCCGCGTCTCTTTAGCTCAGTGGTAGAGCACTGGTGTAATAAACCAGGGGTCGTAAGTTCCATCCTCACAGGAGAAAGATGAATTTTGGAAATCAGTTGCGCGTCGTGGCCGTATAGCAAACAGTATCTGTGATGACGAACAATTAGCGACAGGCGTTTTTTTAAGAATTACTCTCAGATGCGATTAAGGCGAATGGCGCAGATAAAGCATTTGCCAAAGCGGTACAGCATAAGGTGGGACGAGGCAGTCTGAATTACATTTTATAGATGTATTTCTCACATATCTCAGAGCCTCTCGCGATATTCGTCGTCGTCGTCGTCGTCGTCGTCGTCGCCGAAGCCGCCGCTTCTGCAGAAGTAGCAAATGGCAATCGTAGCAAATGCGGCGAGGGACGCCCTGCCTTCGATTCCGAATGCACAAAGTGTGTGGTCTTGTTTCTCAGTCTATATTTGGTCGGTCTCGTCAGAGGTTGAATGTAACGAATGGGTGGGAAAGAGCAAGGGGCAGCGGCTGTGTAGAACGAAAACACAAATCCTCAGGGGTGTGAGCGTTTCGAGATGAGTCGTATACATGTAAATGTTGGTCGTCAGTGACCGTGTGGCCTAATGGATAAGGCGTCGGACTTCGGATCTGAAAATTACAGGTTCGAATGCTGTCACGCTTGTGTTTTTCCAGTTCTGAAAAAGAAACATAACGTTTTAATGTAGCAATTGAGCAGTACGAAACCGTCTGAATGTTGCTGTTGACCATTTTTTGCTTGGAGATGCTCTTGAGCTTGAAACACACACAACAAGACCGGTGTTAACTAACGAAATGGTCGGCAGAGTGCCGACACAGCGAGTTTTGACTATCACTTGCACATCTAAAACAACGTCGGAAAGTAACTCGTTCGGCTTTTGAGTCACATAAAGTATGTGTGTTAATTTTGACGCCACTAGCTCTGCATGTTGTCATGCAATTTCTTTACCTCTCAGAAATGATTATGACATAAAAGTGAAGTACGTGACGAGTGTGACGTTAGGAATACATTAGGCATCATGGAGAGATTCTGTATGGGACCACCCAACCCAAACGAGTACTGTGTGACGTGCTACCCGGCAGGTATTCACCGAGGTAGGCGGCTAGCTCAGTCGGTAGAGTGTCAGACTCTTAATCCCAGGGTCGTGGGTTCGAGCCAGACGCTGGGCGGAACGGAATTTTGTTCCGCTGCAGGTGTAAATTACCGTTTTTCTTATTAACGAGATTTAATGGAAATAGCAACTTTAAACTTTGCCTACGTCTCTGTCAGTCGCAAGGAAACTATATTTGAAGGTGAAGGTGATTTTGTAGACATGTGTGAAAGACATGTTCTGAAATGCAAGTGTTGTTGTTTGGAGAGCACATCGGTTACGTGTCAGATGTGTAGCCAAGCAGTAATTTGTCGCCATAGCTGCAAATATTAGCCGGTAATATGAAGTGTTCTCAGCTAAAGTCTGTTGATGCAGACGACCGTAAGGACGAAGTACCCAAGAGTACCGCTAGGCCGCGCCTCTTTAGCTCAGTGGTAGAGCACTGGTGTAATAAACCAGGGGTCGTAAGTTCCATCCTCACAGGAGAAAGATGAATTTTGGAAATCTGTTGCTCGTCGTGGCCGTATAGCAAACAGTATCTGTGATGACGAACAATTAGCGACAGTCGTTTTTTTAAGAATTACTCTCAGATGCGATTAAGGCGAATGGCACAGATAACGCATTTGCCAAAGCGGTACAGCATAAGGTGGGACGAGGCAGTCTGAATTACATTTTATAGATGTATTTCTGACATATCTCAGAGCCTCTCGCGATATTCGTCGTCGTCGTCGTCGTCGTCGTCGTCGTCGTAGCCGCCGCCGCTTCTCCAGAAGTAGCAAATGGCAATCGTAGCAAATGCGGCGAGGGACGCCCTGCCTTCGATTCCGAATGCACAAAGTGTGTGGTCTTGTTTCTCAGTCTATATTTGGTCGGTCTCGTCAGAGGTTGAATGTAACGAATGGGTGGGAAAGAGCAAGGGGCAGCGGCTGTGTAGAACGAAAACACAAATCCTCAGGGGTGTGAGCGTTTCGAGATGAGTCGTATACATGTAAATGTTGGTCGTCAGTGACCGTGTGGCCTAATGGATAAGGCGTCGGACTTCAGATCTGAAGATTACATGTTCGAATGCTGTCACGCTTGTGTTTTTCCAGTTCTGAAAAAGAAACATAACGTTTTAATGTAGCAATTGAGCAGTACGAAACCGTCTGAATGTTGCTGTTGACCATTTTTTGCTTGGAGATGCTCTTGAGCTTGAAACACACACAACAAGACCGGTGTTAACTAACGAAATGGTCGGCAGAGTGCCGACACAGCGAGTTTTGACTATCACTTGCACATCTAAAACAACGTCGGGAAGTAACTAGTTCGGCTTTTGAGTCACATAAAGTATGTGTGTTAATTTTGACGCCACTAGCTCTGCGTGTTGTCATGCAATTTCTTTACCTCTCAGAAATGATTATGACATAAAAGTGAAGTACGTGACGAGTGTGACGTTAGGAAAACATTAGGCATCATGGAGAGATTCTGTATGGGACCACCCAACCCAAACGAGTACTGTGTGACGTGCTACCCGGCAGGTATTCACCGATTTAGCCGGGTAGCTCAGTCGGTAGAGTGTCACCCTCTTAATCCCAGGGTCGTGGGTTCGAGCCAGACGCTGGGCGGAATGGAATTTTGTTCCGCTGCAGGTGTAAATTACCGTTTTTCTTATTAACGAGATTTAATCGAAATAGCAACTTTAAACTTTGCCTACGTCTCTGTCAGTCGCAAGGAAACTGTATTTGAAGGTGAAGGTGATTTTGTAGACATGTGTGAAAGACATGTTCTGAAATGCAAGTGTTGTTGTTTGGAGAGCACATCGGTTACGTGTCAGATGTGTAGCCAAGCAGTAATTTGTCGCCATAGCTGCAAATATTAGCCGGTAATATGAAGTGTTGTCAGCTAAAGTCTGTTGATGCAGACGACCGTAAGGACGAAGTACCCAAGAGTACCGCTAGGCCGCGCGTCTTTAGCTCAGTGGTAGAGCACTGGTCTAATAAACCAGGGGTCGTAAGTTCCATCCTCACAGGAGAAAGATGAATTTTGGAAATCAGTTGCGCGTCGTGGCCGTATAGCAAACAGTATCTGTGATGACGAACAATTAGCGACAGGCGTTTTTTTAAGAATTACTCTCAGATGCGATTAAGGCGAATGGCGCAGATAACGCATTTGCCAAAGCGGTACAGCATAAGGTGGGACGAGGCAGTCTGAATTACATTTTATAGATGTATTTCTCACATATCTCAGAGCCTCTCGCGATATTCGTCGTCGTCGTCGTCGTCGTCGTTGCCGCCGCCGCTTCTGCAGAAGTAGCAAATGGCAATCGTAGCAAATGCGGCGAGGGACGCCCTGCCTTCGATTCCGAATGCACAAAGTGTGTGGTCTTGTTTCTCAGTCTATATTTGGTCGGTCTCGTCAGAGGTTGAATGTAACGAATTGGTGGGAAAGAGCAAGGGGCAGCGTCTGTGTAGAACGAAAACACAAATCCTCAGGGGTGTGAGCGTTTCGAGATGAGTCGTATACATGTAAACGTTGGTGGTCAGTGACCGTGTGGCCTAATGGATAAGGTGTCGGACTTCGGATCTGAAGATTACAGGTTCGAATGCTATCACGCTTGTGTTTTTCCAGTTCTGAAAAAGAAACATAACGTTTTAATGTAGCAATTGAGCAGTACGAAACCGTCTGAATGTTGCTGTTGACCATTTTTTGCTTGGAGATGCTCTTGAGCTTGAAACACACACAACAAGACCGGTGTTAACTAGCGAAATGGTCGGCAGAGTGCCGACACAGCGAGTTTTGACTATCACTTGCACATCTAAAACAACGTCGGAAAGTAACTCGTTCGGCTTTTGAGTCACATAAAGTATGTGTGTTAATTTTGACGCCACTAGCTCTGCATGTTGTCATGCAATTTCTTTACCTCTCAGAAATGATTATGACATAAAAGTGAAGTACGTGACGAGTGTGACGTTAGGAAAACATTAGGCATCATGGAGAGATTCTGTATGGGACCTCCCAACCCAAACGAGTACTGTGTCACGTGCTACCCGGCAGGTATTCACTGAGGTAGCCGGCTAGCTCAGTCGGTAGAGTGTCAGACTCTTAATCCCAGGGTCGTGTGTTCGAGCCAGACGCTGGGCGGAACGGAATTTTGTTCCGCTGCAGGTGTAAATTACCGTTTTTCTTATTAACGAGATTTAATCAAAATAGCAACTTTAAACTTTGCCTACGTCTCTGTCAGTCGCAAGGAAACTGTATTTGAAGGTGAAGGTGATTTTGTAGACATGTGTGAAAGACATGTTCTGAAATGCAAGTGTTGTTGTTTGGAGAGCACATCGGTTACGTGTCAGATGTGTAGCCAAGCAGTAATTTGTCGCCATAGCTGCAAATATTAGCCGGTAATATGAAGTGTTGTCAGCTAAAGTCTGATGATGCAGACGACCGTAAGGACGAAGTACCCAAGAGTACCGCTAGGCCGCGTCTCTTTAGCTCAGTGGTAGAGCACTGGTGTAATAAACCTGGGGTCGTAAGTTCCATCCTCACAGGAGAAAGATGAATTTTGGAAATCAGTTGCGCGTCGTGGCCGTATAGCAAACAGTATCTGTGATGACGAACAATTAGCGACAGGCGTTTTTTTAAGAATTACTCTCAGATGCGATTAAGGCGAATGGCGCAGATAAAGCATTTGCCAAAGCGGTACAGCATAAGGTGGGACGAGGCAGTCTGAATTACATTTTATAGATGTATTTCTCACATATCTCAGAGCCTCTCGCGATATTCGTCGTCGTCGTTGTCGTCGTCGTCGTCGTAGCCGCCGCCGCTTCTGCAGAAGTAGCAAATGGCAATCGTAGCAAATGCGGCGAGGGACGCCCTGCCTTCGATTCCGAATGCACAAAGTGTGTGGTCTTGTTTCTCAGTCTATATTTGGTCGGTCTCGTCAGAGGTTGAATGTAACGAATTGGTGGGAAAGAGCAAGGGGCAGCGGCTGTGTAGAACGAAAACACAAATCCTCAGGGGTGTGAGCGTTTCGAGATGAGTCGTATACATGTAAACGTTGGTGGTCAGTGACCGTGTGGCCTAATGGATAAGGTGTCGGACTTCGGATCTAAAGATTACAGGTTCGAATGCTATCACGCTTGTGTTTTTCCAGTTCTGAAAAAGAAACATAACGTTTTAATGTAGCAATTGAGCAGTACGAAACCGTCTGAATGTTGCTGTTGACCATTTTTTGCTTGGAGATGCTCTTGAGCTTGAAACACACACAACAAGACCGGTGTTAACTAGCGAAATGGTCGGCAGAGTGCCGACACAGCGAGTTTTGACTATCACTTGCACATCTAAAACAACGTCGGAAAGTAACTCGTTCGGCTTTTGAGTCACATAAAGTATGTGTGTTAATTTTGACGCCACTAGCTCTGCATGTTGTCATGCAATTTCTTTACCTCTCAGAAATGATTATGACATAAAAGTGAAGTACGTGACGAGTGTGACGTTAGGAAAACATTAGGCATCATGGAGAGATTCTGTATGGGACCTCCCAACCCAAACGAGTACTGTGTGACGTGCTACCCGGCAGGTATTCTCCGAGGTAGCCGGCTAGCTCAGTCGGTAGAGTGTCAGACTCTAAATTCCAGGGTCGTGGGTTCGAGCCAGACGCTGGGCGGAACGGAATTCTGTTCCGCTGCAGGTGTAAATTACCGTCTTTCCGATTAACGAGATTTAATGGAAAAAGCAACTTTAAACTTTGCCTACGTCTCTGTCAGTCGCAAGGAAACTGTATTTGAAGGTGAAGGTGATTTTGTAGACATGTGTGAAAGACATGTTCTGAAATGCAAGTGTTGTTGTTTGGAGAGCACATCGGTTACGTGTCAGATGTGTAGCCAAGCAGTAATTTGTCGAAATAGCTGCAAATATTAGCCGGTAATATGAAGTGTTGTCAGCTAAAGTCTGATGATGCAGACGACCGTAAGGACGAAGTACCCAAGAGTACCGCTAGGCCGCGCCTCTTTAGCTCAGTGGTAGAGCCCTGGTGTAATAAACCAGGGGTCGGAAGTTATATCCTCACAGGAGAAATATGAATTTTGGAAATCAGTTGCGCGTCGTGGCCGTATAGCAAACAGGATCATTGATGACGAACAATTAGCGACAGGCGTTTTTTTAAGAATTACTGTCAGATGCGATTAAGGCGAATGGCGCAGATAAAGCATTTGCCAAAGCGGTACAGCATAAGGTGGGACGAGGCAGTCTGAATTGCATTTTATAGATGTATTTCTCACATATCTCAGAGCCTCTCGCGATATTCGTCGTCGTCGTCGTCGTCGTTGTCGTCGTCGCCGCCGCCGCTTCTGCAGAAGTAGCAAATGGCAATCGTAGCAAATGCGGCGAGGGACGCCCTGCTTTCGATTCCGAATGCACAAAGTGTGTGGTCTTGTTTCTCAGTCTATACTTGGTCGGTCTCGTCAGAGGTTGAATGTAACGAATGGGTGGGAAAGAGCAAGGGGCAGCGGCTGTATAGAACGAAAACACAAATCCTCAGGGGTGTGAGCGTTTCGGGATGACTCGTATACTTGTAAATGTTGGTCGTCAGTGACCGTGTGGCCTAATAGATAAGGCGTCGGACTTCGGATCTGAAGATTACAGTTTCGAATGCTGTCACGCTTGTGTTTTTCCAGTTCTGAAAAAGAAACATAACGTTTTAATGTAGCAATTGAGCAGTACGAAACCGTCTGAATGTTGCTGTTGACCATTTTTTGCTTGGAGATGCTCTTGAGCTTGAAACACACACAACAAGACCGGTGTTAACTAGCGAAATGGTCGGCAGAGTGCCGACACAGCGAGTTTTGACTATCACTTGCACATCTAAAACAACGTCGGAAAGTAACTCGTTCGGCTTTTGAGTCACATAAAGTATGTGTGTTAATTTTGACGCCACTAGCTCTGCATGTTGTCATGCAATTTCTTTACCTCTCAGAAATGATTATGACATAAAAGTGAAGTACGTGACGAGTGTGACGTTAGGAAAACATTAGGCATCATGGAGAGATTCTGTATGGGACCTCCCAACCCAAACGAGTACTGTGTGACGTGCTACCCGGCAGGTATTCACTGAGGTAGCCGGCTAGCTCAGTCGGTAGAGTGTCAGACTCTTAATCCCAGGGTCGTGGGTTCGAGCCAGACGCTGGGCGGAACGGAATTTTGTTCCGCTGCAGGTGTAAATTACCGTTTTTCTTATTAACGAGATTTAATCAAAATAGCAACTTTAAACTTTGCCTACGTCTCTGTCAGTCGCAAGGAAACTGTATTTGAAGGTGAAGGTGATTTTGTAGACATGTGTGAAAGACATGTTCTGAAATGCAAGTGTTGTTGTTTGGAGAGCACATCGGTTACGTGTCAGATGTGTAGCCAAGCAGTAATTTGTCGCCATAGCTGCAAATATTAGCCGGTAATATGAAGTGTTGTCAGCTAAAGTCTGATGATGCAGACGACCGTAAGGACGAAGTACCCAAGAGTACCGCTAGGCCGCGTCTCTTTAGCTCAGTGGTAGAGCACTGGTGTAATAAACCAGGGGTCGTAAGTTCCATCCTCACAGGAGAAAGATGAATTTTGGAAATCAGTTGCGCGTCGTGGCCGTATAGCAAACAGTATCTGTGATGACGAACAATTAGCGACAGGCGTTTTTTTAAGAATTACTCTCAGATGCGATTAAGGCGAATGGCGCAGATAAAGCATTTGCCAAAGCGGTACAGCATAAGGTGGGACGAGGCAGTCTGAATTACATTTTATAGATGTATTTCTCACATATCTCAGAGCCTCTCGCGATATTCGTCGTCGTCGTTGTCGTCGTCGTCGTCGTAGCCGCCGCCGCTTCTGCAGAAGTAGCAAATGGCAATCGTAGCAAATGCGGCGAGGGACGCCCTGCCTTCGATTCCGAATGCACAAAGTGTGTGGTCTTGTTTCTCAGTCTATATTTGGTCGGTCTCGTCAGAGGTTGAATGTAACGAATTGGTGGGAAAGAGCAAGGGGCAGCGGCTGTGTAGAACGAAAACACAAATCCTCAGGGGTGTGAGCGTTTCGAGATGAGTCGTATACATGTAAATGTTGGTCGTCAGTGACCGTGTGGCCTAATGGATAAGGCGTCGGACTTCGGATGTGAAGATTACAGGTTCGAATGCTGTCACGCTTGTGTTTTTCCAGTTCTGAAAAAGAAACATAACGTTTTAATGTAGCAATTGAGCAGTAGGAAACCGTCTGAATGTTGCTGTTGACCATTTTTTGCTTGGAGATGCTCTTGAGCTTGAAACACACACAACAAGACCGGTGTTAACTAGCGAAATGGTCGGCAGAGTGCCGACACAGCGAGTTTTGACTATCACTTGCACATCTAAAACTACGTCGGAAAGTAACTCGTTCGGCTTTTGAGTCACATAAAGTATGTGTGTTAATTTTGACGCCACTAGCTCAGCATGTTGTCATGCAATTTCTTTACCTCTCAGAAATGATTATGACATAAAAGTGAAGTACGTGACGAGTGTGACGTTAGGAAAACTTTAGGCATCATGGAGAGATTCTGTGTGGGACCACCCAACCCAAACGAGTACTGTGTGACGTGCTGCCCGGCAGATATTCACCGAGGTAGCCGGCTAGCTCAGTCGCGTAGAGTGTCAGACTCTTAATCCCAGGGTCGTGGGTTCGAGCCAGACGCTGGGCGGAACGGAATTCTGTTCTGCTGCAGGTGTAAATTACCGTTTTTCTGATTAACGAGATTTAATGGAAATAGCTACTTTAAACTTTGCCTACGTCTCTGTCAGTCGCAAGGAAACTGTATTTGAAGGTGAAGGTGATTTTGTAGACATGTGTGAAAGACATGTTCTGAAATGCAAGTGTTGTTGTTTGGAGAGCACATCGGTTACGTGTCAGATGTGTAGCCAAGCAGTAATTTGTCGCCATAGCTGCAAATATTAGCCGGTAATATGAACTGTTGTCAGCTAAAGTCTGATGATGCAGACGACCGTAAGGACGAAGTACCCAAGAGTACCGCTAGGCCGCGCCTCTTTAGCTCACAGGTAGAGCACTGGTGTAATAAACCAGGGGTCGTAAGTTCCATCCTCACAAGAGAAAGATGAATTTTGGAAATCAGTTGCGCGTCGTGGCCGTATAGCAAACAGTATCTGTGATGACGAACAATTAGCGAAAGGCGTTCTTTTAAGAATTACTCTCAGATGCGATTAAGGCGAATGGCGCAGATAAAGCATTTGCCAAAGCGGTACAGCATAAGGTGGGACGAGGCAGTCTGAATTACATTTTATAGATGTATTTCTCACATATCTCAGAGCCTCTCGCGATATTCGTCGTCGTCGTCGTCGTCGTAGCCGCCGCCGCTTCTGCAGAGGTAGCAAATGGCAATCGTAGCAAATGCGGCGAGGGACGCCCTGCCTTCGATTCCGAATGCACAAAGTGTGTGGTCTTGTTTCTCAGTCTATATTTGGTCGGTCTCGTCAGAGGTTGAATGTAACGAATGGGTGGGAAAGAGCAAGGGGCAGCGGCTGTGTAGAACGAAAACACAAATCCTCAGGGGTGTGAGCGTTTCGAGATGAGTCGTATACATGTAAATGTTGGTCGTCAGTGACCGTGTGGCCTAATGGATAAGGCGTCGGACTTCGGATCTGAAGATTACATGTTCGAATGCTGTCACGCTTGTGTTTTTCCAGTTCTGAAAAAGAAACATAACGTTTTAATGTAGCAATTGAGCAGTACGAAACCGTCTGAATGTTGCTGTTGACCATTTTTTGCTTGGAGATGCTCTTGAGCTTGAAACACACACAACAAGACCGGTGTTAACTAGCGAAATGGTCGGCAGAGTGCCGACACAGCGAGTTTTGACTATCACTTGCACATCTAAAACAACGTCGGAAAGTAACTCGTTCGGCTTTTGAGTCACATAAAGTATGTGTGTTAATTTTGACGCCACTAGCTCTGCATGTTGTCATGCAATTTCTTTACCTCTCAGAAATGATTATGACATAAAAGTGAAGTACGTGACGAGTGTGACGTTAGGAAAACATTAGGCATCATGGAGAAATTCTGTATGGGACCACCCAACCCAAACGAGTACTGTGTGACGTGCTACCCGGCAGGAATTCACCGAGGTAGCCGGCTAGCTCAGTCGGTAGAGTGTCAGACTCTTAATCCCAGGGGCGTGGGTTCGAGCCAGACGCTGGGCGGAACGGAATTTTGTTCCGCTGCAGGTGTAAATTACCGTTTTTCTGATTAACGAGATTTAATCGAAATAACAACTTTAAACTTTGCCTACGTCTCTGTTAGTCGCAAGGAAACTGTATTTGAAGGTGAAGGTGATTTTGTAGACATGTGTGAAAGACATGTTCTGAAATGCAAGTGTTGTTGTTTGGAGAGCTCATCGGTTACGTGTCAGATGTGTAGCCAAGCAGTAATTTGTCGAAATAGCTTAAATATTAGCCGGTAATATGAAGTGTTGTCAGCTAAAGTCTGATGATGCAGACGACCGTAAGGACGAAGTACCCAAGACTATCGCTAGGCCGCGCCTCTTTAGCTCAGTGGTAGAGCACTGGTGTAATAAACCAGGGGTCGTAAGTTCCATCCTCACAGGAGAAAGATGAACTTTGGAAATCAGTTGCGCGTCGTGGCCGTATAGCAAACAGTATCTGTGATGACGAACAATTAGCGACAGGCGTTTTTTTAAGAATTACTCTCAGATGCGATTAAGGCGAATGGTGCAGATGAAGCATTTGCCAAAGCGGTACAGCATAAGGTGGGACGAGGCAGTCTGAATTACATTTTATAGATGTATTTCTCACATATCTCAGAGCCTCTCGCGATATTCGTCGTCGTCGTCGTCGTCGTCGTCGTCGCCGCTTCTGCAGAAGTAGCAAATGGCAATCGTAGCAAATGCGGCGAGGGACGCCCTGCCTTCGATTCCGAATGCACAAAGTGTGTGGTCTTGTTTCTCAGTCTATATTTGGTCGGTCTCGTCAGAGGTTGAATGTAACGAATTGGTGGGAAAGAGCAAGGGGCAGCGGCTGTGTAGAACGAAAACACAAATCCTCAGGGGTGTGAGCGTTTCGAGATGAGTCGTATACATGTAAATGTTGGTCGTCAGTGACCGTATGGCCTAATGGATAAGGCGTCGGACTTCGGATCTGAAGATTACAGGTTCGAATGCTGTCACGCTTTTGTTTTTCCAGTTCTGAAAAAGAAACATAACGTTTTAATGTAGCAATTGAGCAGTACGAAACCGTCTGAATGTTGCTGTTGACCATTTTTTGCTTGGAGATGCTCTTGAGCTTGAAACACACACAACAAGACCGGTGTTAGCTAGCGAAATGGTCGGCAGAGTGCCGACACAGCGAGTTTTGACTATCACTTGCACATCTAAAACAACGTCGGAAAGTAACTCGTTCGGCTTTTGAGTCACATAAAGTATGTGTGTTAATTTTGACGCCACTAGCTCAGCATGTTGTCATGCAATTTCTTTACCTCTCAGAAATGATTATGACATAAAAGTGAAGTACGTGACGAGTGTGACGTTAGGAAAACATTAGGCATCATGGAGAGATTCTGTGTGGGACCACCCAACCCAAACGAGTACTGTGTGACGTGCTACCCGGCAGATATTCACCGAGGTAGCCGGCTAGCTCAGTCGCGTAGAGTGTCAGCCTCTTAATCCCAGGGTCGTGGGTTCGAGCCAGACGCTGGGCGGAACGGAATTCTGTTCCGCTGCAGGTGTAAATTACCGTTTTTCTGATTAACGAGATTTAATGGAAATAGCTACTTTAAACTTTGCCTACGTCTCTGTCAGTCGCAAGGAAACTGTATTTGAAGGTGAAGGTGATTTTGTAGACATGTGTGAAAGACATGTTCTGAAATGCAAGTGTTGTTGTTTGGAGAGCACATCGGTTACGTGTCAGATGTGTAGCCAAGCAGTAATTTGTCGCCATAGCTGCAAATATTAGCCGGTAATATGAAGTGTTGTCAGCTAAAGTCTGATGATGCAGACGACCGTAAGGACGAAGTACCCAAGAGTACCGCTAGGCCGCGCCTCTTTAGCTCAGTGGTAGAGCACTGGTGTAATAAACCAGGGGTCGTAAGTTCCATCCTCACAGGAGAAAGATGAATTTTGGAAATCAGTTGCGCGTCGTGGCCGTATAGCAAACAGTATCTGTGATGACGAACAATTAGCGAAAGGCGTTTTTTTAAGAATTACTCTCAGATGCGATTAAGGCGAATGGCGCAGATAAAGCATTTGCCAAAGCGGTACAGCATAAGGTGGGACGAGGCAGTCTGAATTACATTTTATAGATGTATTTCTCGCATATCTCAGAGCCTCTCGCGATATTCGTCGTCGTCGTCGTCGTCGTAGCCGCCGCCGCTTCTGCAGAAGTAGCAAATGGCAATCGTAGCAAATGCGGCGAGGGACGCCCTGCCTTCGATTCCGAATGCACAAAGTGTGTGGTCTTGTTTCTCAGTCTATATTTGGTCGGTCTCGTCAGAGGTTGAATGTAACGAATGGGTGGGAAAGAGCAAAGGGCAGCGGCTGTGTAGAACGAAAACACAAATCCTCAGGGGTGTGAGCGTTTCGAGATGAGTCGTATACATGTAAATGTTGGTCGTCAGTGACCGTGTGGCCTAATGGATAAGGCGTCGGACTTCGGATCTGAAGATTACAGGTTCGAATGCTGTCACGCTTGTGTTTTTCCAGTTCTGAAAAAGAAACATAACGTTTTAATGTAGCAATTGAGCAGTACGAAACCGTCTGAATGTTGCTGTTGACCATTTTTTGCTTGGAGATGCTCTTGAGCTTGAAACACACACAACAAGACCGGTGTTAACTAGCGAAATGGTCGGCAGAGTGCCGACACAGCGAGTTTCGACTATCACTTGCACATCTAAAACAACGTCGGAAAGTAACTCGTTCGGCTTTTGAGTCACATAAAGTATGTGTGTTAATTTTGACGCCACTAGCTCTACATGTTGTCATGCTATTTCTTTACTCTCAGAAATGATTATGACATAAAAGTGAAGTACGTGACGAGTGTGACGTTAGGAAAACATTAGGCATCATGGAGAGATTCTGTATGGGACCACCCAACCCAAACGAGTACTGTGTGACGTGCTACCTGGCAGGTATTCACCGAGGTAGCCGGCTAGCTCAGTCGGTAGAGTGTCAGACTCTTAATCCCAGGGTCGTGGGTTCGAGCCAGACGCTGGGCGGAACGGAATTCTGTTCCGCTGCAGGTGTAAATTACCGTTTTTCTGATTAACGAGATTTAATGGAAATAGCAACTTTAAACTTTGCCTACGTCTCTGTCAGTCGCAAGGAAACTGTATTTGAAGGTGAAGGTGATTTTGTAGACATGTGTGAAAGACATGTTCTGAAATGCAAGTGTTGTTGTTTGGAGAGCACATCGGTTACGTGTCAGATGTGTAGCCAAGCAGTAATTTGTCGCCATAGCTGCAAATATTAGCCGGTAATATGAACTGTTGTCAGCTAAAGTCTGATGATGCAGACGACCGTAAGGACGAAGTACCCAAGAGTACCGCTAGGCCGCGCCTCTTTAGCTCAGTGGTAGAGCACTGGTGTAATAAACCAGGGGTCGTAAGTTCCATCCTCACAGGAGAAAGATGAACTTTGGAAATCAGTTGCGCGTCGTGGCCGTATAGCAAACAGTATCTGTGATGACGAACAATTAGCGATAGGCGTTTTTTTAAGAATTACTCTCAGATGCGATTAAGGCGAATGGTGCAGATGAAGCATTTGCCAAAGCGGTACAGCATAAGGTGGGACGAGGCAGTCTGAATTACATTTCGCCGCTTCTGCAGAAGTAGCAAATGGCAATCGTAGCAAATGCGGCGAGGGACGCCCTGCCTTCGATTCCGAATGCACAAAGTGTGGGGTCTTGTTTCTCAGTCTATATTTGGTCGGTCTCGTCAGAGGTTGAATGTAACGAATTGGTGGGAAAGAGCAAGGGGCAGCGGCTGTGTAGAACGAAAACACAAATCCTCAGGGGTGTGAGCGTTTCGAGATGAGTCGTATACATGTAAATGTTGGTCGTCAGTGACTGTGTGGCCTAATGGATAAGGCGTCGGACTTCGGATCTGAAGATTACAGGTTCGAATGCTGTCACGCTTTTGTTTTTCCAGTTCTGAAAAAGAAACATAACGTTTTAATGTAGCAATTGAGCAGTACGAAACCGTCTGAATGTTGCTGTTGACCATTTTTTGCTTGGAGATGCTCTTGAGCTTGAAACACACACAACAAGACTGGTGTTAACTAGCGAAATGGTCGGCAGAGTGCCGACACAGCGAGTTTTGACTATCACTTGCACATCTAAAACAACGTCGGAAAGTAACTCGTTCGGCTTTTGAGTCACATAAAGTATGTGTGTTAATTTTGACGCCACTAGCTCAGCATGTTGTCATGCAATTTCTTTACCTCTCAGAAATGATTATGACATAAAAGTGAAGTACGTGACGAGTGTGACGTTAGGAAAACATTAGGCATCATGGAGAGATTCTGTGTGGGACCACCCAACCCAAACGAGTACTGTGTGACGTGCTACCCGGCAGATATTCACCGAGGTAGCCGGCTAGCTCAGTCGCGTAGAGTGTCAGCCTCTTAATCCCAGGGTCGTGGGTTCGAGCCAGACGCTGGGCGGAACGGAATTCTGTTCCGCTGCAGGTGTAAATTACCGTTTTTCTGATTAACGAGATTTAATGGAAATAGCAACTTTAAACTTTGCCTACGTCTCTGTCAGTCGCAAGGAAACTGTATTTGAAGGTGAAGGTGATTTTGTATACATGTGTGAAAGACATGTTCAGAAATGCAAGTGTTGTTGTTTGGAGAGCACATCGGTTACGTGTCAGATGTGTAGCCAAGCAGTAATTTGTCGCCATAGCTGCAAATATTAGCCGGTAATATGAACTGTTGTCAGCTAAAGTCTGATGATGCAGACGACCGTAAGGACGAAGTACCCAAGAGTACCGCTAGGCCGCGCCTTTTTAGCTCAGTGGTAGAGCACTGGTGTAATAAACCAGGGGTCGTAAGTTCCATCCTCACAGGAGAAAGATGAATTTTGGAAATCAGTTGCGCGTCGTGGCCGTATAGCAAACAGTATCTGTGATGACGAACAATTAGCGAAAGGCGTTCTTATAAGAATTACTCTCAGATGCGATTAAGGCGAATGGCGCAGATAAAGCATTTGCCAAAGCGGTACAGCATAAGGTGGGACGAGGCAGTCTGAATTACATTTTATAGATGTATTTCTCACATATCTCAGAGCCTCTCGCGATATTCGTCGTCGTCGTCGTCGTCGTAGCCGCCGCCGCTTCTGCAGAAGTAGCAAATGGCAATCGTAGCAAATGCATCGAGGGACGCCCTGCCTTCGATTCCGAATGCACAAAGTGTGTGGTCTTGTTTCTCAGTCTATATTTGGTCGGTCTCGTCAGAGGTTGAATGTAACGAATGGGTGGGAAAGAGCAAAGGGCAGCGGCTGTGTAGAACGAAAACACAAATCCTCAGGGGTGTGAGCGTTTCGAGATGAGTCGTATACATGTAAATGTTGGTCGTCAGTGACCGTGTGGCCTAATGGATAAGGCGTCGGACTTCGGATCTGAAGATTACAGGTTCGAATGCTGTCACGCTTGTGTTTTTCCAGTTCTGAAAAAGAAACATAACGTTTTAATGTAGCAATTGAGCAGTACGAAACCGTCTGAATGTTGCTGTTGACCATTTTTTGCTTGGAGATGCTCTTGAGCTTGAAACACACACAACAAGACCGGTGTTAACTAGCGAAATGGTCGGCAGAGTGCCGACACAGCGAGTTTCGACTATCACTTGCACATCTAAAACAACGTCGGAAAGTAACTCGTTCGGCTTTTGAGTCACATAAAGTATGTGTGTTAATTTTGACGCCACTAGCTCTACATGTTGTCATGCTATTTCTTTACCTCTCAGAAATGATTATGACATAAAAGTGAAGTACGTGACGAGTGTGACGTTAGGAAAACATTAGGCATCATGGAGAGATTCTGTATGGGACCACCCAACCCAAACGAGTACTGTGTGACGTGCTACCCGGCAGGTATTCACCCAGGTAGCCGGCTAGCTCAGTCGGTAGAGTGTCAGACTCTTAATCCCAGGGTCGTGGGTTCGAGCCAGACGCTGGGCGGAACGGAATTCTGTTCCGCTGCAGGTGTAAATTACAGTTTTTCTGATTAACGAGATTTAATGGAAATAGCAACTTTAAGCTTTGCCTACGTCTGTGTCAGTCGCAAGGAAACTGTATTTGAAGGTGAAGGTGATTTTGTAGACATGTGTGAAAGACATGTTCTGAAATGCAAGTGTTGTTGTTTGGAGAGCACATCGGTTACGTGTCAGATGTGTAGCCAAGCAGTAATTTGTCGCCATAGCTGCAAATATTAGCCGGTAATATGAACTGTTGTCAGCTAAAGTCTGATGATGCAGACGACCGTAAGGACGAAGTACCCAAGAGTACCGCTAGGCCGCGCCTCTTTAGCTCAGTGGTAGAGCACTGGTGTAATAAACCAGGGGTCGTAAGTTCCATCCTCACAGGAGAAAGATGAATTTTGGAAATCAGTTGCGCGTCGTGGCCGTATAGCAAACAGTATTTGTGATGACGAACAATTAGCGAAAGGCGTTTTTTTAAGAATTACTCTCAGATGCGATTAAGGCGAATGGCGCAGATAAAGCATTTGCCAAAGCGGTACAGCATAAGGTTGGACGAGGCAGTCTGAATTACATTTTATAGATGTATTTCTCACATATCCCAGAGCCTCTCGCGATATTCGTCGTCGTCGTCGTCGTCGTCGTCGTCGTAGCCGCCGCCGCTTCTGCAGAAGTAGCAAATGGCAATCGTAGCAAATGCGGCGAGGGACGCCCTGCCTTCGATTCCGAATGCACAAAGTGTGTGGTCTTGTTTCTCAGTCTATATTTGGTCGGTCTCGTCAGAGGTTGAATGTAACGAATGGGTGGGAAAGAGCAAGGGGCAGCGGCTGTGTAGAACGAAAACACAAATCCTCAGGGGTGTGAGCGTTTCGAGATGACTCGTATACATATAAATGTTGGTCGTCAGTGACCGTGTGGCCTAATGGATAAGGCGTCGGATTTCGGATCTGAAGATTACAGGTTCGAATGCTTTCACGCTTTTGTTTTTCCAGTTCTGAAAAAGAAACATAACGTTTTAATGTAGCAATTGAGCAGTACGAAACCGTCTGAATGTTGCTGTTGACCATTTTTTGCTTGGAGATGCTCTTGAGCTTGAAACACACACAACAAGACCGGTGTTAACTAGCGAAATGGTCGGCAGAGTGCCGACACAGCGAGTTTTGACTATCACTTGCACATCTAAAACAACGTCGGAAAGTAACTCGTTCGGCTTTTGAGTCACATAAAGTATGTGTGTTAATTTTGACGCCACTAGCTCTGCATGTTGTCATGCAATTTCTTTACCTCTCAGAAATGATTATGACATAAAAGTGAAGTACGTGACGAGTGTGACGTTAGGAAAACATTAGGCATCATGGAGAAATTCTGTATGGGACCACCCAACCCAAACGAGTACTGTGTGACGTGCTACCCTGCAGGTATTCACCGAGGTAGCCGGCTAGCTCAGTCGGTAGAGTGTCAGACTCTTAATCCCAGGGTCGTGGGTTCGAGCCAGACGCTGGGCGGAACGGAATTTTGTTCCGCTGCAGGTGTAAATTACCGTTTTTCTGATTAACGAGATTTAATCGAAATAGCAACTTTAAACTTTGCCTACGTCTCTGTTAGTCGCAAGGAAACTGTATTTGAAGGTGAAGGTGATTTTGTAGACATGTGTGAAAGACATGTTCTGAAATGCAAGTGTTGTTGTTTGGAGAGCACATCGGTTACGTGTCAGATGTGTAGCCAAGCAGTAATTTGTCGCCATAGCTGCAAATATTAGCCGGTAATATGAAGTGTTGTCAGCTAAAGTCTGATGATGCAGACGACCGTAAGGACGAAGTACCCAAGAGTACCGCTAGGCCGCGCCTCCTTAGCTCAGTGGTAGAGCACTGGTGTAATAAACCAGGGGTCGTAAGTTCCATCCTCACAGGAGAAAGATGAATTTTGGAAATCAGTTGCGCGTCGTGGCCGTATAGCAAACAGTATCTGTGATGACGAACAATTAGCGAAAGGCGTTTTTTTAAGAATTACTCTCAGATGCGATTAAGGCGAATGGCGCAGATAAAGCATTTGCCAAAGCGGTACAGCATAAGGTGGGACGAGGCAGTCTGAATTACATTTTATAGATGTATTTCTCACATATCTCAGAGCCTCTCGCGATATTCGTCGTCGTCGTCGTCGTCGTCGTCGTCGTAGCCGCCGCCGCTTCTGCAGAAGTAGCAAATGGCAATCGTAGCAAATGCGGCGAGGGACGCCCTGCCTTCGATTCCGCATGCACAAAGTGTGGGTTCTTGTTTCTCAGTCTATATTTGGTCAGTCTCGTCAGAGGTTGAATGTAACGAATGGGTGGGAAAGAGCAAGGGGCAGCGGCTGTGTAGAACGAAAACACAAATCCTCAGGGGTGTGAGCGTTTCGAGATGAGTCGTATACATGTAAATGTTGGTCGTCAGTGACCGTGTGGCCTAATGGATGAGGCGTCGGACTTCGGATCTGAAGATTACAGGCTCGAATGCTGTCACGCTTTTGTTTTTCCAGTTCTGAAAAAGAAACATAACGTTTTAATGTAGCAATTGAGCAGTACGAAACCGTCTGAATGTTGCTGTTGACCATTTTTTGCTTGGAGATGCTCTTGAGCTTGAAACACACACAACAAGACCGGTGTTAACTAGCGAAATGGTCGGCAGAGTGCCGACACAGCGAGTTTTGACTATCACTTGCACATCTAAAACAACGTCGGAAAGTAACTCGTTCGGCTTTTGAGTCACATAAAGTATGTGTGTTAATTTTGACGCCACTAGCTCTGCATGTTGTCATGCAATTTCTTTACCTCTCAGAAATGATTATGACATAAAAGTGAAGTACGTGACGAGTGTGACGTTAGGAAAACATTAGGCATCATGGAGAAATTCTGTATGGGACCACCCAACCCAAACGAGTACTGTGTGACGTGCTACCCGGCAGGTATTCACCGAGGTAGCCGGCTAGCTCAGTCGGTAGAGTGTCAGACTCTTAATCCCAGGGTCGTGGGTTCGAGCCAGACGCTGGGCGGAACGGAATTCTGTTCCGCTGCAGGTGTAAATTACCGTTTTTCTGATTAACGAGATTTAATGGAAATAGCAACTTTAAACTTTGCCTACGTCTCTGTCAGTCGCAAGGAAACTGTATTTGAAGGTGAAGGTGATTTTGTAGACATGTGTGAAAGACATGTTCTGAAATGCAAGTGTTGTTGTTTGGAGAGCACATCGGTTACGTGTCAGATGTGTAGCCAAGCAGTAATTTGTCGCCATAGCTGCAAATATTAGCCGGTAATATGAAGTGTTGTCAGCTAAAGTCTGATGATGCAGACGACCGTAAGGACGAAGTACCCACGAGTACCGCTAGGCCGCGCCTCTTTAGCTCAGTGGCAGAGCACTGGTGTAATAAACCAGGGGTCGTAAGTTCCATCCTCACAGGAGAAAGATGAATTTTGGAAATCAGTTGCGCGTCGTGGCCGTATAGCAAACAGTATCTGTGATGACGAACAATTAGCGAAAGGCGTTTTTTTAAGAATTACTCTCAGATGCGATTAAGGCGAATGGCGCAGATAAAGCATTTGCCAAAGCGGTACAGCATAAGGTGGGACGAGGCAGTCTGAATTACATTTTATAGATGTATTTCTCACATATCTCAGAGCCTCTCGCGATATTCGTCGTCGTCGTCGTCGTCGTCGTCGTCGCAGCCGCCGCCGCTTCTGCAGAAGTAGCAAATGGCAATCGTAGCAAATGCGGCGAGGGACGCCCTGCCTTCGATTCCGAATGCACAAAGTGTGGGGTCTTGTTTCTCAGTCTATATTTGGTCAGTCTCGTCAGAGGTTGAATGTAACGAATGGGTGGGAAAGAGCAAGGGGCAGCGGCTGTGTAGAACGAAAACACAAATCCTCAGGGGTGTGAGCGTTTCGAGATGAGTCGTATACATGTAAATGTTGGTCATCAGTGACCGTGTGGCCTAATGGATAAGGCGTCGGACTTCGGATCTGAAGATTACAGGTTCGAATGCTGTCACGCTTTTGTTTTTCCAGTTCTGAAAAAGAAACATAACGTTTTAATGTAGCAATTGAGCAGTACGAAACCGTCTGAATGTTGCTGTTGACCATTTTTTGCTTGGAGATGCTCTTGAGCTTGAAACACACACAACAAGACCGGTGTTAACTAGCGAAATGGTCGGCAGAGTGCCGACACAGCGAGTTTTGACTATCACTTGCACATCTAAAACAACGTCGGAAAGTAACTCGTTCGGCTTTTGAGTCACATAAAGTATGTGTGTTAATTTTGACGCCACTAGCTCTGCATGTTGTCATGCAATTTCTTTACCTCTCAGAAATGATTATGACATAAAAGTGAAGTACGTGACGAGTGTGACGTTAGGAAAACATTAGGCATCATGGAGAAATTCTGTATGGGACCACCCAACCCAAACGAGTACTGTGTGACGTGCTACCCGGCAGGTATTCACCGAGGTAGCCGGCTAGCTCAGTCGGTAGAGTGTCAGACTCTTAATCCCAGGGTCGTGGGTTCGAGCCAGACGCTGGGCGGAACGGAATTCTGTTCCGCTGCAGGTGTAAATTACCGTTTTTCTGATTAACGAGATTTAATGGAAATAGCAACTTTAAACTTTGCCTACGTCTCTGTCAGTCGCAAGGAAACTGTATTTGAAGGTGAAGGTGATTTTGTAGACATGTGTGAAAGACATGTTCTGAAATGCAAGTGTTGTTGTTTGGAGAGCACTTCGGTTACGTGTCAGATGTGTAGCCAAGCAGTAATTTGTCGCCATAGCTGCAAATATTAGCCGGTAATATGAAGTGTTGTCAGCTAAAGTCTGATGATGCAGACGACCGTAAGGACGAAGTACCCACGAGTACCGCTAGGCCGCGCCTCTTTAGCTCAGTGGCAGAGCACTGGTGTAATAAACCAGGGGTCGTAAGTTCCATCCTCACAGGAGAAAGATGAATTTTGGAAATCAGTTGCGCGTCGTGGCCGTATAGCAAACAGTATCTGTGATGACGAACAATTAGCGAAAGGCGTTTTTTTAAGAATTACTCTCAGATGCGATTAAGGCGAATGGCGCAGATAAAGCATTTGCCAAAGCGGTACAGCATAAGGTGGGACGAGGCAGTCTGAATTACATTTTATAGATGTATTTCTCACATATCTCAGAGCCTCTCGCGATATTCGTCGTCGTCGTCGCCGCCGTCGCTTCTGCAGAAGTAGCAAATGGCAATCGTAGCAAATGCGGCGAGGGACGCCCTGCCTTCGATTCCGAATGCACGAAGTGTGTGGTCTTGTTTCTCAGTCTATATTTGGTCGGTCTCGTCAGAGGTTGAATGTAACGAATGGGTGGGAAAGAGCAAGGGGCAGCGGCTGTGTAGAACGAAAACACAAATCCTCAGGGGTGTGAGCGTTTCGAGATGAGTCGTATACATGTAAATGTTGGTCGTCAGTGACCGTGTGGCCTAATGGATAAGGCGTCGGACTTCGGATCTGAAGATTAAAGGTTCGAATGCTGTCATGCTTGTGTTTTTCCAGTTCTGAAAAAGAAACATAACGTTTTAATGTAGCAATTGAGCAGTACGAAACCGTCTGAATGTTGCTGTTGACCATTTTTTGCTTGGAGATGCTCTTGAACTTGAAACACACACAACAAGACCGGTGTTATCTAGCGAAATGGTCGGCAGAGTGCCGACACAGCGAGTTTTGACTATCACTTGCACATCTAAAACAACGTCGGAAAGTAACTCGTTCGGCTTTTGAGTCACATAAAGTATGTGTGTTAATTTTGACGCCACTAGCTCAGCATGTTGTCATGCAATTTCTTTACCTCTCAGAAATGATTATGACATAAAAGTGAAGTACGTGACGATTGTAACGTTAGGAAAACATTAGGCATCATGGAGAGATTCTGTGTGGGACCACCCAACCCAAACGAGTACTGTGTGACGTGCTACCCGGCAGGTATTCACCGAGGTAGCCGGCTAGCTCAGTCGCGTAGAGTGTCAGACTCTTAATCCCAGGGTCGTGGGTTCGAGCCAGACGCTGGGCGGAACGGAATTCTGTTCCGCTGCAGGTGTAAATTACCGTTTTTCTGATTAACGAGATTTAATGGAAATAGCAACTTTAAACTTTGCCTACGTCTCTGTCAGTCGCAAGGAAACTGTATTTGAAGGTGAAGGTGATTTTGTAGACATGTGTGAAAGACATGTTCTGAAATGCTAGTCTTGTTGTTTGGAGAGCACATCGGTTACGTGTCAGATGTGTAGCCAAGCAGTAATTTGTCGCCATAGCTGCAAATATTAGCCGGTAATATGAAGTGTTGTCAGCTAAAGTCTGATGATGCAGACGACCGTAAGGACGAAGTACCCACGAGTACCGCTAGGCCGCGCCTCTGTAGCTCAGTGGTAGAGCACTGGTCTAATAAACCAGGGGTCGTAAGTTCCATCCTCACAGGAGAAAGATGAATTTTGGAGATCAGTTGCGCGTCGTGGCCGTATAGCAAACAGTACCTGTGATGACGAACAATTAGCGACAGGCGTTTTTTTTAAGAATTACTCTCAGATGCGATTAAGGCGAATGGCGCAGATAAAGCATTTGCCAAAGCGGTACAGCATAAGGTGGGACGAGGCAGTCTGAATTACATTTTATAGATGTATTTCTCACATATCTCAGAGCCTCTCGCGATATTCGTCGTCGTCGTCGTCGTCGTCGTCGTCGTCGTCGTCGTCGCCGCCGCCGCCGCCGCCGCTTCTGCAGAAGTAGCAAATGGCAATCGTAGCAAATGCGGCGAGGGACGCCCTGCCTTCGATTCCGAATGCATAAAGTGTATGGTCTTGTTTCTCAGTCTATATTTGGTCGGTCTCGTCAGAGGTTGAATGTAACGATTTGGTGGGAAAGAGCAAGGGGCAGCGGCTGTGTAGAACGAAAACACAAATCCTCAGGGGTGTGAGCGTTTCGAGATGAGTCGTAACATGTAAATGTTGGTTGTCAGTGACCGTGTGGCCTAATGGATAAGGCGTCGGACTTTGGATCTGAAGATTACAGGTTCGAATGCTGTCACGCTTGTGTTTTTCCAGTTCTGAAAAAGAAACATAACGTTTCAATGTAGCGATTGAGCAGTACGAAACCGTCTGAATGTTGCTGTTGACCATTTTTTGCTTGGAGATGCTCTTGAGCTTGAAACACACACAACAAGACCGGTGTTAACTAGCGAAATGGTCGGCAGAGTGCCGACACAGCGAGTTTTGACTATCACTTGCACATCTAAAACAACGTCTGAAAGTAACTCGTTCGGCTTTTGAGTCACATAAAGTATGTGTGTTAATTTTGACGCCACTAGCTCTGCATGTTGTCATGCAATTTCTTTACCTCTCAGAAATGATTATGACATAAAAGTGAAGTACGTGACGAGTGTGACGTTAGGAAAACATTAGGCATCATGGAGAGATTCTGTATGGGACCACCCAACCCAAACGAGTACTCTGTGACCTGCTACCCGGCAGGTATTCACCGAGGTAGCCGGCTAGCTCAGTCGGTGTAAATTACCGTTTTTCTTATTAACGAGATTTAATCGAAATAGCAACTTTAAACTTTGCCTACGTCTCTGTCGGTCGCAAGGAAACTGTATTTGAAGGTGAAGGTGATTTTGTAGACATGTGTGAAAGACATGTTCTGAAATGCAAGTGTTGTTGTTTGGAGAGCACATCGGTTACGTGTCAGATGTGTAGCCAAGCAGTAATTTGTCGCCATAGCTGCAAATATTAGCCGGTAATATGAAGTGTTGTCAGCTAAAGTCTGATGATGCAGACGACCGTAAGGACGAAGTACCCAAGAGTACCGCTAGGCCGCGCCTCTTTAGCTCAGTGGTAGAGCACTGGTGTAATAAACCAGGGGTCGTGAGTTCCATCCTCACAGGAGAAAGATGGATTTTGGAAATCAGTTGCGCGTCGTGGCCGTATAGCAAACAGTATCTGTGATGACGAACAATTAGCGACAGGCGTTTTTTTAAGAATTACTCTCAGATGCGATTAAGGCGAATGGCGCAGATAAAGCATTTGCCAAAGCGGTACAGCATAAGGTGGGACGAGGCAGTCTGAATTACATTTTATAGATGTATTTCTCACATATCTCAGAGCCTCTCGCGATATTCGTCGTCGTCGTCGTCGTCGTCGTCGTCGTCGTCGCCGAAGCCGCCGCTTCTGCAGAAGTAGCAAATGGCAATCGTAGCAAATGCGGCGAGGGACGCCCTGCCTTCGATTCCGAATGCACAAAGTGTGTGGTCTTGTTTCTCAGTCTATATTTGGTTGGTCTCGTCAGAGGTTGAATGTAACGAATTGGTGGGAAAGAGCAAGGGGCAGCGGCTGTGTAGAACGAAAACACAAATCCTCAGAGGTGTGAGCGTTTCGAGATGAGTCGTAACATGTAAATGTTGGTTGTCAGTGACCGTGTGGCCTAATGGATAAGGCGTCGGACTTTGGATCTGAAGATTACAGGTTCGAATGCTGTCACGCTTGTGTTTTTCCAGTTCTGAAAAAGAAACATAACGTTTCAATGTAGCGATTGAGCAGTACGAAACCGTCTGAATGTTGCTGTTGACCATTTTTTGCTAGGAGATGCTCTTGACCTTGAAACACACACAACAAGACCGGTGTTAACTAGCGAAATGGTCGGCAGAGTGCCGACACAGCGAGTTTTGACTATCACTTGCACATCTAAAACAACGTCGGAAAGTAACTCGTTCGGCTTTTGAGTCACATAAAGTATGTGTGTTAATTTTGACGCCACTAGCTCTGCATGTTGTCATGCAATTTCTTTACCTCTCAGAAATGATTATGACATAAAAGTGAAGTACGTGACGAGTGTGACGTTAGGAAAACATTAGGCATCATGGAGAGATTCTGTATGGGACCACCCAACCCAAACGATTACTCTGTGACCTGCTACCCGGCAGGTATTCACCTAGGTAGCCGGCTAGCTCAGTCGGTAGAGTGTCAGACTCTTAATCCCACAGTCGTGGGTTCGAGCCAGACGCTGGGCGGAGCGGAATTTTGTTCCGCTGCAGGTGTAAATTACCGTTTTTCTGATTAACGAGATTTAATGGAAATAGCAACTTTAAACTTTGCCTACGTCTCTGTCAGTCGCAAGGAAACTGTATTTGAAGGTGAAGGTGATTTTGTAGACATGTGTGAAAGACATGTTCTGAAATGCAAGTGTTGTTGTTTGGAGAGCACATCGGTTACGTGTCAGATGTGTAGCCAAGCAGTAATTTGTCGCCATAGCTGCAAATATTAGCCGGTAATATGAAGTGTTGTCAGCTAAAGTCTGATGATGCAGACGACCGTAAGGACGAAGTACCCAAGAGTACCGCTAGGCCGCGCCTCTTTTGCTCAGTGGTAGAGCACTGGTCTAATAAACCAGGGGTCGTAAGTTCCTTCCTCACAGAAGAAAGATGAATTTTGGAAATCAGTTGCGCGTCGTGGCCGTATAGCAAACAGTACCTGTGATGACGAACAATTAGCGACAGGCGTTTTTTTTAAGAATTACTCTCAGATGCGATTAAGGCGAATGGCGCAGATAAAGCATTTGCCAAAGCGGTACAGCATAAGGTGGGACGAGGCAGTCTGAATTATATTTTATAGATGTATTTCTCACATATCTCAGAGCCTCTCGCGATATTCGTCGTCGTCGTCGCCGCCGCCGCTTCTGCAGAAGTAGCAAATGGCAATCGTAGCAAATGCGGCGAGGGACGCCCTGCCTTCGATTCCGAATGCACAAAGTGTGTGGTCTTGTTTCTCAGTCTATATTTGGTCGGTCTCGTCAGAGGTTGAATGTAACGAATGGGTGGGAAAGAGCAAGGGCAGCGGCTGTGTAGAACGAAAACACAAATCCTCAGGGGGTGTGAGCGTTTCGAGATGAGTCGTATACATGTAAATGTTGGTCGTCAGTGACCGTGTGGCCTAATGGATAAGGCGTCGGACTTCGGATCTGAGGATTACAGGCTAGAATGCTGTCACGCTCGTGTTTTTCCAGTTCTGAAAAAGAAACATACCGTTTTAATGTAGCAATTGAGCAGTAGGAAACCGTCTGAATGTTGCTGTTGACCATTTTTTGCCTGGAGATGCTCTTGAGCTTGAAACTCACGCAACAAGACCGGTGTTAACTAGCGAAATGGTCGGCAGAGTGCCGACACCGCGAGTTTTGACTGGCACTTGCACATATAAAACAAGGTCGTAAAGTAACTCGTTCGGCTTTTGAGTCACATAAAGTATGTGTGTTAATTTTGACGCCACTAGCTCTGCATGTTGTAATGCAATATCTTTACCTCTCAGAAATGATTATGACATAAAAGTGAAGTACGTGACGAGTGTGACGTTAGGAAAACATAAGGCATCATGGAGAGATTCTGTATGGGACCACTCAACCCAAACGAGTACTGTGTGACGTGCTACCCTGCAGGTATTCACCGAGGTAGCCGCCTAGCACAGTCGGTAGAGTGTCAGACTCTTAATCCCAGGGTCGTGGGTTCGAGCCAGACGCTGGGCGGAATGGAATTTTGTTCCGCTGCAGGTGTAAATTACCGTTATTCTGATTAACGAGATTTAATGGAAATAGCAACTTTAAACTTTGCCTACGTCTCTGTCAGTCGCAAGGAAACTGTATTTGAAGGTGAAGGTGATTTTGTAGACATGTGTGAAAGACATTTTCTGAAATGCAAGTGTTGTTGTTTGGAGAGCACATCGGTTACGTGTCAGATGTGTAGCCAAGCAGTAATTTGTCGCCATAGCTGCAAATATTAGCCGGTAATATGAAGTGTTGTCAGCTAAAGTCTGATGATGCAGACGACCGTAAGGACGAAGTACCCAAGAGTACCGCTAGGCCGCGCCTCTTTAGCTCAGTGGTAGAGCACTGGTCTAATAAACCAGGGGTCGTAAGTTCCTTCCTCACAGGAGAAAGATGAATTTTGGAAATCAGTTGCGCGTCGTGGCCGTATAGCAAACAGTACCTGTGATGACGAACAATTAGCGACAGGCGTTTTTTTAAGAATTACTCTCAGATGCGATTAAGGCGAATGGCGCAGATAAAGCATTTGCCAAAGCGGTACAGCATAAGGTGGGACGAGGCAGTCTGAATTATATTTTATAGATGTATTTCTCACATATCTCAGAGCCTCTCGCGATATTCATCGTCGTCGTCGTCGTCGTCGTCGCCGCCGCCGCTTCTGCAGAAGTAGCAAATGGCAATCGTAGCAAATGCGGCGAGGGACGCCCTGCCTTCGATTCCGAATGCACAAAGTGTGTGGTCTTGTTTCTCAGTCTATATTTGGTCGGTCTCGTCAGAGGTTGAATGTAACGAATGGGTGGGAAAGAGCAAGGAGCAGCGGCTGTGTAGAACGAAAACACAAATCCTCAGGGGTGTGAGCGTTTCGACATGAGTCGTATACATGTAAATGTTGGTCGTCAGTGACCGTGTGGCCTAATGGATAAGGCGTCGGACTTCGGATCTGAAGATTACAGGCTAGAATGCTGTCACGCTCGTGTTTTTCCAGTTCTGAAAAAGAAACATACCGTTTTAATGTAGCAATTGAGCAGTAGGAAACCGTCTGAATGTTGCTGTTGACCATTTTTTGCTTGGAGATGCTCTTGAGCTTGAAACTCACCCAACAAGACCGGTGTTAACTAGCGAAATGGTCGGCAGAGTGCCGACACCGCGAGTTTTGACTGGCACTTGCACATATAAAACAAGGTCGTAGAGTAACTCGTTCGGCTTTTGAGTCACATAAAGTATGTGTGTTAATTTTGACGCCACTAGCTCTGCATGTTGTCATGCAATTTCTTTACCTCTCAGAAATGATTATGACATAAAAGTGAAGTACGTGACGAGTGTGACGTTAGGAAAACATTAGGCATCATGGAGAGATTCTGTATGGGACCACCCAACCCAAACGAGTACTGTGTGACGTGCTACCCGGCAGGTATTCACCGAGGTAGCCGGCTAGCTCAGTCGGTAGAGTGTCAGGGTCCTGGGTTCGAGCCAGACGCTGGGCGGAATGGAATTTTGTTCCGCTGCAGGTGTAAATTACCGTTTTTCTGATTAACGAGATTTAATGGAAATAGCAACTTTAAACTTTGCCTACGTCTCTGTCAGTCGCAAGGAAACTGTATTTGAAGGTGAAGGTGATTTTGTAGACATGTGTGAAAGACATGTTCTGAAATGCAAGTGTTGTTGTTTGGAGAGCACATCGGTTACGTGTCAGATGTGTAGCCAAGCAGTAATTTGTCGCCATAGCTGCAAATATTAGCCGGTAATATGAACTGTTGTCAGCTAAAGTCTGATGATGCAGACGACCGTAAGGACGAAGTACCCAAGAGTACCGCTAGGCCGCGCCTCTTTAGCTCAGTGGTAGAGCACTGGTGTAATAAACCAGGGGTCGTAAGTTCCTTCCTCACAAGAGAAAGATGAATTTTGGAAATCAGTTGCGCGTCGTGGCCGTATAGCAAACAGTACCTGTTATGACGAACAATTAGCGACAGGCGTTTTTTTAAGAATTACTCTCAGATGCGATTAAGGCGAATGGCGCAGATAAAGCATTTGCCAAAGCGGTACAGCATAAGGTGGGACGAGGCAGTCTGAATTATATTTTATAGATGTATTTCTCACATATCTCAGAGCCTCTCGCGATATTCGTCGTCGTCGTCGTCGTCGTCGTCGTCGTCGTCGTCGCCGCCGCCGCCGCTTCTGCAGAAGTAGCAAATGGCAATCGTAGCAAATGCGGCGAGGGACGCCCTGCCTTCGATTCCGAATGCACAAAGTGTGTGGTCTTGTTTCTCAGTCTATATTTGGTCGGTCTCGTCAGAGGTTGAATGTAACGAATGGGTGGGAAAGAGCAAGGGCAGCGGCTGTGTAGAACGAAAACACAAATCCTCAGGGGTGTGAGCGTTTCGAGATGAGTCGTATACATGTAAATGTTGGTCGTCAGTGACCGTGTGGCCTAATGGATAAGGCGTCGGACTTCGGATCTGAGGATTACAGGCTAGAATGCTGTCACGCTCGTGTTTTTCCAGTTCTGAAAAAGAAACATACCGTTTTAATGTAGCAATTGAGCAGTAGGAAACCGTCTGAATGTTGCTGTTGACCATTTTTTGCCTGGAGATGCTCTTGAGCTTGAAACTCACGCAACAAGACCGGTGTTAACTAGCGAAATGGTCGGCAGAGTGCCGACACCGCGAGTTTTGACTGGCACTTGCACATATAAAACAAGGTCGTAAAGTAACTCGTTCGGCTTTTGAGTCACATAAAGTATGTGTGTTAATTTTGACGCCACTAGCTCTGCATGTTGTAATGCAATATCTTTACCTCTCAGAAATGATTATGACATAAAAGTGAAGTACGTGACGAGTGTGACGTTAGGAAAACATAAGGCATCATGGAGAGATTCTGTATGGGACCACTCAACCCAAACGAGTACTGTGTGACGTGCTACCCTGCAGGTATTCACCGAGGTAGCCGGCTAGCACAGTCGGTAGAGTGTCAGACTCTTAATCCCAGGGTCCTGGGTTCGAGCCAGACGCTGGGCGGAATGGAATTTTGTTCCGCTGCAGGTGTAAATTACCGTTATTCTGATTAACGAGATTTAATGGAAATAGCAACTTTAAACTTTGCCTACGTCTCTGTCAGTCGCAAGGAAACTGTATTTGAAGGTGAAGGTGATTTTGTAGACATGTGTGAAAGACATTTTCTGAAATGCAAGTGTTGTTGTTTGGAGAGCACATCGGTTACGTGTCAGATGTGTAGCCAAGCAGTAATTTGTCGCCATAGCTGCAAATATTAGCCGGTAATATGAAGTGTTGTCAGCTAAAGTCTGATGATGCAGACGACCGTAAGGACGAAGTACCCAAGAGTACCGCTAGGCCGCGCCTCTTTAGCTCAGTGGTAGAGCACTGGTCTAATAAACCAGGGGTCGTAAGTTCCTTCCTCACAGGAGAAAGATGAATTTTGGAAATCAGTTGCGCGTCGTGGCCGTATAGCAAACAGTACCTGTGATGACGAACAATTAGCGACAGGCGTTTTTTTAAGAATTACTCTCAGATGCGATTAAGGCGAATGGCGCAGATAAAGCATTTGCCAAAGCGGTACAGCATAAGGTGGGACGAGGCAGTCTGAATTAGATTTTATAGATGTATTTCTCACATATCTCAGAGCCTCTCGCGATATTCATCGTCGTCGTCGTCGTCGTCGTCGTCGTCGTCGTCGTCGTCGTCGTCGCCGCCGCCGCCGCTTCTGCAGAAGTAGCAAATGGCAATCGTAGCAAATGCGGCGAGGGACGCCCTGCCTTCGATTCCGAATGCACAAAGTGTGTGGTCTTGTTTCTCAGTCTATATTTGGTCGGTCTCGTCAGAGGTTGAATGTAACGAATGGGTGGGAAAGAGCAAGGAGCAGCGGCTGTGTAGAACGAAAACACAAATCCTCAGGGGTGTGAGCGTTTCGACATGAGTCGTATACATGTAAATGTTGGTCGTCAGTGACCGTGTGGCCTAATGGATAAGGCGTCGGACTTCGGATCTGAAGATTACAGGCTAGAATGCTGTCACGCTCGTGTTTTTCCAGTTCTGAAAAAGAAACATACCGTTTTAATGTAGCAATTGAGCAGTAGGAAACCGTCTGAATGTTGCTGTTGACCATTTTTTGCTTGGAGATGCTCTTGAGCTTGAAACTCACCCAACAAGACCGGTGTTAACTAGCGAAATGGTCGGCAGAGTGCCGACACCGCGAGTTTTGACTGGCACTTGCACATATAAAACAAGGTCGTAGAGTAACTCGTTCGGCTTTTGAGTCACATAAAGTATGTGTGTTAATTTTGACGCCACTAGCTCTGCATGTTGTCATGCAATTTCTTTACCTCTCAGAAATGATTATGACATAAAAGTGAAGTACGTGACGAGTGTGACGTTAGGAAAACATTAGGCATCATGGAGAGATTCTGTATGGGACCACCCAACCCAAACGAGTACTGTGTGACGTGCTACCCGGCAGGTATTCACCGAGGTAGCCGGCTAGCTCAGTCGGTAGAGTGTCAGGGTCCTGGGTTCGAGCCAGACGCTGGGCGGAATGGAATTTTGTTCCGCTGCAGGTGTAAATTACCGTTATTCTGATTAACGAGATTTAATGGAAATAGCAACTTTAAACTTTGCCTACGTCTCTGTCAGTCGCAAGGAAACTGTATTTGAAGGTGAAGGTGATTTTGTAGACATGTGTGAAAGACATGTTCTGAAATGCAAGTGTTGTTGTTTGGAGAGCACATCGGTTACGTGTCAGATGTGTAGCCAAGCAGTAATTTGTCGCCATAGCTGCAAATATTAGCCGGTAATATGAAGTGTTGTCAGCTAAAGTCTGATGATGCAGACGACCGTAAGGACGAAGTACCCAAGAGTACCGCTAGGCCACGCCTCTTTAGCTCAGTGGTAGAGCACTGGTCTAATAAACCAGGGGTCGTAAGTTCCTTCCTCACAAGAGAAAGATGAATTTTGGAAATCAGTTGCGCGTCGTGGCCGTATAGCAAACAGTACCTGTGATGACGAACAATTAGCGACAGGCGTTTTTTTAAGAATTACTCTCAGATGCGATTAAGGCGAATGGCGCAGATAAAGCATTTGCCAAAGCGGTACAGCATAAGGTGGGACGAGGCAGTCTGAATTATATTTTATAGATGTATTTCTCACATATCTCAGAGCCTCTCGCGATATTCGTCGTCGTCGTCGTCGTCGTCGTCGTCGTCGTCGTCGTCGTCGTCGTCGTCGCCGCCGCCGCCGCTTCTGCAGAAGTAGCAAATGGCAATCGTAGCAAATGCGGCGAGGGACGCCCTGCCTTCGATTCCGAATGCACAAAGTGTGTGGTCTTGTTTCTCAGTCTATATTTGGTCGGTCTCGTCAGAGGTTGAATGTAACGAATGGGTGGGAAAGAGCAAGGAGCAGCGGCTGTGTAGAACGAAAACACAAATCCTCAGGGGTGTGAGCGTTTCGACATGAGTCGTATACATGTAAATGTTGGTCGTCAGTGACCGTGTGGCCTAATGGATAAGGCGTCGGACTTCGGATCTGAAGATTACAGGCTAGAATGCTGTCACGCTCGTGTTTTTCCAGTTCTGAAAAAGAAACATACCGTTTTAATGTAGCAATTGAGCAGTAGGAAACCGTCTGAATGTTGCTGTTGACCATTTTTTGCTTGGAGATGCTCTTGAGCTTGAAACTCACCCAACAAGACCGGTGTTAACTAGCGAAATGGTCGGCAGAGTGCCGACACCGCGAGTTTTGACTGGCACTTGCACATATAAAACAAGGTCGTAGAGTAACTCGTTCGGCTTTTGAGTCACATAAAGTATGTGTGTTAATTTTGACGCCACTAGCTCTGCATGTTGTCATGCAATTTCTTTACCTCTCAGAAATGATTATGACATAAAAGTGAAGTACGTGACGAGTGTGACGTTAGGAAAACATTAGGCATCATGGAGAGATTCTGTATGGGACCACCCAACCCAAACGAGTACTGTGTGACGTGCTACCCGGCAGGTATTCACCGAGGTAGCCGGCTAGCTCAGTCGGTAGAGTGTCAGGGTCCTGGGTTCGAGCCAGACGCTGGGCGGAATGGAATTTTGTTCCGCTGCAGGTGTAAATTACCGTTATTCTGATTAACGAGATTTAATGGAAATAGCAACTTTAAACTTTGCCTACGTCTCTGTCAGTCGCAAGGAAACTGTATTTGAAGGTGAAGGTGATTTTGTAGACATGTGTGAAAGACATGTTCTGAAATGCAAGTGTTGTTGTTTGGAGAGCACATCGGTTACGTGTCAGATGTGTAGCCAAGCAGTAATTTGTCGCCATAGCTGCAAATATTAGCCGGTAATATGAAGTGTTGTCAGCTAAAGTCTGATGATGCAGACGACCGTAAGGACGAAGTACCCAAGAGTACCGCTAGGCCACGCCTCTTTAGCTCAGTGGTAGAGCACTGGTCTAATAAACCAGGGGTCGTAAGTTCCTTCCTCACAAGAGAAAGATGAATTTTGGAAATCAGTTGCGCGTCGTGGCCGTATAGCAAACAGTACCTGTGATGACGAACAATTAGCGACAGGCGTTTTTTTAAGAATTACTCTCAGATGCGATTAAGGCGAATGGCGCAGATAAAGCATTTGCCAAAGCGGTACAGCATAAGGTGGGACGAGGCAGTCTGAATTATATTTTATAGATGTATTTCTCACATATCTCAGAGCCTCTCGCGATATTCGTCGTCGTCGTCGTCGTCGTCGTCGTCGTCGTCGTCGTCGTCGTCGTCGCCGCCGCCGCCGCTTCTGCAGAAGTAGCAAATGGCAATCGTAGCAAATGCGGCGAGGGACGCCCTGCCTTCGATTCCGAATGCACAAAGTGTGTGGTCTTGTTTCTCAGTCTATATTTGGTCGGTCTCGTCAGAGGTTGAATGTAACGAATGGGTGGGAAAGAGCAAGGGGCAGCGGCTGTGTAGAACGAAAACACAAATCCTCAGGGGTGTGAGCGTTTCGACATGAGTCATATACATGTAAATGTTGGTCGTCAGTGACCGTGTGGCCTAATGGATAAGGCGTCGGACTTCGGATCTGAAGATTACAGGTTAGAATGCTGTCACGCTCGTGTTTTTCCAGTTCTGAAAAAGAAACATACCGTTTTAATGTAGCAATTGAGCAGTAGGAAACCGTCTGAATGTTGCTGTTGACCATTTTTTGCTTGGAGATGCTCTTGAGCTTGAAACTCACGCAACAAGACCGGTGTTAACTAGCGAAATGGTCGGCAGAGTGCCGACACCGCGAGTTTTGACTGGCACTTGCACATATAAAACAAGGTCGTAGAGTAACTCGTTCGGCTTTTGAGTCACATAAAGTATGTGTGTTAATTTTGACGCCACTAGCTCTGCATGTTGTCATGCAATTTCTTTACCTCTCAGAAATGATTATGACATAAAAGTGAAGTACGTGACGAGTGTGACGTTAGGAAAACATTAGGCATCATGGAGAGATTCTGTATGGGACCACCCAACCCAAACGAGTACTGTGTGACGTGCTACCCGGCAGGTATTCACCGAGGTAGCCGGCTAGCTCAGTCGGTAGAGTGTCAGGGTCCTGGGTTCGAGCCAGACGCTGGGCGGAATGGAATTTTGTTCCGCTGCAGGTGTAAATTACCGTTATTCTGATTAACGAGATTTAATGGAAATAGCAACTTTAAACTTTGCCTACGTCTCTGTCAGTCGCAAGGAAACTGTATTTGAAGGTGAAGGTGATTTTGTAGACATGTGTGAAAGACATGTTCTGAAATGCAAGTGTTGTTGTTTGGAGAGCACATCGGTTACGTGTCAGATGTGTAGCCAAGCAGTAATTTGTCGCCATAGCTGCAAATATTAGCCGGTAATATGAAGTGTTGTCAGCTAAAGTCTGATGATGCAGACGACCGTAAGGACGAAGTACCCAAGAGTACCGCTAGGCCGCGCCTCTTTAGCTCAGTGGTAGAGCACTGGTCTAATAAACCAGGGGTCGTAAGTTCCTTCCTCACAAGAGAAAGATGAATTTTGGAAATCAGTTGCGCGTCGTGGCCGTATAGCAAACAGTACCTGTGATGACGAACAATTAGCGACAGGCGTTCTTTTAAGAATTACTCTCAGATGCGATTAAGGCGAATGGCGCAGATAAAGCATTTGCCAAAGCGGTACAGCATAAGGTGGGACGAGGCAGTCTGAATTATATTTTATAGATGTATTTCTCACATATCTCAGAGCCTCTCGCGATATTCGTCGTCGTCGTCGTCGTCGTCGTCGTCGTCGTCGTCGTCGCCGCCGCCGCTTCTGCAGAAGTAGCAAATGGCAATCGTAGCAAATGCGGCGAGGGACGCCCTGCCTTCGATTCCGAATGCACAAAGTGTGTGGTCTTGTTTCTCAGTCTATATTTGGTCGGTCTCGTCAGAGGTTGAATGTAACGAATGGGTGGGAAAGAGCAAGGGGCAGCGGCTGTGTAGAACGAAAACACAAATCCTCAGGGGTGTGAGCGTTTCGACATGAGTCGTATACATGTAAATGTTGGTCGTCAGTGACCGTGTGGCCTAATGGATAAGGCGTCGGACTTCGGATCTGAAGATTACAGGCTAGAATGCTGTCACGCCCGTGTTTTTCCAGTTCTGAAAAAGAAACATACCGTTTTAATGTAGCAATTGAGCAGTAGGAAACCGTCTGAATGTTGCTGTTGACCATTTTTTGCTTGAAGATGCTCTTGAGCTTGAAACTCACGCAACAAGACCGGTGTTAACTAGCGAAATGGTCGGCAGAGTGCCGACACCGCGAGTTTTGACTGGCACTTGCACATATAAAACAAGGTCGTAGAGTAACTCGTTCGGCTTTTGAGTCACATAAAGTATGTGTGTTAATTTTGACGCCACTAGCTCTGCATGTTGTCATGCAATTTCTTTACCTCTCAGAAATGATTATGACATAAAAGTGAAGTACGTGACGAGTGTGACGTTAGGAAAACATTAGGCATCATGGAGAGATTCTGTATGGGACCACCCAACCCAAACGAGTACTGTGTGACGTGCTACCCGGCAGGTATTCACCGAGGTAGCCGGCTAGCTCAGTCGGTAGAGTGTCAGGGTCCTGGGTTCGAGCCAGACGCTGGGCGGAATGGAATTTTGTTCCGCTGCAGGTGTAAATTACCGTTATTCTGATTAACGAGATTTAATGGAAATAGCAACTTTAAACTTTGCCTACGTCTCTGTCAGTCGCAAGGAAACTGTATTTGAAGGTGAAGGTGATTTTGTAGACATGTGTGAAAGACATTTTCTGAAATGCAAGTGTTGTTGTTTGGAGAGCACATCGGTTACGTGTCAGATGTGTAGCCAAGCAGTAATTTGTCGCCATAGCTGCAAATATTAGCCGGTAATATGAAGTGTTGTCAGCTAAAGTCTGATGATGCAGACGACCGTAAGGACGAAGTACCCAAGAGTACCGCTAGGCCGCGCCTCTTTAGCTCAGTGGTAGAGCACTGGTCTAATAAACCAGGGGTCGTAAGTTCCTTCCTCACAAGAGAAAGATGAATTTTGGAAATCAGTTGCGCGTCGTGGCCGTATAGCAAACAGTACCTGTGATGACGAACAATTAGCGACAGGCGTTCTTTTAAGAATTACTCTCAGATGCGATTAAGGCGAATGGCGCAGATAAAGCATTTGCCAAAGCGGTACAGCATAAGGTGGGACGAGGCAGTCTGATTTATATTTTATAGATGTATTTCTCACATAACTCAGAGCCTCTCGCGATATTCGTCGTCGTCGTCGTCGTCGCCGCCGCCGCTTCTGCAGAAGTAGCAAATGGCAATCGTAGCAAATGCGGCGAGGGACGCCCTGCCTTCGATTCCGAATGCACAAAGTGTGTGGTCTTGTTTCTCAGTCTATATTTGGTCGGTCTCGTCAGAGGTTGAATGTAACGAATGGGTGGGAAAGAGCAAGGGGCAGCGGCTGTGTAGAACGAAAACACAAATCCTCAGGGGTGTGAGCGTTTCGAGATGAGTCGTATACATGTAAATGTTGGTCGTCAGTGACCGTGTGGCCTAATGGATAAGGCGTCGGACTTCGGATCTGAAGATTACAGGTTCGAATGCTGTCACGCTTGTGTTTTTCCAGTTCTGAAAAAGAAACATACCGTTTTAATGTAGCAATTGAGCAGTAGGAAACCGTCTGAATGTTGCTGTTGACCATTTTTTGCTTGGAGATGCTCTTGAGCTTGAAACTCACGCAACAAGACCGGTGTTAACTAGCGAAATGGTCGGCAGAGTGCCGACACCGCGTGTTTTGACTAGCACTTGCACATATAAAACAAGGTCGTAGAGTAACTCGTTCGGCTTTTGAGTCACATAAAGTATGTGTGTTAATTTTGACGCCACTAGCTCTGCATGTTGTCATGCAATTTCTTTACCTCTCCGAAATGATTATGACATAAAAGTGAAGTACGTGACGAGTGTGACGTTAGGAAAACATTAGGCATCATGGAGAGATTCTGTATGGGACCACCCAACCCAAACGAGTACTGTGTGACGTGCTACCCGGCAGGTATTCACCGAGGTAGCCGGCTAGCTCAGTCGGTAGAGTGTCAGGGTCCTGGGTTCGAGCCAGACGCTGGGCGGAATGGAATTTTGTTCCGCTGCAGGTGTAAATTACCGTTATTCTGATTAACGAGATTTAATGGAAATAGCAACTTTAAACTTTGCCTACGTCTCTGTCAGTCGCAAGGAAACTGTATTTGAAGGTGAAGGTGATTTTGTAGACATGTGTGAAAGACATGTTCTGAAATGCAAGTGTTGTTGTTTGGAGAGCACATCGGTTACGTGTCAGATGTGTAGCCAAGCAGTAATTTGTCGCCATAGCTGCAAATATTAGCCGAAAATATGAAGTGTTGTCAGCTAAAGTCTGATGATGCAGACGACCGTAAGAACGAAGTACCCAAGAGTACCGCTAGGCCGCGCCTCTTTAGCTCAGTGGTAGAGCACTGGTCTAATAAACCAGGGGTCGTAAGTTCCTTCCTCACAGGAGAAAGATGAATTTTGGAAATCAGTTGCGCGTCGTGGCCGTATAGCAAACAGTACCTGTGATGACGAACAATTAGCGACAGGCGTTTTTTTAAGAATTACTCTCAGATGCGATTAAGGCGAATGGCGCAGATAAAGCATTTGCCAAAGCGGTACAGCATAAGGTGGGACGAGGCAGTCTGATTTATATTTTATAGATGTATTTCTCACATAACTCAGAGCCTCTCGCGATATTCGTCGTCGTCGTCGTCGTCGTCGTCGTCGTCGTCGTCGTCGTCGTCGCCGCCGCCGCTTCTGCAGAAGTAGCAAATGGCAATCGTAGCAAATGCGGCGGGGGACGCCCTGCCTTCGATTCCGAATGCACAAAGTGTGTGGTCTTGTTTCTCAGTCTATATTTGGTCGGTCTCGTCAGAGGTTGAATGTAACGAATGGGTGGGAAAGAGCAAGGGGCAGCGGCTGTGTAGAACGAAAACACAAATCCTCAGGGGTGTGAGCGTTTCGAGATGAGTCGTATACATGTAAATTTTGGTCGTTAGTGACCGTGTGGCCTAATGGATAAGGCGTCGGACTTCGGATGTGAAGATTTCAGGCTAGAATGCTGTCACGCTCGTGTTTTTCCAGTTCTGAAAAAGAAACATACCGTTTTAATGTAGCAATTGAGCAGTAGGAAACCGTCTGAATGTTGCTGTTGACCATTTTTTGCTTGGAGATGCTCTTGAGCTTGTTACTCACGCAACAAGACCGGTGTTAACTAGCGAAATGGTCGGCAGAGTGCCGACACCGCGAGTTTTGACTGGCACTTGCACATATAAAACAAGGTCGTAAAGTAACTCGTTCGGCTTTTGAGTCACATAAAGTATTTGCGTTAATTTTGACGCCACTAGCTCTGCATGTTGTCATGCAATTTCTTTACCTCTCAGAAATGATTATGACATAAAAGTGAAGTACGTGACGAGTGTGACGTTAGGAAAACATTAGGCATCATGGAGAGATTCTGTATGAGACCACACAACCCAAACGACTACTGTGTGACGTGCTACCCGGCAGGTATTCACCGAGGTAGCCGGCTAGCTCAATCGGTAGAGTGTCAGACTCTTAATTCCAGGGTCGTGGGTTTGAGCCAGACGCTGGGCGGAACGGAATTTTGTTCCGCTGCAGGTGTAAATTACCGTTTTTCTGATTAACGAGATTTAATGGAAATAGCAACTTTAAACTTTGCCTACGTCTCTGTCAGTCGCAAGGAAACTGTATTTGAAGGTGAAGGTGATTTTGTAGACATGTGTGAAAGACATGTTCTGAAATGCAAGTGTTGTTGTTTGGAGAGCACATCGGTTACGTGTCAGATGTGTAGCCAAGCAGTAATTTGTCGCCATAGCTGCAAATATTAGCCGAAAATATGAAGTGTTGTCAGCTAAAGTCTGATGATGCAGACGACCGTAAGGACGAAGTACCCAAGAGTACCGCTAGGCCGCGCCTCTTTAGCTCAGTGGTAGAGCACTGGTCTAATAAACCAGGGGTCGTAAGTTCCTTCCTCACAGGAGAAAGATGAATTTTGGAAATCAGTTGCGCGTCGTGGCCGTATAGCAAACAGTACCTGTGATGACGAACAATTAGCGACAGGCGTTTTTTTAAGAATTACTCTCAGATGCGATTAAGGCGAATGGCGCAGATAAAGCATTTGCCAAAGCGGTACAGCATAAGGTGGGACGAGGCAGTCTGATTTATATTTTATAGATGTATTTCTCACATAACTCAGAGCCTCTCGCGATATTCGTCGTCGTCGTCGTCGTCGTCGTCGTCGTCGTCGTCGTCGCCGCCGCTTCTGCAGAAGTAGCAAATGGCAATCATAGCAAATGCGGCGAGGGACGCCCTGCCTTCGATTCCGAATGCACAAAGTGTGTGGTCTAATTTCTCAGTCTATATTTGGTCGGTCTCGTCAGAGGTTGAATGTAACGAATGGGTGGGAAAGAGCAAGGGGCAGCGGCTGTGTAGAACGAAAACACAAATCCTCAGGGGTGTGAGCGTTTCGACATGAGTCGTATACATGTAAATGTTGGTCGTCAGTGACCGTGTGGCCTAATGGATAAGGCGTCGGACTTCGGATCTGAAGATTACAGGCTAGAATGCTGTCACGCTCGTGTTTTTCCAGTTCTGAAAAAGAAACATACCGTTTTAATGTAGCAATTGAGCAGTAGGAAACCGTCTGAATGTTGCTGTTGACCATTTTTTGCTTGGAGATGCTCTTGAGCTTGAAACTCACCCAACAAGACCGGTGTTAACTAGCGAAATGGTCGGCAGAGTGCCGACACCGCGAGTTTTGACTGGCACTTGCACATATAAAACAAGGTCGTAGAGTAACTCGTTCGGCTTTTGAGTCACATAAAGTATGTGTGTTAATTTTGACGCCACTAGCTCTGCATGTTGTCATGCAATTTCTTTACCTCTCAGAAATGATTATGACATAAAAGTGAAGTACGTGACGAGTGTGACGTTAGGAAAACATTAGGCATCATGGAGAGTTTCTGTATGGGACCACCCAACCCAAACGAGTACTGTGTGACGTGCTACCCGGCAGGTATTCACCGAGGTAGCCGGCTAGCTCAGTCGGTAGAGTGTCAGGGTCCTGGGTTCGAGCCAGACGCTGGGCGGAATGGAATTTTGTTCCGCTGCAGGTGTAAATTACCGTTATTCTGATTAACGAGATTTAATGGAAATAGCAACTTTAAACTTTGCCTACGTCTCTGTCAGTCGCAAGGAAACTGTATTTGAAGGTGAAGGTGATTTTGTAGACATGTGTGAAAGACATGTTCTGAAATGCAAGTGTTGTTGTTTGGAGAGCACATCGGTTACGTGTCAGATGTGTAGCCAAGCAGTAATTTGTCGCCATAGCTGCAAATATTAGCCGAAAATATGAAGTGTTGTCAGCTAAAGTCTGATGATGCAGACGACCGTAAGAACGAAGTACCCAAGAGTACCGCTAGGCCGCGCCTCTTTAGCTCAGTGGTAGAGCACTGGTCTAATAAACCAGGGGTCGTAAGTTCCTTCCTCACAGGAGAAAGATGAATTTTGGAAATCAGTTGCGCGTCGTGGCCGTATAGCAAACAGTACCTGTGATGACGAACAATTAGCGACAGGCGTTTTTTTAAGAATTACTCTCAGATGCGATTAAGGCGAATGGCGCAGATAAAGCATTTGCCAAAGCGGTACAGCATAAGGTGGGACGAGGCAGTCTGATTTATATTTTATAGATGTATTTCTCACATAACTCAGAGCCTCTCGCGATATTCGTCGTCGTCGTCGTCGTCGTCGTCGTCGTCGCCGTCGTCGCCGCCGCCGCCGCTTCTGCAGAAGTAGCAAATGGCAATCGTAACAAATGCGGCGAGGGACGCCCTGCCTTCGATTCCGAATGCACAAAGTGTGTGGTCTTGTTTCTCAGTCTATATTTGGTCGGTCTCGTCAGAGGTTGAATGTAACGAATGGGTGGGAAAGAGCAAGGGGCAGCGGCTGTGTAGACCGAAAACACAAATCCTCAGGGGTGTGAGCGTTTCGACATGAGTCGTATACATGTAAATGTTGGTCGTCAGTGACCGTGTGGCCTAATCGATTAGGCGTCGGACTTCGGATCTGAAGATTACAGGCTAGAATGCTGTCACGCTCGTGTTTTTCCAGTACTGAAAAAGAAACATACCGTTTTAATGTAGCAATTGAGCAGTAGGAAACCGTCTGAATGTTGCTGTTGACCATTTTTTGCTTGGAGAGGCTCTTGAGCTTGAAACTCACCCAACAAGACCGGTGTTAACTAGCGAAATGGTCGGCAGAGTGCCGACACCGCGAGTTTTGACTGGCACTTGCACATATAAAACAAGGTCGTAGAGTAACTCGTTCGGCTTTTGAGTCACATAAAGTATGTGTGTTAATTTTGACGCCACTAGCTCTGCATGTTGTCATGCAATTTCTTTATCTCTCAGAAATGATTATGACATAAAAGTGAAGTACGTGACGAGTGTGACGTTAGGAAAACATTAGGCATCATGGAGAGATTCTGTATGGGACCACCCAACCCAAACGAGTACTGTGTGACGTGCTACCCGGCAGGTATTCACCGAGGTAGCCGGCTAGCTCAGTCGGTAGAGTGGCAGACTCTTAATCCCAGGGTTGTGGTTTCGAGCCAGACGCTGGGCGGAACGGAATTATGTTCCGCTGCAGGTGTAAATTACCGTTTTTCTGATTAACGAGATTTAATGGAAATAGCAACTTTAAACTTTGCCTACGTCTCTGTCAGTCGCAAGGAAACTGTATTTGAAGGTGAAGGTGATTTTGTAAACATGTGTGAAAGACATGTTCTGAAATGCAAGTGTTGTTGTTTGGAGAGCACATCGGTTACGTGTCAGATGTGTAGCCAAGCAGTAATTTGTCGCCATAGCTGCAAATATTAGCCGGTAATATGAAGTGTTGTCAGCTAAAGTCTGATGATGCAGACGACCGTAAGGGCGAAGTACCCAAGAGTACCGCTAGACCGCGCGTCTTTAGCTCAGTGGTAAAGCACTGGTCTAATAAACCAGGGGTCGTAAGTTCCATCCTCACAGGAGAAAGATGAATTTTGGAAATCAGTTGCGCGTCGTGGCCGTATAGCAAACAGTATCTGTGATGACGAACAATTAGCGACAGGCGTTTTTTTAAGAATTACTCTCAGATGCGATTAAGGCGAATGATGCAGATAAAGCATTTGCCAAAGCGGTACAGCATAAGGTGGGACGAGGCAGTCTGAATTACATTTTATAGATGTATTCCTCACATATCTCAGAGCCTCTCGCGATATTCGTCGTCGTCGTCGTCGTCGTCGTCGTCGTCGTCGTCGCCGCCGCCGCCGCTTCTGGAGAAGTAGCAAATGGCAATCGTAGCAAATGCGGCGAGGGACGCCCTGCCTTCGATTCCGAATGCACAAAGTGTGTGGTCTTGTTTCTCAGTCTATATTTGGTCGGTCTCGTCAGAGGTTGAATGTAACGAATGGGTGGGAAAGAGCAAGGGGCAGCGGCTGTGTAGAACGAAAACACAAATCCTCAGGGGTGTGAGCGTTTCCAGATGAGTCGTATACATGTAAATGTTGGTCGTCAGTGACCGTGTGGCCTAATGGATAAGGCGTCGGACTTCGGATCTGAAGATTACAGGCTAGATTGCTGTCACGCTCGTGTTTTTCCAGTTCTGAAAAAGAAACATACCGTTTTAATGTAGCAATTGAGCAGTACGAAACCGTCTGAATGTTGCTGTTGACCATTTTTTGCTTGGAGATGCTCTTGAGCTTGAAACTCACGCAACAAGACCGGTGTTAACTAGCGAAATGGTCGGCAGAGTGCCGACACCGCGAGTTTTGACTGGCACTTGCACATATAAAACAAGGTCGTAAAGTAACTCGTTCGGCTTTTGAGTCACATAAAGTATGTGTGTTAATTTTGACGCCACTAGCTCTGCATGTTGTCATGCAATTTCTTTACCTCTCAGAAATGATTATGACATAAAAGTGAAGTACGTGACGAGTGTGACGTTAGGAAAACATTAGGCATCATGGAGAGATTCTGTATGGGACCACCAAACCCAAACAAGTACTGTGTGACGTGCTACCCGGCAGGTATTCACCCAGGTAGCCGGCTAGCTCTGTCGGTAGAGTGTCAGACTCTTAATCCCAGGGTCGTGGGTTCGAGCCAGACGCTGGGCGGAACGGAATTTTGTTCCGCTGCAGGTGTAAATTACCGTTTTTCTGATTAACGAGATTTAATGGAAATAGCAACTTTAAACTTTGCCTACGTCTCTGTCAGTCGCAAGGAAACTGTATTTGAAGGTGAAGGTGATTTTGTAGACATGTGTGAAAGACATGTTCTGAAATGCAAGTGTTGTTGTTTGGAGAGCACATCGGTTACGTGTCAGATGTGTAGCCAAGCAGTAATTTGTCGCCATAGCTGCAAATATTAGCCGGTAATATGAAGTGTTGTCAGCTAAAGTCTGATGATGCAGACGACCGTAAGGACGAAGTACCCAAGAGTACCGCTAGGCTGCGCCTCTTTAGCTCAGTGGTAGAGCACTGGTCTAATAAACCAGGGGTCGTAAGTTCCTTCCTCACAGGAGAAAGATGAATTTTGGAAATCAGTTGCGCGTCGTGGCCGTATAGCAAACAGAATCTGTGATGACGAACAATTAGCGACAGGCGTTTTTATAAGAATTACTCTCAGATGCGATTAAGGCGAATGGCGCAGATAAAGCATTTGCCAAAGCGGTACAGCATAAGGTGGGACGAGGCAGTCTGAATTATATTTTATAGATGTATTTCTCACATATCTCAGAGCCTCTCGCGATATTCGTCGTCGTCGTCGTCGTCGTCGTCGTCGTCGTCGCCGCCGCTTCTGCAGAAGTAGCAAATGGCAATCATAGCAAATGCGGCGAGGGACGCCCTGCCTTCGATTCCGAATGCACAAAGTGTGTGGTCTAATTTCTCAGTCTATATTTGGTCGGTCTCGTCAGAGGTTGAATGTAACGAATGGGTGGGAAAGAGCAAGGGGCAGCGGCTGTGTAGAACGAAAACACAAATCCTCAGGGGTGTGAGCGTTTCGAGATGAGTCGTTTACATGTAAATGTTGGTCGTCAGTGACCGTGTGGCCTAATGGATAAGGCGTCGGACTTCGGATCTGAAGATTACAGGCTAGATTGCTGTCACGCTCGTGTTTTTCCAGTTCTGAAAAAGAAACATACCGTTTTAATGTAGCAATTGAGCAGTACGAAACCAACTGAATGTTGCTGTTGACCATTTTTTGCTTGGAGATGCTCTTGAGCTTGAAACTCACGCAACAAGACCGGTGTTAACTAGCGTAATGGTCGGCAGAGTGCCGACACCGCGAGTTTTGACTGGCACTTGCACATATAAAACAAGGTCGTAAAGTAACTCGTTCGGCTTTTGAGTCACATAAAGTATGTGTGTTAATTTTGACGCCACTAGCTCTGCATGTTGTCATGCAATTTCTTTACCTCTCAGAAATGATTATGACATAAAAAAGAAGTACGTGACGAGTGTGACGTTAGGAAAACATTAGGCATCATGGAGAGATTCTGTATGGGACCACCCAACCCAAACGAGTACTGTGTGACGTGCTACCCGGCAGGTATACACCGAGGTAGCCGGCTACCTCAGTCGGTATAGCGTCAGACTCCTTATCCCAGGGTCGTGTGTTCGAGCCAGACTCTGGGCGGAACGGAATTATGTTCCGCTGCAGGTGTAAATTACCGTTTTTCTGATTAACGAGATTTAATGGAAATAGCAACTTTAAACTTTGCCTACGTCTCTGTCAGTCGCAAGGAAACTGTATTTGAAGGTGAAGGTGATTTTGTAGACATGTGTGAAAGACATGTTCTGAAATGCAAGTGTTGTTGTTTGGAGAGAACATCGGTTACGTGTCAGATGTGTAGCCAAGCAGTAATTTGTCGCCATAGCTGCAAATATTAGCCGGTAATATGAAGTGTTGTCAGCTAACGTCTGATGATTCAGACGACCGTAAGGACGAAGTACCCAAGAGTACCGCTAGGCCGCGCGTCTTTAGCTCAGTGGTAGAGCACTGGTCTAATAAACCAGGGGTCGTAAGTTCGTTCCTCACAGGAGAAAGATGAATTTTGGAAATCAGTTGCGCGTCGTGGCCGCATAGCAAACAGTACCTGTGATGACGAACAATTAGCGACAGGCGTTTTTTTAAGAATTACTCTCAGATGCGATTAAGGCGAATGGCGCAGATAAAGCATTTGCGAAAGCGGTACAGCATAAGGTGGGACGAGGCAGTCTGAATTATATTTTATAGATGTATTTCTCACATATCTCAGAGCCTCTCGCGATATTCGTCGTCGTCGTCGTCGTCGTCGTCGTCGTCGCCGCCGCCGCATTTGCAGAAGTAGCAAATGGCAATCGTAGCAAATGCGGCGAGGGACGCCCTGCCTTCGATTCCGAATGCACAAAGTGTGTGGTCTTGTTTCTCAGTCTATATTTGGTCGGTCTCGTCAGAGGTTGAATGTAACGAATGGGTGGGAAAGAGCAAGGGGCAGTGGCTGTGTAGAACGAAAACACAAATCCTCAGGGGTGTGAGCGTTTCGAGATGAGTCGTATACATGTAAATGTTGGTCGTCAGTGACCGTGTGGCCTAATGGATAAGGCGTCGGACTTCGGATCTGAAGATTACAGGTTCGAATGCTGTCACGCTTGTGTTTTTCCAGTTCTGAAAAAGAAACATAACGTTTTAATGTAGCAATTGAGCAGTACGAAACCGTCTGAATGTTGCTGTTGACCATTTTTTGCTTGGAGATGCTCTTGAGCTTGAAACACACACAACAAGACCGGTGTTAACTAGCGAAATGGTCGGCAGAGTGCCGACACAGCGAGTTTTGACTATCACTTGCACATCTAAAACAATGTCGGAAAGTAACTCGTTCGGCTTTTGAGTCACATAAAGTATGTGTGTTAATTTTGACGCCACTAGCTCTGCTTGTTGTCATGCAATTTCTTTACCTCTCAGAAATGATTATGACATAAAAGTGAAGTACGTGACGAGTGTGACGTTAGGAAAACATTAGGCATCATGGAGAGATTCTGTATGGGACCACCCAAGCCAAACGAGTACTGTGTGACGTGCTACCCGGCACGTATTCACCGAGGTAGCCGGCTAGCTCAGTCGGTAGAGTGTCAGACTCTTAATCCCAGGGTCGTGGGTTCGAGCCAGACGCTGGGCGGAACGGAATTTTGTTCCGCTGCAGGTGTAAATTACCGTTTTTCTGATTAACGAGATTTAATGGAAATAGCAACTTTAAACTTTGCCTACGTCTCTGTCAGTCGCAAGGAAACTGTATTTGAAGGTGAAGGTGATTTTGTAGACATGTGTGAATGACACGTTCTAAAATGCAAGTGTTGTTGTTTGGAGAGCACATCGGTTACGTGTCAGATGTGTAGCCAAGCAGTAATTTGTCGCCATAGCTGCAAATATTAGCCGGTAATATGAAGTGTTGTCAGCTAAAGTCTGATGATTCAGACGACCGTAAGGACGAAGTACCCAAGAGTACCGCTAGGCCGCGCGTCTTTAGCTCAGTGGTAGAGCTCTGGTCTAATAAACCAGGGGTCGTAAGTTCCATCCTCACAGGAGAAAAATGAATTTTGGAAATCAGTTGCGCGTCGTGGCCGTATAGCAAACAGTATCTGTGATGACGAACAATGATCGACAGGCGTTTTTTTAAGAATTACTCTCAGATGCGATTAAGGCGAATGGCGCAGATAAAGCATTTGCCAAAGCGGTACAGCATAAGGTGGGACGAGGCAGTCTGAATTACATTTTATAGATGTATTCCTCACATATCTCAGAGCCTCTCGCGATATTCGTCGTCGTCGTCGTCGTCGTCGTCGTCGTCGCCGCCGCTTCTGCAGAAGTAGCAAATGGCAATCATAGCAAATGCGGCGAGGGACGCCCTGCCTTCGATTCCGAATGCACAAAGTGTGTGGTCTAATTTCTCAGTCTATATTTGGTCGGTCTCGTCAGAGGTTGAATGTAACGAATGGGTGGGAAAGAGCAAGGGGCAGCGGCTGTGTAGAACGAAAACACAAATCCTCAGGGGTGTGAGCGTTTCGAGATGAGTCGTTTACATGTAAATGTTGGTCGTCAGTGACCGTGTGGCGTAATGGATAATGCGTCGGACTTCGGATCTGAAGATTACAGGCTACATTGCTGTCACGCTCGTGTTTTTCCAGTTCTGAAAAAGAAACATACCGTTTTAATGTAGCAATTGAGCAGTACGAAACCAACTAAATGTTGCTGTTGACCATTTTTTGCTTGGAGATGCTCTTGAGCTTGAAACTCACGCAACAAGACCGGTGTTAACTAGCGTAATGGTCGGCAGAGTGCCGACACCGCGAGTTTTGACTGGCACTTGCACATATAAAACAAGGTCGTAAAGTAACTCGTTCGGCTTTTGAGTCACATAAAGTATGTGTGTTAATTTTGACGCCACTAGCTCTGCATGTTGTCATGCAATTTCTTTACCTCTCAGAAATGATTATGACATAAAAAAGAAGTACGTGACGAGTGTGACGTTAGGAAAACATTAGGCATCATGGAGAGATTCTGTATGGGACCACCCAACCCAAACGAGTACTGTGTGACGTGCTACCCGGCAGGTATACACCGAGGTAGCCGGCTACCTCAGTCGGTATAGCGTCAGACTCCTTATCCCAGGGTCGTGTGTTCGAGCCAGACTCTGGGCGGAACGGAATTATGTTCCGCTGCAGGTGTAAATTACCGTTTTTCTGATTAACGAGATTTAATGGAAATAGCAACTTTAAACTTTGCCTACGTCTCTGTCAGTCGCAAGGAAACTGTATTTGAAGGTGAAGGTGATTTTGTAGACATGTGTGAAAGACATGTTCTGAAATGCAAGTGTTGTTGTTTGGAGAGAACATCGGTTACGTGTCAGATGTGTAGCCAAGCAGTAATTTGTCGCCATAGCTGCAAATATTAGCCGGTAATATGAAGTGTTGTCAGCTAACGTCTGATGATTCAGACGACCGTAAGGACGAAGTACCCAAGAGTACCGCTAGGCCGCGCGTCTTTAGCTCAGTGGTAGAGCACTGGTCTAATAAACCAGGGGTCGTAAGTTCGTTCCTCACAGGAGAAAGATGAATTTTGGAAATCAGTTGCGCGTCGTGGCCGCATAGCAAACAGTACCTGTGATGACGAACAATTAGCGACAGGCGTTTTTTTAAGAATTACTCTCAGATGCGATTAAGGCGAATGGCGCAGATAAAGCATTTGCGAAAGCGGTACAGCATAAGGTGGGACGAGGCAGTCTGAATTATATTTTATAGATGTATTTCTCACATATCTCAGAGCCTCTCGCGATATTCGTCGTCGTCGTCGTCGTCGTCGTCGTCGTCGCCGCCGCCGCATTTGCAGAAGTAGCAAATGGCAATCGTAGCAAATGCGGCGAGGGACGCCCTGCTTTCGATTCCGAATGCACAAAGTGTGTGGTCTTGTTTCTCAGTCTATATTTGGTCGGTCTCGTCAGAGGTTGAATGTAACGAATGGGTGGGAAAGAGCAAGGGGCAGCGGCTGTGTAGAACGAAAACACAAATCCTCAGGGGTGTGAGCGTTTCGAGATGAGTCGTTTACATGTAAATGTTGGTCGTCAGTGACCGTGTGGCGTAATGGATAAGGCGTCGGACTTCGGATCTGAAGATTACAGGCTAGATTGCTGTCACGCTCGTGTTTTTCCAGTTCTGAAAAAGAAACATACCGTTTTAATGTAGCAATTGAGCAGTACGAAACCAACTAAATGTTGCTGTTGACCATTTTTTGCTTGGAGATGCTCTTGAGCTTGAAACTCACGCAACAAGACCGGTGTTAACTAGCGTAATGGTCGGCAGAGTGCCGACACCGCGAGTTTTGACTGGCACTTGCACATATAAAACAAGGTCGTAAAGTAACTCGTTCGGCTTTTGAGTCACATAAAGTATGTGTGTTAATTTTGACGCCACTAGCTCTGCATGTTGTCATGCAATTTCTTTACCTCTCAGAAATGATTATGACATAAAAAAGAAGTACGTGACGAGTGTGACGTTAGGAAAACATTAGGCATCATGGAGAGATTCTGTATGGGACCACCCAACCCAAACGAGTACTGTGTGACGTGCTACCCGGCAGGTATACACCGAGGTAGCCGGCTACCTCAGTCGGTATAGCGTCAGACTCCTTATCCCAGGGTCGTGTGTTCGAGCCAGACTCTGGGCGGAACGGAATTATGTTCCGCTGCAGGTGTAAATTACCGTTTTTCTGATTAACGAGATTTAATGGAAATAGCAACTTTAAACTTTGCCTACGTCTCTGTCAGTCGCAAGGAAACTGTATTTGAAGGTGAAGGTGATTTTGTAGACATGTGTGAAAGACATGTTCTGAAATGCAAGTGTTGTTGTTTGGAGAGAACATCGGTTACGTGTCAGATGTGTAGCCAAGCAGTAATTTGTCGCCATAGCTGCAAATATTAGCCGGTAATATGAAGTGTTGTCAGCTAACGTCTGATGATTCAGACGACCGTAAGGACGAAGTACCCAAGAGTACCGCTAGGCCGCGCGTCTTTAGCTCAGTGGTAGAGCACTGGTCTAATAAACCAGGGGTCGTAAGTTCGTTCCTCACAGGAGAAAGATGAATTTTGGAAATCAGTTGCGCGTCGTGGCCGCATAGCAAACAGTACCTGTGATGACGAACAATTAGCGACAGGCGTTTTTTTAAGAATTACTCTCAGATGCGATTAAGGCGAATGGCGCAGATAAAGCATTTGCGAAAGCGGTACAGCATAAGGTGGGACGAGGCAGTCTGAATTATATTTTATAGATGTATTTCTCACATATCTCAGAGCCTCTCGCGATATTCGTCGTCGTCGTCGTCGTCGTCGTCGTCGCCGCCGCCGCATTTGCAGAAGTAGCAAATGGCAATCGTAGCAAATGCGGCGAGGGACGCCCTGCTTTCGATTCCGAATGCACAAAGTGTGTGGTCTTGTTTCTCAGTCTATATTTGGTCGGTCTCGTCAGAGGTTGAATGTAACGAATGGGTGGGAAAGAGCAAGGGGCAGTGGCTGTGTAGAACGAAAACACAAATCCTCAGGGGTGTGAGCGTTTCGAGATGAGTCGTATACATGTAAATGTTGGTCGTCAGTGACCGTGTGGCCTAATGGATAAGGCGTCGGACTTCGGATCTGAAGTTTACAGGTTCGAATGCTGTCACGCTTGTGTTTTTCCAGTTCTGAAAAAGAAACATAACGTTTTAATGTAGCAATTGAGCAGTACGAAACCGTCTGAATGTTGCTGTTGACCATTTTTTGCTTGGAGATGCTCTTGAGCTTGAAACACACACAACAAGACCGGTGTTAACTAGCGAAATGGTCGGCAGAGTGCCGACACAGCGAGTTTTGACTATCACTTGCACATCTAAAACAACGTCGGAAAGTAACTCGTTCGGCTTTTGAGTCACATAAAGTATGTGTGTTAATTTTGACGCCACTAGCTCTGCATGTTGTCATGCAATTTCTTTACCTCTCAGAAATGATTATGACATAAAAGTGAAGTACGTGACGAGTGTGACGTTAGGTAAACATTAGGCATCATGGAGAGATTCTGTATGGGACCACCCAACCCAAACGAGTACTGTGTGACGTGCTACCCGGCAGGTATTCACCGAGGTAGCCGGCTAGCTCAGTCGGTAGAGTGTCAGACTCTTAATCCCAGGGTCGTGGGTTAGAGCCAGACGCTGGGCGGAACGGAATTTTGTTCCGCTGCAGGTGTAAATTACCGTTTTTCTGATTAACGAGATTTAATGGAAACAGCAACTTTAAACTTTGCCTACGTCTCTGTCAGTCGCAAGGAAACTGTATTTGAAGGTGAAGGTGATTTTGTAGACATGTGTGAAAGACATGTTCTGAAATGCAAGTGTTGTTGTTTGGAGAGCACATCGGTTACGTGTCAGATGTGTAGCCAAGCAGTAATTTGTCGCCATAGCTGCAAATATTAGCCGGTAATATGAAGTGTTGTCAGCTAAAGTCTGATGATGCAGACGACCGTAAGGAAGAAGTACCCAAGAGTACCGCTAGGCCGCGCGTCTTTAGCTCAGTGGTAGAGCACAGGTCTAATAAACCAGGGGTCGTAAGTTCCATCCTCACAGGAGAAAGATGAATTTTGGAAATCAGTTGCGCGTCGTGGCCGTATAGCAAACAATATCTGTGATGACGAACAATTAGCGACAGGCGTTTTTTTAAGAATTACTCTTAGATGCGATTAAGGCGAATGGCGCAGATAAAGCATTTGCCAAAGCGGTACAGCATAAGGTGGGACGAGGCAGTCTGAATTACATTTTATAGATGTATTCCTCACATATCTCAGAGCCTCTCGCGATATTCGTCGTCGTCGTCGTCGTCGCCGTCGACGTCGCCGCCGAAGCTTCTGCAGAAGTAGCTAATGGCAATCGTAGCAAATGCGGCGAGGGACGCCCTGCCTTCGATTCCGAATGCACAAAGTGTGTGGTCTTGTTTCTCAGTCTATATTTGGTCAGTCTCGTCAGAGGTTGAATGTAACGAATGGGTGGGAAAGAGCAAGGGGCAGCGGCTGTGTAGAACGAAAACACAAATCCTCAGGGGTGTGAGCGTTTCGACATGAGTCGTATACATGTAAATGTTGGTCGTCAGTGACCGTGTGGCCTGATGGATAAGGCGTCGGACTTCGGATCTGAAGATTACAGGTTCGAATGCTGTCACGCTTGTGTTTTTCCAGTTCCGAAAAAGAAACATACCGTTTTAATGTAGCAATTGAGCAGTACGAAACCGTCTGAATGTTGCTGTTGACCATTTTTTGCTTGGAGATGCTCTTGAGCTTGAAACACACACAACAAGACCGGTGTTAACTAGCGAAATGGTCGGCAGACTGCCGACACCGCGAGTTTTGACTGGCACTTGCACATATAAAACAAGGTCGTAAAGTAACTCGTTCGGCTTTTGAGTCACATAAAGTATGTGTGTTAATTTTGACGCCACTAGCTCTGCATGTTGTCATGCAATTTCTTTACCTCTCAGAAATGATTATGACATAAAAGTGAAGTACGTGACGAGTGTGACGTTAGGAAAACATTAGGCATCATGGAGAGATTCTGTATGGGACCACCCAACCCAAACGAGTACTGTGTGACGTGCTACCCCGCAGGTATACACCGAGGTAGCCGGCTACCTCAGTCGGTATAGCGTCAGACTCCTTATCCCAGGGTCGTGTGTTCGAGCCAGACTCTGGGCGGAACGGAATTATGTTCCGCTGCAGGTGTAAATTACCGTTTTTCTGATTAACGAGATTTAATGGAAATAGCAACTTTAAACTTTGCCTACGTCTCTGTCAGTCGCAAGGAAACTGTATTTGAAGGTGAAGGTGATTTTGTAGACATGTGTGAAAGACATGTTCTGAAATGCAAGTGTTGTTGTTTGGAGAGAACATCGGTTACGTGTCAGATGTGTAGCCAAGCAGTAATTTGTCGCCATAGCTGCAAATATTAGCCGGTAATATGAATTGTTGTCAGCTAACGTCTGATGATTCAGACGACCGTAAGGACGAAGTACCCAAGAGTACCGCTAGGCCGCGCGTCTTTAGCTCAGTGGTAGAGCACTGGTCTAATAAACCAGGGGTCGTAAGTTCGTTCCTCACAGGAGAAAGATGAATTTTGGAAATCAGTTGCGCGTCGTGGCCGCATAGCAAACAGTACCTGTGATGACGAACAATTAGCGACAGGCGTTTTTTTAAGAATTACTCTCAGATGCGATTAAGGCGAATGGCGCAGATAAAGCATTTGCGAAAGCGGTACAGCATAAGGTGGGACGAGGCAGTCTGAATTATATTTTATAGATGTGTTTCTCACATATCTCAGAGCCTCTCGCGATATTCGTCGTCGTCGTCGTCGTCGTCGTCGTCGCCGCCGCCGCATTTGCAGAAGTAGCAAATGGCAATCGTAGCAAATGCGGCGAGGGACGCCCTGCCTTCGATTCCGAATGCACAAAGTGTGTGGTCTTGTTTCTCAGTCTATATTTGGTCGGTCTCGTCAGAGGTTGAATGTAACGAATGGGTGGGAAAGAGCAAGGGGCAGTGGCTGTGTAGAACGAAAACACAAATCCTCAGGGGTGTGAGCGTTTCGAGATGAGTCGTATACATGTAAATGTTGGTCGTCAGAGACCGTATGGCCTAATGGATAAGGCGTCGGACTTCGGATCTGAAGATTACAGGTTCGAATGCTGTCACGCTTGTGTTTTTCCAGTTCTGAAAAAGAAACATAACGTTTTAATGTAGCAATTGAGCAGTACGAAACCGTCTGAATGTTGCTGTTGACCATTTTTTGCTTGGAGATGCTCTTGAGCTTGAAACACACACAACAAGACCGGTGTTAACTAGCGAAATGGTCGGCAGAGTGCCGACACAGCGAGTTTTGACTATCACTTGCACATCTAAAACAATGTCGGAAAGTAACTCGTTCGGCTTTTGAGTCACATAAAGTATGTGTGTTAATTTTGACGCCACTAGCTCTGCTTGTTGTCATGCAATTTCTTTACCTCTCAGAAATGATTATGACATAAAAGTGAAGTACGTGACGAGTGTGACGTTAGGAAAACATTAGGCATCATGGAGAGTTTCTGTATGGGACCACCCAACCCAAACGAGTACTGTGTGACGTGCTACCCGGCAGGTATTCACCGAGGTAGCCGGCTAGCTCAGTTGGTAGAGCGTCAGACTCTTAATCCCAGGGTCGTGGGTTCGAGCCAGACTCTGGGCGGAACGGAATTATGTTCCGCTGCAGGTGTAAATTACCGTTTTTCTGATTAACGAGATTTAATGGAAATAGCAACTTTAAACTTTGCCTACGTCTCTGTCAGTCGCAAGGAAACTGTATTTGAAGGTGAAGGTGATTTTGTAGACATGTGTGAAAGACATGTTCTGAAATGCAAGTGTTGTTGTTTGGAGAGCACATCGGTTACGTGTCAGATGTGTAGCCAAGCAGTAATTTGTCGCCATTGCTGCAAATATTAGCCTGTAATATGAAGTGTTGTCAGCTAAAGTCTGATGATGCAGACGACCGTAAGGACGAGGTACCCAAGAGTACCGCTAGGCCGCGCCTCTTTAGCTCAGTGGTAGAGCACTGGTCCAATAAACCAGGGGTCGTAAGTTCCTTCCTCACAGGAGAAAGATGAAATTTGGAAATCAGTTGCGCGTCGTGGCCGCATAGCAAACAGTACCTGTGATGACGAACAATTAGCGACAGGCGTTTTTTTAAGAATTACTCTCAGATGCGATTAAGGCGAATGGCGCAGATAAAGCATTTGCCAAAGCGGTACAGCATAAGGTGGGACGAGGCAGTCTGAATTACATTTTATAGATGTATTTCTCACACATCTCAGAGCCTCTCACGATATTCGTCGTCGTCGTCGTCGCCGCCGCCGCTTTTGCAGAAGTAGCAAATGGCAATCGTAGCAAATGCGGCGAGGGACGCCCTGCCTTCGATTCCGAATGCACAAAGTGTGTGGTCTTGTTTCTCAGTCTATATTTGGTCGGTCTCGTCAGAGGTTGAATGGAACGAATGGGTGGGAAAGAGCAAGGGGCAGCGGCTGTGTAGAACGAAAACACAAATCCTCAGGGGTGTGAGCGTTTCGAGATGAGTCGTATACATGTAAATGTTGGTCGTCAGTGACCGTGTGGCCTAATGGATAAGGCGTCGGACTTCGGATCTGAAGATTACAGGTTCGAATGCTGTCACGCTTGTGTTTTTCCAGTTCTGAAAAAGAAACATAATTTTTTAATGTAGCAATTGAGCAGTACGAAACCGTCTGAATGTTGCTGTGGACCATTTTTTGCTTGGAGATGCTCTTGAGCTTGTTACTCACGCAACAAGACCGGTGTTAACTAGCGAAATGGTCGGCAGAGTGCCGACACAGCGAGTTTTGACTATCACTTGCACATCTAAAACAACGTCGGAAAGTAACTCGTTCGGCTTTTGAGTCACATAAAGTATGTGTGTTAATTTTGACGCCACTAGCTCTGCATGTTGTCATGCAATTTCTTTACCTCTCAGAAATGATTATGACATAAGAGTGAAGTACGTGACGAGTGTAACGTTAGGAAAACATTAGGCATCATGGAGAGTTTCTGTATGGGACCACCCAACCCAAACGAGTACTGTGTGACGTGCTACCCGGCAGGTATTCACCGAGGTAGCAGGCTAGCTCAGTCGGTAGAGCGTCAGACTCTTAATCCCAGAGTCGTGGGTTCGAGCCAGACGCTGGGCGGAACGGAATTATGTTCCGCTGCAAGTGTAAATTGCCGTTTTTCTGATTAACGAGATTTAATGGAAATAGCAACTTTAAACTTTGCCTACGTCTCTGTCAGTCGCAAGGAAACTGTATTTGAAGGTGAAGGTGATTTTGTAGACATGTGTGAAAGACATCTTCTGAAATGCAAGTGTTGTTGTTTGGAGAGCACATCTGTTACGTGTCAGATGTGTAGCCAAGCAGTAATTTGTCGCCATAGCTGCAAATATTAGCCGGTAATATGAAGTGTTGTCAGCTAAAGTCTGATGATGCAGACGACCGTAAGGACGAAGTACCCAAGAGTACCTCTAGGCCGCGCGTCTTTAGCTCAGTGGTAGAGCACTGGTCTAATAAACCAGGGGTCGTAAGTTCCATCCTCACAGGAGAAAGATGAATTTTGGAAATCAGTTGCGCGTCGTGGCCGTATAGCAAACAGTATCTGTGATGACGAACAATTAGCGACAGGCGTTTTTTTAAGAATTACTCTCAGATGCGATTAAGGCGAATGGCGCAGATAAAGCATTTGCCAAAGCGGTACAGCGTAAGGTGGGACGAGGCAGTCTGAATTACATTTTATAGATGTATTCCTCACATATCTCAGAGCCTCTCGCGATATTCGTCGTCGTCGTCGTCGTCGTCGCCGCCACCGCCGCCGCCGCTTCTGCAGAAGTAGCAAATGGCAATCGTAGCAAATGCGGCGAGGGACGCCCTGCCTTCGATTCCGAATGCACAAAGTGTGTGGTCTTGTTTCTCAGTCTATATTTGGTCGGTCACGTCAGAGGTTGAATGTAACGAATGGGTGGGAAAGAGCAAGGGGCAGCGGCTGTGTAGAACGAAAACACAAATCCTCAGGGGTGTGAGCGTTTCGAGATGAGTCGTATACATGTAAATGTTGGTCGTCAGTGACCGTGTGGCCTAATGGATAAGGCGTCGGATTTCGGATCTGAAGATTACAGGTTCGAATGCTGTCACGCTTGTGTTTTTCCAGTTCTGAAAAAGAAACATAACGTTTTAATGTAGCAATTGAGCAGTACGAAACCGTCTGAATGTTGCTGTTGACCATTTTTTGCTTGGAGATGCTCTTGAGCTTGAAACACACACAACAAGACCGGTGTTAACTAGCGAAATGGTCGGCAGAGTGCCGACACAGCGAGTTTTGACTATCACTTACACATCTAAAACAACGTCGGAAAGTAACTCGTTCGGCTTTTGAGTCACATAAAGTATGTGTGTTAATTTTGACGCCACTAGCTCTGCATGTTGTCATGCAATTTCTTTACCTCTCAGAAATGATTATGACATAAAAGTGAAGTACGTGACGAGTGTGACGTTAGGAAAACATTAGGCATCATGGAGAGTTTCTGTATGGGACCACCCAACCCAAACGAGTACTGTGTGACGTGCTACCCGGCAGGTATTCACCGAGGTAGCCGGCTAGCTCAGTCGGTAGAGCGTCAGACTCTTAATCCCAGGGTCGTGGGTTCGAGCCAGACGCTGGGCGGAACGGAATTATGTTCCGCTGCAGGTGTAAATTACCGTTTTTCTGATTAACGAGATTTAATGGAAAGAGCAACTTTAAACTTTGCCTACGTCTCTGTCAGTCGCAAGGAAACTGTATTTGAAGGTGAAGGTGATTTTGTAGACATGTGTGAAAGACATGTTCTGAAATGCAAGTGCTGTTGTTTGGAGAGCACATCGGTTACGTGTCAGATGTGTAGCCAAGCAGTAATTTGTCGCCATAGCTGCAAATATTAGCCGGTAATATGAAGTGTTGTCAGCTAAAGTCTGATGATGCAGACGACCGTAAGGACGAAGTACCCAAGAGTACCGCTAGGCCGCGCGTCTTTAGCTCAGTGGTAGAGCACTGGTCTAATAAACCAGGGGTCGTAAGTTCCATCCTTACAGGAGAAAGATGAATTTTGGAAATCAGTTGCGCGTCGTGGCCGTATAGCAAACAGTATCTGTGATGACGAACAATTAGCGACAGGCGTTTTTTTAAGAATTACTCTCAGATGCGATTAAGGCGAATGGCGCAGATAAAGCATTTGCCAAAGCGGTACAGCATAAGGTGGGACGATGCAGTCTGAATTACATTTTATAGATGTATTCCTCACATATCTCAGAGCCTCTCGCGATATTCGTCGTCGTCGTCGTCGTCGTCGTCGTCGTCGCCGCCGCCGCTTCTGCAGAAGTAGCAAATGGCAATCGTAGCAAATGCGGCGAGGGACGCCCTGCCTTCGATTCCGAATGCACAAAGTGTGTGGTCTTGTTTCTCAGTCTATATTTGGTCGGTCACGTCAGAGGTTGAATGTAACGAATGGGTGGGAAAGAGCAAGGTGCAGCGGCTGTGTAGAACGAAAACACAAATCCTCAGGGGTGTGAGCGTTTCGAGATGAGTCGTATACATGTAAATGTTGGTCGTCAGTGACCGTGTGGCCTAATGGATAAGGCGTCGGATTTCTGATCTGAAGATTACAGGTTCGAATGCTGTCACGCTTGTGTTTTTCCAGTTCTGAAAAAGAAACATATCGTTTTAATGTAGCAATTGAGCAGTACAAAACCGTCTGAATGTTGCTGTTGACCATTTTTTGCTTGGAGATGCTCTTGAGCTTGAAACACACACAACAAGACCGGTGTTAACTAGCGAAATGGTCGGCAGAGTGCCGACACAGCGAGTTTTGACTATCACTTACACATCTAAAACAACGTCGGAAAGTAACTCGTTCGGCTTTTGAGTCACATAAAGTATGTGTGTTAATTTTGACGCCACTAGCTTTGCATGTTGTCATGCAATTTCTTTACCTCTCAGAAATGATTATGACATAAAAGTGAAGTACGTGACGAGTGTGACGTTAGGAAAACATTAGGCATCATGGAGAGTTTCTGTATGGGACCACCCAACCCAAACGAGTACTGTGTGACGTGCTACCCGGCAGGTATTCACCGAGGTAACCGGCTAGCTCAGTCGGTAGAGTGTCAGGTTCTTAGTCCCAGGGTCGTGGGTTCGAGCCAGACGCTGGGCGGACTGGAATTTTGTTCCGCTGCAGGTGTAAATTACCGTTATTCTGATTAACGAGATTTAATGGAAATAGCAACTTTAAACTTTGCCTACGTCTCTGTCAGTCGCAAGGAAACTGTATTTGAAGGTGAAGGTGATTTTGTAGACATGTGTGAAAGACATGTTCTTAAATGCAAGTGTTGTTGTTTGGAGAGCACATCGGTTACGTGTCAGATGTGTAGCCAAGCAGTAATTTGTCGCCATAGCTGCAAATATTAGCCGGTAATATGAAGTGTTGTCAGCTAAAGTCTGATGATGCAGACGACCGTAAGGACGAAGTACCCAAGAGTACCGCTAGGCCGCGCGACTTTAGCTCAGTGGTAGAGCACTGGTCTAATAAACCAGGGGTCGTAAGCTCCATCCTCACATGAAAAAGATTAATTTTGGAAATCAGTTGCGCGTCGTGGACGTATAGCAAACAGTATCTGTGATGACGAACAATTAGCGACAGGCGTTTTTTTAAGAATTACTCTCAGATGCGATTAAGGCGAATGGCGCAGATAAAGCATTTGTCAAAGCGGTAGAGCATAAGGTGGGACGAGGCAGTCTGAATTACATTTTATAGATGTATTTCTCACATATCTCAGAGCCTCTCGCGATATTCGTCGTCGTCGTCGTCGTCGTCGTCGTCGTCGTCGCCGCCACCGCCGCCGCCGCTTCTGCAGAAGTAGCAAATGGCAATCGTAGCAAATGCGGCGAGGGACGCCCTGCCTTCGATTCCGAATGCACAAAGTGTGCGGTCTTGTTTCTCAGTCTATATTTGGTCGGTCTCGTCAGAGGTTGAATGTAACGAATGGGTGGGAAAGAGCAAGTTGCAGCGGCTGTGTGGAACGAAAAGACAAATCCTCAGGGGTTTGAGCGTTTCGAGATGAGTCGTAGTTATGTAAATGTAATTGTCAGTGACCGTGTGGCGTAATGGATAAGGAGTCGGACTTCGGATCTGAAGATTACAGGTTCGAATGCTGTCACGCTTGTGTTTTTTCCAGTTCTGAAAAAGAAACATAACGTTTTAATTTAGCAATTGAGCAGTACGAAACCGTCTGAATGTTGCTGTTGACCATTTTTTGCTTGGAGATGCTCTTGAGCTTGAAACACACACAACAAGACCGGTGTTAACTAGCGAAATGGTCGGCAGAGTGCCGACACAGCGAGTTTTGACTGGCACTTGCACATATAAAACAAGGTCGTAAAGTTAATCGTTCGGCTTTTGAGTCACATAAAGTATGTGTGTTAATTTTGACGCCACTAGCTCTGCATGTTGTCATGCAATTTCTTTACCTCTCAGAAATGATTATGACATAAAAGTGAAGTACGTGACGAGTGTGACGTTAGGAAAACATTAGGCATCATGGAGAGATTCTGTATGGGACCACCCAACCCAAACGAGTACTGTGTGACGTGCTACCCGGCAGGTATTCACCGAGGTAACCGGCTAGCTCAGTTGGTAGAGCGTCAGGTTCTTAGTCCCAGGGTCGTGGGTTCGAGCCAGACGCTGGGCGGACTGGAATTTTGTTCTGCTGCAGGTGTAAATTACCGTTATTCTGATTAACGAGATTTAATGGAAATAGCAACTTTAAACTTTGCATACGTCTCTGTCAGTCGCAAGGAAACTGTATTTGAAGGTGAAGGTGATTTTGTAGACATGTGTGAAAGACATGTTCTTAAATGCAAGTGTTGTTGTTTGGAGAGCACATCGGTTACGTGTCAGATGTGTAGCCAAGCAGTAATTTGTCGACATAGCTGCAAATATTAGCCGGTAATATGAAGTGTTGTCAGCTAAAGTCTGATGATGCAGCGACCGTAAGGACGAAGTACCCAAGAGTACCGCTAGGCCGCGCGTCTTTAGCTCAGTGGTAGAGCTCTGGTCTAGTAAACCAGGGGTCGTAAGTTCCATCCTCACATGAGAAAGATTAATTTTGGAAATCAGTTGCGCGTCGTGGCCGTATAGCAAACAGTATCTGTGATGACGAACAATTAGCGACAGGCGTTTTTTTAAGAATTACTCTCAGATGCGATTAAGGCGAATGGCGCAGATAAAGCATTTGCCAAAGCGGTACAGCATAAGGTGGGACGAGGCAGTCTGAATTACATTTTATAGATGTATTCCTCACATATCTCAGAGCCTCTCGCGATATTCGTCGTCGTCGTCGTCGTCGTCGTCGTCGTCGCCGCCGCCGAAGCTTCTGCAGAAGTAGCTAATGGCAATCGTAGCAAATGCGGCGAGGGACGCCCTGCCTTCGATTCCGAATGCACAAAGTGTGCGGTCTTGTTTCTCAGTCTATATTTGGTCGGTCTCGTCAGAGGTTGAATGTAACGAATGGGTGGGAAAGAGCAAGTTGCAGCGGCTGTGTAGAACGAAAACACAAATCCTCAGGGGTGTGAGCGTTTCGTGATGAGTCGTATATATGTAAATGTTGGTCGTCAGTGACCGTGTGGCCTAATGGATAAGGCGTCGGACTTCGGATCTGAAGATTACAGGTTCGAATGCTGTCACGCTTGTGTTTCTCCAGTTCTGAAAAAGAAACATAACGTTTTAATGTAGCAATTGAGCAGTACAAAACCGTCTGAATGTTGCTGTTGACCTTGTTTTGCTTGGAGATGCTCTTGAGCTTGAAACACACACAACAAGACCGGTGTTAACTAGCGAAATGGTCGGCAGAGAGCCGACACAGCTAGTTTTGACTATCACTTGCACATCTAAAACAACGTCGGAAAGTAACTCGTTAGGCTTTTGAGTCACATAAAGTATGTGCGTTAATTTTGACGCCACTAGCTCTGCTTGTTGTCATGCAATTTCTTTACCACTCAGAAATGATTATGACATAAAAGTGAAGTACGTGACGAGTGTGACGTTTGGAAAACATTAGGCATCATGGAGAGATTCTTTATGGGACCACCCAACCCAAACGAGTACTGTGTGACGTGCTACCCGGCAGGTATTCACCGAGGTAGCCGGCTAGCTCAGTCGGTAGAGCGTCAGGTTCTTAAACCCAGGGTCGTGGGTTCGAGCCAGACGCTGGGCGGAACGGAATTTTGTTCCGCTGCAGGTGTAAATTACCGATTTTCTGATTAACGAGATTAAATGGAAATAGCAACTTTAAACTTTGCCTACGTCTCTGTCAGTCGCAAGGAAACTGTATTTGAAGGTGAAGGTGATTTTGTAGACATGTGTGAAAGACATGTTCTGAAATGCAAGTGTTGTTGTTTGGAGAGCACATCGGTTACGTGTCAGATGTGTAGCCAAGCAGTAATTTGTCGAAATAGCTGCAAATATTAGCCGGTAATATGAAGTGTTGTCAGCTAAAGTCTGATGATGCAGACGACCGTAAGGACGAAGTACCCAAGAGTACTGCTAGGCCGCGCGTCTTTAGCTCAGTGGTAGAGCACTGGTCTAATAAACCAGGGGTCGTAAGTTCCATCCTCACAGGAGAAAGATGAATTTTGGAAATCAGTTGCGCGTCGTGGCCGTATAGCAAACAGTATCTGTGATGACGAACAATTAGCGACAGGCGTTTTTTTAAGAATTACTCTCAGATGCGATTAAGGCGAATGGCGCAGATAAAGCATTTGCCAAAGCGGTACAGCATAAGGTGGTACGAGGCAGTCTGAGTTACATTTTATAGATGTATTTCTCACATATCTCAGAGCCTCTCGCGATATTCGTCGTCGTCGTCGTCGTCGTCGCCGCCGCCGCCAACGCCGCCGCTGCTTCTGCAGAAGTAGCAAATGGCTATCGTAGCAAATGCGGCGAGGGACGCCCTGCCTTCGATTCCGAATGCACAAAGTGTGTGGTCTTGTTTCTCAGTCTATATTTGGTCGGTCTCGTCAGAGGTTGAATGTAACGAATGGGTGGGAAAGAGCAAGGGGCAGCGGCTGTGTAGAACGAAAACACAAATCCTCAGGGGTGTGAGCGTTTCGAGATGAGTCGTATACATGTAAATGTTGGTCGCCAGTGACCGTGTGGCCTAATGGATAAGGTGTCGGACTTCGGATCTGAAGATTACAGGTTCGAATGCTGTCACGCTTGTGTTTTTCCAGTTCTGAAAAAGAAACATAACGTTTTAATGTAGCAATTGAGCAGTACGAAACCGTCTGAATGTTGCTGTTGACCATTTTTTGCTTGGAGATGCTCTTGAGCTTGAAACACACACAACAAGACCGGTGTTAACTAGCGAAATGGTCGGCAGAGTGCCGACACAGCGAGTTTTGACTATCACTTGCACATCTAAAACAACGTCGGAAAGTAACTCGTTCGGCTTTTGAGTCACATAAAGTATGTGTGTTAATTTTGACGCCACTAGCTCTGCTTGTTGTCATGCAATTTCTTTACCTCTCAGAAATGATTATGACATAAAAGTGAAGTACGCGACGAGTGTGACGTTAGGAAAACATTAGGCATCATGGAGAGATTCTGTATGGGAACACCCAACCCAAACGAGTACTGTGTGACGTGCTACCCGGCAGGTATTCACCGAGGTAGTCTGCTAGCTCAGTCGGTAGAGTGTCAGACTCTTAATCCCAGGGTCGTGGGTTCGAGCCAGACGCTGGGCGGAACGGAATTTTGTTCCGCTGCAGGTGTAAATTACCGTTTTTCTGATTAACGAGATGTAATGGAAATAGCAACTTTAAACTTTGCCTACGTCTCTGTCAGTCGCAAGGAAACTGTATTTGAAGGTGAAGGTGATTTTGTAGACATGTGTGAAAGACATGTTCTGAAATGCAAGTGTTGTTGTTTGGAGAGCACATCGGTTACGTGTCAGATGTGTAGCCAAGCAGTAATTTGTCGAAATAGCTGCAAATATTAGCCGGTAATATGAAGTGTTGTCAGCTAAAGTCTGATGATGCAGACGACCGTAAGGACGAAGTACCCAAGAGTACTCCTAGGCCGCGCGTCTTTAGCTCAGTGGTAGAGCACTGGTCTAATAAACCAGGGGTCGTAAGTTCCATCCTCACAGGAGAAAGATGAATTTTGGAAATCAGTTGCGCGTCGTGGCCGTATAGCAAACAGTATCTGTGATGACGAACAATTAGCGACAGGCGTTTTTTTAAGAATTACTCTCAGATGCGATTAAGGCGAATGGCGCAGATAAAGCATTTGCCAAAGCGGTACAGCATAAGGTGGGACGAGGCAGTCTGAATTACATTTTATAGATGTATTTCTCACATATCTCAGAGCCTCTCGCGATATTCATCGTCGTCGTCGTCGTCGTCGTCGTCGTCGTCGTCGTCGTCGCCGCCGCCGCTTCTGCAGAAGTAGCAAATGGCAATCGTAGCAAATGCGGCGAGGGACGCCCTGGATTCGATTCCGAATGCACAAAGTGTGTGGTCTTGTTTCTGAGTCTATATTTGGTCGGTCTCGTCAGAGGTTGAATGTAACGAATGGGTGGGAAAGAGCAAGGGGCAGCGGCTGTGTAGAACGAAAACACAAATCCTCAGGGGTGTGAGCGTTTCGAGATGAGTCGTATACATGTAAATGTCGGTGGTCAGTGACCGTGTGGCCTAATGGATAAGGTGTCGGACTTCGGATCTGAAGATTACAGGTTCGAATGCTGTCACGCTTGTGTTTTTCCAGTTCTGAAAAAGAAACATAACGTTTTAATGTAGCAATTGAGCAGTACGAAACCGTCTGAATGTTGCTGTTGACCATTTTTTGCTTGGAGATGCTCTTGAGCTTGAAACACACACAACAAGACCGGTGTTAACTAGCGAAATGGTCGGCAGAGTGCCGACACAGCGAGTTTTGACTATCACTTGCACATCTAAAACAACGTCGGAAAGTAACTCGTTCGGCTTTTGAGTCACATAAAGTATGTGTGTTAATTTTGACGCCACTACCTCTGCTTGTTGTCATGCAATTTCTTTACCTCTCAGAAATGATTATGACATAAAAGTGAAGTACGTGACGAGTGTGACGTTAGGAAAACATTAGGCATCATGGAGAGATTCTGTATGGGACCACCCAACCCAAACGAGTACTGTGTGACGTGCTACCCGGCAGGTATTCACCGAGGTAGCCGGCTAGCTCAGTCGGTAGAGTGTCAGACTCTTAATCCCAGGGGCGTGGGTTCGAGCCAGACGCTGGGCGGAACGGAATCTTGTTCCGCTGCAGGTGTAAATTACCGTTTTTCTGATTAACGAGATTTAATGGAAATAGCAACTTTAAACTTTGCCTACGTCTCTGTCAGTCGCAAGGAAACTGTATTTGAAGGTGAAGGTGATTTTGTAGACATGTGTGAAAGACATGTTCTGAAATGCAAGTGTTGTTGTTTGGAGAGCACATCGGTTACGTGTCAGATGTGTAGCCAAGAAGTAATTTGTCGAAATAGCTGCAAATATTAGCCGGTAATATGAAGTGTTGTCAGCTAAAGTCTGATGATGCAGACGACCGTAAGGACGAAGTACCCAAGAGTACCGCTAGGCCGCGCGTCTTTAGCTCAGTGGTAAAGCACTGGTCTAATAAACCAGGGGTCGTAAGTTCCATCCTCACAGGATAAAGATGAATTTTGGAAATCAGTTGCGCGTCGTGGCCGTATAGCAAACAGTATCTGTGATGACGAACAATTAGCGACAGGCGTTTTTTTAAGAATTACTCTCAGATGCGATTAAGGCGAATGGCGCAGATAAAGCATTTGCCAAAGCGGTACAGCATAAGGTGGGACGAGGTAGTCTGAGTTACATTTTATAGATGTATTTCTCACATATCTCAGAGCCTCTCGCGATATTCGTCGTCGTCGTCGTCGTCGTCGTCGTCGACGTCGCCGCCGCCGCTTCTGCAGAAGTAGCAAATGGCAATCGTAGCAAATGCGGCGAGGGACGCCCTGCCTTCGATTCCGAATGCACAAAGTGTGTGGTCTTGTTTCTCAGTCTATATTTGGTCGGTCTCGTCAGAGGTTGAATGTAACGAATGGGTGGGAAAGAGCAAGGGCAGCGGCTGTGTAGAACGAAAACACAAATCCTCAGGGGTGTGAGCGTTTCGAGATGAGTCGTATACATGTAAATGTTGGTCGTCAGTGACCGTGTGGCGTAATGGATAAGGCGTCGGACTTCGGATCTGAAGATTACAGGTTCGAATGCTGTCACGCTTGTGTTTTTCCAGTTCTGAAAAAGAAACATAACGTTTTAATGTAGCAATTGAGCAGTACGAAACCGTCTGAATGTTGCTGTTGACCATTTTTTGCTTGGAGATGCTCTTGAGCTTGAAACACACACAACAAGACCGGTGTTAACTAGCGAAATGGTCGGCAGAGTGCCGACACAGCGAGTTTTGACTATCACTTGCACATCTAAAACAACGTCGGAAAGTAACTCGTTCGGCTTTTGAGTCACATAAAGTATGTGTGTTAATTTTGACGCCACTAGCTCTGCTTGTTGAAATGCAATTTCTTTACCTCTCAGAAATGATTATGGCATAAAAGTGAAGTACGTGACGAGTGTGACGTTAGGAAAACATTAGGCATCATGGAGAGATTCTGTATGGGACCACCCAACCCAAACGAGTACTGTGTGACGTGCTACCCGGCAGGTATTCATCGAGGTAGCCGGCTAGCTCAGTCGGTAGAGTGTCAGACTCTTAATCCCAGGATCGTGGGTTCGAGCCAGACGCTGGGCGGAACGGAATTTTGTTCCGCTGCAGGTGTAAATTACCGTTTTTCTGATTAACGAGATTTAATGGAAATAGCAACTTTAAACTTTGCCTACGTCTCTGTCAGTCGCAAGGAAACTGTATTAGAAGGTGAAGGTGATTTTGTAGACATGTGTGAAAGACATGTTCTGAAATGCAAGTGTTGTTGTTTGGAGAGCAAATCGGTTACGTGTCAGATGTGTAGCCAAGCAGTAATTTGTCGAAATAGCTGCAAATATTAGCCGGTAATATGAAGTGTTGTCAGCTAAAGTCTGATGATGCAGACGACCGTAAGGACGAAGTGCCCAAGGGTACAGCTATGCCGCGCGTCTTTAGCTCAGTGGTAGAGCACTGATCTAATAAAACAGGGGTCGTAAGTTCCATCCTCACAGGAGAAAGATGAATTTTGGAAATCAGTTGCGCGTCGTGGCCGTATAGCAAACAGTATCTGTGATGACGAACAATTAGCGACAGGCGTTTTTTTAAGAATTACTCTCAGATGCGATTAAGGCGAATGGCGCAGATAAAGCATTTGCCAAAGCGGTACAGCATAAGGTGGGACGAGGCAGTCTGAGTTACATTTTATAGATGTATTTCTCACATATCTCAGAGCCTCTCGCGATATTCGTCGTCGTCGTCGTCGTCGTCGCCGCCGCCGCCGCTTCTGCAGAAGTAGCAAATGGCAATCGTAGCAAATGCGGCGAGGGACGCCCTGGATTCGATTCCGAATGCACAAAGTGTGTGGTCTTGTTTCTCAGTCTATATTTGGTCGGTCTCGTCAGAGGTTGAATGTAACGAATGGGTGGGAAAGAGCAAGTGGCAGCGGCTGTGTAGAACGAAAACACAAATCCTCAGGGGTGTGAGCGTTTCGAGATGAGTCGTATACATATAAATGTTGGTCGTCAGTGACCGTGTGGCCTAATGGACAAGGCGTCGGACTTCGGATCTGAAGATAACAGGTTCGAATGCTGTCACGCTTGTTTTTTTCCAGTTCTGAAAAAGAAACATAACGTTTTAATGTAGCAATTGAGCAGTACGAAACCGTCTGAATGTTGCTGTTGACCATTTTTTGCTTGGAGATGCTCTTGAGCTTGAAACACACACAACAAGACCGGTGTTAACTAGCGAAATGGTCGGCAGAGTGCCGACACAGCGAGTTTTGACTATCACTTGCACATCTAAAACAACGTCGGAAAGTAACTCGTTCGGCTTTTGAGTCACATAAAGTATGTGTGTTAATTTTGACGCCACTAGCTCTGCTTGTTGTCATGCAATTTCTTTACCTCTCAGAAATGATTATGACATAAAAGTGAAGTACGTGACGAGTGTGACGTTAGGAAAACATTAGGCATCATGGAGAGATTCTGTATGGGACCACCCAACCCAAACGAGTACTGTGTGACGTGCTACCCGGCAGGTATTCACCGAGGTAGCCGGCTAGCTCAGTCGGTAGAGTGTCAGACTCTTAATCCCAGGGTCGTGGGTTCGAGCCAGACGCTGGGCGGAACGGAATTTTGTTCCGCTGCAGGTGTAAATTACCGTTTTTCTGATTAACGAGATTTAATGGAAATAGCAACTTTAAACTTTGCCTACGTCTCTGTCAGTCGCAAGGAAACTGTATTTGAAGGTGAAGGTGATTTTGTAGACATGTGTGAATGACATGTTCTGAAATGCAAGTGTTGTTGTTTGGAGAGCACATCGGTTACGTGTCAGATGTGTAGCCAAGCAGTAATTTGTCGAAATAGCTGCAAATATTAGCCGGTAATATGAAGTGTTGTCAGCTAAAGTCTGATGATGCAGACGACCGTAAGGACGAAGTACCCAAGAGTACCGCTAGGCCGCGCGTCTTTAGCTCAGTGGTAGAGCACTGGTCTAATAAACCAGGCGTCGTAAGTTCCATCCTCACAGGAGAAAGATGAATTTTGGAAATCAGTTGCGCGTCGTGGCCGTATAGCAAACAGTATCTGTGATGACGAACAATTAGCGACAGGCGTTTTTTTAAGAATTACTCTCAGATGCGATTAAGGCGAATGGCGCAGATAAAGCATTTGCGAAAGCGGTACAGCATAAGGTGGGACGAGGCAGTCTGAATTACATTTTATAGATGTATTTCTCACATATCTCAGAGCCTCTCGCGATCTTCGTCGTCGTCGTCGTCGTCGTCGCCGCCGCCGCTTCTGCAGAAGTAGCAAATGGCCATCGTAGCAAATGCGGCGAGGGACGCCCTGCCTTCGATTCCGAATGCACAAAGTGTGTGGTCTTGTTTCTCAGTCTATATTTGGTCGGTATCGTCAGAGGTTGAATGTAACGAATGGGTGGGAAAGAGCAAGGGGCAGCGGCTGTGTAGAACGAAAACACAAATCCTCAGGGGTGTGAGCGTTTCGAGATGAGTCGTATACATGTAAATGTTGGTCGTCAGTGACCGTGTGGCCTAACGGATAAGGCGTCGGACGTCGGATCTGAAGATTACAGGTTCGAACGCTGTCACACTTGTGTTTTTCCAGTTCTGAAAAATAAACATAACGTTTTAATGTAGCAATTGAGCAGTACGAAACTGTCTGAATGTTGCTGTTGACCATTTTTTGCTTGGAGATGCTCTTGAGCTTGAAACACACACAACAAGACCGGTGTTAACTAGCGAAATGGTCGGCAGAGTGCCGACACAGCGAGTTTTGACTATCACTTGCACATCTAAAACAACGTCGGAAAGTAACTCGTTCAGCTTTTGAGTCACATAAAGTATGTGTGTTAATTTTGACGCCACTAGCTCTGCTTGTTGTCATGCAATTTCTTTACCTCTCAGAAATGATTATGACATAAAAGTGAAGTACGTGACGAGTGTGACGTTAGGAAAACATTAGGCATCATGGAGAGATTCTGTATGGGACCACCCAAGCCAAACGAGTACTGTGTGACGTGCTACCCGGCAGGTATTCACCGAGGTAGCCGGCTAGCTCTGTCGGTAGAGTGTCAGACTCTTAATCCCAGGGTCGTGGGTTCGAGCCAGACGCTGGGCGGAACGGAATTTTGTTCCGCTGCAGGTGTAAATTACCGTTTTTCTGATTAACGAGATTTAATGGAAATAGCAACTTTAAACTTTGCCTACGTCTCTGTCAGTCGCAAGGAAACTGTATTTGAAGGTGAAGCTGATTTTGTAGACATGTGTGAAAGACATGTTCTGAAATGCAAGTGTTGTTGTTTGGAGAGCACATCGGTTACGTGTCAGATGTGTAGCCATGCAGTAATTTGTCGAAATAGCTGCAAATATTAGCCGGTAATATGAAGTGTTGTCAGCTAAAGTCTGATGATGCAGACGAACGTAAGGACGAAGTACCCAAGAGTACCGCTAGGCCGCGCGTCTTTAGCTCAGTGGTAGAACACTGGTCTAATAAACCAGGGGTCGTAAGTTCCTTCCTCACAGGAGAAAGATGAATTTTGGAAATCAGTTGCGCGTCGTGGCCGTATAGCAAACAGTATCTGTGATGACGAACAATTAGCGACAGGCGTTTTTTTAAGAATTACTCTCAGATGCGATTAAGGCGAATGGCGCAAATAAAGCATTTGCCAAAGCGGTACAGCATAAGGTGGGACGAGGCAGTCTGAGTTACATTTTATAGATGTATTTCTCACATATCTCAGAGCCTCTCGCGATATTCGTCGTCGTCGTCGTCGTCGTCGTCGTCACCGCCGCCGCCGCCGCTTCTGCAGAAGTAGCAAATGGCAATCGTAGCAAATGCGGCGAGGGACGCCCTGCCTTCGATTCCGAATGCACAAAGTGTGTGGTCTTGTTTCTCAGTCTATATTTGGTCGGTCTCGTCAGAGGTTGAATGTAACGAATGGGTGGGAAAGAGCAAGGGGCAGCGGCTGTGTAGAACGAAAACACAAATCCTCAGGGGTGTGAGCGTTTCGAGATGAGTCGTATACATGTAAATGTTGGTCGTCAGTGACCGTGTGGCCTAATGGATAAGGCGTCGGCCTTCTGATCTGAAGATTACAGGTTCGAACGCATTCACGCTTTTGTTTTTCCAGTTCTGATAAAGAAACATAACGTTTTAATGTAGCAATTGAGCAGTACGAAACCGTCTGAATGTTGCTGTTGACCATTTTTTGCTTGGAGATGCTCTTGAGCTTGAAACACACACAACAAGACCGGTGTTAACTAGCGAAATGGACGGCAGAGTGCCGACACAGCGAGTTTTGACTATCACCTGCACATCTAAAACAACGTCGGAAAGTAACTCGTTCGGCTTTTGAGTCACATAAAGTATGTGTGTTAATTTTGACGCCACTAGCTCTGCATGTTGTCATACAATTTCTTTAACTCTCAGAAATGATTATGACATAAAAGTGAAGTACGTGACGAGTGTGACGTTAGGAAAACATTAGGCATCATGGAGAGATTCTTTATGGGACTACCCAACCCAAACGAGTACTGTGTGACGTGCTACCCGGCAGGTATTCACCGAGGTAGCCGGCTAGCTCAGTCGGTAGAGTGTCAGACTCTTAATCCCAGGGTCGTGGGTTCGAGCCAGACGGTGGGCGGAACGGAATTTTGTTCCGCTGCAGGTGTAAATTACCGTTTTTCTGATTAACGAGATTTAATGGAAATAGCAACTTTGAACTTTGCCTACGTCTCTGTCAGTCGCAAGGAAACTGTATTTGAAGGTGAAGGTGATTTTGTAGACATGTGTGAAAGACATGTTCTGAAATGCAAGTGTTGTTGTTTGGAGAGCACATCGGTTACGTGTCAGATGTGTAGCCAAGCAGTAATTTGTCGCCATAGCTGCAAATATTAGCCGGTAATATGAAGTGTTGTCAGCTAAAGTCTGATGATGCAGACGACCGTAAGGACGAAGTACCCAAGAGTACCGCTAGGCCGCGCGTCTTTAGCTCAGTGGTAGAGCACTGGTCTAATAAACCAGGCGTCGTAAGTTCCATCCTCACAGGAGAAAGATGAATTTTGGAAATCAGTTGCGCGTCGTGGCCGTATAGCAAACAGTATCTGTGATGACGAACAATTAGCGACAGGCGTTTTTTTAAGAATTACTCTCAGATGCGATTAAGGCGAATGGCGCAGATAAAGCATTTGCGAAAGCGGTACAGCATAAGGTGGGACGAGGCAGTCTGAATTACATTTTATAGATGTATTTCTCACATATCTCAGAGCCTCTCGCGATATTCGTCGTCGTCGTCGTCGCCGCCGCCGCTTCTGCAGAAGTAGCAAATGGCAATCGTAGCAAATGCGGCGAGGGACGCCCTGCCTTCGATTCCGAATGCACAAAGTGTGTGGTCTAGTTCCTCAGTCTATATTTGGTCGGTCTCGTCAGAGGTTGAATGTAACGAATGGGTGGGAAAGAGCAAGTGGCAGCGGCTGTGTAGAACGAAAACACAAATCCTCAGGGGTGTGAGCGTTTCGAGATGAGTCGTATACATATAAATGTTGGTCGTCAGTGACCGTGTGGCCTAATGGACAAGGCGTCGGACTTCGGATCTGAAGATTACAGGTTCGAATGCTGTCACGCTTGTTTTTTTCCAGTTCTGAAAAAGAAACATAACGTTTTAATGTAGCAATTGAGCAGTACGAAACCGTCTGAATGTTGCTGTTGACCATTTTTTGCTTGGAGATGCTCTTGAGCTTGAAACACACACAACAAGACCGGTGTTAACTAGCGAAATGGTCGGCAGAGTGCCGACACAGCGAGTTTTGACTATCACTTGCACATCTAAAACAACGTCGGAAAGTAACTCGTTCGGCTTTTGAGTCACATAAAGTATGTGTGTTAATTTTGACGCCACTAGCTCTGCTTGTTGTCATGCAATTTCTTTACCTCTCAGAAATGATTATGACATAAAAGTGAAGTACGTGACGAGTGTGACGTTAGGAAAACATTAGGCATCATGGAGAGATTCTGTATGGGACCACCCAACCCAAACGAGTACTGTGTGACGTGCTACCCGGCAGGTATTCACCGAGGTAGCCGGCTAGCTCAGTCGGTAGAGTGTCAGACTCTTAATCCCAGGGTCGTGGGTTCGAGCCAGACGCTGGGCGGAACGGAATTTTGTTCCGCTGCAGGTGTAAATTACCGTTTTTCTGATTAACGAGATTTAATGGAAATAGCAACTTTAAACTTTGCCTACGTCTCTGTCAGTCGCAAGGAAACTGTATTTGAAGGTGAAGGTGATTTTGTAGACATGTGTGAATGACATGTTCTGAAATGCAAGTGTTGTTGTTTGGAGAGCACATCGGTTACGTGTCAGATGTGTAGCCAAGCAGTAATTTGTCGAAATAGCTGCAAATATTAGCCGGTAATATGAAGTGTTGTCAGCTAAAGTCTGATGATGCAGACGACCGTAAGGACGAAGTACCCAAGAGTACCGCTAGGCCGCGCGTCTTTAGCTCAGTGGTAGAGCACTGGTCTAATAAACCAGGCGTCGTAAGTTCCATCCTCACAGGAGAAAGATGAATTTTGGAAATCAGTTGCGCGTCGTGGCCGTATAGCAAACAGTATCTGTGATGACGAACAATTAGCGACAGGCGTTTTTTTAAGAATTACTCTCAGATGCGATTAAGGCGAATGGCGCAGATAAAGCATTTGCGAAAGCGGTACAGCATAAGGTGGGACGAGGCAGTCTGAATTACATTTTATAGATGTATTTCTCACATATCTCAGAGCCTCTCGCGATCTTCGTCGTCGTCGTCGTCGTCGTCGCCGCCGCCGCTTCTGCAGAAGTAGCAAATGGCCATCGTAGCAAATGCGGCGAGGGACGCCCTGCCTTCGATTCCGAATGCACAAAGTGTGTGGTCTTGTTTCTCAGTCTATATTTGGTCGGTATCGTCAGAGGTTGAATGTAACGAATGGGTGGGAAAGAGCAAGGGGCAGCGGCTGTGTAGAACGAAAACACAAATCCTCAGGGGTGTGAGCGTTTCGAGATGAGTCGTATACATGTAAATGTTGGTCGTCAGTGACCGTGTGGCCTAACGGATAAGGCGTCGGACGTCGGATCTGAAGATTACAGGTTCGAACGCTGTCACACTTGTGTTTTTCCAGTTCTGAAAAATAAACATAACGTTTTAATGTAGCAATTGAGCAGTACGAAACTGTCTGAATGTTGCTGTTGACCATTTTTTGCTTGGAGATGCTCTTGAGCTTGAAACACACACAACAAGACCGGTGTTAACTAGCGAAATGGTCGGCAGAGTGCCGACACAGCGAGTTTTGACTATCACTTGCACATCTAAAACAACGTCGGAAAGTAACTCGTTCAGCTTTTGAGTCACATAAAGTATGTGTGTTAATTTTGACGCCACTAGCTCTGCTTGTTGTCATGCAATTTCTTTACCTCTCAGAAATGATTATGACATAAAAGTGAAGTACGTGACGAGTGTGACGTTAGGAAAACATTAGGCATCATGGAGAGATTCTGTATGGGACCACCCAAGCCAAACGAGTACTGTGTGACGTGCTACCCGGCAGGTATTCACCGAGGTAGCCGGCTAGCTCTGTCGGTAGAGTGTCAGACTCTTAATCCCAGGGTCGTGGGTTCGAGCCAGACGCTGGGCGGAACGGAATTTTGTTCCGCTGCAGGTGTAAATTACCGTTTTTCTGATTAACGAGATTTAATGGAAATAGCAACTTTAAACTTTGCCTACGTCTCTGTCAGTCGCAAGGAAACTGTATTTGAAGGTGAAGCTGATTTTGTAGACATGTGTGAAAGACATGTTCTGAAATGCAAGTGTTGTTGTTTGGAGAGCACATCGGTTACGTGTCAGATGTGTAGCCATGCAGTAATTTGTCGAAATAGCTGCAAATATTAGCCGGTAATATGAAGTGTTGTCAGCTAAAGTCTGATGATGCAGACGAACGTAAGGACGAAGTACCCAAGAGTACCGCTAGGCCGCGCGTCTTTAGCTCAGTGGTAGAACACTGGTCTAATAAACCAGGGGTCGTAAGTTCCTTCCTCACAGGAGAAAGATGAATTTTGGAAATCAGTTGCGCGTCGTGGCCGTATAGCAAACAGTATCTGTGATGACGAACAATTAGCGACAGGCGTTTTTTTAAGAATTACTCTCAGATGCGATTAAGGCGAATGGCGCAAATAAAGCATTTGCCAAAGCGGTACAGCATAAGGTGGGACGAGGCAGTCTGAGTTACATTTTATAGATGTATTTCTCACATATCTCAGAGCCTCTCGCGATATTCGTCGTCGTCGTCGTCGTCGTCGTCGTCACCGCCGCCGCCGCCGCTTCTGCAGAAGTAGCAAATGGCAATCGTAGCAAATGCGGCGAGGGACGCCCTGCCTTCGATTCCGAATGCACAAAGTGTGTGGTCTTGTTTCTCAGTCTATATTTGGTCGGTCTCGTCAGAGGTTGAATGTAACGAATGGGTGGGAAAGAGCAAGGGGCAGCGGCTGTGTAGAACGAAAACACAAATCCTCAGGGGTGTGAGCGTTTCGAGATGAGTCGTATACATGTAAATGTTGGTCGTCAGTGACCGTGTGGCCTAATGGATAAGGCGTCGGCCTTCTGATCTGAAGATTACAGGTTCGAACGCATTCACGCTTTTGTTTTTCCAGTTCTGATAAAGAAACATAACGTTTTAATGTAGCAATTGAGCAGTACGAAACCGTCTGAATGTTGCTGTTGACCATTTTTTGCTTGGAGATGCTCTTGAGCTTGAAACACACACAACAAGACCGGTGTTAACTAGCGAAATGGACGGCAGAGTGCCGACACAGCGAGTTTTGACTATCACCTGCACATCTAAAACAACGTCGGAAAGTAACTCGTTCGGCTTTTGAGTCACATAAAGTATGTGTGTTAATTTTGACGCCACTAGCTCTGCATGTTGTCATGCAATTTCTTTAACTCTCAGAAATGATTATGACATAAAAGTGAAGTACGTGACGAGTGTGACGTTAGGAAAACATTAGGCATCATGGAGAGATTCTTTATGGGACTACCCAACCCAAACGAGTACTGTGTGACGTGCTACCCGGCAGGTATTCACCGAGGTAGCCGGCTAGCTCAGTCGGTAGAGTGTCAGACTCTTAATCCCAGGGTCGTGGGTTCGAGCCAGACGGTGGGCGGAACGGAATTTTGTTCCGCTGCAGGTGTAAATTACCGTTTTTCTGATTAACGAGATTTAATGGAAATAGCAACTTTGAACTTTGCCTACGTCTCTGTCAGTCGCAAGGAAACTGTATTTGAAGGTGAAGGTGATTTTGTAGACATGTGTGAAAGACATGTTCTGAAATGCAAGTGTTGTTGTTTGGAGAGCACATCGGTTACGTGTCAGATGTGTAGCCAAGCAGTAATTTGTCGCCATAGCTGCAAATATTAGCCGGTAATATGAAGTGTTGTCAGCTAAAGTCTGATGATGCAGACGACCGTAAGGACGAAGTACCCAAGAGTACCGCTAGGCCGCGCGTCTTTAGCTCAGTGGTAGAGCACTGGTCTAATAAACCAGGCGTCGTAAGTTCCATCCTCACAGGAGAAAGATGAATTTTGGAAATCAGTTGCGCGTCGTGGCCGTATAGCAAACAGTATCTGTGATGACGAACAATTAGCGACAGGCGTTTTTTTAAGAATTACTCTCAGATGCGATTAAGGCGAATGGCGCAGATAAAGCATTTGCGAAAGCGGTACAGCATAAGGTGGGACGAGGCAGTCTGAATTACATTTTATAGATGTATTTCTCACATATCTCAGAGCCTCTCGCGATATTCGTCGTCGTCGTCGTCGCCGCCGCCGCTTCTGCAGAAGTAGCAAATGGCAATCGTAGCAAATGCGGCGAGGGACGCCCTGCCTTCGATTCCGAATGCACAAAGTGTGTGGTCTAGTTCCTCAGTCTATATTTGGTCGGTCTCGTCAGAGGTTGAATGTAACGAATGGGTGGGAAAGAGCAAGTGGCAGCGGCTGTGTAGAACGAAAACACAAATCCTCAGGGGTGTGAGCGTTTCGAGATGAGTCGTATACATATAAATGTTGGTCGTCAGTGACCGTGTGGCCTAATGGACAAGGCGTCGGACTTCGGATCTGAAGATTACAGGTTCGAATGCTGTCACGCTTGTTTTTTTCCAGTTCTGAAAAAGAAACATAACGTTTTAATGTAGCAATTGAGCAGTACGAAACCGTCTGAATGTTGCTGTTGACCATTTTTTGCTTGGAGATGCTCTTGAGCTTGAAACACACACAACAAGACCGGTGTTAACTAGCGAAATGGTCGGCAGAGTGCCGACACAGCGAGTTTTGACTATCACTTGCACATCTAAAACAACGTCGGAAAGTAACTCGTTCGGCTTTTGAGTCACATAAAGTATGTGTGTTAATTTTGACGCCACTAGCTCTGCTTGTTGTCATGCAATTTCTTTACCTCTCAGAAATGATTATGACATAAAAGTGAAGTACGTGACGAGTGTGACGTTAGGAAAACATTAGGCATCATGGAGAGATTCTGTATGGGACCACCCAACCCAAACGAGTACTGTGTGACGTGCTACCCGGCAGGTATTCACCGAGGTAGCCGGCTAGCTCAGTCGGTAGAGTGTCAGACTCTTAATCCCAGGGTCGTGGGTTCGAGCCAGACGCTGGGCGGAACGGAATTTTGTTCCGCTGCAGGTGTAAATTACCGTTTTTCTGATTAACGAGATTTAATGGAAATAGCAACTTTAAACTTTGCCTACGTCTCTGTCAGTCGCAAGGAAACTGTATTTGAAGGTGAAGGTGATTTTGTAGACATGTGTGAATGACATGTTCTGAAATGCAAGTGTTGTTGTTTGGAGAGCACATCGGTTACGTGTCAGATGTGTAGCCAAGCAGTAATTTGTCGAAATAGCTGCAAATATTAGCCGGTAATATGAAGTGTTGTCAGCTAAAGTCTGATGATGCAGACGACCGTAAGGACGAAGTACCCAAGAGTACCGCTAGGCCGCGCGTCTTTAGCTCAGTGGTAGAGCACTGGTCTAATAAACCAGGCGTCGTAAGTTCCATCCTCACAGGAGAAAGATGAATTTTGGAAATCAGTTGCGCGTCGTGGCCGTATAGCAAACAGTATCTGTGATGACGAACAATTAGCGACAGGCGTTTTTTTAAGAATTACTCTCAGATGCGATTAAGGCGAATGGCGCAGATAAAGCATTTGCGAAAGCGGTACAGCATAAGGTGGGACGAGGCAGTCTGAATTACATTTTATAGATGTATTTCTCACATATCTCAGAGCCTCTCGCGATCTTCGTCGTCGTCGTCGTCGTCGTCGCCGCCGCCGCTTCTGCAGAAGTAGCAAATGGCCATCGTAGCAAATGCGGCGAGGGACGCCCTGCCTTCGATTCCGAATGCACAAAGTGTGTGGTCTTGTTTCTCAGTCTATATTTGGTCGGTATCGTCAGAGGTTGAATGTAACGAATGGGTGGGAAAGAGCAAGGGGCAGCGGCTGTGTAGAACGAAAACACAAATCCTCAGGGGTGTGAGCGTTTCGAGATGAGTCGTATACATGTAAATGTTGGTCGTCAGTGACCGTGTGGCCTAACGGATAAGGCGTCGGACGTCGGATCTGAAGATTACAGGTTCGAACGCTGTCACACTTGTGTTTTTCCAGTTCTGAAAAATAAACATAACGTTTTAATGTAGCAATTGAGCAGTACGAAACTGTCTGAATGTTGCTGTTGACCATTTTTTGCTTGGAGATGCTCTTGAGCTTGAAACACACACAACAAGACCGGTGTTAACTAGCGAAATGGTCGGCAGAGTGCCGACACAGCGAGTTTTGACTATCACTTGCACATCTAAAACAACGTCGGAAAGTAACTCGTTCAGCTTTTGAGTCACATAAAGTATGTGTGTTAATTTTGACGCCACTAGCTCTGCTTGTTGTCATGCAATTTCTTTACCTCTCAGAAATGATTATGACATAAAAGTGAAGTACGTGACGAGTGTGACGTTAGGAAAACATTAGGCATCATGGAGAGATTCTGTATGGGACCACCCAAGCCAAACGAGTACTGTGTGACGTGCTACCCGGCAGGTATTCACCGAGGTAGCCGGCTAGCTCTGTCGGTAGAGTGTCAGACTCTTAATCCCAGGGTCGTGGGTTCGAGCCAGACGCTGGGCGGAACGGAATTTTGTTCCGCTGCAGGTGTAAATTACCGTTTTTCTGATTAACGAGATTTAATGGAAATAGCAACTTTAAACTTTGCCTACGTCTCTGTCAGTCGCAAGGAAACTGTATTTGAAGGTGAAGCTGATTTTGTAGACATGTGTGAAAGACATGTTCTGAAATGCAAGTGTTGTTGTTTGGAGAGCACATCGGTTACGTGTCAGATGTGTAGCCATGCAGTAATTTGTCGAAATAGCTGCAAATATTAGCCGGTAATATGAAGTGTTGTCAGCTAAAGTCTGATGATGCAGACGAACGTAAGGACGAAGTACCCAAGAGTACCGCTAGGCCGCGCGTCTTTAGCTCAGTGGTAGAACACTGGTCTAATAAACCAGGGGTCGTAAGTTCCTTCCTCACAGGAGAAAGATGAATTTTGGAAATCAGTTGCGCGTCGTGGCCGTATAGCAAACAGTATCTGTGATGACGAACAATTAGCGACAGGCGTTTTTTTAAGAATTACTCTCAGATGCGATTAAGGCGAATGGCGCAAATAAAGCATTTGCCAAAGCGGTACAGCATAAGGTGGGACGAGGCAGTCTGAGTTACATTTTATAGATGTATTTCTCACATATCTCAGAGCCTCTCGCGATATTCGTCGTCGTCGTCGTCGTCGTCGTCGTCACCGCCGCCGCCGCCGCTTCTGCAGAAGTAGCAAATGGCAATCGTAGCAAATGCGGCGAGGGACGCCCTGCCTTCGATTCCGAATGCACAAAGTGTGTGGTCTTGTTTCTCAGTCTATATTTGGTCGGTCTCGTCAGAGGTTGAATGTAACGAATGGGTGGGAAAGAGCAAGGGGCAGCGGCTGTGTAGAACGAAAACACAAATCCTCAGGGGTGTGAGCGTTTCGAGATGAGTCGTATACATGTAAATGTTGGTCGTCAGTGACCGTGTGGCCTAATGGATAAGGCGTCGGCCTTCTGATCTGAAGATTACAGGTTCGAACGCATTCACGCTTTTGTTTTTCCAGTTCTGATAAAGAAACATAACGTTTTAATGTAGCAATTGAGCAGTACGAAACCGTCTGAATGTTGCTGTTGACCATTTTTTGCTTGGAGATGCTCTTGAGCTTGAAACACACACAACAAGACCGGTGTTAACTAGCGAAATGGACGGCAGAGTGCCGACACAGCGAGTTTTGACTATCACCTGCACATCTAAAACAACGTCGGAAAGTAACTCGTTCGGCTTTTGAGTCACATAAAGTATGTGTGTTAATTTTGACGCCACTAGCTCTGCATGTTGTCATGCAATTTCTTTAACTCTCAGAAATGATTATGACATAAAAGTGAAGTACGTGACGAGTGTGACGTTAGGAAAACATTAGGCATCATGGAGAGATTCTTTATGGGACTACCCAACCCAAACGAGTACTGTGTGACGTGCTACCCGGCAGGTATTCACCGAGGTAGCCGGCTAGCTCAGTCGGTAGAGTGTCAGACTCTTAATCCCAGGTTCGTGGGTTCGAGCCAGACGGTGGGCGGAACGGAATTTTGTTCCGCTGCAGGTGTAAATTACCGTTTTTCTGATTAACGAGATTTAATGGAAATAGCAACTTTGAACTTTGCCTACGTCTCTGTCAGTCGCAAGGAAACTGTATTTGAAGGTGAAGGTGATTTTGTAGACATGTGTGAAAGACATGTTCTGAAATGCAAGTGTTGTTGTTTGGAGAGCACATCGGTTACGTGTCAGATGTGTAGCCAAGCAGTAATTTGTCGCCATAGCTGCAAATATTAGCCGGTAATATGAAGTGTTGTCAGCTAAAGTCTGATGATGCAGACGACCGTAAGGACGAAGTACCCAAGAGTACCGCTAGGCCGCGCGTCTTTAGCTCAGTGGTAGAGCACTGGTCTAATAAACCAGGCGTCGTAAGTTCCATCCTCACAGGAGAAAGATGAATTTTGGAAATCAGTTGCGCGTCGTGGCCGTATAGCAAACAGTATCTGTGATGACGAACAATTAGCGACAGGCGTTTTTTTAAGAATTACTCTCAGATGCGATTAAGGCGAATGGCGCAGATAAAGCATTTGCGAAAGCGGTACAGCATAAGGTGGGACGAGGCAGTCTGAATTACATTTTATAGATGTATTTCTCACATATCTCAGAGCCTCTCGCGATATTCGTCGTCGTCGTCGTCGCCGCCGCCGCTTCTGCAGAAGTAGCAAATGGCAATCGTAGCAAATGCGGCGAGGGACGCCCTGCCTTCGATTCCGAATGCACAAAGTGTGTGGTCTAGTTCCTCAGTCTATATTTGGTCGGTCTCGTCAGAGGTTGAATGTAACGAATGGGTGGGAAAGAGCAAGGGGCAGCGGCTGTGTAGAACGAAAACACAAATCCTCAGGGGTGAGAGCGTTTAAAGATGAGTCGTATACATGTAAATTTTGGTCGTCAGTGACCGTGTGGCCTAATGGATAAGGCGTCGGACTTCGGATCTGAAGATTACATGTTCGAATGCTGTTACGCTTGTGTTTTTCCAGTTCTGAAAAAGGAACATAACGTTTTAATGTAGCAATTGAGCAGTACGAAACCGTCTGAATGTTGCTGTTGACCATTTTTTGCTTGGTGATGCTCTTGAGCTTGAAACACACACAACAAGACCGGTGTTAACTAGCGAAATGGTCGGCAGAGTGCCGACACAGCGAGTTTTGACTATCACCTGCACATCTAAAACAACGTCGGAAAGTAACTCGTTTGGCTTTTGAGTCACATAAAGTATGTGTGTTAATTTTGACGCCACTAGCTCTGCATGTTGTCATGCAATTTCTTTAACTCTCAGAAATGATTATGACATAAAAGTGAAGTACGTGACGAGTGTGACGTTAGGAAAACATTAGGCATCATGGAGAGATTCTGTTTGGGACAACCCAACCCAAACGAGTACTGTGTGACGTGCTACCCGGCAGGTATTCACCGAGGTAGCCGGCTAGCTCAGTCGGTAGAGTGTCAGACTCTTAATCCCAAGGTCGTGGGTTCCAGCCAGACGCTGGGCGGAACGGAATTTTGTTCCGCTGCAGGTGTATATTACCGTTTTTCTGATTAACGAGATTTAATGGAAATAGCAACTTTAAACTTTGCCTACGTCTCTGTCAGTCGCAAGGAAACTGTATTTGAAGGTGAAGGTGATTTTGTAGATATGTGTGAAAGACATGTTCTGAAATGCAAGTGTTGTTGTTTGGAGAGCACATCGGTTACGTGTCAGATGTGTAGCCAAGCAGTAATTTGTCGCCATAGCTGCAAATATTAGCCGGTAATATGAAGTGTTGTCAGGTAAAGTGTGATGATGCAGACGAACGTAAGGACGAAGTACCCAAGAGTACCGCTAGGCCGCGCCTCTTTAGCTCAGTGGTAGAGCACTGGTCTAATAAACCAGGGGTCGTAAGTTCCATCCTCACAGCAGAAAGATGAATTTTGGAAATCAGTTGCGCGTCGTGGCCGTATAGCAAACAGTATCTGTGATGACGAACAATTAGCGACAGGCGTTTTTTTTAAGAATTACTCTCAGATGCGATTAAGGCGAATGGCGCAGATAAAACATTTGCCAAAGCGGTACAGCATAAGGTGGGACGAGACAGTCTGAATTACATTTTATAGGTGTATTTCTCACATATCTCAGAGCCTCTCGCCATATTCGTCGTCGTTTTCGTCGTCGTCGTCGTCGTCGTCGCCGCCGCTTCTGCAGAAGTAGCAAATGGCAATCGTAGCAAATGCGGCGAGGGACGCCCTGCCTTCGATTCCGAATGCACAAAGTGTGTGGTCTTGTTTCTCAGTCTATATGTGGTCGGTCTCGTCAGAGGTTGAATGTAACGAATGGGTGGGAAAGAGCAAGGGGCAGCGGCTGTGTAGAACGAAAACACAAATCCTCAGGGGTGTGAGCGTTTCGAGATGAGTCGTATACATGAAAATGTTGGTCGTCAGTGACCGTGTGGCCTCATGGATAAGGCGTCGGACTTCCGATTTGAAGATTACAGGCTAGAATGCTGTCACGCTCGTGTTTTTCCAGTTCTGAAAAAGAAACATAACTTTTTAATGTAGCAATTGAGCAGTACGAAACCGTCTGAATGTTGCTGTTGACCATTTTTTGCTTGGAGATGCTCTTGAGCTTGAAACACACACAACAAGACCGGTGTTAACTAGCGAAATGGTCGGCAGAGTGCCGACACAGCGAGTTTTGACTATCACTTGCACATCTAAAACAACGTCGGCAAGTAACTCGTTCGGCTTTTGAGTCACATAAAGTATGTGTGTTAATTTTGACGCCACTAGCTCTGCATGTTGTCATGCAATTTCTTTACCTCTCAGAAATGATTATGACATAAAAGTGAAGTACGTGACGAGTGTGACGTTAGGAAATCATTAGGCATCATGGAGAGATTCTGTATGGGACCACCCAACCCAAACGAGTACTGTGTGATGTGCTACCCGGCAGGTACTCACCGAGGTAGCCGGCTAGCTCAGTCTGTACAGTGTCAGACTCTTAATCCCAGGGTGGTGGGTTCGAGCCAGACGCTGGGCGGAACGGAATTTTGTTCCGCTGCAGGTGTAAATTACCGTTTTTCTGATTAACGAGATTTAATGGAAATAGCAACTTTAAACTTTGCCTACGTCTCTGTCAGTCGCAAGGAAACTGTATTTGAAGGTGAAGGTGATTTTTTAGACATGTGTGAAAGACATGTTCTGAAATGCAAGTGTTGTTGTTTGGAGAGCACATCAGTTACGTGTCAGATGTGTAGCCAAGCAGTAATTTGTCGAAATAGCTGCAAATATTAGCCGGTAATATGAAGTGTTGTCAGCTAAAGTCTGATGATGCAGACGACCGTAAGGACGAAGTACCCAAGAGCACCGCTAGGCGTCGCCTCTTTAGCTCAGTGGTAGAGCACTGGTGTAATAAACCAGGGGTCGTAAGTTCCATCCTCACAGGAGAAAGATGAATTTTGGAAATCAGTTGCGCGTCGTGGCCGTATAGCAAACAGTATCTGTGATGACGAACAATTAGCGACAGGCGTTTTTTTTAAGAATTACTCTCAGATGCGATTAAGGCGAATGGCGCAGATAAAACATTTGCCAAAGCGGTACAGCATAAGGTGGGACGAGACAGTCTGAATTACATTTTATAGGTGTATTTCTCACATATCTCAGAGCCTCTCGCCATATTCGTCGTCGTTTTCGTCGTCGTCGTCGTCGTCGTCGTCGTCGTCGCCGCCGTTGCCGCTTCTGCAGAAGTAGCAAAAGGCAATCGTAGCAAATGCGGCGAGGGACGCCCTGCCTTCGATTCCGAATGCACAAAGTGTGTGGTCTTGTTTCTCAGTCTATATTTGGTCGGTCTCGTCAGAGGTTGAATGTAACGAATGGGTGGGAAAGAGCAAGGGGCAGCGGCTGTGTAGAACGAAAACACAAATCCTCAGGGGTGTGAGCGTTTCGAGATGAGTCGTATACATGTAAATGTTGGTCGTCAGTGACCGTGTGGCCTAATGGATAAGGCGTCGGACTTCGGATCTGAAGATTACAGGCTAGAATGCTGTCACGCTCGTGTTTTTCCAGTTCTGAAAAAGAAACATACCGTTTCAATGTAGCAATTGAGCAGTACGAATCCGTCTGAATGTTGCTGTTGACCATTTTTTGCTTGGAGATGGTCTTGAGCTTGAAACACACACAACAAGACCGGTGTTAACTAGCGAAATGGTCGGCAGAGTGCCGACACAGCGAGTTTTGACTATCACTTGCACATCTAAAACAACGTCGGAAAGTAACTCGTTCGGCTTTTGAGTCACATAAAGTATGTGTGTTAATTTAGACGCCACTAGCTCTGCATGTTGTCATGCAACTTCTTTACCTCTCAGAAATGATTATGACATAAAAGTGAAGTACGTGACGAGTGTGACGTTAGGAAAACATTAGGCATCATGGAGAGATTCTGTGTGGGACCACCCAGCCCAAACGAGTACCGTGTGACGTGCTACCCGGCAGGTATTCACCGAGGTAGCCGGCTAGCTCAGTCGGTAGAGTGTCAGACTCTTAATCCCAGGGTCGAGGGTTCGAGCCAGACGCTGGGCGGAACGGAATTCTGTTCCGCTTCAGGTGTAAATTACCGTTTTTCTGATTAACGAGATTTAATGGAAATAGCTACTTTAAACTTTGCCTACGTCTCTGTCAGTCGCAAGGAAACTGTATTTGAAGGTGAAGGTGATTTTGTAGACATGTGTGAAAGACATGTTCTGAAATGCAAGTGTTGTTGTTTGGAGAGCACATCGGTTACGTGTCAGATGTGTAGCCAAGCAGTAATTTGTCGCCATAGCTGCAAATATTAGCCGGTAATATGAAGTGTTGTCAGCTAAAGTCTGATGATGCAGACGACCGTAAGGACGAAGTACCCAAGAGTACCGCTAGGCCGCGCCTCTTTAGCTCAGTGGTAGAGCACTGGTGTAATAAACCAGGGGTCGTAAGTTCCATCCTCACAGGAGGAAGATGAATTTTGTAAATCAGTTGCGCGTCGTGGCCGTATAGCAAACAGTATCTGTGATGACGAACAATTAGCGACAGGCGTTTTTTTAAGAATGACTCTCAGATGCGATTAAGGCGAATGGCGCAGATGAAGCATTTGCCAAAGCGGTACAGCATAAGGTGGGACGAGGCAGTCTGAATTACATTTTATAGATGTATTTCTCACATATCTCAGAGCCTCTCGTGATATTCGTCGTCGTCGTCGTCGTCGTCGTCGTCGTCGTCGCCGCCGCCGCTTCTGCAGAAGTAGCAAATTGCAATCGTAGCAAATGCGGCGAGGGACGCCCTGCCTTCGGTTCCGAATGCACAAAGTGTGTGGTCTTGTTTCTCAGTCTATATTTGGTCGGTCTCGTAAGAGGTTGAATGTAACGAATGGGTGGGAAAGAGCAAGGGGCAGCGGCTGTGTAGAACGAAAACACAAATCCTCAGGGGTGTGAGCGTTTCGAGATGAGTCGTTTACATGTAAATGTTGGTCGTCAGTGACCGTCTGGCCTAATGGATAAGGCGTCGGACTTCGGATCTGAAGATTACAGGTTCGAATGCTGTCACGCTTGTGTTTTTCCAGTTCTGAAAAAGAAACATAACGTTTTAATGTAGCAATTGAGCAGTACGAAACCGTCTGAATGTTGCTGTTGACCATTTTTTGCTTGGAGATGCTCTTGAGCTTGAAACACACACAACAAGACCGGTGTTAACTAGCGAAATGGTCGGCAGAGTGCCGACACAGCGAGTTTTGACTATCACTTGCACATCTAAAACAACGTCGGGAAGTAACTCGTTCGGCTTTTGAGTCACATAAAGTATGTGTGTTAATTTTGACGCCACTAGCTCTGCATGTTGTCATGCAATTTCTTTACCTCTCAGTAATGATTATGACATAAAAGTGAAGTACGTGACGAGTGTGACGTTAGGAAAACATTAGGCATCATGGAGAGATTCTGTGTGGGACCACCCAACCCAAACGAGTACTGTGTGACCTGCTACCCGGCAGGTATTCGCCGAGGTAGCCGGCTAGCTCAGTCGGTAGAGTGTCAGACTCTTAATCCCAGGTTCGTGGGTTCGAGCCAGACGCTGGGCGGAACGGAATTCTGTTCCGCTGCAGGTGTAAATTACCGTTTTTCTGATTAACGAGATTTAATGGAAATAGCAACTTTAAACTTTGCCTACGTCTCTGTCAGTCGCAAGGAAACTGTATTTGAAGGTGAAGGTGATTTTGTAGACATGTGTGAAAGACATGTTCTGAAATGCAAGTGTTGTTGTTTGGAGAGCACATCGGTTACGTGTCAGATGTGTAGCCAAGCAGTAATTTGTCGAAATAGCTGCCAATATTAGCCGGTAATATGAAGTGTTGTCAGCTAAAGTCTGATGATGCAGACGACCGTAAGGACGAAGTACCCAAGAGTACCGCTAGGCCGCGCCTCTTTAGCTCAGTGGTAGAGCACTGGTGTAATAAACCAGGGGTCGTAAGTTCCATCCTCACAGGAGAAAGATGAATTTTGGAAATCAGTTGCGCGTCGTGGCCGTATAGCAAACAGTATCTGTGATGACGAACAATTAGCGACAGGCGTTTTTTTAAGAATTACTCTCAGATGCGATTAAGGCGAATGGCGCAGATGAAGCATTTGCCAAAGCGGTACAGCATAAGGTGGGACGAGGCAGTCTGAATTACATTTTATAGATGTATTTCTCACATATCTCAGAGCCTCTCGCGATATTCGTCGCCGTCGTCGTCGTCGTCGCCGCCGCTTCTGCAGAAGTAGCAAATGGCAATCGTAGCAAATGCGGCGAGGGACGCCCTGCCTTCGATTCCGAATGCACAAAGTGTGTGGTCTTGTTTCTCAGTCTATATGTGGTCGGTCTCGTCAGAGGTTGAATGTAACGAATGGGTGGGAAAGAGCAAGGGGCAGCGGCTGTGTAGAACGAAAACACAAATCCTCAGGGGTGTGAGCGTTTCGAGATGAGTCGTATACATGAAAATGTTGGTCGTCAGTGACCGTGTGGCCTCATGGATAAGGCGTCGGACTTCCGATTTGAAGATTACAGGCTAGAATGCTGTCACGCTCGTGTTTTTCCAGTTCTGAAAAAGAAACATACCGTTTTAATGTAGCAATTGAGCAGTACGAAACCAACTGAATGTTGCTGTTGACCATTTTTTGCTTGGAGATGCTCTTGAGCTTGAAACTCACGCAACAAGACCGGTGTTAACTAGCGAAATGGTCGGCAGAGTGCCGACACAGCGAGTTTTGACTGGCACTTGCACATATAAAACAAGGTCGTAAAGTAACTCGTTAGGCTTTTGAGTCACATAAAGTATGTGTGTTAATTTTGACGCCATTAGCTCTGCATGTTGTCATGCAATTTCTTTACCTCTCAGAAATGATTATGAAATAAAATTGAAGTACGTGACGAGTGTGACGTTAGGAAATCATTAGGCATCATGGAGAGATTCTGTATGGGACCACCCAACCCAAACGAGTACTGTGTGACGTGCTACCCGGCAGGTACTCACAGAGGTAGCCGGCTAGCTCAGTCGGTAGAGTGTCAGACTCTTAATCCCAGGGTGGTGGGTTCGAGCCAGACGCTGGGCGGAACGGAATTTTGTTCCGCTGCAGGTGTAAATTACCGTTTTTCTGATTAACGAGATTTAATGGAAATAGCAACTTTAAACTTTGCCTACGTCTCTGTCAGTCGCAAGGAAACTGTATTTGAAGGTGAAGGTGATTTTGTAGACATGTGTGAAAGACATGTTCTGAAATGCAAGTGTTGTTGTTTGGAGAGCACATCGGTTACGTGTCAGATGTGTAGCCAAGCAGCAATTTGTCGAAATAGCTGCAAATATTAGCCGGTAATATGAAGTGTTGTCAGCTAAAGTCTGATGATGCAGACGACCGTAAGGACGAAGTACCCAAGAGCACCGCTAGGCGTCGCCTCTTTAGCTCAGTGGTAGAGCACTGGTGTAATAAACCAGGGGTCGTAAGTTCCATCCTCACAGGAGAAAGATGAATTTTGGAAATCAGTTGCGCGTCGTGGCCGTATAGCAAACAGTATCTGTGATGACGAACAATTAGCGACAGGCGTTTTTTTTAAGAATTACTCTCAGATGCGATTAAGGCGAATGGCGCAGATAAAGCATTTGCCAAAGCGGTACAGCATAAGGTGGGACGAGACAGTCTGAGTTACATTTTATAGATGTATTTCTCACATATCTCAGAGCCTCTCGCGATATTCGTCGTCGTTTTCGTCGTCGTCGTCGTCGTCGTCGTCGTCGTCGTCGCCGCCGCTTCTGCAGAAGTAGCAAATGGCAAACGTAGCAAATGCGGCGAGGGACGCCCTGCCTTCGATTCCGAATGCACAAAGTGTGTGGTCTTGTTTCTCAGTCTATATTTGGTCGGTCTCGTCAGAGGTTGAATGTAACGAATGTGTGGGAAATAGCAAGGGGCAGCGGCTGTGTAGAACGAAAACACAAATCCTCAGGGGTGTGAGCGTTTCGACATGAGTCGTATACATGTAAATGTTGGTCGTCAGTGACCGTGTGGCCTAATGGATAGGACGTCGGACTTCGGATCTGAAGATTACAGGTTCGAATGCTGTCACGCTTGTGTTTTTCCAGTTCTGAAAAAGAAACATAACGTTTTAATGTAGCAATTGAGCAGTACGAAACCAACTGAATGTTGCTGTTGACCATTTTTTGCTTGGAGATGCTCTTGAGCTTGAAACACACACAACAAGACCGGTGTTAACTAGCGAAATGGTCGGCAGAGTGCCGACACAGCGAGTTTTGACTATCACTTGCACATCTAAAACAACGTCGGAAAGTAACTCGTTCGGCTTTTGAGTCACATAAAGTATGTGTGTTAATTTTGACGCCACTAGCTCTGCATGTTGTCATGCAATTTCTTTACCTCTCAGAAATGATTATGACATAAAAGTGAAGTACGTGACGAGTGTGAGGTTAGGAAATCATTAGGCATCATGGAGAGATTCTGTATGGGACCACCCAACCCAAACGAGTACTGTGTGACGTGCTACCCGGCAGGTATTCACCGAGGTAGCCGGCTAGCTCAGTCGGTAGAGTGTCAGACTCTTAATCCCAGGGTCGTGGGTTCGAGCCAGACGCTGTGCAGAACGGAATTTTGTTCCGCTGCAAGTGTAAATTACCGTTTTTCTGATTAACGAGATTTAATGGAAATAGCAACTTTAAACTTTGCCTACGTCTCTGTCAGTCGCAAGGAAACTGTATTTGAAGGTGAAAGTGATTTTGTAGACATGTGTGAAAGACATGTTCTGAAATGCAAGTGTTGTTGTTTGGAGAGCACATCGGTTACGTGTCAGATGTGTAGCCAAGCAGTAATTTGTCGAAATAGCTGCAAATATTAGCCGGTAATATGAAGTGTTGTCAGCTAAAGTCTGATGATGCAGACGACCGTAAGGACGAAGTACCCAAGAGCACCGCTAGGTCTCGCCTCTTTAGCTCAGTGGTAGAGCACTGGTGTAATAAACCAGGGGTCGTAAGTTCCATCCTCACAGGAGAAAGATGAATTTTGTAAATCAGTTGCGCGTCGTGGCCGTATAGCAAACAGTATCTGTGATGACGAACAATTAGCGACAGGCGTTTTTTTTTAAGAATTGCTCTCAGATGCGATTAAGGCGAATGGCGCAGATAAAACATTTGCCAAAGCGGTACAGCATAAGGTGGGACGAGACAGTCTGAATTACATTTTATAGGTGTATTTCTCACATATCTCAGAGCCTCTCGCCATATTCATCGTCGTTTTCGTAGTCGTCGTCGTCGTCGTCATCGTCGTCGCCGCCGCCGCCGCTTCTGCAGAAGTAGCAAAAGGCAATCGTAGCAAATGCGGCGAGGGACGCCCTGCCTTCGATTCCGAATGCACGAAGTGTGTGGTTTTGTTTCTCAGTCTATATTTGGTCGGCCTCGTCAGAGGTTGAATGTAACGAATGGGTGGGAAAGAGCAAGGGGCAGCGGCTGTGTAGAACGAAAACACAAATCCTCAGGGGTGTGAGCGTTTCGAGATGAGTCGTATACATGTAAATGTTGGTCGTCAGTGACCGTGTGGCCTAAAGGATAAGGCGTCGGACTTCCGATCTGAAGATTACAGGCTAGAATGCTGTCACGCTCGTGTTTTCCCAGTTCTGAAAAAGAAACATACCGTTTTAATGTAGCAATTGAGCAGTACGAAACCGTCTGAATGTTGCTGTTGACCATTTTTTGCTTGGAGATGCTCTTGAGCTTGAAACTCACGCAATAAGACCGGTGTTAACTAGCGAAATGGTCGGCAGAGTGCCGACACCGCGAGTTTTGACTGGCACTTGCACATGTCAGACTCTTAATCCCAGGGTCGTGGGTTCGAGCCAGACGCTGGGCGGAACGGAATTTTGTTCCGCTGCAGGTGTAAATTACCGTTTTTCTGATTAACGAGATTTAATGGAAATAGCAACTTTAAACTTTGCCTACGTCTCTGTCAGTCGCAAGGAAACTGTATTTGAAGGTGAAGGTGATTTTGTAGACATGTGTGAAAGACATGTTCTGAAATGCAAGTGTTGTTGTTTGGAGAGCACATCGGTTACGTGTCAGATGTGTAGCCAAGCAGTAATTTGTCGAAATAGCTGCAAATATTAGCCGGTAATATGAAGTGTTGTCAGCTAAAGTCTGATGATGCAGACGACCGTAAGGACGAAGTACCCAAGAGCACCGCTAGGCCTCGCCTCTTTAGCTCAGTGGTAGAGCACTGGTGTAATAAACCAGGGGTAGTAAGTTCCATCTTCACAGGAGAAAGATGAATTTTGGAAATCAGTTGCGCGTCGTGGCCGTATAGCAAACAGTATCTGTGATGACGAAAAATTAGCGACAGGCGTTTTTTTTAAGAATTACTCTCAGATGCGATTAATTCGAATGGCGCAGATAAAGCATTTCCCAAAGCGGTACAGCATAAGGTGGGACGAGACAGTCTGAATTACATTTTATAGATGTATTTCTCACATATCTCAGAGCCTCTCGCGATATTCGTCGTCGTCGTCGTCGTCGTCGTTGTCGTTGTTGCCGCCGCCGCCGCCGCTTCTGCAGAAGTAGCAAATGGCAATCGTAGCAAATGCGGCGAGGGACGCCCTGCCCTCGATTCCGAATGCACAAAGTGTGTGGTCTTGTTTCTCAGTCTATATTTGGTCGGTCTCGTCAGAGGTTGAATGTAACGAATGGGTGGGAAAGAGCAAGGGGCAGCGGCTGTGTAGAACGAAAACACAAATCCTCAGGGGTGTGAGCGTTTCGACATGAGTCGTATACATGTAAATGTTGGTCGTCAGTGACCGTGTGGCCTAATGGATAAGGCGTCGGACTTCGGATCAGAAGATTACAGGCTAGAATGCTGTCACGCTCGTGTTTATCCAGTTCTGAAAAAGAAACATGCCGTTTTAATGTAGCAATTGAGCAGTACGAACCGTCTGAATGTTGCTGTTGACCATTTTTTGCTTGGAGATGCTCTTGAGCTTGAAACACACACAACAAGACCGGTGTTAACTAGCGAAATGGTCGGCAGAGTGCCGACACAGCGAGTTTTGACTATCACTTGCACATCTAAAACAACGTCGGAAAGTAACTCGTTCGGCTTTTGAGTCACATAAAGTATGTGTGTTAATTTTGACGCCACTAGCTCTGCATGTTGTCATGCAATTTCTTTACCTCTCAGAAATGATTATGACATGAAAGTGAAGTACGTGACGAGTGTGACGTTAGGAAAACATTAGGCATCATGGAGAGATTCTGTATGGGACCACCCAACCCAAACGAGTACTGTGTGACGTGCTACCCGGCAGGTATTCACCGAGGTAGCCGGCTAGCTCAGTCGGTAGAGTGTCAGACTCTTAATCCCAGGGTCGTGGGTTCGAGCCAGACGCTGGGCGGGACGGAATTTTGTTCCGCTGCAGGTGTAAATTACCGTTTTTCTGATTAACGAGATTTAATGGAAATAGCAACTTTAAACTTTGCCTAAGTCTCTGTCAGTCGCAAGGAAACTGTATTTGAAGGTGAAGGTGATTTTGTAGACATGTGTGAAAGACATGTTCTGAAATGCAAGTGTTGTTGTTTGGAGAGCACATCGGTTACGTGTCAGAAGTGTAGCCAAGCAGTAATTTGTCGCCATAGCTGCAAATATTAGCCGGTAATATGAAGTGTTGTCAGATAAAGTCTGATGATGCAGACGACCTTAAGGACGAAGTACCCAAGAGTACCGCTAGGCCGCGCTTCTTTAGCTCAGTGGTAGAGCACTGGTCTAATAAACCAGGGGTCGTAAGTTCCATCCTCACAGGAGAAAGATGAATTTTGGAAATCAGTTGCGCGTCGTGGCCGTATAGCAAACAGTATCTGTGATGACGAACAATTAGCGATAGGCGTTTTTTTAAGAATTACTCTCAGATGCGATTAAGGCGAATGGCGCAGATAAAGCATTTGCCAAAGCGGACCAACATAAGGTGGGACGAGGCAGTCTGAATTACATTTTATAGATGTATTTCTCACATATCTCAGAGCCTCTCGCGATATTCGTCGTCGTCGTCGTCGTCGTCGTCGTCGTCGCCGCCGCCGCTTCTGCAGAAGTAGCAAATGGCAATCGTAGCAAATGCGGCGAGGGACGCCCTGCCTTCGATTCCAAATGCACAAAGTGTGTGGTCTTGTTTCTCAGTCTATATTTGGTCGGTCTCGTCAGAGGTTGAATGTAACGAATGGGTGGGAAAGAGCAAGGGGCAGCGGCTGTGTAGAACGAAAACACAAATCCTCAGGGGTGTGAGCGTTTCGACATGAGTCGTATACATGTAAATGTTGGTCGTCAGTGACCGTGTGGCCTAATGGATAAGGCGTCGGACATCGGATCAGAAGATTACAGGCTAGAATGCTGTCACGCTCGTGTTTTTCCAGTTCTGAAAAAGAAACATACCGTTTTAAAGTAGCAATTGAGCAGTACGAAACCGTCTGAATGTTGCTGTTGACCATTTTTTGCTTGGAGATGCTCTTGAGCTTTAAACACACACAACAAGACCGGTGTTAACTAGCGAAATGGTCGGCAGAGTGCCGACACAGCGAGTTTTGACTATCACTTGCACATCTAAAACAACGTCGGAAAGTAACTCGTTCGGCTTTTGAGTCACATAAAGTATGTGTGTTAATTTTGACGCCACTAGCTCTGCATGTTGTCATGCAATTTCTTTACCTCTCAGAAATGATTATGACATAAAAGTGAAGTACGTGACGAGTGTGACGTTAGGAAAACATTAGGCATCATGGAGAGATTCTGTATGGGACCACCCAACCCAAACGAGAACTGTGTGACGTGCTACCCGGCAGGTATTCACCGAGGTAGCCGGCTAGCTCCGTCGGCAGAGTGTCAGACTCTTAATCCCAGGGTCGTGGGTTCGAGCCAGACGCTGGGCGGAACGGAATTTTGTTCCGCTGCAGGTGTAAATTACCGTTTTTCTGATTAACGAGATTTAATGGAAATAGCAACATTAATCTTTGCCTACGTCTCTGTCAGTCGCAAGGAAACTGTATTTGAAGGTGAAGGTGATTTTGTAGACATGTGTGAAAGACATGTTCTGAAATGCAAGTGTTGTTGTTTGGAGAGCACATCGGTTACGTGTCAGATGTGTAGCCAAGCAGTAATTTGTCGCCATAGCTGCAAATATTAGCCGGTAATATGAAGTGTTGTCAGCTAAAGTCTGATGATGCAGACGACCGTAAGGACGAAGTACCCAAGAGTACCGCTAGGCCGCGCCTCTTTAGCTCAGTGGTAGAGCACTGGTCTAATAAACCAGGGATCGTAAGTTCCATCCTCACAGGAGAAAGATGAATTTTGGAAATCAGTTGCGCGTCGTGGCCGTATAGCAAACAGTATCTGTGATGACGAACAATTAGCGACAGGCGTTTTTTTAAGAATTACTCTCAGATGCGATTAAGGCGAATGGCGCAGATAAAGCATTTGCGAAAGCGGTACAGCATAAGGTGGGACGAGGCAGTCTGAATTACATTTTACAGATGTATTTCTCACATATCTCAGAGCCTCTCGCGATATTCGTCGTCGCCGTCGTCGTCGTCGTCGTCGTCGTCGTCGTCGTCACGCCGCCGCTTCTGCAGAAGTAGCAAATGGCAATCGTAGCAAATGCGGCGAGGGACGCCCTGCCTTCGATTCCGAATGCACAAAGTGTGTGGTCTTGTTTCTCAGTCTATATTTGGTCGGTCTCGTCAGAGGTTGAATGTAACGAATGGGTGGGAAAGAGCAAGGGGCAGCGGCTGTGTAGAACGAAAACACAAATCCTCAGGGGTGTGAGCGTTTCGACATGAGTCGTATACATGTAAATGTTGGTCGTCAGTGACCGTGTGGCCTAATGGATAAGGCGTCGGACTTCGGGTGAGAAGATTACAGGCTAGAATGCTGTCAATCTCTTGTTTTTCCAGTTCTGAAAAAGAAACATACCGTTTTAATGTAGCAATTGAGCAGTACGAAACCGTCTGAATGTTGCTGTTGACCATTTTTTGCTTGGAGATGCTCTTGAGCTTGAAACACACACAACAAGACCGGTGTTAACTAGCGAAATGGTCGGCAGAGTGCCGACACAGCGAGTTTTGACTATCACTTGCACATCTAAAACAACGTCGGAAAGTAACTCGTTCGGCTTTTGAGTCACATAAAGTATGTGTGTCAATTTTGACGCCACTAGCTCTGCATGTTGTCATGCAATTTCTTTACCTCTCAGAAATGATTATGACATAAAAGTGAAGTACGTGACGAGTGTGACGTTAGGAAAACATTAGGCATCATGGAGAGATTCTGTATGGGACCACCCAACCCAAACGAGTACTGTGTGACGTGCTACCCGGCAGGTATTCACCGAGGTAGCCGGCTAGCTCAGTCGGTAGAGTGTCAGACTCTTAATCCCAGGGTCGTGGGTTCGAGCCAGACGCTGGGCGGAACGGAATTTTGTTCCGCTGCAGGTGTAAATTACCGTTTTTCTGATTAACGAGATTTAATGGAAATAGCAACTTTAAACTTTGCCTACGTCTCTGTCAGTCGCAAGGAAACTGTATTTGAAGGTGAAGGTGATTTTGTAGACATGTGTGAAAGACATGTTCTGAAATGCAAGTGTTGTTGTTTGGAGAGCACATCGATTACGTGTCAGATGTGTAGCCAAGCAGTAATTTGTCGCCATAGCTGCAAATATTAGCCGGTAATATGAAGTGTTGTCAGATAAAGTCTGATGATGCAGACGACCGTAAGGACGAAGTACCCAAGAGTACCGCTAGGCCGCGCCTCTTTAGCTCAGTGGTAGAGCACTGGTCTAATAAACCAGGGGTCGTAAGTTCCGTCCTCACAGGAGAAAGATGAATTTTGGAAATCAGTTGCGCGTCGTGGCCGTATAGCAAACAGTATCTGTGATGACGAACAATTAGCGACAGGCGTTTTTTTAAGAATTACTCTCAGATGCGATTAAGGCGAATGGCGCAGATAAAGCATTTGCGAAAGCGGTACAGCATAAGGTGGGACGAGGCAGTCTGAATTACATTTTATAGATGTATTTCTCACATATCTCAGAGCCTCTCGCGATATTCGTCGTCGTAGTCGTCGTCGTCGTCGTCGTCGTCGTCGTCGCCGCCGCCGCTTCTGCAGAAGTAGCAAATGGCAATCGTAGCAAATGCGGCGAGGGACGCCCTGCCTTCGATTCCGAATGCACAAAGTGTGTGGTCTTGTTTCTCAGTCTATATTTGGTCGGTCTCGTCAGAGGTTGAATGTAACGAATGGGTGGGAAAGAGCAAGGGGCAGCGGCTGTGTAGAACGAAAACACAAATCCTCAGGGGTGTGAGCGTTTCGACATGAGTCGTATACATGTAAATGTTGGTCGTCAGTGACCGTGTGGCCTAATGGATAAGGCGTCGGACTTCGGGTGAGAAGATTACAGGCTAGAATGCTGTCAATCTCTTGTTTTTCCAGTTCTGAAAAAGAAACATACCGTTTTAATGTAGCAATTGAGCAGTACGAAACCGTCTGAATGTTGCTGTTGACCATTTTTTGCTTGGAGATGCTCTTGAGCTTGAAACACACACAACAAGACCGGTGTTAACTAGCGAAATGGTCGGCAGAGTGCCGACACAGCGAGTTTTGACTATCACTTGCACATCTAAAACAACGTCGGAAAGTAACTCGTTCGGCTTTTGAGTCACATAAAGTATGTGTGTCAATTTTGACGCCACTAGCTCTGCATGTTGTCATGCAATTTCTTTACCTCTCAGAAATGATTATGACATAAAAGTGAAGTACGTGACGAGTGTGACGTTAGGAAAACATTAGGCATCATGGAGAGATTCTGTATGGGACCACCCAACCCAAACGAGTACTGTGTGACGTGCTACCCGGCAGGTATTCACCGAGGTAGCCGGCTAGCTCAGTCGGTAGAGTGTCAGACTCTTAATCCCAGGGTCGTGGGTTCGAGCCAGACGCTGGGCGGAACGGAATTTTGTTCCGCTGCAGGTGTAAATTACCGTTTTTCTGATTAACGAGATTTAATGGAAATAGCAACTTTAAACTTTGCCTACGTCTCTGTCAGTCGCAAGGAAACTGTATTTGAAGGTGAAGGTGATTTTGTAGACATGTGTGAAAGACATGTTCTGAAATGCAAGTGTTGTTGTTTGGAGAGCACATCGATTACGTGTCAGATGTGTAGCCAAGCAGTAATTTGTCGCCATAGCTGCAAATATTAGCCGGTAATATGAAGTGTTGTCAGATAAAGTCTGATGATGCAGACGACCGTAAGGACGAAGTACCCAAGAGTACCGCTAGGCCGCGCCTCTTTAGCTCAGTGGTAGAGCACTGGTCTAATAAACCAGGGGTCGTAAGTTCCGTCCTCACAGGAGAAAGATGAATTTTGGAAATCAGTTGCGCGTCGTGGCCGTATAGCAAACAGTATCTGTGATGACGAACAATTAGCGACAGGCGTTTTTTTAAGAATTACTCTCAGATGCGATTAAGGCGAATGGCGCAGATAAAGCATTTGCGAAAGCGGTACAGCATAAGGTGGGACGAGGCAGTCTGAATTACATTTTATAGATGTATTTCTCACATATCTCAGAGCCTCTCGCGATATTCGTCGTCGTAGTCGTCGTCGTCGTCGTCGTCGTCGTCGTCGCCGCCGCCGCTTCTGCAGAAGTAGCAAATGGCAATCGTAGCAAATGCGGCGAGGGACGCCCTGCCTTCGATTCCGAATGCACAAAGTGTGTGGTCTTGTTTCTCAGTCTATATTTGGTCGGTCTCGTCAGAGGTTGAATGTAACGAATGGGTGGGAAAGAGCAAGGGGCAGCGGCTGTGTAGAACGAAACCACAAATCCTCAGGGGTGTGAGCGTCTCGACATGAGTCGTATACATGTAAATGTTGGTCGTCAGTGACCGTGTGGCCTAATGGATAAGGCGTCGGACTTCGGATCAGAAGATTACAGGCTAGAATGCTGTCAATCTCTTGTTTTTCCAGTTCTGAAAAAGAAACATACCGTTTTAATGTAGCAATTGAGCAGTACGAAACCGTCTGAATGTTGCTGTTGACCATTTTTTGCTTGGAGATGCTCTTGAGCTTGAAACACACACAACAAGACCGGTGTTAACTAGCGAAATGGTCGGCAGAGTGCCGACACAGCGAGTTTTGACTATCACTTGCACATCTAAAACAACGTCGGAAAGTAACTCGTTCGGCTTTTGAGTCACATAAAGTATGTGTGTTAATTTTGACGCCACTAGCTCTGCATGTTGTCATGCAATTTCTTTACCTCTCAGAAATGATTATGACATAAAAGTGAAGTACGTGACGAGTGTGACGTTAGGAAAACATTAGGCATCATGGAGAGATTCTTTATGGGACCACCCAACCCAAACGAGTACTGTGTGACGTGCTACCCGGCAGGTATTCACCGAGGTAGCCGGCTAGCTCCGTCGGTAGAGTGTCAGACTCTTAATCCCAGGGTCGTGGGTTCGAGCCAGACACTGGGCGGAACGGAATTTTGTTCCGCTGCAGGTGTAAATTACCGTTTTTCTGATTAACGAGATTTAATGGAAATAGCAACTTTAAACTTTGCCTACGTCTCTGTCAGTCGCAAGGAAACTGTATTTGAAGGTGAAGGTGATTTTGTAGACATGTGTGAAAGACATTTTCTGAAATGCAAGTGTTGTTGTTTGGAGAGCACATCGGTTACGTGTCAGATGTGTAGCCAAGCAGTAATTTGTCGCCATAGCTGCAAATATTAGCCTGTAATATGAAGTGTTGTCAGCTAAAGTCTGATGATGCAGACGACCGTAAGGACGAAGTACCCAAGAGTACCGCTAGGCCGCGCCTCTTTAGCTCAGTGGTAGAGCACTGGTCTAATAAACCAGGGGTCGTAAGTTCCTTCCTCACAGGAGAAAGATGAATTTTGGAAATCAGTTGCGCGTCGTGGCCGTATAGCAAACAGTATCTGTGATGACGAACAATTAGCGACAGGCGTTTTTTTAAGAATTACTCTCAGATGCGATTAAGGCGAATGGCGCAGATAAAGCATTTGCCAAAGCGGTACAGCATAAGGTGGGATGAGGCAGTCTGAATTACATTTTATAGATGTATTTCTCACATATCTCAGAGCCTCTCGCGATATTCGTCGTCGTCGTCGTCGTCGTCGTCGCCGCCGCCGCTTCTGCAGAAGTAGCAAATGGCAATCGTAGCAAATGCGGCGAGGGACGCCCTGCCTTCGATTCCGAATGCACAAAGTGTGTGGTCTTGTTTCTCAGTCTATATTTGGTCGGTCTCGTCAGAGGTTGAATGTAACGAATGGGTGGGAAAGAGCAAGGGGCAGCGGCTGTGTAGAACGAAAACACAAATCCTCAGGGGTGTGAGCGTTTCGACATGAGTCGTATACATGTAAATGTTGGTCGTCAGTGACCGTGTGGCCTAATGGATAAGGCGTCGGACTTCGGATCAGAAGATTACAGGCTAGAATGCTGTCAATCTCTTGTTTTTCCAGTTCTGAAAAAGAAACATACCGTTTTAATGTAGCAATTGAGCAGTACGAAACCGTCTGAATGTTGCTGTTGACCATTTTTTGCTTGGAGATGCTCTTGAGCTTGAAACACACACAACAAGACCGGTGTTAACTAGCGAAATGGTCGGCAGAGTGCCGACACAGCGAGTTTTGACTATCACTTGCACATCTAAAACAACGTCGGAAAGTAACTCGTTCGGCTTTTGAGTCACATAAAGTATGTGTGTCAATTTTGACGCCACTAGCTCTGCATGTTGTCATGCAATTTCTTTACCTCTCAGAAATGATTATGACATAAAAGTGAAGTACGTGACGAGTGTGACGTTAGGAAAACATTAGGCATCATGGAGAGATTCTTTATGGGACCACCCAACCCAAACGAGTACTGTGTGACGTGCTACCCGGCAGGTATTCACCGAGGTAGCCGGCTAGCTCCGTCGGTAGAGTGTCAGACTCTTAATCCCAGGGTCGTGGGTTCGAGCCAGACGCTGGGCGGAACGGAATTTTGTTCCGCTGCAGGTGTAAATTACCGTTTTTCTGATTAACGAGATTTAATGGAAATAGCAACTTTAAACTTTGCCTACGTCTCTGTCAGTCGCAAGGAAACTGTATTTGAAGGTGAAGGTGATTTTGTAGATATGTGTGAAAGACATGTTCTGAAATGCAAGTGTTGTTGTTTGGAGAGCACATCGATTACGTGTCAGATGTGTAGCCAAGCAGTAATTTGTCGCCATAGCTGCAAATATTAGCCGGTAATATGAAGTGTTGTCAGATAAAGTCTGATGATGCAGACGACCGTAAGGACGAAGTACCCAAGAGTACCGCTAGGCCGCGCCTCTTTAGCTCAGTGGTAGAGCACTGGTCTAATAAACCAGGGGTCGTAAGTTCCGTCCTCACAGGAGAAAGATGAATTTTGGAAATCAGTTGCGCGTCGTGGCCGTATAGCAAACAGTATCTGTGATGACGAACAATTAGCGACAGGCGTTTTTTTAAGAATTACTCTCAGATGCGATTAAGGCGAATGGCGCAGATAAAGCATTTGCGAAAGCGGTACAGCATAAGGTGGGACGAGGCAGTCTGAATTACATTTTATAGATGTATTTCTCACATATCTCAGAGCCTCTCGCGATATTCGTCGTCGTAGTCGTCGTCGTAGTCGTCGTCGTTGTCGCCGCCGCCGCTTCTGCAGAAGTAGCAAATGGCAATCGTAGCAAATGCGGCGAGGGACGCCCTGCCTTCGATTCCGAATGCACAAAGTGTGTGGTCTTGTTTCTCAGTCTATATTTGGTCGGTCTCGTCAGAGGTTGAATGTAACGAATGGGTGGGAAAGAGCAAGGGGCAGCGGCTGTGTAGAACGAAACCACAAATCCTCAGGGATGTGAGCGTCTCGACATGAGTCGTATACATGTAAATGTTGGTCGTCAGTGACCGTGTGGCCTAATGGATAAGTCGTCGGACTTCGGATCAGAAGATTACAGGCTAGAATGCTGTCAATCTCTTGTTTTTCCAGTTCTGAAAAAGAAACATACCGTTTTAATGTAGCAATTGAGCAGTACGAAACCGTCTGAATGTTGCTGTTGACCATTTTTTGCTTGGAGATGCTCTTGAGCTTGAAACACACACAACAAGACCGGTGTTAACTAGCGAAATGGTCGGCAGAGTGCCGACACAGCGAGTTTTGACTATCACTTGCACATCTAAAACAACGTCGGAAAGTAACTCGTTCGGCTTTTGAGTCACATAAAGTATGTGTGTTAATTTTGACGCCACTAGCTCTGCATGTTGTCATGCAATTTCTTTACCTCTCAGAAATGATTATGACATAAAAGTGAAGTACGTGACGAGTGTGACGTTAGGAAAACATTAGGCATAATGGAGAGATACTTTATGGGACCACCCAACCCAAACGAGTACTGTGTGACGTGCTACCCGGCAGGTATTCACCGAGGTAGCCGGCTAGCTCCGTCGGTAGAGTGTCAGACTCTTAATCCCAGGGTCGTGGGTTCGAGCCAGACGCTGGGCGGAACGGAATTTTGTTCCGCTGCAGGTGTAAATTACCGTTTTTCTGATTAACGAGATTTAATGGAAATAGCAACTTTAAACTTTGCCTACGTCTCTGTCAGTCGCAAGGAAACTGTATTTGAAGGTGAAGGTGATTTTGTAGACATGTGTGAAAGACATTTTCTGAAATGCAAGTGTTGTTGTTTGGAGAGCACATCGGTTACGTGTCAGATGTGTAGCCAAGCAGTAATTTGTCGCCATAGCTGCAAATATTAGCCTGTAATACGAAGTGTTGTCAGCTAAAGTCTGATGATGCAGACGACCGTAAGGACGAAGTACCCAAGAGTACCGCTAGGCCGCGCCTCTTTAGCTCAGTGGTAGAGCACTGGTCTAATAAACCAGGGGTCGTAAGTTCCTTCCTCACAGGAGAAAGATGAATTTTGGAAATCAGTTGCGCGTCGTGGCCGTATAGCAAACAGTATCTGTGATGACGAACAATTAGCGACAGGCGTTTTTTTAAGAATTACTCTCAGATGCGATTAAGGCGAATGGCGCAGATAAAGCATTTGCCAAAGCGGTACAGCATAAGGTGGGATGAGGCAGTCTGAATTACATTTTATAGATGTATTTCTCACATATCTCAGAGCCTCTCGCGATATTCGTCGTCGTCGTCGTCGTCGCCGCCGCCGCTTCTGCAGAAGTAGCAAATGGCAATCGTAGCAAATGCGGCGAGGGACGCCCTGCCTTCGATTCCGAATGAACAAAGTGTGTGGTCTTGTTTCTCAGTCTATATTTGGTCGGTCTCGTCAGAGGTTGAATGTAACGAATGGGTGGGAAAGAGCAAGGGGCAGCGGCTGTGTAGAACGAAAACACAAATCCTCATTGGTGTGAGCGTTTCGACATGAGTCGTATACATGTAAATGTTAGTCGTCAGTGACCGTGTGGCCTAATGGATAAGGCGTCGGACTTCGGATCAGAAGATTACAGGCTAGAATGCTGTCACGCTCTTGTTTTTCCAGTTCTGGAAAAGAAACATACCGTTTTAATGTAGCAATTGAGCAGTACGAAACCGTCTGAATGTTGCTGTTGACCATTTTTTGCTTGGAGATGCTCTTGAGCTTGAAACACACACAACAAGACCGGTGTTAACTAGCGAAATGGTCGGCAGAGTGCCGACACAGCGAGTTTTGACTATCACTTGCACATCTAAAACAACGTCGGAAAGTAACTCGTTCGGCTTTTGAGTCACATAAAGTATGTGTGTTAATTTTGACACCACTAGCTCTGCATGTTGTCATGCAATTTCTTTACCTCTCAGAAATGATTATGACATAAAAGTGAAGTACGTGACGAGTGTGACGTTAGGAAAACATTAGGCATCATGGAGAGATTCTTTATGGGACCACCCAACCCAAACGAGTACTGTGTGACGTGCTACCCGGCAGGTATTCACCGAGGTAGCCGGCTAGCTCCGTCGGTAGATTGTCAGACTCTTAATCCCAGGGTCGTGGGTTCGAGCCAGCCGCTGGGCGGAACGGAATTTTGTTCCGCTGCAGGTGTAAATTACCGTTTTTCTGATTAACGAGATGTAATGGAAATAGCAACTTTAAACTTTCCCTACGTCTCTGTCAGTCGCAAGGAAACTGTATTTGAGGGTGAAGGTGATTTTGTAGACATGTGTGAGAGACATGTTCTGAAATGCAAGTGTTGTTGTTTGGAGAGCACATCGGTTACGTGTCAGAAGTGTAGCCAAGCAGTAATTTGTCGCCATAGCTGCAAATATTAGCCGGTAATATGAAGTGTTGTCAGATAAAGTCTGATGATGCAGACGACCGTAAGGACGAAGTACCCAAGAGTACCGCTAGGCCGCGCCTCTTTAGCTCAGTGGTAGAGCACTGGTCTAATAAACCAGGGGTCGTAAGTTCCATCCTCACAGGAGAAAGATGAATTTTGGAAATCAGTTGCGCGTCGTGGCCGTATAGCAAACAGTATCTGTGATGACGAACAATTAGCGACAGGCGTTTTTTTAAGAATTACTCTCAGATGCGATTAAGGCGAATGGCGCAGATAAAGCATTTGCGAAAGCGGTACAGCATAAGGTGGGACGAGGCAGTCTGAATTACATTTTATAGATGTATTTCTCACATATCTCAGAGCCTCTCGCGATATTCGTCGTCGTCGTCGTCGTCGTCGTCGTCGTCGCCGCCGCCGCTTCTGCAGAAGTAGCAAATGGCAATCGTAGCAAATGCGGCGAGGGACGCCCTGCCTTCGATTCCGAATGCACAAAGTGTGTGCTCTTGTTTCTCAGTCTATATTTGGTCGGTCTCGTCAGAGGTTGAATGAAACGAATGGGTGGGAAAGGGCAAGGGGCAGCGGCTGTGTAGAACGAAAACACAAATCCTCAGGGGTGTGAGCGTTTCGAGATGAGTCGTATACATGTAAATGTTGGTCGTCAGTGACCGTGTGGCCTAATGGATAAGACGTCGGACTTCGTATCTGAAGGTTACAGGTTCGAATGCTCTCACGCTTGTGTTTTTCCAGTTCTGAAAAAGAAACATAACGTCTTAATGTAGCAATTGAGCAGTACGAAACCGTCTGAATGTTGCTGTTGACCATTTTTTGCTTGGAGATGCTCTTGAGCTTGAAACACACACAACAAGACCGGTGTTAACTAGCGAAATGGTCGGCAGAGTGCCGACACAGCGAGTTTTGACTATCACTTGCACATCTAAAACAACGTCGGAAAGTAACTCGTTCGGCTTTTGAGTCACATAAAGTATGTGTGTTAATTTTGACGCCACTAGCTCTGCATGTTGTCATGCAATTTCTTTACCTCTCAGAAATGATTATGACATAAAAGTGAAGTACGTGACGAGTGTGACGTTAGGAAAACATTAGGCATCATGGAGAGATTCTTTATGGGACCACCCAACCCAAACGAGTACTGTGTGACGTGCTACCCGGCAGGTATTCACCGAGGTAGCCGGCTAGCTCCGTCGGTAGAGTGTCAGACTCTTAATCCCAGGGTCGTGGGTTCGAGCCAGACGCTGGGCGGAACGGAATTTTGTTCCGCTGCAGGTGTAAATTACCGTTTTTCTGATTAACGAGATTTAATGGAAATAGCAACTTTAAACTTTGCCTAAGTCTCTGTCAGTCGCAAGGAAACTGTATTTGAAGGTGAAGGTGATTTTGTAGACATGTGTGAAAGACATGTTCTGAAATGCAAGTGTTGTTGTTTGGAGAGCACATCGGTTACGTGTCAGAAGTGTAGCCAAGCAGTAATTTGTCGCCATAGCTGCAAATATTAGCCGGTAATATGAAGTGTTGTCAGATAAAGTCTGATGATGCAGACGACCTTAAGGACGAACTACCCAAGAGTACCACTAGGCCGCGCCTCTTTAGCTCAGTGGTAGAGCACTGGTCTAGTAAACCAGGGGTCGTAAGTTCCATCCTCACAGGAGAAAGATGAATTTTGGAAATCAGTTGCGCGTCGTGGCCGTATAGCAAACAGTATCTGTGATGACGAACAATTAGCGACAGGCGTTTTTTTAAGAATTACTCTCAGATGCGATTAAGGCGAATGGCGCAGATAAAGCATTTGCGAAAGCGGTACAGCATAAGGTGGGACGAGGCAGTCTGAATTACATTTTATAGATGTATTTCTCACATATCTCAGAGCCTCTCGCGATATTCGTCGTCGCCGTCGTCGTCGTCGTCGTCGTCGTCGTCGTCGTCACGCCGCCGCTTCTGCAGAAGTAGCAAATGGCAATCGTAGCAAATGCGGCGAGGGACGCCCTGCCTTCGATTCCGAATGCACAAAGTGTGTGGTCTTGTTTCTCAGTCTATATTTGGTCGGTCTCGTCAGAGGTTGAATGTAACGAATGGGTGGGAAAGAGCAAGGGGCAGCGGCTGTGTAGAACGAAAACACAAATCCTCAGGGGTGTGAGCGTTTCGACATGAGTCGTATACATGTAAATGTTGGTCGTCAGTGACCGTGTGGCCTAATGGATAAGGCGTCGGACTTCGGATCAGAAGATTACAGGCTAGAATGCTGTCAATCTCTTGTTTTTCCAGTTCTGAAAAAGAAACATACCGTTTTAATGTAGCAATTGAGCAGTACGAAACCGTCTGAATGTTGCTGTTGACCATTTTTTGCTTGGAGATGCTCTTGAGCTTGAAACACACACAACAAGACCGGTGTTAACTAGCGAAATGGTCGGCAGAGTGCCGACACAGCGAGTTTTGACTATCACTTGCACATCTAAAACAACGTCGGAAAGTAACTCGTTCGGCTTTTGAGTCACATAAAGTATGTGTGTTAATTTTGACGCCACTAGCTCTGCATGTTGTCATGCAATTTCTTTACCTCTCAGAAATGATTATGACATAAAAGTGAAGTACGTGACGAGTGTGACGTTAGGAAAACATTAGGCATCATGGAGAGATTCTTTATGGGACCACCCAACCCAAACGAGTACTGTGTGACGTGCTACCCGGCAGGTATTCACCGAGGTAGCCGGCTAGCTCCGTCGGTAGAGTGTCAGACTCTTAATCCCAGGGTCGTGGGTTCGAGCCAGACGCTGGGCGGAACGGAATTTTGTTCCGCTGCAGGTGTAAATTACCGTTTTTCTGATTAACGAGATTTAATGGAAATAGCAACTTTAAACTTTGCCTACGTCTCTGTCAGTCGCAAGGAAACTGTATTTGAAGGTGAAAGTGATTTTGTAGACATGTGTGAAAGACATTTTCTGAAATGCAAGTGTTGTTGTTTGGAGAGCACATCGGTTACGTGTCAGATGTGTAGCCAAGCAGTAATTTGTCGCCATAGCTGCAAATATTAGCCTGTAATATGAAGTGTTGTCAGCTAAAGTCTGATGATGCAGACGACCGTAAGGACGAAGTACCCAAGAGTACCGTTAGGCCGCGCCTCTTTAGCTCAGTGGTAGAGCACTGGTCTAATAAACCAGGGGTCGTAAGTTCCTTCCTCACAGGAGAAAGATGAATTTTGGAAATCAGTTGCGCGTCGTGGCCGTATAGCAAACAGTATCTGTGATGACGAACAATTAGCGACAGGCGTTTTTTTAAGAATTACTCTCAGATGCGATTAAGGCGAATGGCGCAGATAAAGCATTTGCGAAAGCGGTACAGCATAAGGTGGGACGAGGCAGTCTGAATTACATTTTATAGATGTATTTCTCACATATCTCAGAGCCTCTCGCGATATTCGTCGTCGTCGTCGTCGTCGTCGTCGTCGCCGCCGCCGCCGCCGCCGCCGCCGCTGCTGCAGAAGTAGCAAATGGCAATCGTAGCAAATGCGGCGAGGGACGCCCTGCCTTCGATTCCGAATGCACAAAGTGTGTGGTCTTGTTTCTCAGTCTATATTTGGTCGGTCTCGTCAGAGGTTGAATGTAACGAATGGGTGGGAAAGGGCAAGGGGCAGCGGCTGTGTAGAACGAAAACACAAATCCTCAGGGGTGTGAGCGTTTCGAGATGAGTCGTATACATGTAAATGTTGGTCGTCAGTGACCGTGTGGCCTAATGGATAAGGCGTCGGACTTCGTATCTGAAGGTTACAGGTTCGAATGCTGTCACGCTTGTGTTTTTCCAGTTCTGAAAAAGAAACATAACGTCTTAATGTAGCAATTGAGCAGTACGAAACCGTCTGAATGTTGCTGTTGACCATTTTTTGCTTGGAGATGCTCTTGAGCTTGAAACACACACAACAAGACCGGTGTTAACTAGCGAAATGGTCGGCAGAGTGCCGACACAGCGAGTTTTGACTATCACTTGCACATCTAAAACAACGTCGGAAAGTAACTCGTTCGGCTTTTGAGTCACATAAAGTATGTGTGTTAATTTTGACGCCACTAGCTCTGCATGTTGTCATGCAATTTCTTTACCTCTCAGAAATGATTATGACATAAAAGTGAAGTACGTGACGAGTGTGACGTTAGGAAAACATTAGGCATCATGGAGAGATTCTGTATGGGACCACCCAACCCAAACGAGTACTGTGTGACGTGCTACCCGGCAGGTATTCACCGAGGTAGCCGGCTAGCTCCGTCGGTAGATTGTCAGACTCTTAATCCCAGGGTCGTGGGTTCGAGCCAGCCGCTGGGCGGAACGGAATTTTGTTCCGCTGCAGGTGTAAATTACCGTTTTTCTGATTAACGAGATGTAATGGAAATAGCAACTTTAAACTTTCCCTACGTCTCTGTCAGTCGCAAGGAAACTGTATTTGAGGGTGAAGGTGATTTTGTAGACATGTGTGAGAGACATGTTCTGAAATGCAAGTGTTGTTGTTTGGAGAGCACATCGGTTACGTGTCAGAAGTGTAGCCAAGCAGTAATTTGTCGCCATAGCTGCAAATATTAGCCGGTAATATGAAGTGTTGTCAGATAAAGTCTGATGATGCAGACGACCGTAAGGACGAAGTACCCAAGAGTACCGCTAGGCCGCGCCTCTTTAGCTCAGTGGTAGAGCACTGATCTAATAATCCAGGGGTCGTAAGTTCCTTCCTCACAGGAGAAAGATGAATTTTTGAAATCAGTTGCGCGTCGTGGCCGTATAGCAAACAGTACCTGTGATGACGAACAATTAGCGACAGGCGTTTTTTTAAGAATTACTCTCAGATGCGATTAAGGCGAATGGCGCAGATAAAGCATTTGCGAAAGCGGTACAGCATAAGGTGGGACGAGGCAGTCTGAATTACATTTTATAGATGTATTTTTCACATATCCCAGAGCCTCTCGCGATATTCGTCGTCGTCGTCGTCGTCGTCGCCGCCGCTGCCGCTTCTGCAGAAGTAGCAAATGGCAATCGTAGCAAATGCGGCGAGGGACGCCCTGCCTTCGATTCCGAATGCACAAAGTGTGTGGTCTTGTTTCTCAGTCTATATTTGGTCGGTCTCGTCAGAGGTTGAATGTAACGAATGGGTGGGAAAGAGCAAGGGGCAGCGGCTGTGTAGAACGAAAACACAAATCCTCAGGGGTGTGAGCGTTTCGAGATGAGTCGTATACATGTAAATGTTGGTCGTCAGTGACCGTGTGGCCTAATGGATAAGGCGTCGGACTTCGTATCTGAAGGTTACAGGTTCGAATGCTGTCACGCTTGTGTTTTTCCAGTTCTGAAAAAGAAACATAACGTTTTAATGTAGCAATTGAGCAGTACGAAACCGTCTGAATGTTGCTGTTGACCATTTTTTGCTTGGAGATGCTCTTGAGCTTGAAACACACACAACAAGACCGGTGTTAACTCGCGAAATGGTCGGCAGAGTGCCGACACAGCGAGATTTGACTATCACTTGCACATCTAAAACAACGTCGGGAAGTAACTCGTTCGGCTTTTGAGTCACATAAAGTATGTGTGTTAATTTTGACGCCACTAGCTCTGCATGTTGTCATGCAATTTCTTTACCTCTCAGAAATGATTATGACATAAAAGTGAAGTACGTGACGAGTGTGACGTTAGGAAAACATTAGGCATCATGGAGAGATTCTGTATGGGACCACCCAACCCAAACGAGTACTGTGTGACGTGCTACCCGGCAGGTATTCACCGAGGTAGCCTGCTAGCTCAGTCGGTAGAGTGTCAGACTCTTAATCCCAGGGTCGTGGGTTCGATCCAGACGCTGGGCGGAACGGAATTTTGTTCCGCTGCAGGTGTAAATTACCGTTTTTCTGATTAACGAGATTTAATGGAAATAGCAACTTTAAACTTTGCCTAAGTCTCTGTCAGTCGCAAGGAAACTGTATTTGAAGGTGAAGGTGATTTTGTAGACATGTGTGAAAGACATGTTCTGAAATGCAAGTGTTGTTGTTTGGAGAGCACATCGGTTACGTGTCAGATGTGTAGCCAAGCAGTAATTTGTCGCCATAGCTGCAAATATTAGCCGGTAATATGAAGTGTTGTCAGCTAAAGTCTGATGATGCAGACGACCGTAAGGGCGAAGTACCCAAGAGTACCGCCAGGCCGCGCCACTTTAGCTCAGTGGTAGAGCACTGGTCTAATAAACCAGGGGTCGTAAGTTCCTTCCTCACAGGAGAAAGATGAATTTTGGAAATCAGTTGCGCGTCGTGGCCGTATAGCAAACAGTACCTGTGATGACGAACAATTAGCGACAGGCGTTTTTTTAAGAATTACTCTCAGATGCGATTAAGGCGAATGGCGTAGATAAAGCATTTGCCAAAGCGGTACAGCATAAGGTGGGACGAGGCAGTCTGAATTACATTTTATAGTTGTATTTCTCACATATCTCAGAGCCTCTCGCGATATTCGTCGTCGTCGTCGTCGTCGTCGTCGCCGCTTCTGCAGAAGTAGCAAATGGCAATCGTAGCAAATGCGGCGAGGGACGCCCTGCCTTCGATTCCGAATGCACAAAGTGTGTGGTCTTGTTTCTCAGTCTATATTTGGTCGGTCTCGTCAGAGGTTGAATGTAACGAATGGGTGGGAAAGAGCAAGGGGCAGCGGCTGTGTAGAACGAAAACACAAATCCTCAGGGGTGTGAACGTTTCGAGATGAGTCGTATACATGTAAATGTTGGTCGTCAGTGACCGTGTGGCCTAATGGATAAGGCGTCGGACTTCGGATCTGAAGATTACAGGTTCGAATGCTGTCACGCTTGTGTTTTTCCAGTTCTGAAAAAGAAACATAACGTTTTAATGTAGCAATTGAGCAGTACGAAACCGTCTGAATGTTGCTGTTGACCATTTTTTGCTTGGAGATGCTCTTGAGCTTGAAACACACACAACAAGACCGGTGTTAACTAGCGAAATGGTCGGCAGAGTGCCGACACAGCGAGTTTTGACTATCACTTGCACATCTAAAACAACGTCGGAAAGTAACTCGTTCGGCTTTTGAGTCACATAAAGTATGTGTGTTAATTTTGACGCCACTAGCTCTGCATGTTGTCATGCAATTTCTTTACCTCTCAGAAATGATTATGACATAAAAGTGAAGTACGTGACGAGTGTGACGTTAGGAAAACATTAGGCATCATGGAGAGATTCTGTATGGGACCACCCAACCCAAACGAGTACTGTGTGACGTGCTACCCGGCAGGTATTCACCGAGGTAGCCGGCTAGTTCAGTCGGTAGAGTGTCAGACTATTAATCCCAGGGTCGTGGGTTCGAGCCAGACGCTGGGCGGAACGGAATTTTGTTCCGCTGCAGGTGTAAATTACCGTTTTTCTGATTAACGAGATTTAATGGAAATAGCAACATTAAACTTTGCCTAAGTCTCTGTCAGTCGCAAGGAAACTGTATTTGAAGGTGAAGGTGATTTTGTAGACATGTGTGAAAGACATGTTCTGAAATGCAAGTGTTGTTGTTTGGAGAGCACATCGGTTACGTGTCAGATGTGTAGCCAAGCAGTAATTTGTCGCCATAGCTGCAAATATTAACCGGTAATATGAAGTGTTGTCAGCTAAAGTCTGATGATGCAGACGACCGTAAGGACGAAGTACCCAAGAGTACCGCTAGGCCGCGCCTCTTTCGCTCAGTGGTAGAGCACTGGTCTAATAAACCAGGGGTCGTAAATTCCTTCCTCACAGGAGAAAGATGAATTTTGGAAATCAAATGCGCGTCGTGGCCGTATAGCAAACAGTACCTGTGATGACGAACAATTAGCGACAGGCGTTTTTTTAAGAATTACTCTCAGATGCGATTAAGGCGAATGGCGCAGATAAAGCATTTGCCAAAGCGGTACAGCACAAGGTGGGACGAGGCAGTCTGAATTACATTTTATAGATGAATTTCTCACATATCTCAGAGCCTCTCGCGATATTCGTCGTCGTCGTCGTCGTCGTCGCCGCCACCGCCACCGTCGCTTCTGCAGAAGTAGCAAATGGCAATCGTAGCAAATGCGGCGAGGGACGCCCTGCCTTCGATTCCGAATGCACAAAGTGTGTGGTCTTGTTTCTCAGTCTATATTTGGTCGGTCTCGTCAGAGGTTGAATGTAACGAATGGGTGGGAAAGAGCAAGGGGCAGCGGCTGTGTAGAACGAAAACACAAATCCTCAGGGGTGTGAGCGTTTCGAGATGAGTCGTATACATGTAAATGTTGGTCGTCAGTGACCGTGTGGCCTAATGGATAAGGCGTCGGACTTCGTATCTGAAGGTTACAGGTTCGAATGCTGTCACGCTTGTGTTTTTCCAGTTCTGAAAAAGAAACATAACGTTTTAATGTAGCAATTGAGCAGTACGAAAACGTCTGAATGTTGCTGTTGGCCATTTTTTGCTTGGAGATGCTCTTGAGCTTGAAACACACACAACAAGACCGGTGTTAACTAGCGAAATGGTCGGCAGAGTGCCGACACAGCGAGATTTGACTATCACTTGCACATCTAAAACAACGTCGGGAAGTAACTCGTTCGGCTTTTGAGTCACATAAAGTATGTGTGTTAATTTTGACGCCACTAGCTCTGCATGTTGTCATGCAATTTCTTTACCTCTCAGAAATGATTATGACATAAAAGTGAAGTACGTGACGAGTGTGACGTTAGGAAAACATTAGGCATCATGGAGAGATTCTGTATGGGACCACCCAACCCAAACGAGTACTGTGTGACGTGCTACCCGGCAGGTATTCACCGAGGTAGCCTGCCAGCTCAGTCGGTAGAGTGTCAGACTCTTAATCCCAGGGTCGTGGGTTCGATCCAAACGCTGGGCGGAACGGAATTTTGTTCCGCTGCAGGTGTAAATTACCGTTTTTCTGATTAACGAGATTTAATGGAAATAGCAACTTTAAACTTTGCCTAAGTCTCTGTCAGTCGCAAGGAAACTGTATTTGAAGGTGAAGGTGATTTTGTAGACATGTGTAAAAGACATGTTCTGAAATGCAAGTGTTGTTGTTTGGAGAGCACATCGGTTACGTGTCAGATGTGTAGCCAAGCAGTAATTTGTCGCCATAGCTGCAAATATTAGCCGGTAATATGAAGTGTTGTCAGCTAAAGTCTGATGATGCAGACGACCGTAAGGGCGAAGTACCCAAGAGTACCGCCAGGCCGCGCCACTTTAGCTCAGTGGTAGAGCACTGGTCTAATAAACCAGGGGTCGTAAGTTCCTTCCTCACAGGAGAAAGATGAATTTTGGAAATCAGTTGCGCGTCGTGGCCGTATAGCAAACAGTACCTGTGATGACGAACAATTAGCGACAGGCGTTTCTTTAAGAATTACTCTCAGATGCGATTAAGGCGAATGGCGTAGATAAAGCATTTGCCAAAGCGGTACAGCATAAGGTGGGACGAGGCAGTCTGAATTACATTTTATAGATGTATTTCTCACATATCTCAGAGCCTCTCGCGATATTCGCCGTCGTCGTCGACGTCGTCGCCGCTTCTGCAGAAGTAGCAAATGGCAATCGTAGCAAATGCGGCGAGGGACGCCCTGCCTTCGATTCCGAATGCACAAAGTGTGTGGTCTTGTTTCTCAGTCTATATTTGGTCGGTCTCGTCAGAGGTTGAATGTAACGAATGGGTGGGAAAGAGCAAGGGGCAGCGGCTGTGTAGAACGAAAACACAAATCCTCAGGGGTGTGAACGTTTCGAGATGAGTCGTATACATGTAAATGTTGGTCGTCAGTGACCGTGTGGCCTAATGGATAAGGCGTCGGACTTCGGATCTGAAGATTACAGGTTCGAATGCTGTCACGCTTGTGTTTTTCCAGTTCTGAAAAAGAAACATAACGTTTTAATGTAGCAATTGAGCAGTACGAAACCGTCTGAATGTTGCTGTTGACCATTTTTTGCTTGGAGATGCTCTTGAGCTTGAAACACACACAACAAGACCGGTGTTAACTAGCGAAATGGTCGGCAGAGTGCCGACACAGCGAGTTTTGACTATCACTTGCACATCTAAAACAACGTCGGAAAGTAACTCGTTCGGCTTTTGAGTCACATAAAGTATGTGTGTTAATTTTGACGCCACTAGCTCTGCATGTTGTCATGCAATTTCTTTACCTCTCAGAAATGATTATGACATAAAAGTGAAGTACGTGACGAGTGTGACGTTAGGAAAACATTAGGCATCATGGAGAGATTCTGTATGGGACCACCCAACCCAAACGAGTACTGTGTGACGTGCTACCCGGCAGGTATTCACTGAGGTAGCCGGCTAGCTCAGTCGGTAGAGTGTCAGACTATTAATCCCAGGGTCGTGGGTTCGAGCCAGACGCTGGGCGGAACGGAATTTTGTTCCGCTGCAGGTGTAAATTACCGTTTTTCTGATTAACGAGATTTAATGGAAATAGCAACATTAAACTTTGCCTAAGTCTCTGTCAGTCGCAAGGAAACTGTATTTGAAGGTGAAGGTGATTTTGTAGACATGTGTGAAAGACATGTTCTGAAATGCAAGTGTTGTTGTTTGGAGAGCACATCGGTTACGTGTCAGATGTGTAGCCAAGCAGTAATTTGTCGAAATAGCTGCAAATATTAGCCGGTAATATGAAGTGTTGTCAGCTAAAGTCTGATGATGCAGACGACCGTAAGGACGAAGTACCCATGAGTACTGCTAGGCCGCGCGTCTTTAACTCAGTGGTAGAGCACTGGTCTAATAAATGAGGGGTCGTAAGTTCCATCCTCACAGGAGAAAGATGAATTTTGGAAATCAGTTGCGCGTCGTGGCCGTATAGCAAACAGTATCTGAGATGACGAACAATTAGCGACAGGCGTTTTTTTAAGAATTACTCTCAGATGCGATTGCCGCCGCCGCTTCTGCAGAAGTAGCAAATGGCAATCGTAGCAAATGCGGCGAGGGACGCCCTGCCTTCGATTCCGAATGCACAAAGTGTGTGGTCTTGTTTCTCAGTCTATATTTGGTCGGTCTCGTCAGAGGTTGAATGTAACGAATGGGTGGGAAAGAGCAAGGGGCAGCGGCTGTGTAGAACGAAAACACAAATCCTCAGGGGTGTGAGCGTTTCGAGATGAGTCGTATACATGTAAATGTTGGTCGTCAGTGACCGTGTGGCCTAATGGATAAGGCGTCGGACTTCGTATCTGAAGGTTACAGGTTCGAATGCTGTCACGCTTGTGTTTTTCCAGTTCTGAAAAAGAAACATAACGTTTTAATGTAGCAATTGAGCAGTACGAAAACGTCTGAATGTTGCTGTTGACCATTTTTTGCTTGGAGATGCTCTTGAGCTTGAAACACACACAACAAGACCGGTGTTAACTAGCGAAATGGTCGGCAGAGTGCCGACCCTGGGATTAAGAGTCTGACACTCTACCGACTGAGCTAGCCGGCTACCTCGGTGAATACCTGCCGGGTAGCACGTCACACAGTACTCGTTTGGGTTGGGTGGTCCCATACAGAATCTCTCCATGATGCCTAATGTTTTCCTAACGTCACACTCGTCACGTACTTCACTTTTATGTCATAACCATTTCTGAGAGGTAAAGAAATTGCATGACAACATGCAGAGCTAGTGGCGTCAAAATTAACACACATACTTTATGTGACTCAAAAGCCGAACGAGTTACTTCCCGACGTTGTTTTAGATGTGCAAGTGATAGTCAAAACTCGCTGTGTCGGCACTCTGCCGACCATTTCGCTAGTTAACACCGGTCTTGTTGTGTGTGTTTCAAGCTCAAGAGCATCTCTAAGCAAAAAATGGTCAACAGCAACATTCAGACGGTTTCGTACTGCTCAATTGCTACATTAAAACGTTATGTTTCTTTTTCAGAACAGGGAAAACACATGCGTGACAGCATTCGAACCTGTAATCTTCAGATCCGAAGTCCGACGCCTTATCCATTAGGCCACACGGTCACTGACGACCAACATTTACATGTATACGACTCATCTCGAAACGCTCACACCCCTGAGGATTTGTGTTTTCGTTCTACACAGCCGCTGCCCCTTGCTCTTTCCCACCCATTTGTTACATTCAACCTCTGACGAGACCGACCAAATATAGACTGAGAAACAAGATCACACACTTTGTGCATTCGGAATCGAAGGCAGGGCGTCCCTCGCCGCATTTGCTACGATTGCCATTTGCTACTTCTGCAGAAGCGGCGGCGGCGACGACGACGACGACGACGACGACGTCGAATATCGCGAGAGGCTCTGAGATATGTGAGAAATACATCTATAAAATATAATTCAGACTGCCTCGTCCCACCTTATGCTGTACCGCTTTGGCAAATGCTTTATCTGCGCCATTCGCCTTAATCGCATCTGAGAGTAATTCTTAAAAAAACGCCTGTCGCTAATTGTTCGTCATCACAGGTACTGTTTGCTATACGGCCACGACGCGCAACTGATTTCCAAAATTCATCTTTTCCTGTGAGGATGGAACTTACGACCCCTGGTTTATTAGACCAGTGCTCTACCACTGAGCTAAAGAGGCGCGGCCTAGCGGTACTCTTGGGTACTTCGTCCTTACGGTCGTCTGCATCATCAGACTTTAGCTGACAACACTTCATATTACCGGCTAATATTTGCAGCTATGGCGACAAATTACTGCTTGGCTACACATCTGACACGTAACCGATGTGCTCTCCAAACAACAACACTTGCATTTCAGAACATGTCTTTCACACATGTCTACAAAATCAGCTTCACCTTCAAATACAGTTTCCTTGCGACTGACAGAGACGTAGGCAAAGTTTAAAGTTGCTATTTCCATTAAATCTCGTTAATCAGAAAAACGGAAATTTACACCTGCAGCGGAAAAAATTTCCGTTCCGCCCAGCGTCTGGCTCGAACCCACGACCCTGGGATTAAGAGTCTGACACTCTACCGACTGAGCTAGCCGGCTACCTCGGTGAATACCTGCCGGGTAGCACGTCACACAGTACTCGTTTGGGTTGGGTGGTCCCATACAGAATCTCTCCATGATGCCTAATGTTTTCCTAACGTCACACTCGTCACGTACTTCACTTTTATGTCATAATCATTTCTGAGAGGTAAAGAAATTGCATGACAACATGCAGAGCTAGTGGCGTCAAAATTAACACACATACTTAATGTGACTCAAAAGCCGAACGAGTTACTTCCCGACGTTGTTTTAGATGTGCAAGTGATAGTCAAAACTCGCTGTGTCGGCACTCTGCCGACCATTTCGCTAGTTAACACCGGTCTTGTTGTGTGTGTTTCAAGCTCAAGAGCATCTCCAAGCAAAAAATGGTCAACAGCAACATTCAGACGGTTTCGTACTGCTCAATTGCTACATTAAAACGTTATGTTTCTTTTTCAGAACTGGAAAAACACAAGCGTGACAGCATTCGAACCTGTAATCTTCAGATCCGAAGTCCGACGCCTTATCCATTAGGCCACACGGTCACTGACGACCAACATTTACATGTATACGACTCATCTCGAAACGCTCACACCCCTGAGGATTTGTGTTTTCGTTCTACACAGCCGCTGCCCCTTGCTCTTTCCCACCCATTCGTTACATTCAACCTCTGACGAGACCGACCAAATATAGACTGAGAAACAAGACCACACACTTTGTGCATTCGGAATCGAAGGCAGGGCGTCATTCGCCGCATTTGCTACGATTGCCATTTGCTACTTCTGCAGAAGCGGCGACGACGACGACGACGACGACGACGACGACGACGAATATCGCGAGAGGCTCTGAGATATGTGAGAAATACATCTATAAAATATATTTCAGACTGCCTCGTCCCACCTTATGCTGTACCGCTTTGGCAAATGCTTTATCTGCGCCATTCGCCTTAATCGCATCAGAGAGTAATTCTTAAAAAAACGCCTGTCGCTAATTGTTCGTGTTCACAGGTACTGTTTGCTATACGGCCACGACGCGCAACTGATTTACAAAATTCATCTTTCTCCTGTGAGGATGGAACTTACGACCCCTGATTTATTAGACCAGTGCTCTACCACTGAGCTAAAGAGGCGCGGCCTAGCGGTACTCTTGGGTACTTCGTCCTTACGGTCGTCTGCATCATCAGACTTTAGCTGACAACACTTCATATTACCGGCTAATATTTGCAGCTATGGCGACAAATTACTGCTTGGCTACACATCTGACACGTAACCGATGTGCTCTCCAAACAACAACACTTGCATTTCAGAACATGTCTTTCACACATGTCTACAAAATCACCTTCACCTTCAAATACAGTTTCCTTGCGACTGACAGAGACGTAGGCAAAGTTTAAAGTTGCTATTTCCATTAAATCTCGTTAATCAGAAAAACGGAAATTTACACCTGCAGCGGAAAAAATTTCCGTTCCGCCCAGCGTCTGGCTCGAACCCACGACCCTGGGATTAAGAGTCTGACACTCTACCGACTGAGCTAGCCGGCTACCTCGGTGAATACCTGCCGGGTAGCACGTCACACAGTACTCGTTTGGGTTGGGTGGTCCCATACAGAATCTCTCCATGATGCCTAATGTTTTCCTAACGTCACACTCGTCACGTACTTCACTTTTATGTCATAATCATTTCTGAGAGGTAAAGAAATTGCATGACAACATGCAGAGCTAGTGGCGTCAAAATTAACACACATACTTAATGTGACTCAAAAGCCGAACGAGTTACTTCCCGACGTTGTTTTAGATGTGCAAGTGATAGTCAAAACTCGCTGTGTCGGCACTCTGCCGACCATTTCGCTAGTTAACACCGGTCTTGTTGTGTGTGTTTCAAGCTCAAGAGCATCTCCAAGCAAAAAATGGTCAACAGCAACATTCAGACGGTTTCGTACTGCTCAATTGCTACATTAAAACGTTATGTTTCTTTTTCAGAACTGGAAAAACACAAGCGTGACAGCATTCGAACCTGTAATCTTCAGATCCGAAGTCCGACGCCTTATCCATTAGGCCACACGGTCACTGACGACCAATATTTACATGTATACGACTCATCTCGAAACGCTCACACCCCTGAGGATTTGTGTTTTCGTTCTACACAGCCGCTGCCCCTTGCTCTTTCCCACCCATTCGTTACATTCAACCTCTGACGAGACCGACCAAATATAGACTGAGAAACAAGACCACACACTTTGTGCATTCGGAATCGAAGGCAGGGCGTCATTCGCCGCATTTGCTACGATTGCCATTTGCTACTTCTGCAGAAGCGGCGACGACGACGACGACGACGACGACGACGACGACGACGACGAATATCGCGAGAGGCTCTGAGATATGTGAGAAATACATCTATAAAATATATTTCAGACTGCCTCGTCCCACCTTATGCTGTACCGCTTTGGCAAATGCTTTATCTGCGCCATTCGCCTTAATCGCATCAGAGAGTAATTCTTAAAAAAACGCCTGTCGCTAATTGTTCGTGTTCACAGGTACTGTTTGCTATACGGCCACGACGCGCAACTGATTTACAAAATTCATCTTTCTCCTGTGAGGATGGAACTTACGACCCCTGGTTTATTAGACCAGTGCTCTACCACTGAGCTAAAGAGGCGCGGCCTAGCGGTACTCTTGGGTACTTCGTCCTTACGGTCGTCTGCATCATCAGACTTTAGCTGACAACACTTCATATTACCGGCTAATATTTGCAGCTATGGCGACAAATTACTGCTTGGCTACACATCTGACACGTAACCGATGTGCTCTCCAAACAACAACACTTGCATTTCAGAACATGTCTTTCACACATGTCTACAAAATCACCTTCACCTTCAAATACAGTTTCCTTGCGACTGACAGAGACGTAGGCAAAGTTTAAAGTTGCTATTTCCATTAAATCTCGTTAATCAGAAAAACGGTAATTTACACTTGCAGCGGAACAAAATTCCGTTCCGCCCAGCGTCTGGCTCGAACCCACGACCCTGGGATTAAGAGTCTGACACTCTACCGACTGAGCTAGCCGGCTACCTCGGTGAATACCTGCCGGGTAGCACGTCACACAGTACTCGTTTGGGTTGGGTGGTCCCATACAGAATCTCTCCATGATGCCTAATGTTTTCCTAACGTCACACTCGTCACGTACTTTACTTTTATGTCATAATCATTTCTGAGAGGTAAAGAAATTGCATGACAACATGCAGAGCTAGTGGCGTCAAAATTAACACACATACTTTATGTGACTCAAAAGCCGAACGAGTTACTTCCCGACGTTGTTTTAGATGTGCAAGTGATAGTCAAAACTCGCTGTGTCGGCACTCTGCCGACCATTTCGCTAGTTAACACCGGTCTTGTTGTGTGTGTTTCAAGCTCAAGAGCATCTCCAAGCAAAAAAAGGTCAACAGCAACATTCAGACGGTTTCGTACTGCTCAATTGCTACATTAAAACGTTATGTTTCTTTTTCAGAACTGGAAAAACGCAAGCGTGACAGCATTCGAACCTGTAATCTTCAGATCCGAAGTCCGACGCCTTATCCATTAGGCCACACGGTCACTGACGACCAACATTTACATATATACGACTCATCTCGAAACGCTCACACCCCTGAGGATTTGTGTTTTCGTTCTACACAGCCGCTGCCCCTTGCTCTTTCCCACCCATTCGTTACATTCAACCTCTGACGAGACCGACCAAATATAGACTGAGAAACAAGACCACACACTTTGTGCATTCGGAATCGAAGGCAGGGCGTCCCTCGCCGCATTTGCTACGATTGCATTTTGCTACTTCTGCAGAAGCGGCGGCGACGACGACGACGACGACGAAGACGACGAATATCGCGAGAGGCTCTGAGATATGTGGGAAATACATCTATAAAATGTAATTCAGACTGCCTCGTCCCACCTTATGCTGTACCGCTTTGGCAAATGCTTTATCTGCGCCATTCGCCTTAATCGCATCTGAGAGTAATTCTTAAAAAAACGCCTGTCGCTAATTGTTCGTCACCACAGATACTGTTTGCTATACGGCCACGACGCGCAACTGATTTCCAAAATTCATCTTTCTCCTGTGAGGATGGAACTTACGACCCCTGGTTTATTAGAACAGTGCTCTACCACTGAGTTAAAGAGGCGCGGCCTAGCGGTACTCTTGGGTACTTCGTCCTTACGGTCGTCTGCATAATCAGACTTTAGCTGACAACACTTCATATTACCGGCTAATATTTGCAGCTATGGCGACAAATTACTGCTTGGCTACACATCTGACACGTAACCGATGTGCTCTCCAAACAACAACACTTGCATTTCAGAACATGTCTTTCACACATGTCTACAAAATCACCTTCACCTTCAAATACAGTTTCCTTGCGACTGACAGAGACGTAGGCAAAGTTTAAAGTTGCTATTTCCATTAAATCTCGTTAATAAGAAAAACGGTAATTTACACTTGCAGCGGAACATAATTCCGTTCCGCCCAGCGTCTGGCTCGAACCCACGACCCTGGGATTAAGAGTCTGACACTCTACCGACTGAGCTAGCCGGCTTCCTCGGTGAATACCTGCCGGGTAGCACGTCACACAGTACTCGTTTGGGTTGGGTGGTCCCATACAGAATCTCTCCATGATGCCTAATGTTTTCCTAACGTCACACTCGTCACGTACTTTACTTTTATGTCATAATCATTTCTGAGAGGTAAAGAAATTGCATGACAACATGCAGAGCTAGTGGCGTCAAAATTAACACACATACTTTATGTGACTCAAAAGCCGAATGAGTTACTTCCCGACGTTGTTTTAGATGTGCAAGTGATAGTCAAAACTCGCTGTGTCGGCACTCTGCCGACCATTTCGCTAGTTAACACCGGTCTTGTTGTGTGTGTTTCAAGCTCAAGAGCATCTCCAAGCAAAAAATGGTCAACAGCAACATTCAGACGGTTTCGTACTGCTCAATTGCTACATTAAAACGTTATGTTTCTTTTTCAGAACTGGAAAAACACAAGCGTGAAAGCATTCGAACCTGTAATCTTCAGATCCGAAGTCCGACGCCTTATCCATTAGACCACACGGTCACTGACGACAAACATTTACATGTATACGACTCATCTCGAAACGCTCACACCCCTGAGGATTTGTGTTTTCGTTCTACACAGCCGCTGCCCCTTGCTCTTTCCTACCCATTCGTTACATTCAACCTCTGACGAGACCGACCAAATATAGACTGAGAAACAAGACCACACACTTTGTGCATTCGGAATCGAAGGCAGGGCGTCCCTCGCCGCATTTGCTACGATTGCCATTTGCTACTTCTGCAGAAGCGGCGGCGGCGACGACGACGACGACGACGACGAATATCGCGAGAGGCTCTGAGATATGTGGAAAATACATCTATTAAATGTAATTCAGACTGCCTCGTCCCACCTTATGCTGTACCGCTTTGGCAAATGCTTTATCTGCGCCCTTCGCCTTAATCGCATCTGAGAGTAATTCTTAAAAAAACGCCTGTCGCTAATTGTTCGTCATCACAGGTACTGTTTGCTACACGGCCACGACGCGCAACTGATTTCCAAAATTCATCTTTCTCCTGTGAGGATGGAACTTACGACCCCTGGTTTATTAGACCAGTGCTCTACCACTGAGCTAAAGAGGCGCGGCCTAGCAGTTCTCTTGGGTACTTCGTCCTTACGGTCGTCTGCATCATCAGACTTTAGCTGACAACACTTCATATTACCGGCTAATATTTGCAGCTATGGCGACAAATTACTGCTTGGTTACACATCTGACACGTAACCGATGTGCTCTCCAAACAACAACACATGCATTTCAGAACATGTCTTTCACACATGTCTATAAAATCACCTTCACCTTCAAATACAGTTTCCTTGCGACTGACAGAGACGTAGGCAAAGTTTAAAGTTGCTATTTCCAATAAATCTCGTTAATCAGAAAAACGGTAATTTACACTTGCAGCGGAACAAAATTCCGTTCCGCCCAGCGTCTGGCTCGAACCCACGACCCTGGGATTAAGAGTCTGACACTCTACCGACTGAGCTAGCCGGCTACCTCGGTGAATACCTGCCGGGTAGCACGTCACACAGTACTCGTTTGGGTTGGGTGGTCCCATACAGAATCTCTCCATGATGCCTAATGTTTTCCTAACGTCACACTCGTCACGTACTTCACTTTTATGTCATAATCATTTCTGAGAGGTAAAGAAATTGCATGACAACATGCAGAGCTAGTGGCGTCAAAATTAACACACATACTTTATGTGACTCAAAAGCCGAACGAGTTACTTTCCGACGTTGTTTTAGATGTGCAAGTGATAGTCAAAACTCGCTGTGTCGGCACTCTGCGGACCATTTCGCTAGTTAACACCGGTCTTGTTGTGTGTGTTTCAAGCTCAAGAGCATCTCCAAGCAAAAAATGGTCAACAGCAACATTCAGACGGTTTCGTACTGCTCAATTGCTACATTAAAACGTTATGTTTCTTTTTCAGAACTGGAAAAACACAAGTGTGACAGCATTCGAACCTGTAATCTTCAGATCCGAAGTCCGACGCCTTATCCATTAGGCCACACGGTCACTGAAGACCAACATTTACATGTATACGACTCATCTCGAAACGCTCACACCCCTGAGGACTTGTGTTTTCGTTCTACACAGCCGCTGCCCCTTGCTCTTTCCTACCCATTCGTTACACTCAACCTCTGACGAGACCGACCAAATATAGACTGAGAAACAAGACCACACACTTTGTGCATTCGGAATCGAAGGCAGGGCGTCCCTCGCCGCATTTGCTACGATTGCCATTTGCTACTTCTGCAGAAGCGGCGACGGCGACGACGACGACGACGACGACGACGACGAATATCGTGAGAGGCTCTGAGATATGTGAGAAATACATCTATAAAATATAATTCAGACTGCCTCGTCCCACCTTATGCTGTACCGCTTTGGCAAATGCTTTATCTGCGCCATTCGCCTTAATCGCATCTGAGAGTAATTCTTAAAAAAACGCCTGTCGCTTATTGTTCGTCATCACAGATACTGTTTGCTGTACGGCCACGACGCGCAACTGATTTCCAAAATTCATCTTCCTCCTGTGAGGATGGAACTTACGACCCCTGGTTTATTAGACCAGTGCTCTACCACTGAGCTATAGAGGCGCGGCCTAGCGATACTCTTGGGTACTTCGTCCTTACGGTCGTCTGCATCATCAGACTTTAGCTGACAACACTTCATATTACCGGCTAATATTTGCAGCTATGGCGACAAATTACTGCTTGGCTACACATCTGACACGTAACCGATGTGCTCTCCAAACAACAACACTTGCATTTCAGAACATGTCTTTCACACATGTCTACAAAATCACCTTCACCTTCAAATACAGTTTCCTTGCGACTGACAGAGACGTAGGCAAAGTTTAAAGTTGCTATTTCCATTAAATCTCGTTAATCAGAGAAACGGTAATTTACACTTGCAGCGGAACAAAATTCCGTTCCGCCCAGCGTCTGGCTCGAACCCACGACCATGGGATTAAAAGTCTGACACTCTGCCGACTGAGCTAGCCGGCTACCTCGGTGAATACCTGCCGGGTAGCACGTCACACAGTACTCGTTTTGGTTGGGTGGTCCCATACAGAATCTCTCCATGATGCCTAATGTTTTCCTAACGTCACACTCGTCACGTACTTCACTTTTATGTCATAATCATTTCTGAGAGGTAAAGAAATTGCATGACAACATGCAGAGCTAGTGGCGTCAAAATTAACACACATACTTTATGTGACTCAAAAGCCGAACGAGTTACGTCCCGACGTTGTTTTAGATGTGCAAGTGATAGTCAAAACTCGCTGTGTCGGCACTCTGCCGACCATTTCGCTAGTTAACACCGGTCTTGTTGTGTGTGTTTAAAGCTCAAGAGCATCTCCAAGCAAAAAATGGTCAACAGCAACATTCAGACGGTTTCGTACTGCTCAATTGCTACATTAAAACGTTATGTTTCTTTTTCAGAACTGGAAAAACACAAGTGTGACAGCATTCGAACCTGTAATCTTCAGATCCGAAGTCCGACGCCTTATCCATTAGGCCACACGGTCACTGACGACCAACATTTACATGTATACGACTCATCTCGAAACGCTCACACCCCTGAGGATTTGTGTTTTCGTTCTACACAGCCGCTGCCCCTTGCTCTTTCCCACCCATTCGTTACATTCAACCTCTGACGAGACCGACCAAATATAGACTGAGAAACAAGACCACACACTTTGTGCATTCGGAATCGAATGCAGGGCGTCCCTCGCCGCATTTGCTACGATTGCCATTTGCTACTTCTGCAGAAGCGGCGGCGGCGACGACGACGACGACGACGACGACGACGACGACGACGACGAATATCGCGAGAGGCTCTGAGATATGTGAGAAATACATCTATAAAATATAATTCAGACTGCCTCGTCCCACCTTATGCTGTACCGCTTTGGCAAATGCTTTATCTGCGCCATTCGCCTTAATCGCATCTGAGAGTAATTCTTAAAAAAACGCCTGTCGCTAATTGTTCGTCATCACAGATACTGTTTGCTATACGGCCACGACGCGCAACTGATTTCCAAAATTCACCTTTCTCCTGTGAGGATGGAACTTACGACCCCTGGTTTATTAGACCAGTGCTCTACCACTGAGCTAAAGAGGCGCGGCCTAGCGGTACTCTTGGGTACTTCGTCCTTACGGTCGTCTGCATCATCAGACTTTAGCTGACAACACTTCATATTACCGGCTAATATTTGCAGCTATGGCGACAAATTACTGCTTGGCTACACATCTGACACGTAACCGATGTGCTCTCCAAACAACAACACTTGCATTTCAGAACATGTCTTTCACACATGTCTACAAAATCACCTTCACCTTCAAATACAGTTTCCTTGCGACTGACAGAGACGTAGGCAAAGTTTAAAGTTGCTATTTCCATTAAATCTCGTTAATTAGAAAAACGGTAATTTACACGTGCAGCGGAACAAAATTCCGTTCCGCCCAGCGTCTGGCTCGAACCCACGACCATGGGATTAAAAGTCTGACACTCTGCCGACTGAGCTAGCCGGCTACCTCGGTGAATACCTGCCGGGTAGCACGTCACACAGTACTCGTTTGGGTTGGGTGGTCCCATACAGAATCTCTCCATGATGCCTAATGTTTTCCTAACGTCACACTCGTCACGTACTTCACTTTTATGTCATAATCACTTCTGAGAGGTAAAGAAATTGCATGACAACATGCAGAGCTAGTGGCGTCAAAATTAACACACATACTTTATGTGACTCAAAAGCCGAACGAGTTACTTCCCGACGTTGTTTTAGATGTGCAAGTGATAGTCAAAACTCGCTGTGTCGGCACTCTGCCGACCATTTCGCTAGTTAACACCGGTCTTGTTGTGTGTGTTTCAAGCTCAAGAGCATCTCCAAGCGAAAAATGGTCAACAGCAACATTCAGACGGTTTCGTACTGCTCAATTGCTACATTAAAACGTTATGTTTCTTTTTCAGAACTGGAAAAACACAAGCATGACAGCATTCGAACCTGTAATCTTCAGATCCGAAGTCCGACGCCTTATCCATTAAGCCACACGGTCACTGACGACCAACATTTACATGTATACGACTCATCTCGAAACGCTCACACCCCTGAGGATTTGTGTTTTCGTTCTACACAGCCGCTGCCCCTTGCTCTTTCCCACCCATTCGTTACATTCAACCTCTGACGAGACCGACCAAATATAGACTGAGAAACAAGACCACACACTTTGTGCATTCGGAATCGAAGGCAGGGCGTCCCTCGCCGCATTTGCTACGATTGCCATTTGCTACTTCTGCAGAAGCGGCGGCGGCGACGACGACGACGACGACGACGACGAATATCGCGAGAGGCTCTGAGATATGTGAGAAATACATCTATAAAATATAATTCAGACTGCCTCGTCCCACCTTATGCTGTACCGCTTTGGCAAATGCTTTATCTGCGCCATTCGCCTTAATCGCATCTGAGAGTAATTCTTAAAAAAACGCCTGTCGCTAATTGTTCGTCATCACAGATACTCTTTGCTATACGGCCACGACGCGCAACTGATTTCCAAAATTCACCTTTCTCCTGTGAGGATGGAACTTACGACCCCTGGTTTATTAGACCAGTGCTCTACCACTGAGCTAAAGAGGCGCGGCCTAGCGGTACTCTTGGGTACTTCGTCCTTACGGTCGTCTGCATCATCAGACTTTAGCTGACAACACTTCATATTACCGGCTAATATTTGCAGCTATGGCGACAAATTACTGCTTGGCTACACATCTGACACGTAACCGATGTGCTCTCCAAACAACAACACTTGCATTTCAGAACATGTCTTTCACACATGTCTACAAAATCACCTTCACCTTCAAATACAGTTTCCTTGCGACTGACAGAGACGTAGGCAAAGTTTAAAGTTGCTATTTCCATTAAATCTCGTTAATTAGAAAAACGTTAATTTACACGTGCAGCGGAACAAAATTCCGTTCCGCCCAGCGTCTGGCTCGAACCCACGACCATGGGATTAAAAGCCTGACACTCTGCCGACTGAGCTAGCCGGCTACCTCGGTGAATACCTGCCGGGTAGCACGTCACACAGTACTCGTTTGGGTTGGGTGGTCCCATACAGAATCTCTCCATGATGCCTAATGTTTTCCTAACGTCACACTCGTCACGTACTTCACTTTTATGTCATAATCATTTCTGAGAGGTAAAGAAATTGCATGACAACATGCAGAGCTAGTGGCGTCAAAATTAACACACATACTTTATGTGACTCAAAAGCCGAACGAGTTACTTCCCGACGTTGTTTTAGATGTGCAAGTGATAGTGAAAACTCGCTGTGTCGGCACTCTGCCGACCATTTCGCTAGTTAACACCGGTCTTGTTGTGTGTGTTTCAAGCTCAAGAGCATCTCCAAGCGAAAAATGGTCAACAGCAACATTCAGACGGTTTCGTACTGCTCAATTGCTACATTAAAACGTTATGTTTCTTTTTCAGAACTGGAAAAACACAAGCGTGACAGCATTCGAACCTGTAATCTTCAGATCCGAAGTCCGACGCCTTATCCATTAGGCCACACAGTCACTGACGACCAACATTTACATGTATACGACTCATCTCGAAACGCTCACACCCCTGAGGATTTGTGTTTTCGTTCTACACAGCCGCTGCCCCTTGCTCTTTCCCACCCATTCGTTACATTCAACCTCTGACGAGACCGACCAAATATAGACTGAGAAACAAGACCACACACTTTGTGCATTCGGAATCGAAGGCAGGGCGTCCCTCGCCGCATTTGCTACGATTGCCATTTGCTACTTCTGCAGAAGCGGCGGCGGCGACGACGACGACGACGACGACGACGACGACGAATATCGCGAGAGGCTCTGAGATATGTGAGAAATACATCTATAAAATATAATTCAGACTGCCTCGTCCCACCTTATGCTGTACCGCTTTGGCAAATGCTTTATCTGCGCCATTCGCCTTAATCGCATCTGAGAGTAATTCTTAAAAAAACGCCTGTCGCTAATTGTTCGTCATCACAGATACTCTTTGCTATACGGCCACGACGCGCAACTGATTTCCAAAATTCACCTTTCTCCTGTGAGGATGGAACTTACGACCCCTGGTTTATTAGACCAGTGCTCTACCACTGAGCTAAAGAGGCGCGGCATAGCAGTACTCTTGGGTACTTCGTCCTTACGGTCGTCTGCATCATCAGACTTTAGCTGACAACACTTCATATTACCGGCTAATATTTGCAGCTATGGCGACAAATTACTGCTTGGCTACACATCTGACACGTAACCGATGTGCTCTCCAAACAACAACACTTGCATTTCAGAACATGTCTTTCACACATGTCTACAAAATCACCTTCACCTTCAAATACAGTTTCCTTGCGACTGACAGAGACGTAGGCAAAGTTTAAAGTTGCTATTTCCATTAAATATCGTTAATCAGAATAACGGTAATTTACACTTGCAGCGGAACATAATTCCGTTCCGCCCAGCGTCTGGCTCGAACCCACGACCCTGGGATTAAGAGTCTGACACTCTACCGACTGAGCTAGCCGGCTACCTCGGTGAATACCTGCCGGGTAGCACGTCACACAGTACTCGTTTGGGTTGGGTGGTCCCATACAGAAACTCTCCATGATGCCTAATGTTTTCCTAACGTCACACTCGTCACGTACTTCACTTTTATGTCAAAATCATTTCTGAGAGGTAAAGAAATTGCATGACAACATGCAGAGCTAGTGGCGTCAAAATTAACACACATTCTTTATGTGACTCAAAAGCCGAACGAGTTACTTCCCGACGTTGTTTTAGATGTGCAAGTGATAGTCAAAACTCGCTGTGTCGGCACTCTGCCGACCATTTCGCTAGTTAACACCGGTCTTGTTGTGTGTGTTTCAAGCTCAAGAGCATCTCCAAGCAAAAAATGGTCAACAGCAACATTCAGACGGTTTCGTACTGCTCAATTGCTACATTATAACGTTATGTTTCTTTTTCAGAACTGGAAAAACACAAGCGTGACAGCATTCTAGCCTGTAATCTTCAGATCCGAAGTCCGACGCCTTATCCATTAGGCCACACGGTCACTGACGACCAACATTTACATGTATACGACTCATCTCGAAACGCTCACACCCCTGAGGATTTGTGTTTTCGTTCTACACAGCCGCTGCCCCTTGCTCTTTCCCATCCATTCGTTACATTCAACCTCTGACGAGACCGACCAAATATAGACTGAGAAACAAGACCACACACTTTGTGCATTCGGAATCGAAGGCAGGGCGTCCCTCGCCGCATTTGCTACGATTGCCATTTGCTACTTCTGCAGAAGCGGCAGCGGCGACGACGACGACGACGACGACGACGACGACGACGACGACGAATATCGCGAGAGGCTCTGAGATATGTGAGAAATATATCTATAAAATATAATTCAGACTGCCTCGTCCCACCTTATGCTGTACCGCTTTGGCAAATGCTTTATCTGCGCCATTCGCCTTAATCGCATCTGAGAGTAATTCTTAAAAAAATGCCTGTCGCTAATTGTTCGTCATCACAGATACTGTTTGCTATACGGCCACGACGCGCAACTGATTTCCAAAATTCACCTTTCTCCTGTGAGGATTGAACTTACGACCCCTGGTTTATTAGACCAGTGCTCTACCACTGAGCTAAAGAGGCGCGGCCTAGCGGTACTCTTGGGTACTTCGTCCTTACGGTCGTCTGCATCATCAGACTTTAGCTGACAACACTTCATATTACCGGCTAATATTTGCAGCTATGGCGACAAATTACTGCTTGGCTACACATCTGACACGTAACCGATGTGCTCTCCAAACAACAACACTTGCATTTCAGAACATGTCTTTCACACATGTCTACAAAATCACCTTCACCTTCAAATACAGTTTCCTTGCGACTGACAGAGACGTAGGCAAAGTTTAAAGTTGCTATTTCCATTAAATCTCGTTAATCAGAAAAACGGTAATTTACACTTGCAGCGGAACAAAATTCCGTTCCGCCCAGCGTCTGGCTCGAACCCACGACCATGGGATTATAAGTCTGACACTCTGCCGACTGAGCTAGCCGGCTACCTCGGTGAATACCTGCCGGGTAGCACGTCACACAGTACTCGTTTGGGTTGGGTGGTCCCATACAGAATCTCTCCATGATGCCTAATGTTTTCCTAACGTCACACTCGTCACGTACTTCACTTTTATGTCATAATCATTTCTGAGAGGTAAAGAAATTGCATGACAACATAGAGAGCTAGTGGCGTCAAAATTAACACACATACTTTATGTGACTCAAAAGCCGAACGAGTTACTTCCCGACGTTGTTTTAGATGTGCAAGTGATAGTCAAACCTCGCTGTGTCGGCACTCTGCCGACCATTTCGCTAGTTAACACCGGTCTTGTTGTGTGTGTTTCAAGCTCAAGAGCATCTCCAAGCAAAAAATGGTCAACAGCAACATTCAGACGGTTTCGTACTGCTCAATTGCTACATTATAACGTTATGTTTCTTTTTCAGAACTGGAAAAACACAAGCGTGACAGCATTCGAACCTGTAATCTTCAGATCCGAAGTCCGACGCCTTATCCATTAGGCCACACGGTCACTGACGACCAACATTTACATGTATACGACTCATCTCGAAACGCTCACACCCCTGAGGATTTGTGTTTTCGTTCTACACAGCCGCTGCCCCTTGCTCTTTCCCACCCATTCGTTACATTCAACCTCTGACGAGACCGACCAAATATAGACTGAGAAACAAGACCACACACTTTGTGCATTCGGAATCGAAGGCAGGGCGTCCCTCGCCGCATTTGCTACGATTGCATTTTGCTACTTCTGCAGAAGCGGCGGCGGCGACGACGACGACGACGAATATCGCGAGAGGCTCTGAGATATGTGAGAAATACATCTATAAAATATAATTCAGACTGCCTCGTCCCACCTTATGCTGTACCGCTTTGGCAAATGCTTTATCTGCGCCATTCGCCTTAATCGCATCTGAGAGTAATTCTTAAAAAAACGCCTGTCGCTAATTGTTCGTCATCACAGATACTCTTTGCTATACGGCCACGACGCGCAACTGATTTCCAAAATTCACCTTTCTCCTGTGAGGATGGAACTTACGACCCCTGGTTTATTAGACCAGTGCTCTACCACTGAGCTAAAGAGGCGCGGCATAGCAGTACTCTTGGGTACTTCGTCCTTACGGTCGTCTGCATCATCAGACTTTAGCTGACAACACTTCATATTACCGGCTAATATTTGCAGCTATGGCGACAAATTACTGCTTGGCTACACATCTGACACGTAACCGATGTGCTCTCCAAACAACAACACTTGCATTTCAGAACATGTCTTTCACACATGTCTACAAAATCACCTTCACCTTCAAATACAGTTTCCTTGCGACTGACAGAGACGTAGGCAAAGTTTAAAGTTGCTATTTCCATTAAATATCGTTAATCAGAATAACGGTAATTTACACTTGCAGCGGAACATAATTCCGTTCCGCCCAGCGTCTGGCTCGAACCCACGACCCTGGGATTAAGAGTCTGACACTCTACCGACTGAGCTAGCCGGCTACCTCGGTGAATACCTGCCGGGTAGCACGTCACACAGTACTCGTTTGGGTTGGGTGGTCCCATACAGAAACTCTCCATGATGCCTAATGTTTTCCTAACGTCACACTCGTCACGTACTTCACTTTTATGTCAAAATCATTTCTGAGAGGTAAAGAAATTGCATGACAACATGCAGAGCTAGTGGCGTCAAAATTAACACACATTCTTTATGTGACTCAAAAGCCGAACGAGTTACTTCCCGACGTTGTTTTAGATGTGCAAGTGATAGTCAAAACTCGCTGTGTCGGCACTCTGCCGACCATTTCGCTAGTTAACACCGGTCTTGTTGTGTGTGTTTCAAGCTCAAGAGCATCTCCAAGCAAAAAATGGTCAACAGCAACATTCAGACGGTTTCGTACTGCTCAATTGCTACATTATAACGTTATGTTTCTTTTTCAGAACTGGAAAAACACAAGCGTGACAGCATTCTAGCCTGTAATCTTCAGATCCGAAGTCCGACGCCTTATCCATTAGGCCACACGGTCACTGACGACCAACATTTACATGTATACGACTCATCTCGAAACGCTCACACCCCTGAGGATTTGTGTTTTCGTTCTACACAGCCGCTGCCCCTTGCTCTTTCCCATCCATTCGTTACATTCAACCTCTGACGAGACCGACCAAATATAGACTGAGAAACAAGACCACACACTTTGTGCATTCGGAATCGAAGGCAGGGCGTCCCTCGCCGCATTTGCTACGATTGCCATTTGCTACTTCTGCAGAAGCGGCAGCGGCGACGACGACGACGACGACGACGACGACGACGACGACGACGAATATCGCGAGAGGCTCTGAGATATGTGAGAAATATATCTATAAAATATAATTCAGACTGCCTCGTCCCACCTTATGCTGTACCGCTTTGGCAAATGCTTTATCTGCGCCATTCGCCTTAATCGCATCTGAGAGTAATTCTTAAAAAAATGCCTGTCGCTAATTGTTCGTCATCACAGATACTGTTTGCTATACGGCCACGACGCGCAACTGATTTCCAAAATTCACCTTTCTCCTGTGAGGATTGAACTTACGACCCCTGGTTTATTAGACCAGTGCTATACCACTGAGCTAAAGAGGCGCGGCCTAGCGGTACTCTTGGGTACTTCGTCCTTACGGTCGTCTGCATCATCAGACTTTAGCTGACAACACTTCATATTACCGGCTAATATTTGCAGCTATGGCGACAAATTACTGCTTGGCTACACATCTGACACGTAACCGATGTGCTCTCCAAACAACAACACTTGCATTTCAGAACATGTCTTTCACACATGTCTACAAAATCACCTTCACCTTCAAATACAGTTTCCTTGCGACTGACAGAGACGTAGGCAAAGTTTAAAGTTGCTATTTCCATTAAATCTCGTTAATCAGAAAAACGGTAATTTACACTTGCAGCGGAACAAAATTCCGTTCCGCCCAGCGTCTGGCTCGAACCCACGACCATGGGATTATAAGTCTGACACTCTGCCGACTGAGCTAGCCGGCTACCTCGGTGAATACCTGCCGGGTAGCACGTCACACAGTACTCGTTTGGGTTGGGTGGTCCCATACAGAATCTCTCCATGATGCCTAATGTTTTCCTAACGTCACACTCGTCACGTACTTCACTTTTATGTCATAATCATTTCTGAGAGGTAAAGAAATTGCATGACAACATAGAGAGCTAGTGGCGTCAAAATTAACACACATACTTTATGTGACTCAAAAGCCGAACGAGTTACTTCCCGACGTTGTTTTAGATGTGCAAGTGATAGTCAAACCTCGCTGTGTCGGCACTCTGCCGACCATTTCGCTAGTTAACACCGGTCTTGTTGGGTGAGTTTCAAGCTCAAGAGCATCTCCAAGCAAAAAATGGTCAACAGCAACATTCAGACGGTTTCGTACTGCTCAATTGCTACATTATAACGTTATGTTTCTTTTTCAGAACTGGAAAAACACAAGCGTGACAGCATTCGAACCTGTAATCTTCAGATCCGAAGTCCGACGCCTTATCCATTAGGCCACACGGTCACTGACGACCAACATTTACATGTATACGACTCATCTCGAAACGCTCACACCCCTGAGGATTTGTGTTTTCGTTCTACACAGCCGCTGCCCCTTGCTCTTTCCCACCCATTCGTTACATTCAACCTCTGACGAGACCGACCAAATATAGACTGAGAAACAAGACCACACACTTTGTGCATTCGGAATCGAAGGCAGGGCGTCCCTCGCCGCATTTGCTACGATTGCATTTTGCTACTTCTGCAGAAGCGGCGGCGGCGACGACGACGACGACGAATATCGCGAGAGGCTCTGAGATATGTGAGAAATACATCTATAAAATATAATTCAGACTGCCTCGTCCCACCTTATGCTGTACCGCTTTGGCAAATGCTTTATCTGCGCCATTCGCCTTAATCGCATCTGAGAGTAATTCTTAAAAAAACGCCTGTCGCTAATTGTTCGTCATCACAGATACTCTTTGCTATACGGCCACGACGCGCAACTGATTTCCAAAATTCACCTTTCTCCTGTGAGGATGGAACTTACGACCCCTGGTTTATTAGACCAGTGCTCTACCACTGAGCTAAAGAGGCGCGGCCTAGCGGTACTCTTGGGTACTTCGTCCTTACGGTCGTCTGCATCATCAGACTTTAGCTGACAACACTTCATATTACCGGCTAATATTTGCAGCTATGGCGACAAATTACTGCTTGGCTACACATCTGACACGTAACCGATGTGCTCTCCAAACAACAACACTTGCATTTCAGAACATGTCTTTCACACATGTCTACAAAATCACCTTCACCTTCAAATACAGTTTCCTTGCGACTGACAGAGACGTAGGCAAAGTTTAAAGTTGCTATTTCCATTAAATATCGTTAATCAGAAAAACGGTAATTTACACGTGCAGCGGAACAAAACTCCGTTCCGCCCAGCGTCTGGCTCGAACCCACGACCATGGGATTAAAAGTCTGACACTCTGCCGACTGAGCTAGCCGGCTACCTCGGTGAATACCTGCCGGGTAGCACGTCACACAGTACTCGTTTGGGTTGGGTGGTCCCATACAGAATCTCTCCATGATGCCTAATGTTTTCCTAACGTCACACTCGTCACGTACTTCACTTTTATGTCATAATCATTTCTGAGAGGTAAAGAAATTGCATGACAACATGCAGAGCTAGTGGCGTCAAAATTAACAAACATACTTTATGTGACTCAAAAGCCGAACGAGTTACTTCCCGACGTTGTTTTAGATGTGCAAGTGATAGTCAAAACTCGTCGTGTCGGCACTCTGCCGACCATTTCGCTAGTTAACACCGGTCTTGTTGTGTGTGTTTCAAGCTCAAGAGCATCTCCAAGCAAAAAATGGTCAACAGCAACATTCAGACGGTTTCGTACTGCTCAATTGCTACATTAAAACGTTATGTTTCTTTTTCAGAACTGGAAAAACACAAGCGTGACAGCATTCGAACCTGTAATCTTCAGATCCGAAGTCCGACGCCTTATCCATTAGGCCACACGGTCACTGACGACCAACATTTACATGTATACGACTCATCTCGAAACGCTCACACCCCTGAGGATTTGTGTTTTCGTTCTACACAGCCGCTGCCCCTTGCTCTTTCCCACCCATTCGTTACATTCAACCTCTGACGAGACCGACCAAATATAGACTGAGAAACAAGACCACACACTTTGTGCATTCGGAATCGAAGGCAGGGCGTCCCTCGCCGCATTTGCTACGATTGCCATTTGCTACTTCTGCAGAAGCGGCGGCGGCGACGACGACGACGAATATCGCGAGAGGCTCTGAGATATGTGAGAAATACATCTATAAAATATAATTCAGACTGCCTCGTCCCACCTTATGCTGTACCGCTTTGGCAAATGCTTTATCTGCGCCATTCGCCTTAATCGCATCTGAGAGTAATTCTTAAAAAAACGCCTGTCGCTAATTGTTCGTCATCACAGATACTCTTTGCTATACGGCCACGACGCGCAACTGATTTCCAAAATTCACCTTTCTCCTGTGAGGATGGAACTTACGACCCCTGATTTATTAGACCAGTGCTCTACCACTGAGCTAAAGAGGCGCGGCCTAGCAGTACTCTTGGGTACTTCGTCCTTACGGTCGTCTGCATCATCAGACTTTAGCTGACAACACTTCATATTACCGGCTAATATTTGCAGCTATGGCGACAAATTACTGCTTGGCTACACATCTGACACGTAACCGATGTGCTCTCCAAACAACAACACTTGCATTTCAGAACATGTCTTTCACACATGTCTACAAAATCACCTTCACCTTCAAATACAGTTTCCTTGCGACTGACAGAGACGTAGGCAAAGTTTAAAGTTGCTATTTCCATTAAATATCGTTAATCAGAAAAACGGTAATTTACACGTGCAGCGGAACAAAACTCCGTTCCGCCCAGCGTCTGGCTCGAACCCACGACCATGGGATTAAAAGTCTGATACTCTGCCGACTGAGCTAGCCGGCTACCTCGGTGAATACCTGCCGGGTAGCACGTCACACAGTACTCGTTTGGGTTGGGTGGTCCCATACAGAATCTCTCCATGATGCCTAATGTTTTCCTAACGTCACACTCGTCACGTACTTCACTTTTATGTCATAATCATTTCTGAGAGGTAAAGAAATTGCATGACAACATGCAGAGCTAGTGGCGTCAAAATTAACACACATACTTTATGTGACTCAAAAGCCGAACGAGTTACTTCCCGACGTTGTTTTAGATGTGCAAGTGATAGTCAAAACTCGTCGTGTCGGCACTCTGCCGACCATTTCGCTAGTTAACACCGGTCTTGTTGTGTGTGTTTCAAGCTCAAGAGCATCTCCAAGCAAAAAATGGTCAACAGCAACATTCAGACGGTTTCGTACTGCTCAATTGCTACATTAAAACGTTATGTTTCTTTTTCAGAACTGGAAAAACACAAGCGTGACAGCATTCGAACCTGTAATCTTCAGATCCGAAGTCCGACGCCTTATCCATTAGGCCACACGGTCACTGACGACCAACATTTACATGTATACGACTCATCTCGAAACGCTCACACCCCTGAGGATTTGTGTTTTCGTTCTACACAGCCGCTGCCCCTTGCTCTTTCCCACCCATTCGTTACATTCAACCTCTGACGAGACCGACCAAATATAGACTGAGAAACAAGACCACACACTTTGTGCATTCGGAATCGAAGGCAGGGCGTCCCTCGCCGCATTTGCTACGATTGCCATTTGCTACTTCTGCAGAAGCGGCGGCGGCGACGACGACGACGAATATCGCGAGAGGCTCTGAGATATGTGAGAAATACATCTATAAAATATAATTCAGACTGCCTCGTCCCACCTTATGCTGTACCGCTTTGGCAAATGCTTTATCTGCGCCATTCGCCTTAATCGCATCTGAGAGTAATTCTTAAAAAAACGCCTGTCGCTAATTGTTCGTCATCACAGATACTGTTTGCTATACGGCCACGACGCGCAACTGATTTCCAAAATTCATCTTTCTCCTGTGAGGATGGAACTTACGACCCCTGGTTTATTAGACCAGTGCTCTACCACTGAGCTAAAGAGGCGCGGCCTAGCGGTACTCTTGGGTACTTCGTCCTTACGGTCGTCTGCATCATCAGACTTTAGCTGACAACACTTCATATTACCGGCTAATATTTGCAGCTATGGCGACAAATTACTGCTTGGCTACACATCTGACACGTAACCGATGTGCTCTCCAAACAACAACACTTGCATTTCAGAACATGTCTTTCACACATGTCTACAAAATCACCTTCACCTTCAAATACAGTTTCCTTGCGACTGACAGAGACGTAGGCAAAGTTTAAAGTTGCTATTTCCATTAAATCTCGTTAATCAGAAAAACGGTAATTTACACTTGCAGCGGATTAAAATTCCGATCCGCCCAGCGTCTGGCTCGAACCCACGACCCTGGGATTAAGAGTCTGACACTCTACCAACTGAGCTAGCCGGCTACCTAGGTGAATACCTGCCGGGTAGCACGTCACACAGTACTCGTTTGGGTTGGGTGGTCCCATACAGAATCTCTCCATGATGCCTAATGTTTTCCTAACGTCACACTCGTCACGTACTTCACTTTCATGTCATAATCATTTCTGAGAGGTAAAGAAATTGCATGACAACATGCAGAGCTAGTGGCGTCAAAATTAACACACATACTTTATGTGACTCAAAAGCCGAACGAGTTACTTCCCGACGTTGTTTTAGATGTGTAAGTGATAGTCAAAACTCGCTGTGTCGGCACTCTGCCGACCATTTCGCTAGTTAACACCTGTCTTGTTGTGTGTGTTTCAAGCTCAAGAGCATCTCCAAGCAAAAAATGGTCAACAGCAACATTCAGACGGTTTCGTACTGCTCAATTGCTACATTAAAACGTTATGTTTCTTTTTCAGAACTGGAAAAACACAAGCGTGACAGCATTCGAACCTGTAATCTTCAGATCCGAAGTCCGACGCCTTATCCATTAGGCCACACGGTCACTGACGACCAACATTTACATGTATACGACTCATCTCGAAACGCTCACACCCCTGAGGATTTGTGTTTTCGTTCTACACAGCCGCTGCCCCTTGCTCTTTCCCACCCATTCGTTACATTCAACCTCTGACGAGACCGACCAAATATAGACTGAGAAACAAGACCACACACTTTGTGCATTCGGAATCGAAGGCAGGGCGTCCCTCGCCGCATTTGCTACGATTGCCATTTGCTACTTCTGCAGAAGCGGCGGCGGCGACGACGACGACGAATATCGCGAGAGGCTCTGAGATATGTGAGAAATACATCTATAAAATATAATTCAGACTGCCTCGTCCCACCTTATGCTGTACCGCTTTGGCAAATGCTTTATCTGCGCCATTCGCCTTAATCGCATCTGAGAGTAATTCTTAGAAAAACGCCTGTCGCTAATTGTTCGTCATCACAGATACTCTTTGCTATACGGCCACGACGCGCAACTGATTTCCAAAATTCACCTTTCTCCTGTGAGGATGGAACTTACGACCCCTGGTTTATTAGACCAGTGCTCTACCACTGAGCTAAAGAGGCGCGGCCTAACGGTACTCTTGGGTACTTCGTCCTTACGGTCGTCTGCATCATCAGACTTTAGCTGACAACACTTCATTTTACCGGCTAATATTTGCAGCTATGGCGACAAATTACTGCTTGGCTACACATCTGACACGTAACCGATGTGCTCTCCAAACAACAACACTTGCATTTCAGAACATGTCTTTCACACATGTCTACAAAATCAGCTTCACCTTCAAATACAGTTTCCTTGCGACTGACAGAGACGTAGGCAAAGTTTAAAGTTGCTATTTCCATTAAATCTCGTTAATCAGAAAAACGGTAATTTACACGTGCAGCGGAACAAAATTCCGTTCCGCCCAGCGTCTGGCTCGAACCCACGACCATGGGATTAAAAGTCTGACATTCTGCCGACTGAGCTAGCCGGCTACCTCGGTGAATACCTGCCGGGTAGCACGTCACACAGTACTCGTTTGGGTTGGGTGGTCCCATACAGAATCTCTCCATGATGCCTAATGTTTTCCTAACGTCACACTCGTCACGTACTTCACTTTTATGTCATAATCATTTCTGAGAGGTAAAGAAATTGCATGACAACATGCAGAGCTAGTGGCGTCAAAATTAACACACATACTTTATGTGACTCAAAAGCCGAACGAGTTACTTCCCGACGTTGTTTTAGATGTGCAAGTGATAGTCAAAACTCGTCGTGTCGGCACTCTGCCGACCATTTCGCTAGTTAACACCGGTCTTGTTGTGTGTGTTTCAAGCTCAAGAGCATCTCCAAGCAAAAAATGGTCAACAGCAACATTCAGACGGTTTCGTACTGCTCAATTGCTACATTAAAACGTTATGTTTCTTTTTCAGAACTGGAAAAACACAAGCGTGACAGCATTCGAACCTGTAATCTTCAGATCCGAAGTCCGACGCCTTATCCATTAGGCCACACGGTCACTGACGACCAACATTTACATGTATACGACTCATCTCGAAACGCTCACACCCCTGAGGATTTGTGTTTTCGTTCTACACAGCCGCTCCCCCTTGCTCTTTCCCACCCATTCGTTACATTCAACCTCTGACGAGACCGACCAAATATAGACTGAGAAACAAGACCACACACTTTGTGCATTCGGAATCGAAGGCAGGGCGTCCCTCGCCGCATTTGCTACGATTGCCATTTGCTACTTCTGCAGAAGCGGCGGCGGCGACGACGACGACGAATATCGCGAGAGGCTCTGAGATATGTGAGAAATACATCTATAAAATATAATTCAGACTGCCTCGTCCCACCTTATGCTGTACCGCTTTGGCAAATGCTTTATCTGCGCCATTCGCCTTAATCGCATCTGAGAGTAATTCTTAAAAAAACGCCTGTCGCTAATTGTTCGTCATCACAGATACTCTTTGCTATACGGCCACGACGCGCAACTGATTTCCAAAATTCACCTTTCTCCTGTGAGGATGGAACTTACGACCCCTGGTTTATTAGACCAGTGCTCTACCACTGAGCTAAAGAGGCGCGGCCTAGCGGTACTCTTGGGTACTTCGTCCTTACGGTCGTCTGCATCATCAGACTTTAGCTGACAACACTTCATATTACCGGCTAATATTTGCAGCTATGGCGACAAATTACTGCTTGGCTACACATCTGACACGTAACCGATGTGCTCTCCAAACAACAACACTTGCATTTCAGAACATGTCTTTCACACATGTCTACAAAATCACCTTCACCTTCAAATACAGTTTCCTTGCGACTGACAGAGACGTAGGCAAAGTTTAAAGTTGCTATTTCCATTAAATATCGTTAATCAGAAAAACGGTAATTTACACGTGCAGCGGAACAAAATTCCGTTCCGCCCAGCGTCTGGCTCGAACCCACGACCATGGGATTAAAAGTCTGACACTCTGCCGACTGAGCTAGCCGGCTACCTCGGTGAATACCTGCCGGGTAGCACGTCACACAGTACTCGTTTGGGTTGGGTGGTCCCATACAGAATCTCTCCATGATGCCTAATGTTTTCCTAACGTCACACTCGTCACGTACTTCACTTTTATGTCATAATCATTTCTGAGAGGTAAAGAAATTGCATGACAACATGCAGAGCTAGTGGCGTCAAAATTAACACACATACTTTATGTGACTCAAAAGCCGAACGAGTTACTTCCCGACGTTGTTTTAGATGTGCAAGTGATAGTCAAAACTCGTCGTGTCGGCACTCTGCCGACCATTTCGCTAGTTAACACCGGTCTTGTTGTGTGTGTTTCAAGCTCAAGAGCATCTCCAAGCAAAAAATGGTCAACAGCAACATTCAGACGGTTTCGTACTGCTCAATTGCTACATTAAAACGTTATGTTTGTTTTTCAGAACTGGAAAAACACAAGCGTGACAGCATTCGAACCTGTAATCTTCAGATCCGAAGTCCGACGCCTTATCCATTAGGCCACACGGTCACTGACGACCAACATTTACATGTATACGACTCATCTCGAAACGCTCACACCCCTGAGGATTTGTGTTTTCGTTCTACACAGCCGCTGCCCCTTGCTCTTTCCCACCCATTCGTTACATTCAACCTCTGACGAGACCGACCAAATATAGACTGAGAAACAAGACCACACACTTTGTGCATTCGGAATCGAAGGCAGGGCGTCCCTCGCCGCATTTGCTACGATTGCCATTTGCTACTTCTGCAGAAGCGGCGGCGGCGACGACGACGACGAATATCGCGAGAGGCTCTGAGATATGTGAGAAATACATCTATAAAATATAATTCAGACTGCCTCGTCCCACCTTATGCTGTACCGCTTTGGCAAATGCTTTATCTGCGCCATTCGCCTTAATCGCATCTGAGAGTAATTCTTAAAAAAACGCCTGTCGCTAATTGTTCGTCATCACAGATACTGTTTGCTATACGGCCACGACGCGCAACTGATTTCCAAAATTCATCTTTCTCCTGTGAGGATGGAACTTACGACCCCTGGTTTATGAGACCAGTGCTCTACCACTGAGCTAAAGAGGCGCGGCCTAGCGGTACTCTTGGGTACTTCGTCCTTACGGTCGTCTGCATCATCAGACTTTAGCTGACAACACTTCATATTACCGGCTAATATTTGCAGCTATGGCGACAAATTACTGCTTGGCTACACATCTGACACGTAACCGATGTGCTCTCCAAACAACAACACTTGCATTTCAGAACATGTCTTTCACACATGTCTACAAAATCACCTTCACCTTCAAATACAATTTCCTTGCGACTGACAGAGACGTAGGCAAAGTTTAAAGTTGCTATTTCCATTAAATCTCGTTAATCAGAAAAACGGTAATTTACACTTGCAGCGGATTAAACTTCCGTTCCGCCCAGCGTCTGGCTCGAACCCACGACCCTGGGATTAAGAGTCTGACACTCTACCAACTGAGCTAGCCGGCTACCTAGGTGAATACCTGCCGGGTAGCACGTCACACAGTACTCGTTTGGGTTGGGTGGTCCCATACAGAATCTCTCCATGATGCCTAATGTTTTCCTAACGTCACACTCGTCACGTACTTCACTTTCATGTCATAATCATTTCTGAGAGGTAAAGAAATTGCATGACAACATGCAGAGCTAGTGGCGTCAAAATTAACACACATACTTTATGTGACTCAAAAGCCGAACGAGTTACTTCCCGACGTTGTTTTAGATGTGTAAGTGATAGTCAAAACTCGCTGTGTCGGCACTCTGCCGACCATTTCGCTAGTTAACACCGGTCTTGTTGTGTGTGTTTCAAGCTCAAGAGCATCTCCAAGCAAAAAATGGTCAACAGCAACATTCAGACCGTTTCGTACTGCTCAATTGCTACATTAAAACGTTATGTTTCTTTTTCAGAACTGGAAAAACACAAGCGTGACAGCATTCGAACCTGTAATCTTCAGATCCGAAGTCCGACGCCTTATCCATTAGGCCACACGGTCACTGACGACCAACATTTACATGTATACGACTCATCTCGAAACGCTCACACCCCTGAGGATTTGTGTTTTCGTTCTACACAGCCGCTGCCCCTTGCTCTTTCCCACCCATTCGTTACATTCAACCTCTGACGAGACCGACCAAATATAGACTGAGAAACAAGACCACACACTTTGTGCATTCGGAATCGAAGGCAGGGCGTCCCTCGCCGCATTTGCTACGATTGCCATTTGCTACTTCTGCAGAAGCGGCGGCGGCGACGACGACGACGAATATCGCGAGAGGCTCTGAGATATGTGAGAAATACATCTATAAAATATAATTCAGACTGCCTCGTCCCACCTTATGCTGTACCGCTTTGGCAAATGCTTTATCTGCGCCATTCGCCTTAATCGCATCTGAGAGTAATTCTTAGAAAAAGGCCTGTCGCTAATTGTTCGTCATCACAGATACTCTTTGCTATACGGCCACGACGCGCAACTGATTTCCAAAATTCACCTTTCTCCTGTGAGGATGGAACTTACGACCCCTGGTTTATTAGACCAGTGCTCTACCACTGAGCTAAAGAGGCGCGGCCTAGCGGTACTCTTGGGTACTTCGTCCTTACGGTCGTCTGCATCATCAGACTTTAGCTGACAACACTTCATATTACCGGCTAATATTTGCAGCTATGGCGACAAATTACTGCTTGGCTACACATCTGACACGTAACCGATGTGCTCTCCAAACAACAACACTTGCATTTCAGAACATGTCTTTCACACATGTCTACAAAATCAGCTTCACCTTCAAATACAGTTTCCTTGCGACTGACAGAGACGTAGGCAAAGTTTAAAGTTGCTATTTCCATTAAATCTCGTTAATCAGAAAAACGGTAATTTACACGTGCAGCGGAACAAAATTCCGTTCCGCCCAGCGTCTGGCTCGAACCCACGACCATGGGATTAAAAGTCTGACACTCTGCCGACTGAGCTAGCCGGCTACCTCGGTGAATACCTGAAGGGTAGCACGTCACACAGTACTCGTTTGGGTTGGGTGGTCCCATACAGAATCTCTCCATGATGCCTAATGTTTTCCTAACGTCACACTCGTCACGTACTTCACTTTTATGTCATAATCATTTCTGAGAGGTAAAGAAATTGCATGACAACATGAGAGAGCTAGTGGCGTCAAAATTAACACACATACTTTATGTGACTCAAAAGCCGAACGAGTTACTTCCCGACGTTGTTTTAGATGTGCAAGTGATAGTCAAAACTCGTCGTGTCGGCAATCTGCCGACCATTTCGCTAGTTAACACCGGTCTTGTTGTGTGTGTTTCAAGCTCAAGAGCATCTCCAAGCAAAAAATGGTCAACAGCAACATTCAGACGGTTTCGTACTGCTCAATTGCTACATTATAACGTTATGTTTCTTTTTCAGAACTGGAAAAACACAAGCGTGACAGCATTCGAACCTGTAATCTTCAGATCCGAAGTCCGACGCCTTATCCATTAGGCCACACGGTCACTGACGACCAACATTTACATGTATACGACTCATCTCGAAACGCTCACACCCCTGAGGATTTGTGTTTTCGTTCTACACAGCCGCTGCCCCTTGCTCTTTCCCACCCATTCGTTACATTCAACCTCTGACGAGACCGACCAAATATAGACTGAGAAACAAGACCACACACTTTGTGCATTCGGAATCGAAGGCAGGGCGTCCCTCGCCGCATTTGCTACGATTGCCATTTGCTACTTCTGCAGAAGCGGCGGCGGCGACGACGACGACGAATATCGCGAGAGGCTCTGAGATATGTGAGAAATACATCTATAAAATATAATTCAGACTGCCTCGTCCCACCTTATGCTGTACCGCTTTGGCAAATGCTTTATCTGCGCCATTCGCCTTAATCGCATCTGAGAGTAATTCTTAAAAAAACGCCTGTCGCTAATTGTTCGTCATCACAGATACTCTTTGCTATACGGCCACGACGCGCAACTGATTTCCAAAATTCACCTTTCTCCTGTGAGGATGGAACTTACGACCCCTGGTTTATTAGACCAGTGCTCTACCACTGAGCTAAAGAGGCGCGGCCTAGCGGTACTCTTGGGTACTTCGTCCTTACGGTCGTCTGCATCATCAGACTTTAGCTGACAACACTTCATATTACCGGCTAATATTTGCAGCTATGGCGACAAATTACTGCTTGGCTACACATCTGACACGTAACCGATGTGCTCTCCAAACAACAACACTTGCATTTCAGAACATGTCTTTCACACATGTCTACAAAATCACCTTCACCTTCAAATACAGTTTCCTTGCGACTGACAGAGACGTAGGCAAAGTTTAAAGTTGCTATTTCCATTAAATATCGTTAATCAGAAAAACGGTAATTTACACGTGCAGCGGAACAAAATTCCGTTCCGCCCAGCGTCTGGCTCGAACCCACGACCATGGGATTAAAAGTCTGACACTCTGCCGACTGAGCTAGCCGGCTACCTCGGTGAATACCTGCCGGGTAGCACGTCACACAGTACTCGTTTGGGTTGGGTGGTCCCATACAGAATCTCTCCATGATGCCTAATGTTTTCCTAACGTCACACTCGTCACGTACTTCACTTTTATGTCATAATCATTTCTGAGAGGTAAAGAAATTGCATGACAACATGCAGAGCTAGTGGCGTCAAAATTAACACACATACTTTATGTGACTCAAAAGCCGAACGAGTTACTTCCCGACGTTGTTTTAGATGTGCAAGTGATAGTCAAAACTCGTCGTGTCGGCACTCTGCCGACCATTTCGCTAGTTAACACCGGTCTTGTTGTGTGTGTTTCAAGCTCAAGAGCATCTCCAAGCAAAAAATGGTCAACAGCAACATTCAGACGGTTTCGTACTGCTCAATTGCTACATTAAAACGTTATGTTTCTTTTTCAGAACTGGAAAAACACAAGCGTGACAGCATTCGAACCTGTAATCTTCAGATCCGAAGTCCGACGCCTTATCCATTAGGCCACACGGTCACTGACGACCAACATTCACATGTATACGACTCATCTCGAAACGCTCACACCCCTGAGGATTTGTGTTTTCGTTCTACACAGCCGCTGCCCCTTGCTCTTTCCCACCCATTCGTTACATTCAACCTCTGACGAGACCGACCAAATATAGACTGAGAAACAAGACCACACACTTTGTGCATTCGGAATCGAAGGCAGGGCGTCCCTCGCCGCATTTGCTACGATTGCCATTTGCTACTTCTGCAGAAGCGGCGGCGGCGACGACGACGACGAATATCGCGAGAGGCTCTGAGATATGTGAGAAATACATCTATAAAATATAATTCAGACTGCCTCGTCCCACCTTATGCTGTACCGCTTTGGCAAATGCTTTATCTGCGCCATTCGCCTTAATCGCATCTGAGAGTAATTCTTAAAAAAACGCCTGTCGCTAATTGTTCGTCATCACAGATACTCTTTGCTATACGGCCACGACGCGCAACTGATTTCCAAAATTCACCTTTCTCCTGTGAGGATGGAACTTACGACCCCTGGTTTATTAGACCAGTGCTCTACCACTGAGCTAAAGAGGCGCGGCCTAGCGGTACTCTTGGGTACTTCGTCCTTACGGTCGTCTGCATCATCAGACTTTAGCTGACAACACTTCATATTACCGGCTAATATTTGCAGCTATGGCGACAAATTACTGCTTGGCTACACATCTGACACGTAACCGATGTGCTCTCCAAACAACAACACTTGCATTTCAGAACATGTCTTTCACACATGTCTACAAAATCACCTTCACCTTCAAATACAGTTTCCTTGCGACTGACAGAGACGTAGGCAAAGTTTAAAGTTGCTATTTCCATTAAATATCGTTAATCAGAAAAACGGTAATTTACACGTGCAGCGGAACAAAATTCCGTTCCGCCCAGCGTCTGGCTTGAACCCACGACCATGGGATTAAAAGTCTGACACTCTGCCGACTGAGCTAGCCGGCTACCTCGGTGAATACCTGCCGGGTAGCACGTCACACAGTACTCGTTTGGGTTGGGTGGTCCCATACAGAATCTCTCCATGATGCCTAATGTTTTCCTAACGTCACACTCGTCACGTACTTCACTTTTATGTCATAATCATTTCTGAGAGGTAAAGAAATTGCATGACAACATGCAGAGCTAGTGGCGTCAAAATTAACACACATACTTTATGTGACTCAAAAGCCGAACGAGTTACTTCCCGACGTTGTTTTAGATGTGCAAGTGATAGTCAAAACTCGCTGTGTCGGCACTCTGCCGACCATTTCGCTAGTTAACACCGGTCTTGTTGTGTGTGTTTCAAGCTCAAGAGCATCTCCAAGCAAAAAATGGTCAACAGCAACATTCAGACGGTTTCGTACTGCTCAATTGCTACATTAAAACGTTATGTTTGTTTTTCAGAACTGGAAAAACACAAGCGTGACAGCATTCGAACCTGTAATCTTCAGATCCGAAGTCCGACGCCTTATCCATTAGGCCACACGGTCACTGACGACCAACATTTACATGTATACGACTCATCTCGAAACGCTCACACCCCTGAGGATTTGTGTTTTCGTTCTACACAGCCGCTGCCCCTTGCTCTTTCCCACCCATTCGTTACATTCAACCTCTGACGAGACCGACCAAATATAGACTGAGAAACAAGACCACACACTTTGTGCATTCGGAATCGAAGGCAGGGCGTCCCTCGCCGCATTTGCTACGATTGCCCTTTGCTACTTCTGCAGAAGCGGCGGCGGCGACGACGACGACGAATATCGCGAGAGGCTCTGAGATATGTGAGAAATACATCAATAAAATATAATTCAGACTGCCTCGTCCCACCTTATGCTGTACCGCTTTGGCAAATGCTTTATCTGCGCCATTCGCCTTAATCGCATCTGAGAGTAATTCTTAAAAAAACGCCTGTCGCTAATTGTTCGTCATCACAGATACTCTTTGCTATACGGCCACGACGCGCAACTGATTTCCAAAATTCACCTTTCTCCTGTGAGGATGGAACTTACGACCCCTGGTTTATTAGACCAGTGCTCTACCACTGAGCTAAAGAGGCGCGGCCTAGCAGTACTCTTGGGTACTTCGTCCTTACGGTCGTCTGCATCATCAGACTTTAGCTGACAACACTTCATATTACCGGCTAATATTTGCAGCTATGGCGACAAATTACTGCTTGGCTACACATCTGACACGTAACCGATGTGCTCTCCAAACAACAACACTTGCATTTCAGAACATGTCTTTCACACATGTCTACAAAATCACCTTCACCTTCAAATACAGTTTCCTTGCGACTGACAGAGACGTAGGCAAAGTTTAAAGTTGCTATTTCCATTAAATATCGTTAATCAGAAAAACGGTAATTTACACGTGCAGCGGAACAAAATTCCGTTCCGCCCAGCGTCTGGCTCGAACCCACGACCATGGGATTAAAAGTCTGACACTCTGCCGACTGAGCTAGCCGGCTACCTCGGTGAATACCTGCCGGGTAGCACGTCACACAGTACTCGTTTGGGTTGGGTGGTCCCATACAGAATCTCTCCATGATGCCTAATGTTTTCCTAACGTCACACTCGTCACGTACTTCACTTTTATGTCATAATCATTTCTGAGAGGTAAAGAAATTGCATGACAACATGCAGAGCTAGTGGCGTCAAAATTAACACACATACTTTATGTGACTCAAAAGCCGAACGAGTTACTTCCCGACGTTGTTTTAGATGTGCAAGTGATAGTCAAAACTCGTCGTGTCGGCACTCTGCCGACCATTTCGCTAGTTAACACCGGTCTTGTTGTGTGTGTTTCAAGCTCAAGAGCATCTCCAAGCAAAAAATGGTCAACAGCAACATTCAGACGGTTTCGTACTGCTCAATTGCTACATTAAAACGTTATGTTTCTTTTTCAGAACTGGAAAAACACAAGCGTGACAGCATTCGAACCTGTAATCTTCAGATCCGAAGTCCGACGCCTTATCCATGAGGCCACACGGTCACTGACGACCAACATTTACATGTATACGACTCATCTCAAAACGCTCACACCCCTGAGGATTTGTGTTTTCGTTCTACACAGCCGCTGCCCCTTGCTCTTTCCCACCCATTCGTTACATTCAACCTCTGACGAGACCGACCAAATATAGACTGAGAAACAAGACCACACACTTTGTGCATTCGGAATCGAGGGCAGGGCGTCCCTCGCCGCATTTGCTACGATTGCCATTTGCTACTTCTGCAGAAGCGGCGGCGGCGACGACGACGACGAATATCGCGAGAGGCTCTGAGATATGTGAGAAATACATCTATAAAATGTAATTCAGACTGCCTCGTCCCACCTTATGCTGTACCGCTTTGGCAAATGCTTTATCTGCGCCATTCGCCTTAATCGCATCTGAGAGTAATTCTTAAAAAAACGCCTGTCGCTAATTGTTCGTCATCACAGATACTGTTTGCTATACGGCCACGACGCGCAACTGATTTCCAAAATTCATCTTTCTCCTGTGAGGATGGAACTTACGACCCCTGGTTTATTAGACCAGTGCTCTACCACTGAGCTAAAGAGGCGCGGCCTAGCGGTACTCTTGGGTACTTCGTCCTTACGGTCGTCTGCATCATCAGACTTTAGCTGACAACACTTCATATTACCGGCTAATATTTGCAGCTATGGCGACAAATTACTGCTTGGCTACACATCTGACACGTAACCGATGTGCTCTCCAAACAACAACACTTGCATTTCAGAACATGTCTTTCACACATGTCTACAAAATCACCTTCACCTTCAAATACAGTTTCCTTGCGACTGACAGAGACGTAGGCAAAGTTTAAAGTTGCTATTTCCATTAAATCTCGTTAATCAGAAAAACGGTAATTTACACTTGCAGCGGATTAAAATTTCGTTCCGCCCAGCGCCTGGCTCGAACCCACGACCCTGGGATTAAGAGTCTGACACTCTACCAACTGAGCTAGCCGGCTACCTAGGTGAATACCTGCCGGGTAGCACGTCACACAGTACTCGTTTGGGTTGGGTGGTCCCATACAGAATCTCTCCATGATGCCTAATGTTTTCCTAACGTCACACTCGTCACGTACTTCACTTTTATGTCATAATCATTTCTGAGAGGTAAAGAAATTGCATGACAACATGCAGAGCTAGTGGCGTCAAAATTAACACACATACTTTATGTGACTCAAAAGCCGAACGAGTTACTTCCCGACGTTGTTTTAGATGTGCAAGTGATAGTCAAAACTCGCTGTGTCGGCACTCTGCCGACCATTTCGCTAGTTAACACCGGTCTTGTTGTGTGTGTTTCAAGCTCAAGAGCATCTCCAAGCAAAAAATGGTCAACAGCAACATTCAGACGGTTTCGTACTGCTCAATTGCTACATTAAAACGTTATGTTTCTTTTTCAGAACTGGAAAAACACAAGCGTGACAGCATTCGAACCTGTAATCTTCAGATCCGAAGTCCGACGCCTTATCCATTAGGCCACACGGTCACTGACGACCAACATTTACATGTATACGACTCATCTCGAAACGCTCACACCCCTGAGGATTTGTGTTTTCGTTCTACACAGCCGCTGCCCCTTGCTCTTTCCCACCCATTCGTTACATTCAACCTCTGACGAGACCGACCAAATATAGACTGAGAAACAAGACCACACACTTTGTGCATTCGGAATCGAAGGCAGGGCGTCCCTCGCCGCATTTGCTACGATTGCCATTTGCTACTTCTGCAGAAGCGGCGGCGGCGACGACGACGACGAATATCGCGAGAGGCTCTGAGATATGTGAGAAATACATCTATAAAATATAATTCAGACTGCCTCGTCCCACCTTATGGTGTACCGCTTTGGCAAATGCTTTATCTGCGCCATTCGCCTTAATCGCATCTGAGAGTAATTCTTAAAAAAACGCCTGTCGCTAATTGTTCGTCATCACAGATACTCTTTGCTATACGGCCACGACGCGCAACTGATTTCCAAAATTCACCTTTCTCCTGTGAGGATGGAACTTACGACCCCTGGTTTATTAGACCAGTGCTCTACCACTGAGCTAAAGAGGCGCGGCCTAGCGGTACTCTTGGGTACTTCGTCCTTACGGTCGTCTGCATCATCAGACTTTAGCTGACAACACTTCATATTACCGGCTAATATTTGCAGCTATGGCGACAAATTACTGCTTGGCTACACATCTGACACGTAACCGATGTGCTCTCCAAACAACAACACTTGCATTTCAGAACATGTCTTTCACACATGTCTACAAAATCACCTTCACCTTCAAATACAGTTTCCTTGCGACTGACAGAGACGTAGGCAAAGTTTAAAGTTGCTATTTCCATTAAATCTCGTTAATCAGAAAAACGGTAATTTACACTTGCAGCGGATTAAAATTCCGTTCCGCCCAGCGTCTGGCTCGAACCCACGACCCTGGGATTAAGAGTCTGACACTCTACCAACTGAGCTAGCCGGCTACCTAGGTGAATACCTGCCGGGTAGCACGTCACACAGTACTCGTTTGGGTTGGGTGGTCCCATACAGAATCTCTCCATGATGCCTAATGTTTTCCTAACGTCACACTCGTCACGTACTTCACTTTCATGTCATAATCATTTCTGAGATGTAAAGAAATTGCATGACAACATGCAGAGCTAGTGGCGTCAAAATTAACACACATACTTTATGTGACTCAAAAGCCGAACGAGTTACTTCCCGACGTTGTTTTAGATGTGTAAGTGATAGTCAAAACTCGCTGTGTCGGCACTCTGCCGACCATTTCGCTAGTTAACACCGGTCTTGTTGTGTGTGTTTCAAGCTCAAGAGCATCTCCAAGCAAAAAATGGTCAACAGCAACATTCAGACGGTTTCGTACTGCTCAATTGCTACATTAAAACGTTATGTTTCTTTTTCAGAACTGGAAAAACACAAGCGTGACAGCATTCGAACCTGTAATCTTCAGATCCGAAGTCCGACGCCTTATCCATTAGGCCACACGGTCACTGACGACCAACATTTACATGTATACGACTCATCTCGAAACGCTCACACCCCTGAGGATTTGTGTTTTCGTTCTACACAGCCGCTGCCCCTTGCTCTTTCCCACCCATTCGTTACATTCAACCTCTGACGAGACCGACCAAATATAGACTGAGAAACAAGACCACACACTTTGTGCATTCGGAATCGAAGGCAGGGCGTCCCTCGCCGCATTTGCTACGATTGCCATTTGCTACTTCTGCAGAAGCGGCGGCGGCGACGACGACGACGAATATCGCGAGAGGCTCTGAGATATGTGAGAAATACATCTATAAAATATAATTCAGACTGCCTCGTCCCACCTTATGCTGTACCGCTTTGGCAAATGCTTTATCTGCGCCATTCGCCTTAATCGCATCTGAGAGTAATTCTTAAAAAAACGCCTGTCGCTAATTGTTCGTCATCACAGATACTCTTTGCTATACGGCCACGACGCGCAACTGATTTCCAAAATTCACCTTTCTCCTGTGAGGATGGAACTTACGACCCCTGGTTTATTAGACCAGTGCTCTACCACTGAGCTAAAGAGGCGCGGCCTAGCGGTACTCTTGGGTACTTCGTCCTTACGGTCGTCTGCATCATCAGACTTTAGCTGACAACACTTCATATTACCGGCTAATATTTGCAGCTATGGCGACAAATTACTGCTTGGCTACACATCTGACACGTAACCGATGTGCTCTCCAAACAACAACACTTGCATTTCAGAACATGTCTTTCACACATGTCTACAAAATCAGCTTCACCTTCAAATACAGTTTCCTTGCGACTGACAGAGACGTAGGCAAAGTTTAAAGTTGCTATTTCCATTAAATCTCGTTAATCAGAAAAACGGTAATTTACACTTGCAGCGGAACAAAATTCCGTTCCGCCCAGCGTCTGGCTCGAACCCACGACCCTGGGATTAAGAGTCTGACACTCTACCGACTGAGCTAGCCGGCTACCTCGGTGAATACCTGCCGGGTAGCACGTCACACAGTACTCGTTTGGGTTGGGTGGTCCCATACAGAATCTCTCCATGATGCCTAATGTTTTCCTAACGTCACACTCGTCACATACTTCACTTTTATGTCATAATCATTTCTGAGAGGTAAAGAAGTTGCATGACAACATGCAGAGCTAGTGGCGTCAAAATTAACACACATACTTTATGTGACTCAAAAGCCGAACGAGTTACTTCCCGACGTTGTTTTAGATGTGCAAGTGATAGTCAAAACTCGCTGTGTCGGCACTCTGCCGACCATTTCGCTAGTTAACACCGGTCTTGCTGTGTGTGTTTCAAGCTCAAGAGCATCTCCAAGCAAAAAATGGTCAACAGCAACATTCAGACGGTTTCGTACTGCTCAATTGCTACATTAAAACGTTATGTTTCTTTTTCAGAACTGGAAAAACACAAGCGTGACAGCATTCGAACCTGTAATCTTCAGATCCGAAGTCCGACGCCTTATCCATTACACCACACGGTCACTGACGACCAACATTTACATGTATACGACTCATCTCGAAACGCTCACACCCCTGAGGATTTGTGTTTTCGTTCTACACAGCCGCTGCCCCTTGCTCTTTCCCACCCATTCGTTACATTCAACCTCTGACGAGACCGACCAAATATAGACTGAGAAACAAGACCACACACTTTGTGCATTCGGAATCGAAGGCAGGGCGTCCCTCGACGCATTTGCTACGATTGCATTTTGCTACTTCTGCAGAAGCGGCGGCGGCGACGACGACGACGACGACTATCGCGAGAGGCTCTGAGATATGTGAGAAATACATCTATAAAATATAATTCAGACTGCCTCGTCCCACCTTATGCTGTACCGCTTTGGCAAATGCTTTATCTGCGCCATTCGCCTTAATCGCATCTGAGAGTAATTCTTAAAAAAACGCCTGTCGCTAATTGTTCGTCATCACAGGTACTGTTTGCTATACGGCCACGACGCGCAACTGATTTCCAAAATTCATCTTTCTCCTGTGAGGATGGAACTTACGACCCCTGGTTTATTAGACCAGTGCTCTACCACTGAGCTATAGAGGCGCGGCCTAGCGGTACTCTTGGGTACTTCGTCCTTACGGTCGTCTGCATCATCAGACTTTAGCTGACAACACTTCATATTACCGGCTAATATTTGCAGCTATGGCGACAAATTACTGCTTGGCTACACATCTGACACGTAACCGATCTGCTCTCCAAACAACAACACTTGCATTTCAGAACATGTCTTTCACACATGTCTACAAAATCACCTTCACCTTCAAATACAGTTTCCTTGCGACTGACAGAGACGTAGGCAAATTTTAAAGTTTCTATTTCCATTAAATCTCGTTAATCAGAAAAACGGTAATTTACACTTGCAGCGGAACAAAATTCCATTCCGCCCAGCGTCTGGCTCGAACCCACGACCCTGGGATTAAGAGTCTGACACTCTACCGACTGAGCTAGCCGGCTACCTCGGTGAATACCTGCCGGGTAGCACGTCACACAGTACTCGTTTGGGTTGGGTGGTCCCATCCAGAATCTCTCCATGATGCCTAATGTTTTCCTAACGTCACACTCGTCACGTACTTCACTTTTATGTCATAATCATTTCTGAGAGGTAAAGAAATTGCATGACAACATGCAGAGCTAGTGGCGTCAAAATTAACACACTTACTTTATGTGACTCAAAAGCCGAACGAGTTACTTTCCGACGTTGTTTTAGATGTACAAGTGCCAGTCGAAACTCGCGGTGTCGGCACTCTGCCGACCATTTCGCTAGTTAACACCGGTCTTGTTGTGTGTGTTTCAAGCTCAAGAGCATCTCCAAGCAAAAAATGGTCAACAGCAACATTCAGACGGTTTCGTACTGCTCAATTGCTACATTAAAACGTTATGTTTCTTTTTCAGAACTGGAAAAACACAAGCGTGACAGCATTCGAACCTGTAATCTTCAGATACGAAGTCCGACGCCTTATCCATTAGGCCACACGGTCACTGACGACCAACATTTACATGCATACGACTCATCTCGAAACGCTCACACCCCTGAGGATTTGTGTTTTCGTTCTACACAGCCGCTGCCCCTTGCTCTTTCCCACCCATTCGTTACATTCAACCTCTGACGAGACCGACCAAATATAGACTGATAAACAAGGCCACACACTTTGTGCATTCGGAATCGAAGGCAGGGCGTACCTCGCCGCATTTGATACGATTGCATTTTGCTACTTCTGCAGAAGCGGCGGCGGCGACGACGTCGACGACGACGACGACGACGACGACGACGACGAATATCGCGAGAGGCCCTGAGATATGTGAGAAATACATCTATAAAATATAATTCAGACTGCCTTGTCCCACCTTATGCTGTACCGCTTTGGCAAATGCTTTATCTGCGCCATTCGCCTTAATCGCATCTGAGAGTAATTCTTAAATAAACGCCTGTCGCTAATTGTTCGTCATCACAGATACTGTTTGCTATACGGCGACGACGCGCAACTGATTTCCAAAATTCATCTTTCTCCTGTGAGGATGGTACTTACGACCCCTGGTTTATTAGACCAGTGCTCTACCACTGAGCTATAGAGGCGCGGCCTAACGGTACTCTTGTGTACTTCGTCCTTACGGTCGTCTGCATCATCAGACTTTAGCTGACAACACTTCATATTACCGGCTAATATTTGCAGCTATGGCGACAAATTACTGCTTGGCTACACATCTGACACGTAACCGATGTGCTCTCCAAACAACAACACTTGCATTTCAGAACATGTCTTTCACACATGTCTACAAAATCACCTTCACCTTCAAATACAGTTTCCTTGCGACTGACAGAGACGTAGGCAAAGTTTAAAGTTGCTATTTCCATTAAATCTCGTTAATCAGAAAAACGGTAATTTACACTTGCAGCGGAACAAAATTCCGTTCCGCCCAGCGTCTGGCTCAAACCCACGACCCTGGAATTAAGAGTCTGACACTCTACCGACTGAGCTAGCCGGCTACCTCGGTGAATACCTGCCGGGTAGCACGTCACACAGTACTCGTTTGGGTTGGGTGGTCCCATACAGAATCTCTCCATGATGCCTAATGTTTTCCTAACGTCACACTCGTCACGTACTTCACTTTTATGTCATAATCATTTCTGAGAGGTAAAGAAATTGCATGAATACATGTAGAGCTGGTGGCGTCAAAATTAACACACATACTTTATGTGACTCAAAAGCCGAACGAGTTACTTCCCGACGTTGTTTTAGATGTGCAAGTGATAGTCAAAACTCGCTGTGTCGGCACTCTGCCGACCATTTCGCTAGTTAACACCGGTCTTGTTGTGTGTGTTTCAAGCTCAAGAGCATCTCCAAGCAAAAAATGGTCAACAGCAACATTCAGACGGTTTCGTACTGCTCAATTGCTACATTAAAACGTTATGTTTCTTTTTCAGAACTGGAAAAACACAAGCGTGACAGCATTCGAACCTGTAATCTTCAGATCCGAAGTCCGACGCTTTATCCATTAGGCCACACAGTCACTGACGGCCAACATTTACATGTATACGACTCATCTCGAAACGCTCACACCCCTGAGGATTTGTGTTTTCGTTCTACACAGCCGCTGCCCCTTGCTCTTTCCCACCCATTCGTTACATTCAACCTCTGACGAGACCGACCAAATATAGACTGAGAACCAAGACCACACACTTTGTGCATTCGGAATCGAAGGCAGGGCGTCCGTCGCCGCATTAGCTACGATTGCCATTTGCTACTTCTGCAGAAGCGGCGACGACGACGAATATCGCGAAAGGCTCTGAGATATGTGAGAAATACATCTATAAAATATAATTCAGACTGCCTCGTCCCACCTTATGCTGTACCGCTTTGGCAAATGCTTTATCTGCGCCATTCGCCTTAATCGCATCTGAGAGTAATTCTTAAAAAAACGCCTGTTGCTAATTGTTCGTCATCACAGGTACTGTTTGCTATACGGCCACGACGCGCAACTGATTTCCAAAATTCATCTTTCTCCTGTGAGGATGGAACTTACGACCCCTGGTTTATTAGACCAGTGCTCTACCACTGACCTAAATACGCGCGGCCTAGCGGTACTCTTGGGTACTTCGTCCTTACGGTCGTCTGCATCATCAGACTTTAGCTGACATCACTTCATATTACCGGCTAATATTTGCAGCTATGGCGACAAATTACTGCTTGGCTACACATCTGACACGTAACCGATGTGCTCTCCAAACAACAACACTTGCATTTCAGAACATGTCTTTCACACATGTCTACAAAATCACCTTCACCTTCAAATACAGTTTCCTTGCGACTGACAGAGACGTAGGCAAAGTTTAAAGTTGCTATTTCCATTAAATCTCGTTAATCAGAAAAACGGTAATTTACACTTGCAGCGGAACAAAATTCCATTCCGCCCAGCGTCTGGCTCGAACACACGACCCTGGGATTAAGAGTCTGACACTCTACCGACTGAGCTAGCCGGCTACCTCGGTGAATACCTGTCGGGTAGCACGTCACACAGTACTCGTTTGGGTTGGGTGGTCCCATACAGAATCTCTCCATGATGCCTAATGTTTTCCTAACGTCACACTCGTCACGTACTTCACTTTTATGTCATAATCATTTCTGAGAGGTAAAGAAATTGCATGACAACATGCAGAGCTAGTGGCGTCAAAATTAACACACTTACTTTATGTGACTCAAAAGCCGAACGAGTTACTTCCCGACGTTGTTTTAGATGTGCAAGTGATAGTCAAAACTCGCTGTGTCGGCACTCTGCCGACCATTTCGCTAGTTAACACCGGTCTTGTTGTGTGTGTTTCAAGCTCAAGAGCATCTCCAAGCAAAAAATGGTCAACAGCAACATTCAGACGGTTTCGTACTGCTCAATTGCTACATTAAAACGTTATGTTTCTTTTTCAGAACTGGAAAAACACAAGCGTGACAGCATTCGAACCTGTAATCTTCAGATCCGAAGTCCGACGCCTTATCCATTAGGCCACACGGTCACTGACGACCAACATTTACATGCATACGACTCATCTCGAAACGCCCACACCCCTGAGGATTTGTGTTTTCGTTCTACACAGCCGCTGCCCCTTGCTCTTTCCCACCCATTCGTTACATTCAACCTCTGACGAGACCGACCAAATATAGACTGAGAAACAAGACCACACACTTTGTGCATTCGGAATCGAAGGCAGGGCGTCCCTCGCCGCATTTGCTACGATTGCATTTTGCTACTTCTGCAGAAGCGGCGGCGGCGACGACGACGACGACGACGACGACGACGACGACGAATATCGCGAGAGGCCCTGAGATATGTGAGAACTACATCTATAAAATATAATTCAGACTGCCTCGTCCCACCTTATGCTGTACCGCTTTGGCAAATGCTTTATCTGCGCCATTCGCCTTAATCGCATCTGAGAGTAATTCTTAAATATACGCCTGTCGCTAATTGTTCGTCATCACAGGTACTGTTTGCTATACGCAACTGATTTCCAAAATTCATCTCTTTCCTGTGAGGATGGTACTTACAACCCCTGGTTTATTAGACCAGTGCTCTACCACTGAGCTATAGAGGCGCGGTATAACGGTACTCTTGGGTACTTCGTCCTTACGGTCGTCTGCATCATCAGACTTTAGCTGACAACACTTCATATTACCGGCTAATATTTGCAGCTATGGCGACAAATTACTGCTTGGCTACACATCTGACACGTAACCGATGTGCTCTCCAAACAACAACACTTGCATTTCAGAACATGTCTTTCACACATGTCTAAAAAATCACCTTCACCTTCAAATACAGTTTCCTTGCGACTGACAGAGACGTAGGCAAAGTTTAAAGTTGCTATTTCCATTAAATCTCGTTAATCAGAAAAACCGGTAATTTACACTTGCAGCGGAACAAAATTCCGTTCCGCCCAGCGTCTGGCTCGAACCCACGACCCTGGGATTAAGAGTCTGACACTCTACCGACTGAGCTAGCCGACTACCCCGGTGAATACCTGCCGGGTAGCACGTCACACAGTACTCGTTTGGGTTGGGTGGTCCCATACAGAATCTCTCCATGATGCCTAATGTTTTCCTAACGTCACACTCGTCACGTACTTCACTTTTATGTCATAATCATTTCTGAGAGGTAAAGAAATTGCATGACAACATGCAGAGCTAGTGGCGTCAAAATTAACACACTTACTTTATGTGACTCAAAAGCCGAACGAGTTACTTCCCGACGTTGTTTTAGATGTGCAAGTGATAGTCAAAACTCGCTGTGTCGGCACTCTGCCGACCATTTCGCTAGTTAACACCGGTCTTGTTGTGTGTGTTTCAAGCTCAAGAGCATCTCCAAGCAAAAAATGGTCAACAGCAACATTCAGACGGTTTCGTACTGCTCAATTGCTACATTAAAACGTTATGTTTCTTTTTCAGAACTGGAAAAACACAAGCGTGACAGCATTCGAACCTGTAATCTTCAGATCCGAAGTCCGACGCCTTATCCATTAGGCCACACGGTCACTGACGACCAACATTTACATGCATACGACTCATCTCGAAACGCTCACACCCCTGAGGATTTGTGTTTTCGTTCTACACAGCCGCTGCCCCTTGCTCTTTCCCACCCATTCGTTACATTCAACCTCTGACGAGACCGACCAAATATAGACTGAGAAACAAGACCACACACTTTGTGCATTCGGAATCGAAGGCAGGGCGTCCCTCGCCGCATTTGCTACGATTGCATTTTGCTACTTCTGCAGAAGCGGCGGCGGCGGCGACGACGACGACGACGACGACGACGACGACGACGACGACGACGAATATCGCGAGAGGCCCTGAGACATGTGAGAAATACATCTATAAAATATAATTCAGACTGCCTCGTCCCACCTTATGCTGTACCGCTTTGGCAAATGCTTTATCTGCGCCATTCGCCTTAATCGCATCTGAGAGTAATTCTTAAATATACGCCTGTCGCTAATTGTTCGTCATCACAGGTACTGTTTGCTATACGGCGACGACGCGCAACTGATTTCCAAAATTCATCTTTCTCCTGTGAGGATGGTACTTACGACCCCTGGTTTATTAGACCAGTGCTCTACCACTGAGCTATAGAGGCGCGGCCTAGCGGTACTCTTGGGTACTTCGTCCTTACGGTCGTCTGCATCATCAGACTTTAGCTGACAACACTTCATATTACCGGCTAATATTTGCAGCAATGGCGACAAATTACTGCTTGGCTACACATCTGACACGTAACCGATGTGCTCTCCAAACAACAACACTTGCATTTCAGAACATGTCTTTCACACATGTCTACAAAATCACCTTCACCTTCAAATACAGTTTCCTTGCGACTGACAGAGACGTAGGCAAAGTTTAAAGTTGCTATTTCCATTAAATCTCGTTAATCAGAAAAACGGTAATTTACACTTGCAGCGGAACAAAATTCCGTTCCGCCCAGCGTCTGGCTCGAACCCACGACCCTGGGATTAAGAGTCTGACACTCTACCGACTGAGCTAGCCGGCTACCTCGGTGAATACCTGCCGGGTAGCACGTCACACAGTACTCGTTTGGGTTGGGTGGTCCCATACAGAATCTCTCCATGATGCCTAATGTTTTCCTAACGTCACACTCGTCACGTACTTCACTTTTATGTCATAATCATTTCTGAGAGGTAAAGAAATTGCATGACAACATGCAGAGCTAGTGGCGTCAAAATTAACACACATACTTTATGTGACTCAAAAGCCGAACGAGTTACTTCCCGACGTTGTTTTAGATGTGCAAGTGATAGTCAAAACTCGCTGTGTCGGCACTCTGCCGACCATTTCGCTAGTTAACACCGGTCTTGTTGTGTGTGTTTCAAGCTCAAGAGCATCTCCAAGCAAAAAATGGTCAACAGCAACATTCAGACGGTTTCGTACTGCTCAATTGCTACATTAAAACGTTATGTTTCTTTTTCAGAACTGGAAAAACACAAGCGTGACAGCATTCGAACCTGTAAACTTCAGATCCGAAGTCCGACGCCTTATCCATTAGGCCACATGGTCACTGACGGCCAACATTTACATGTATACGAGTCATCTCGAAACGCTCACACCCCTGAGGATTTGTGTTTTCGTTCTACACAGCCGCTGCCCCTTGCTCTTTCCCACCCATTCGTTACATTCAACCTCTGACGAGACCGACCACATATAGACTGAGAAACAAGACCACACACTTTGTGCATTCGGAATCGAAGGCAGGGCGTCCCTCGACGCATTTGCTACGATTGCATTTTGCTACTTCTGCAGAAGCGGCGGCGGCGACGACGACGACGACGACGACGACGACGACGACGACGAATATCGCGAGAGGCTCTGAGATATGTGAGAAATACATCTATAAAATATAATTCAGACTGCCTCGTCCCACCTTATGCTGTACCGCTTTGGCAAATGCTTTATCTGCGCCATTCGCCTTAATCGCATCTGAGAGTAATTCTTAAAAAAACGCCTGTCGCTAATTGTTCGTCATCACAGGTACTGTTTGCTATACGGCCACGACGCGGAACTGATTTCCAAAATTCATCTTTCTCCTGTGAGGATGGAACTTACGACCCCTGGTTTATTAGACCAGTGCTCTACCACTGAGCTATAGAGGCGCCGCCTAGCGGTACTCTTGGGTACTTCGTCCTTACGGTCGTCTGCATCATCAGACTTTAGCTGACAACACTTCATATTACCGGCTAATATTTGCAGCTATGGCGACAAATTACTGCTTGGCTACACATCTGAAACGTAACCGATGTGCTCTCCAAACAACAACACTTGCATTTCAGAACATGTCTTTCACACATGTCTACAAAATCACCTTCACCTTCAAATACAGTTTCCTTGCGACTGACAGAGACGTAGGCAAAGTTTAAAGTTTCTATTTCCATTAAATCTCGTTAATCAGAAAAACGGTAATTTACACTTGCAGCGGAACAAAATTCCATTCCGCCCAGCGTCTGGCACGAACCCACGACCCTGGGATTAAGAGTCTGACACTCTACCGACTGAGCTAGCCGGCTACCTCGGTGAATACCTGCCGGGTAGCACGTCACACAGTACTCGTTTGGGTTGGGTGGTCCCATACAGAATCTCTCCATGATGCCTAATGTTTTCCTAACGTCACACTCGTCACGTACTTCACTTTTATGTCATAATCATTTCTGAGAGGTAAAGAAATTGCATGACAACATGCAGAGCTAGTGGCGTCAAAATTAACACACTTACTTTATGTGACTCAAAAGCCGAACGAGTTACTTCCCGACGTTGTTTTAGATGTGCAAGTGATAGTCAAAACTCGCTGTGTCGGCACTCTGCCGACCATTTCGCTAGTTAACACCGGTCTTGTTGTGTGTGTTTCAAGCTCAAGAGCATCTCCAAGCAAAAAATGGTCAACAGCAACATTCAGACGGTTTCGTACTGCTCAATTGCTACATTAAAACGTTATGTTTCTTTTTCAGAACTGGAAAAACACAAGCGTGACAGCATTCGAACCTGTAATCTTCAGATCCGAAGTCCGACGCCTTATCCATTAGGCCACACGGTCACTGACGACCAACATTTACATGCATACGACTCATCTCGAAACGCTCACACCCCTGAGGATTTGTGTTTTCGTTCTACACAGCCGCTGCCCCTTGCTCTTTCCCACCCATTCGTTACATTCAACCTCTGACGAGACCGACCAAATATAGACTGAGAAACAAGACCACACACTTTGTGCATTCGGAATCGAAGGCAGGGCGTCCCTCGCCGCATTTGCTACGATTGCATTTTGCTACTTCTGCAGAAGCGGCGGCGACGACGACGACGACGACGACGACGAATATCGCGAGAGGCTCTGAGATATGTGAGAAATACATCTATAAAATATAATTCAGACTGCCTCGTCCCACCTTATGCTGTACCGCTTTGGCAAATGCTTTATCTGCGCCATTCGCCTTAATCGCATCTGAGAGTAATTCTTAAAAAAACGCCTGTCGCTAATTGTTCGTCATCACAGGTACTGTTTGCTATACGGCCACGACGCGGAACTGATTTCCAAAATTCATCTTTCTCCTGTGAGGATGGAACTTACGACCCCTGGTTTATTAGACCAGTGCTCTACCACTGAGCTATAGAGGCGCCGCCTAGCGGTACTCTTGGGTACTTCGTCCTTACGGTCGTCTGCATCATCAGACTTTAGCTGACAACACTTCATATTACCGGCTAATATTTGCAGCTATGGCGACAAATTACTGCTTGGCTACACATCTGACACGTAACCGATGTGCTCTCCAAACAACAACACTTGCATTTCAGAACATGTCTTTCACACATGTCTACAAAATCACCTTCACCTTCAAATACAGTTTCCTTGCGACTGACAGAGACGTAGGCAAAGTTTAAAGTTTCTATTTCCATTAAATCTCGTTAATCAGAAAAACGGTAATTTACACTTGCAGCGGAACAAAATTCCATTCCGCCCAGCGTCTGGCTCGAACCCACGACCCTGGGATTAAGAGTCTGACACTCTACCGACTGAGCTAGCCGGCTACCTCGGTGAATACCTGCCGGGTAGCACGTCACACAGTACTCGTTTGGGTTGGGTGGTCCCATACAGAATCTCTCCATGATGCCTAATGTTTTCCTAACGTCACACTCGTCACGTACTTCACTTTTATGTCATAATCATTTCTGAGAGGTAAAGAAATTGCATGACAACATGCAGAGCTAGTGGCGTCAAAATTAACACACTTACTTTATGTGACTCAAAAGCCGAACGAGTTACTTCCCGACGTTGTTTTAGATGTGCAAGTGATAGTCAAAACTCGCTGTGTCGGCACTCTGCCGACCATTTCGCTAGTTAACACCGGTCTTGTTGTGTGTGTTTCAAGCTCAAGAGCATCTCCAAGCAAAAAATGGTCAACAGCAACATTCAGACGGTTTCGTACTGCTCAATTGCTACATTAAAACGTTATGTTTCTTTTTCAGAACTGGAAAAACACAAGCGTGACAGCATTCGAACCTGTAATCTTCAGATCCGAAGTCCGACGCCTTATCCATTAGGCCACACGGTCACTGACGACCAACATTTACATGCATACGACTCATCTCGAAACGCTCACACCCCTGAGGATTTGTGTTTTCGTTCTACACAGCCGCTGCCCCTTGCTCTTTCCCACCCATTCGTTACATTCAACCTCTGACGAGACCGACCAAATATAGACTGAGAAACAAGACCACACACTTTGTGCATTCGGAATCGAAGGCAGGGCGTCCCTCGCCGCATTTGCTACGATTGCATTTTGCTACTTCTGCAGAAGCGGCGGCGGCGGCGACGACGACGACGACGACGACGACGACGACGAATATCGCGAGAGGCCCTGAGATATGTGAGAAATACATCTATAAAATATAATTCAGACTGCCTCGTCCCACCTTATGCTGTACCGCTTTGGCAAATGCTTTATCTGCGCCATTCGCCTTAATCGCATCTGAGAGTAATTCTTAAATATACGCCTGTCGCTAATTGTTCGTCATCACAGGTACTGTTTGCTATACGGCGACGACGCGCAACCGATTTCCAAAATTCATCTTTCTCCTGTGAGGATGGTACTTACGACCCCTGGTTTATTAGACCAGTGCTCTACCACTGAGCTATAGAGGCGCGGTATAACGGTACTCTTGGGTACTTCGTCCTTACGGTCGTCTGCATCATCAGACTTTAGCTGACAACACTTCATATTACCGGCTAATATTTGCAGCTATGGCGACAAATTACTGCTTGGCTACACATCTAACACGTAACCGATGTGCTCTCCAAACAACAACACTTGCATTTCAGAACATGTCTTTCACACATGTCTAAAAAATCACCTTCACCTTCAAATACAGTTTCCTTGCGACTGACAGAGACGTAGGCAAAGTTTAAAGTTTCTATTTCCATTAAATCTCGTTAATCAGAAAAACCGGTAATTTACACTTGCAGCGGAACAAAATTCCGTTCCGCCCAGCGTCTGGCTCGAACCCACGACCCTGGGATTAAGAGTCTGACACTCTACCGACTGAGCTAGCCGGCTACCCCGGTGAATACCTGCCGGGTAGCACGTCAGACAGTACTCGTTTGGTTTGGGTGGTCCCATACAGAATCTCTCCATGATGCCTAATGTTTTCCTAACGTCACACTCGTCACGTACTTCACTTTTATGTCATAATCATTTCTGAGAGGTAAAGAAATTGCATGACAACATGCAGAGCTAGTGGCGTCAAAATTAACACACATACTTTATGTGACTCAAAAGCCGAACGAGTTACTTCCCGACGTTGTTTTAGATGTGCAAGTGATAGTCAAAACTCGCTGTGTCGGCACTCTGCCGACCATTTCGCTAGTTAACACCGGTCTTGTTGTGTGTGTTTCAAGCTCAAGAGCATCTCCAAGCAAAAAATGGTCAACAGCAACATTCAGACGGTTTCGTACTGCTCAATTGCTACATTAAAACGTTATGTTTCTTTTTCAGAACTGGAAAAACACAAGCGTGACAGCATTCGAACCTGTAATCTTCAGATCCGAAGTCCGACGCCTTATCCATTAGGCCACACGGTCACTGACGACAAACATTTACATGCATACGACTCATCTCGAAACGCTCACACCCCTGAGGATTTGTGTTTTCGTTCTACACAGCCGCTGCCCCTTGCTCTTTCCCACCCATTCGTTACATTCAACCTCTGACGAGACCGACCAAATATAGACTGAGAAACAAGACCACACACTTTGTGCATTCGGAATCGAAGGCAGGGCGTCCCTCGCCGCATTTGCTACGATTGCATTTTGCTACTTCTGCAGAAGCGGCGGCGGCGACGACGACGACGACGACGACGACGACGACGACGACGACGAATATCGCGAGAGGCCCTGAGATATGTGAGAAATACATCTATAAAATATAATTCAGACTGCCTCGTCCCACCTTATGCTGTACCGCTTTGGCAAATGCTTTATCTGCGCCATTCGCCTTAATCGCATCTGAGAGTAATTCTTAAATATACGCCTGTCGCTAATTGTTCGTCATCACAGGTACTGTTTGCTATACGGCGACGACGCGCAACTGATTTCCAAAATTCATCTTTCTCCTGTGAGGATGGTACTTACGACCCCTGGTTTATTAGACCAGTGCTCTACCACTGAGCTATAGAGGCGCGGTATAACGGTACTCTTGGGTACTTCGTCCTTACGGTCGTCTGCATCATCAGACTTTAGCTGACAACACTTCATATTACCGGCTAATATTTGCAGCTATGGCGACAAATTACTGCTTGGCTACACATCTGACACGTAACCGATGTGCTCTCCAAACAACAACACTTGCATTTCAGAACATGTCTTTCACACATGTCTAAAAAATCACCTTCACCTTCAAATACAGTTTCCTTGCGACTGACAGAGACGTAGGCAAAGTTTAAAGTTGCTATTTCCATTAAATCTCGTTAATCAGAAAAACCGGTAATTTACACTTGCAGCGGAACAAAGTTCCGTTCCGCGCAGCGTCTGGCTCGAACCCACGACCCTGGGATTAAGAGTCTGACACTCTACCGACTGAGCTAGCCGGCTACCCCGGTGAATACCTGCCGGGTAGCACGTCAGACAGTACTCGTTTGGGTTGGGTGGTCCCATACAGAATCTCTCCATGATGCCTAATGTTTTCCTAACGTCACACTCGTCACGTACTTCACTTTTATGTCATAATCATTTCTGAGAGGTAAAGAAATTGCATGACAACATGCAGAGCTAGTGGCGTCAAAATTAACACACATACTTTATGTGACTCAAAAGCCGAACGAGTTACTTCCCGACGTTGTTTTAGATGTGCAAGTGATAGTCAAAACTCGCTGTGTCGGCACTCTGCCGACCATTTCGCTAGTTAACACCGGTCTTGTTGTGTGTGTTTCAAGCTCAAGAGCATCTCCAAGCAAAAAATGGTCAACAGCAACATTCAGACGGTTTCGTACTGCTCAATTGCTACATTAAAACGTTATGTTTCTTTTTCAGAACTGGAAAAACACAAGCGTGACAGCATTCGAACCTGTAATCTTCAGATCCGAAGTCCGACGCCTTATCCATTAGGCCACACGGTCACTGACGACCAACATTTACATGCATACGACTCATCTCGAAACGCTCACACCCCTGAGGATTTGTGTTTTCGTTCTACACAGCCGCTGCCCCTTGCTCTTTCCCACCCATTCGTTACATTCAACCTCTGACGAGACCGACCAAATATAGACTGAGAAACAAGACCACACACTTTGTGCATTCGGAATCGAAGGCAGGGCGTCCCTCGCCGCATTTGCTACGATTGCATTTTGCTACTTCTGCAGAAGCGGCGGCGGCGGCGACGACGACGACGACGACGACGACGACGACGACGACGACGAATATCGCGAGAGGCTCTGAGATATGTGAGAAATACATCTATAAAATATAATTCAGACTGCCTCGTCCCACCTTATGCTGTACCGCTTTGGCAAATGCTTTACCTGCGCCATTCGCCTTAATCGCATCTGAGAGTAATTCTTAAAAAAACGCCTGTCGCTAATTGTTCGTCATCACAGGTACTGTTTGCTATACGGCCACGACGCGCAACTGATTTCCAAAATTCATCTTTCTCCTGTGAGGATGGAACTTACGACCCCTGGTTTATTAGACCAGTGCTCTACCACTGAGCTATAGAGGCGCGGCCTAGCGGTACTCTTGGGTACTTCGTCCTTACGGTCGTCTGCATCATCAGACTTTAGCTGACAACACTTCATATTACCGGCTAATATTTGCAGCAATGGCGACAAATTACTGCTTGGCTACACATCTGACACGTAACCGATGTGCTCTCCAAACAACAACACTTGCATTTCAGAACATGCCTTTCACACATGTCTACAAAATCACCTTCACCTTCAAATACAGTTTCCTTGCGACTGACAGAGACGTAGGCAAAGTTTAAAGTTGCTTTTTCCATTAAATCTCGTTAATCAGAAAAACGGTAATTTACACCTGCAGCGGAACAAAATTCCGTTCCGCCCAGCGTCTGGCTCGAACCCACTACCCCGGGATTAAGAGTCTGACACTCTACCGACTGAGCTAGCCGGCTACCTCGGTGAATACCTGCCGGGTAGCACGTTACACAGTACTCGTTTGGGTTGGGTGGTCCCATACAGAATCTCTCCATGATGCCTAATGTTTTCCTAACGTCACACTCGTCACGTACTTCACTTTTATGTCATAACCATTTCTGAGAGGTAAAGAAATTGCATGACAACATGCAGAGCTAGTGGCGTCAAAATTAACACACATACTTTATGTGACTCAAAAGCCGAACGAGTTACTTCCCGACGTTGTTTTAGATGTGCAAGTGATAGTCAAAACTCGCTGTGTCGGCACTCTGCCGACCATTTCGCTAGTTAACACCGGTCTTGTTGTGTGTGTTTCAAGCTCAAGAGCATCTCCAAGCAAAAAATGGTCAACAGCAACATTCAGACGGTTTCGTACTGCTCAATTGCTACATTAAAACGTTATGTTTCTTTTTCAGAACTGGAAAAACACAAGCGTGACAGCATTGGAACCTGTAATCTTCAGATCCGAAGCCCGACGCCTTATCCATTACACCACATGGTCACTGACGACCAACATTTACATGTATACGACTCATCTCGAAACGCTCACACCCCTGAGGATTTGTGTTTTCGTTCTACACAGCCGCTGCCCCTTGCTCTTTCCCACCCATTCGTTACATTCAACCTCTGACGAGACCGACCAAATATAGACTGAGAAACAAGACCACACACTTTGTGCATTCGGAATCGAAGGCAGGGCGTCCCTCGCCGCATTTGCTACGATTGCCATTTGCTACTTCTGCAGAAGCGGCGGCGGCGACGACGACGACGACGACGACGACGACGAATATCGCGAGAGGCTCTGAGATATGTGAGAAATACATCTATAAAATATAATTCAGACTGCCTCGTCCCACCTTATGCTGTACCGCTTTGGCAAATGCTTTTTCTGCGCCATTCGCCTTAATCGCATCTGAGAGTAATTCTCAAAAAAACGCCTGTCGCTAATTGTTCGTCATCACAGGTACTGTTTGCTATATGGCCACGACGCGCAACTGATTTCCAAAATTCATCTTTCTCCTGTGAGGATGGAACTTACGACCCCTGGTTTATTAGACCAGTGCTCTACCACTGAGCTATAGAGGCGCGGCCTAGCGGTACTCTTGGGTACTTCGTCCTTACGGTCGTCTGCATCATCAGACTTTAGCTGACAACACTTCATATTACCGGCTAATATTTGCAGCAATGGCGACAAATTACTGCTTGGCTACACATCTGACACGTAACCGATGTGCTCTCCAAACAACAACACTTGCATTTCAGAACATGTCTTTCACACATGTCTACAAAATCACCTTCACCTTCAAATACAGTTTCCTTGCGACTGACAGAGACATAGGCAAAGTTTAAAGTTGCTATTTCCATTAAATCTCGTTAATCAGAAAAACGGTAATCTACACCTGCAGCGGAACAAAATTCCGTTCCGCCCAGCGTCTAGCTCGAACCCACTACCCCGGGATTAAGAGTCTGACACTCTACCGACTGAGCTAGCCGGCTACCTCGTTGAATACCTGCCGGGTAGCACGTTACACACTACTCGTTTGGGTTGGGTGGTCCCATACAGAATCTCTCCATGATGCCTAATGTTTTCCTAACGTCACACTCGTCACGTACTTCACTTTTATGTCATAATCATTTCTGAGAGGTAAAGAAATTGCATGACAACATGCAGAGCTAGTGGCGTCAAAATTAACACACATACTTTATGTGACTCAAAAGCCGAACGAGTTACTTCCCGACGTTGTTTTAGATGTGCAAGTGATAGTCAAAACTCGCTGTGTCGGCACTCTGCCGACCATTTCGCTAGTTAACACCGGTCTTGTTGTGTGTGTTTCAAGCTCAAGAGCATCTCCAAGCAAAAAATGGTCAACAGCAACATTCAGACGGTTTCGTACTGCTCAATTGCTACATTAAAACGTTATGTTTCTTTTTCAGAACTGGAAAAACACAAGCGTGACAGCATTGGAACCTGTAATCTTCAGATCCGAAGCCCGACGCCTTATCCATTACACCACATGGTCACTGACGACCAACATTTACATGTATACGACTCATCTCGAAACGCTCACACCCCTGAGGATTTGTGTTTTCGTTCTACACAGCCGCTGCCCCTTGCTCTTTCCCACCCATTCGTTACATTCAACCTCTGACGAGACCGACCAAATATAGACTGAGAAACAAGACCACACACTTTGTGCATTCGGAATCGAAGGCAGGGCGTCCCTCGCCGCATTTGCTACGATTGCCATTTGCTACTTCTGCAGAAGCGGCGGCGGCGACGACGACGACGACGACGACGACGACGAATATCGCGAGAGGCTCTGAGATATGTGAGAAATACATCTATAAAATATAATTCAGACTGCCTCGTCCCACCTTATGCTGTACCGCTTTGGCAAATGCTTTTTCTGCGCCATTCGCCTTAATCGCATCTGAGAGTAATTCTCAAAAAAACGCCTGTCGCTAATTGTTCGTCATCACAGGTACTGTTTGCTATATGGCCACGACGCGCAACTGATTTCCAAAATTCATCTTTCTCCTGTGAGGATGGAACTTACGACCCCTGGTTTATTAGACCAGCGCTCTACCACTGAGCTATAGAGGCGCGGCCTAGCGGTACTCTTGGGTACTTCGTCCTTACGGTCGTCTGCATCATCAGACTTTAGCTGACAACACTTCATATTACCGGCTAATATTTGCAGCAATGGCGACAAATTACTGCTTGGCTACACATCTGACACGTAACCGATGTGCTCTCCAAACAACAACACTTGCATTTCAGAACATGTCTTTCACACATGTCTACAAAATCACCTTCACCTTCAAATACAGTTTCCTTGCGACTGACAGAGACATAGGCAAAGTTTAAAGTTGCTATTTCCATTAAATCTCGTTAATCAGAAAAACGGTAATCTACACCTGCAGCGGAACAAAATTCCGTTCCGCCCAGCGTCTAGCTCGAACCCACTACCCCGGGATTAAGAGTCTGACACTCTACCGACTGAGCTAGCCGGCTACCTCGTTGAATACCTGCCGGGTAGCACGTTACACACTACTCGTTTGGGTTGGGTGGTCCCATACAGAATCTCTCCATGATGCCTAATGTTTTCCTAACGTCACACTCGTCACGTACTTCACTTTTATGTCATAATCATTTCTGAGAGGTAAAGAAATTGCATGACAACATGCAGAGCTAGTGGCGTCAAAATTAACACACATACTTTATGTGACTCAAAAGCCGAACGAGTTACTTCCCGACGTTGTTTTAGATGTGCAAGTGATAGTCAAAACTCGCTGTGTCGGCACTCTGCCGACCATTTCGCTAGTTAACACCGGTCTTGTTGTGTGTGTTTCAAGCTCAAGAGCATCTCCAAGCAAAAAATGGTCAACAGCAACATTCAGACGGTTTCGTACTGCTCAATTGCTACATTAAAACGTTATGTTTCTTTTTCAGAACTGGAAAAACACAAACGTGACAGGATTCGAACCTGTAATCTTCAGATCCGAAGTCCGACGCCTTATCCATTAGGCCACACGGTCACTGACGACCAACATTTACATGCATACGACTCATCTCGAAACGCTCACACCCCTGAGGATTTGTGTTTTTGTTCTACACAGCCGCTGCCCCTTGCTCTTTCCCACCCATTCGTTACATTCAACCTCTGACGAGACCGACCAAATATAGACTGAGAAACAAGACCACACACTTTGTGCATTCGGAATCGAAGGCAGGGCGTCCCTCGCCGCATTTGCTACGATTGCATTTTGCTACTTCTGCAGAAGCGGCGGCGGCGACGACGACGACGACGACGACGACGACGACGAATATCGCGAGAGGCTCTGAGATATGTGAGAAATACATCTATAAAATATAATTCAGACTGCCTCGTCCCACCTTATGCTGTACCGCTTTGGCAAATGCTTTTTCTGCGCCATTCGCCTTAATCGCATCTGAGAGTAATTCTCAAAAAAACGCCTGTCGCTAATTGTTCGTCATCACAGGTACTGTTTGCTATATGGCCACGACGCGCAACTGATTTCCAAAATTCATCTTTCTCCTGTGAGGATGGAACTTACGACCCCTGGTTTATTAGACCAGTGCTCTACCACTGAGCTATAGAGGCGCGGCCTAGCGGTACTCTTGGGTACTTCGTCCTTACGGTCGTCTGCATCATCAGACTTTAGCTGACAACACTTCATATTACCGGCTAATATTTGCAGCAATGGCGACAAATTACTGCTTGGCTACACATCTGACACGTAACCGATGTGCTCTCCAAACAACAACACTTGCATTTCAGAACATGTCTTTCACACATGTCTACAAAATCACCTTCACCTTCAAATACAGTTTCCTTGCGACTGACAGAGACATAGGCAAAGTTTAAAGTTGCTATTTCCATTAAATCTCGTTAATCAGAAAAACGGTAATCTACACCTGCAGCGGAACAAAATTCCGTTCCGCCCAGCGTCTAGCTCGAACCCACTACCCCGGGATTAAGAGTCTGACACTCTACCGACTGAGCTAGCCGGCTACCTCGTTGAATACCTGCCGGGTAGCACGTTACACACTACTCGTTTGGGTTGGGTGGTCCCATACAGAATCTCTCCATGATGCCTAATGTTTTCCTAACGTCACACTCGTCACGTACTTCACTTTTATGTCATAATCATTTCTGAGAGGTAAAGAAATTGCATGACAACATGCAGAGCTAGTGGCGTCAAAATTAACACACATACTTTATGTGACTCAAAAGCCGAACGAGTTACTTCCCGACGTTGTTTTAGATGTGCAAGTTATAGTCAAAACTCGCTGTGTCGGCACTCTGCCGACCATTTCGCTAGTTAACACCGGTCTTGTTGTGTGTGTTTCAAGCTCAAGAGCATCTCCAAGCAAAAAATGGTCAACAGCAACATTCAGACGGTTTCGTACTGCTCAATTGCTACATTAAAACGTTATGTTTCTTTTTCAGAACTGGAAAAACACAAGCGTGACAGCATTGGAACCTGTAATCTTCAGATCCGAAGCCCGACGCCTTATCCATTACACCACATGGTCACTGACGACCAACATTTACATGTATACGACTCATCTCGAAACGCTCACACCCCTGAGGATTTGTGTTTTCGTTCTACACAGCCGCTGCCCCTTGCTCTTTCCCACCCATTCGTTACATTCAACCTCTGACGAGACCGACCAAATATAGACTGAGAAACAAGACCACACACTTTGTGCATTCGGAATCGAAGGCAGGGCGTCCCTCGCCGCATTTGCTACGATTGCCATTTGCTACTTCTGCAGAAGCGGCGGCGGCGACGACGACGACGACGACGACGACGACGAATATCGCGAGAGGCTCTGAGATATGTGAGAAATACATCTATAAAATATAATTCAGACTGCCTCGTCCCACCTTATGCTGTACCGCTTTGGCAAATGCTTTTTCTGCGCCATTCGCCTTAATCGCATCTGAGAGTAATTCTCAAAAAAACGCCTGTCGCTAATTGTTCGTCATCACAGGTACTGTTTGCTATATGGCCACGACGCGCAACTGATTTCCAAAATTCATCTTTCTCCTGTGAGGATGGAACTTACGACCCCTGGTTTATTAGACCAGGTCTCTACCACTGAGCTATAGAGGCGCGGCCTAGCGGTACTCTTGGGTACTTCGTCCTTACGGTCGTCTGCATCATCAGACTTTAGCTGACAACACTTCATATTACCGGCTAATATTTGCAGCAATGGCGACAAATTACTGCTTGGCTACACATCTGACACGTAACCGATGTGCTCTCCAAACAACAACACTTGCATTTCAGAACATGCCTTTCACACATGTCTACAAAATCACCTTCACCTTCAAATACAGTTTCCTTGCGACTGACAGAGACGTAGGCAAAGTTTAAAGTTGCTTTTTCCATTAAATCTCGTTAATCAGAAAAACGGTAATTTACACCTGCAGCGGAACAAAATTCCGTTCCGCCCAGCGTCTGGCTCGAACCCACTACCCCGGGATTAAGAGTCTGACACTCTACCGACTGAGCTAGCCGGCTACCTCGGTGAATACCTGCCGGGTAGCACGTTACACAGTACTCGTTTGGGTTGGGTGGTCCCATACAGAATCTCTCCATGATGCCTAATGTTTTCCTAACGTCACACTCGTCACGTACTTCACTTTTATGTCATAACCATTTCTGAGAGGTAAAGAAATTGCATGACAACATGCAGAGCTAGTGGCGTCAAAATTAACACACATACTTTATGTGACTCAAAAGCCGAACGAGTTACTTCCCGACGTTGTTTTAGATGTGCAAGTGATAGTCAAAACTCGCTGTGTCGGCACTCTGCCGACCATTTCGCTAGTTAACACCGGTCTTGTTGTGTGTGTTTCAAGCTCAAGAGCATCTCCAAGCAAAAAATGGTCAACAGCAACATTCAGACGGTTTCGTACTGCTCAATTGCTACATTAAAACGTTATGTTTCTTTTTCAGAACTGGAAAAACACAAGCGTGACAGCATTGGAACCTGTAATCTTCAGATCCGAAGCCCGACGCCTTATCCATTACACCACATGGTCACTGACGACCAACATTTACATGTATACGACTCATCTCGAAACGCTCACACCCCTGAGGATTTGTGTTTTCGTTCTACACAGCCGCTGCCCCTTGCTCTTTCCCACCCATTCGTTACATTCAACCTCTGACGAGACCGACCAAATATAGACTGAGAAACAAGACCACACACTTTGTGCATTCGGAATCGAAGGCAGGGCGTCCCTCGCCGCATTTGCTACGATTGCCATTTGCTACTTCTGCAGAAGCGGCGGCGGCGACGACGACGACGACGACGACGACGACGAATATCGCGAGAGGCTCTGAGATATGTGAGAAATACATCTATAAAATATAATTCAGACTGCCTCGTCCCACCTTATGCTGTACCGCTTTGGCAAATGCTTTTTCTGCGCCATTCGCCTTAATCGCATCTGAGAGTAATTCTCAAAAAAACGCCTGTCGCTAATTGTTCGTCATCACAGGTACTGTTTGCTATATGGCCACGACGCGCAACTGATTTCCAAAATTCATCTTTCTCCTGTGAGGATGGAACTTACGACCCCTGGTTTATTAGACCAGGTCTCTACCACTGAGCTATAGAGGCGCGGCCTAGCGGTACTCTTGGGTACTTCGTCCTTACGGTCGTCTGCATCATCAGACTTTAGCTGACAACACTTCATATTACCGGCTAATATTTGCAGCAATGGCGACAAATTACTGCTTGGCTACACATCTGACACGTAACCGATGTGCTCTCCAAACAACAACACTTGCATTTCAGAACATGTCTTTCACACATGTCTACAAAATCACCTTCACCTTCAAATACAGTTTCCTTGCGACTGACAGAGACGTAGTCAAAGTTTAAAGTTGCTATTTCCATTAAATCTCGTTAATCAGAAAGACGGTAATTTACACTTGCAGCGGAACAAAATTCCGTTCCGCCCAGCGTCTGGCTCGAACCCACGACGCTGGGATTAAGAGTCTGACACTCTACCGACTGAGCTAGCCGGCTACCCCGGTGAATACCTGCCGGGTAGCACGTCACACAGTACTCGTTTGGGTTGGGTGGTCCCATACAGAATCTCTCCATGATGCCTAATGTTTTCCTAACGTCACACTCGTCACGTACTTCACTTTTATGTCATAATCATTTCTGAGAGGTAAAGAAATTGCATGACAACATGCAGAGCTGGTGGCGTCAAAATTAACACACATACTTTATGTGACTCAAAAGCCGAACGAGTTACTTCCCGACGTTGTTTTAGATGTGCAAGTGATAGTCAAAACTCGCTGTGTCGGCACTCTGCCGACCATTTCGCTAGTTAACACCGGTCTTGTTGTGTGTGTTTCAAGCTCAAGAGCATCTCCAAGCAAAAAATGGTCAACAGCAACATTCAGACGGTTTCGTACTGCTCAATTGCTACATTAAAACGTTATGTTTCTTTTTCAGAACTGGAAAAACACAAGTGTGACAGCATTCGAACCTGTAATCTTCAGATCCGAAGTCCGACGCCTTATCCATTAGGCCACACGGTCACTGACGACCAACATTTACATGTATACGACTCATCTCGAAACGCTCACACCCCTGAGGACTTGTGTTTTCGTTCTACACAGCCGCTGCCCCTTGCTCTTTCCTACCCATTCGTTACACTCAACCTCTGACGAGACCGACCAAATATAGACTGAGAAACAAGACCACACACTTTGTGCATTCGGAATCGAAGGCAGGGCGTCCCTCGCCGCATTTGCTACGATTGCCATTTGCTACTTCTGCAGAAGCGGCGGCGGCGACGACGACGACGACGACGACGACGACGACGACGACGACGACGGCGACGAATATCGCGAGAGGCTCTGAGATATGTGAGAAATACATCTATAAAATATAATTCAGACTGCCTCGTCCCACCTTATGCTGTACCGCTTTGGCAAATGCTTTATCTGAGCCATTCGCCTTAATCGCATCTGAGAGTAATTCTTAAAAAAACGCCTGTCGCTAATTGTTCGTCATCACAGGTACTGTTTGCTATACGGCCACGACGCGCAACTGATTTCCAAAATTCATCTTTCTCCTGTGAGGATGGAACTTACGACCCCTGGTTTATTAGACCAGTGCTCTACCACTGAGCTATAGAGGCGCGGCCTAGCGGTACTCTTGGGTACTTCGTCCTTACGGTCGTCTGCATCATCAGACTTTAGCTGACAACACTTCATATTACCGGCTAATATTTGCAGCTATGGCGACAAATTACTGCTTGGCTACACATCTGACACGTAACCGATCTGCTCTCCAAACAACAACACTTGCATTTCAGAACATGTCTTTCACACATGTCTACAAAATCACCTTCACCTTCAAATACAGTTTCCTTGCGACTGACAGAGACGTAGTCAAAGTTTAAAGTTGCTATTTCCATTAAATCTCGTTAATCAGAAAGACGGTAATTTACACTTGCAGCGGAACAAAATTCCGTTCCGCCCAGCGTCTGGCTCGAACCCACGACGCTGGGATTAAGAGTCTGACACTCTACCGACTGAGCTAGCCGGCTACCCCGGTGAATACCTGCCGGGTAGCACGTCACACAGTACTCGTTTGGGTTGGGTGGTCCCATACAGAATCTCTCCATGATGCCTAATGTTTTCCTAACGTCACACTCGTCACGTACTTCACTTTTATGTCATAATCATTTCTGAGAGGTAAAGAAATTGCATGACAACATGCAGAGCTGGTGGCGTCAAAATTAACACACATACTTTATGTGACTCAAAAGCCGAACGAGTTACTTCCCGACGTTGTTTTAGATGTGCAAGTGATAGTCAAAACTCGCTGTGTCGGCACTCTGCCGACCATTTCGCTAGTTAACACCGGTCTTGTTGTGTGTGTTTCAAGCTCAAGAGCATCTCCAAGCAAAAAATGGTCAACAGCAACATTCAGACGGTTTCGTACTGCTCAATTGCTACATTAAAACGTTATGTTTCTTTTTCAGAACTGGAAAAACACAAGCGTGACAGCATTCGAACCTGTAATCTTCAGATCCGAAGTCCGACGCCTTATCCATTAGGCCACACAGTCACTGACGGCCAACATTTCCATGTATACGACTCATCTCGAAACGCTCACACCCCTGAGGATTTGTGTTTTCGTTCTACACAGCCGCTGCCCCTTGCTCTTTCCCACCCATTCGTTACATTCAACCTCTGACGAGACCGACCAAATATAGACTGAGAAACAAGACCACACACTTTGTGCATTCGGAATCGCAGGCAGGGCGTCCCTCGCCGCATTTGCTACGATTGCCATTTGCTACTTCTGCAGAAGCGGCGGCGGCGACGACGACGACGACGACGACGACGACGACGACGACGACGAATATCGCGAGAGGCTCTGAGATATGTGAGAAATACATCTATAAAATATAAATCAGACTGCCTCGTCCCACCTTATGCTGTACCGCTTTGGCAAATGCTTTATCTGCGCCATTCGCCTTAATCGCATCTGAGAGTAATTCTTAAAAAAACGCCTGTCGCTAATTGTTCGTCATCACAGGTACTGTTTGCTATACGGCCACGACGCGCAACTGATTTCCAAAATTCATCTTCCTCCTGTGAGGATGGAACTTACGACCCCTGGTTTATTATACCAGTGCTCTACCACTGAGCTATAGAGGCGCGGCCTAGCGGTACTCTTGGGTACTTCGTCCTTACGGTCGTCTGCATCATCAGACTTTAGCTGACAACACTTCATATTACCGGCTAATATTTGCAGCTATGGCGACAAATTACTGCTTGGCTACACATCTGACACGTAACCGATGTGCTCTCCAAACAACAACACTTGCATTTCAGAACATGTCTTTCACACATGTCTACAAAATCACCTTCACCTTCAAATACAGTTTCCTTGCGACTGACAGAGACGTAGGCAAAGTTTAAAGTTTCTATTTCCATTAAATCTCGTTAATCAGAAAAACGGTAATTTACACTTGCAGCGGAACAAAATTCCATTCCGCCCAGCGTCTGGCTCGAACCCACGACCCTGGGATTAAGAGTCTGACACTCTACCGACTGAGCTAGCCGGCTACCTCGGTGAATACCTGCCGGGTAGCACGTCACACACTACTCGTTTGGGTTGGGTGGTCCCATACAGAATCTCTCCATGATGCCTAATGTTTTCCTAACGTCACACTCGTCACGTACTTCACTTTTATGTCATAATCATTTCTGAGAGGTAAAGAAATTGCATGACAACATGCAGAGCTAGTGGCGTCAAAATTAACACACTTACTTTATGTGACTCAAAAGCCGAACGAGTTACTTCCCGACGTTGTTTTAGATGTGCAAGTGATAGTCAAAACTCGCTGTGTCGGCACTCTGCCGACCATTTCGCTAGTTAACATCGGTCTTGTTGTGTGTGTTTCAAGCTCAAGAGCATCTCCAAGCAAAAAATGGTCAACAGCAACATTCAGACGGTTTCGTACTGCTCAATTGCTACATTAAAACGTTATGTTTCTTTTTCAGAACTGGAAAAACACAAGCGTGACAGCATTCGAACCTGTAATCTTCAGATCCGAAGTCCGACGCCTTATCCATTAGGCCACACGGTCACTGACGAATAATATTTACATGCATACGGCTCATCTCGAAACGCTCACACCCCTGAGGATTTGTGTTTTCGTTCTACACAGCCGCTGCCCCTTGCTCTTTCCCACCCATTCGTTACATTCAACCTCTGACGAGACCGACCAAATATAGACTGAGAAACAAGACCACACACTTTGTGCATTCGGAATCGAAGGCAGGGCGTCCCTCGCCGCATTTGCTACGATTGCATTTTGCTACTTCTGCAGAAGCGGCGGCGGCGACGACGACGACGACGACGACGACGACGACGACGACGAATATCGCGAGAGGCCCTGAGATATGTGAGAAATACATCTATAAAATATAATTCAGACTGCCTCGTCCCACCTTATGCTGTACCGCTTTGGCAAATGCTTTATCTGCGCCATTCGCCTTAATCGCATCTGAGAGTAATTCTTAAAAAAACGCCTGTCGCTAATTGTTCGTCATCACAGGTACTGTTTGCTATACGGCCACGACGCGCAACTGATTTCCAAAATTCATCTTTCTCCTGTGAGGATGGAACTTACGACCCCTGGTTTATTAGACCAGTGCTCTACCACTGAGCTATAGAGGCGCGGCCTAGCGGTACTCTTGGGTACTTCGTCCTTACGGTCGTCTGCATCATCAGACTTTAGCTGACAACACTTCATATTACCGGCTAATATTTGCAGCTATGGCGACAAATTACTGCTTGGCTACACATCTGACACGTAACCGATCTGCTCTCCAAACAACAACACTTGCATTTCAGAACATGTCTTTCACACATGTCTACAAAATCACCTTCACCTTCAAATACAGTTTCCTTGCGACTGACAGAGACGTAGTCAAAGTTTAAAGTTGCTATTTCCATTAAATCTCGTTAATCAGAAAGACGGTAATTTACACTTGCAGCGGAACAAAATTCCGTTCCGCCCAGCGTCTGGCTCGAACCCACGACGCTGGGATTAAGAGTCTGACACTCTACCGACTGAGCTAGCCGGCTACCCCGGTGAATACCTGCCGGGTAGCACGTCACACAGTACTCGTTTGGGTTGGGTGGTCCCATACAGAATCTCTCCATGATGCCTAATGTTTTCCTAACGTCACACTCGTCACGTACTTCACTTTTATGTCATAATCATTTCTGAGAGGTAAAGAAATTGCATGACAACATGCAGAGCTGGTGGCGTCAAAATTAACACACATACTTTATGTGACTCAAAAGCCGAACGAGTTACTTCCCGACGTTGTTTTAGATGTGCAAGTGATAGTCAAAACTCGCTGTGTCGGCACTCTGCCGACCATTTCGCTAGTTAACACCGGTCTTGTTGTGTGTGTTTCAAGCTCAAGAGCATCTCCAAGCAAAAAATGGTCAACAGCAACATTCAGACGGTTTCGTACTGCTCAATTGCTACATTAAAACGTTATGTTTCTTTTTCAGAACTGGAAAAACACAAGCGTGACAGCATTCGAACCTGTAATCTTCAGATCCGAAGTCCGACGCCTTATCCATTAGGCCACACAGTCACTGACGGCCAACATTTCCATGTATACGACTCATCTCGAAACGCTCACACCCCTGAGGATTTGTGTTTTCGTTCTACACAGCCGCTGCCCCTTGCTCTTTCCCACCCATTCGTTACATTCAACCTCTGACGAGACCGACCAAATATAGACTGAGAAACAAGACCACACACTTTGTGCATTCGGAATCGCAGGCAGGGCGTCCCTCGCCGCATTTGCTACGATTGCCATTTGCTACTTCTGCAGAAGCGGCGGCGGCGACGACGACGACGACGACGACGACGACGACGACGACGACGAATATCGCGAGAGGCTCTGAGATATGTGAGAAATACATCTATAAAATATAAATCAGACTGCCTCGTCCCACCTTATGCTGTACCGCTTTGGCAAATGCTTTATCTGCGCCATTCGCCTTAATCGCATCTGAGAGTAATTCTTAAAAAAACGCCTGTCGCTAATTGTTCGTCATCACAGGTACTGTTTGCTATACGGCCACGACGCGCAACTGATTTCCAAAATTCATCTTCCTCCTGTGAGGATGGAACTTACGACCCCTGGTTTATTATACCAGTGCTCTACCACTGAGCTATAGAGGCGCGGCCTAGCGGTTCTCTTGGGTACTTCGTCCTTACGGTCGTCTGCATCATCAGACTTTAGCTGACAACACTTCATATTACCGGCTAATATTTGCAGCTATGGCGACAAATTACTGCTTGGCTACACATCTGACACGTAACCGATGTGCTCTCCAAACAACAACACTTGCATTTCAGAACATGTCTTTCACACATGTCTACAAAATCACCTTCACCTTCAAATACAGTTTCCTTGCGACTGACAGAGACGTAGGCAAAGTTTAAAGTTTCTATTTCCATTAAATCTCGTTAATCAGAAAAACGGTAATTTACACTTGCAGCGGAACAAAATTCCATTCCGCCCAGCGTCTGGCTCGAACCCACGACCCTGGGATTAAGAGTCTGACACTCTACCGACTGAGCTAGCCGGCTACCTCGGTGAATACCTGCCGGGTAGCACGTCACACACTACTCGTTTGGGTTGGGTGGTCCCATACAGAATCTCTCCATGATGCCTAATGTTTTCCTAACGTCACACTCGTCACGTACTTCACTTTTATGTCATAATCATTTCTGAGAGGTAAAGAAATTGCATGACAACATGCAGAGCTAGTGGCGTCAAAATTAACACACTTACTTTATGTGACTCAAAAGCCGAACGAGTTACTTCCCGACGTTGTTTTAGATGTGCAAGTGATAGTCAAAACTCGCTGTGTCGGCACTCTGCCGACCATTTCGCTAGTTAACATCGGTCTTGTTGTGTGTGTTTCAAGCTCAAGAGCATCTCCAAGCAAAAAATGGTCAACAGCAACATTCAGACGGTTTCGTACTGCTCAATTGCTACATTAAAACGTTATGTTTCTTTTTCAGAACTGGAAAAACACAAGCGTGACAGCATTCGAACCTGTAATCTTCAGATCCGAAGTCCGACGCCTTATCCATTAGGCCACACGGTCACTGACGAATAATATTTACATGCATACGGCTCATCTCGAAACGCTCACACCCCTGAGGATTTGTGTTTTCGTTCTACACAGCCGCTGCCCCTTGCTCTTTCCCACCCATTCGTTACATTCAACCTCTGACGAGACCGACCAAATATAGACTGAGAAACAAGACCACACACTTTGTGCATTCGGAATCGAAGGCAGGGCGTCCCTCGCCGCATTTGCTACGATTGCATTTTGCTACTTCTGCAGAAGCGGCGGCGTCGACGACGACGACGACGACGACGACGACGACGACGAATATCGCGAGAGGCTCTGAGATATGTGAGAAATACATCTATAAAATATAATTCAGACTGCCTCGTCCCACCTTATGCTGTACCGCTTTGGCAAATGCTTTATCTGCGCCATTCGCCTTAATCGCATCTGAGAGTAATTCTTAAAAAAACGCCTGTGGCTAATTGTTCGTCATCACAGATACTATTTGCTATACGGCCACGACGCGCAACTGATTTCCAAAATTCATCTTTCTCCTGTGAGGATGGAACTTACGACCCCTGGTTTATTAGACCAGTGCTCTACCACTGAGCTATAGAGGCGCGGCCTAGCGGTACTCTTGGGTACTTCGTCCTTACGGTCGTCTGCATCATCAGACTTTAGCTGACAACACTTCATATTACAGGCTAATATTTGCAGCAATGGCGACAAATTACTGCTTGGCTACACATCTGACACGTAACCGATGTGCTCTCCAAACAACAACACTTGCATTTCAGAACATGTCTTTCACACATGTCTACAAAATCACCTTCACCTTCAAATACAGTTTCCTTGCGACTGACAGAGACGTAGGCAAAGTTTAAAGTTGCTTTTTCCATTAAATCTCGTTAATCAGAAAAACGGTAATATACACCTGCAGCGGAACAAAATTCCGTTCCGCCCAGCGTCTGGCTCGAACCCACTACCCCGGGATTAAGAGTCTGACACTCTACCGACTGAGCTAGCCGGCTACCTCGGTGAATACCTGCCGGGTAGCACGTTACACAGTACTCGTTTGGGTTGGGTGGTCCCATACAGAATCTCTCCATAATGCCTAATGTTTTCCTAACGTCACACTCGTCACGTACTTCACTTTTATGTCATAATCATTTCTGAGAGGTAAAGAAATTGCATGACAACATGCAGAGCTAGTGGCGTCAAAATTAACACACATACTTTATGTGACTCAAAAGCCGAACGAGTTACTTCCCGACGTTGTTTTAGATGTGCAAGTGATAGTCAAAACTCGCTGTGTCGGCACTCTGCCGACCATTTCGCTAGTTAACATCGGTCTTGTTGTGTGTGTTTCAAGCTCAAGAGCATCTCCAAGCAAAAAATGGTCAACAGCAACATTCAGACGGTTTCGTACTGCTCAATTGCTACATTAAAACGTTATGTTTCTTTTTCAGAACTGGAAAAACACAAGCGTGACAGCATTCGAACCTGTAATCTTCAGATCCGAAGTCCGACGCCTTATCCATTAGGCCACACGGTCACTGACGAATAATATTTACATGCATACGGCTCATCTCGAAACGCTCACACCCCTGAGGATTTGTGTTTTCGTTCTACACAGCCGCTGCCCCTTGCTCTTTCCCACCCATTCGTTACATTCAACCTCTGACGAGACCGACCAAATATAGACTGAGAAACAAGACCACACACTTTGTGCATTCGGAATCGAAGGCAGGGCGTCCCTCGCCGCATTTGCTACGATTGCATTTTGCTACTTCTGCAGAAGCGGCGGCGTCGACGACGACGACGACGACGACGACGACGACGACGAATATCGCGAGAGGCTCTGAGATATGTGAGAAATACATCTATAAAATATAATTCAGACTGCCTCGTCCCACCTTATGCTGTACCGCTTTGGCAAATGCTTTATCTGCGCCATTCGCCTTAATCGCATCTGAGAGTAATTCTTAAAAAAACGCCTGTGGCTAATTGTTCGTCATCACAGATACTATTTGCTATACGGCCACGACGCGCAACTGATTTCCAAAATTCATCTTTCTCCTGTGAGGATGGAACTTACGACCCCTGGTTTATTAGACCAGTGCTCTACCACTGAGCTATAGAGGCGCGGCCTAGCGGTACTCTTGGGTACTTCGTCCTTACGGTCGTCTGCATCATCAGACTTTAGCTGACAACACTTCATATTACAGGCTAATATTTGCAGCAATGGCGACAAATTACTGCTTGGCTACACATCTGACACGTAACCGATGTGCTCTCCAAACAACAACACTTGCATTTCAGAACATGTCTTTCACACATGTCTACAAAATCACCTTCACCTTCAAATACAGTTTCCTTGCGACTGACAGAGACGTAGGCAAAGTTTAAAGTTGCTTTTTCCATTAAATCTCGTTAATCAGAAAAACGGTAATATACACCTGCAGCGGAACAAAATTCCGTTCCGCCCAGCGTCTGGCTCGAACCCACTACCCCGGGATTAAGAGTCTGACACTCTACCGACTGAGCTAGCCGGCTACCTCGGTGAATACCTGCCGGGTAGCACGTTACACAGTACTCGTTTGGGTTGGGTGGTCCCATACAGAATCTCTCCATAATGCCTAATGTTTTCCTAACGTCACACTCGTCACGTACTTCACTTTTATGTCATAATCATTTCTGAGAGGTAAAGAAATTGCATGACAACATGCAGAGCTAGTGGCGTCAAAATTAACACACATACTTTATGTGACTCAAAAGCCGAACGAGTTACTTCCCGACGTTGTTTTAGATGTGCAAGTGATAGTCAAAACTCGCTGTGTCGGCACTCTGCCGACCATTTCGCTAGTTAACACCGGTCTTGTTGTGTGTGTTTCAAGCTCAAGAGCATCTCCAAGCAAAAAATGGTCAACAGCAACATTAAGACGGTTTCGTACTGCTCAATTGCTACATTAAAACGTTATGTTTCTTTTTCAGAACTGGAAAAACACAAGCGTGACAGCATTGGAACCTGTAATCTTCAGATCCGAAGTCCGACGCCTTATCCATTAGGCCACACGGTCACTGACGACCAACATTTACATGTATACGACTCATCTCGAAACGCTCACACCCCTGAGGATTTGTATTTTCGTTCTACACAGCCGCTGCCCCTTGCTCTTTCCCACCCATTCGTTACATTCAACCTCTGACGAGACCGACCAAATATAGACTGAGAAACAAGACCACACACTTTGTGCATTCGGAATCGAAGGCAGGGCGTCCCTCGCCGCATTTGCTACGATTGCCATTTGCTACTTCTGCAGAAGCGGCGGCGGCGACGACGACGACGACGACGACGACGACGACGACGACGACGGCGACGAATATCGCGAGAGGCTCTGAGATATGTGAGAAATACATCTATAAAATATAATTCAGACTGCCTCGTCCCACCTTATGCTGTACCGCTTTGGCAAATGCTTTATCTGCGCCATTCGCCTTAATCGCATCTGAGAGTAATTCTTAAAAAAACGCCTGTCGCTAATTGTTCGTCATCACAGGTACTGTTTGCTATACGGCCACGACGCGCAACTGATTTCCAAAATTCATCTTCCTCCTGTGAGGATGGAACTTACGACCCCTGGTTTATTATACCAGTGCTCTACCACTGAGCTATAGAGGCGCGGCCTAGCGGTACTCTTGGGTACTTCGTCCTTACGGTCGTCTGCATCATCAGACTTTAGCTGACAACACTTCATATTACCGGCTAATATTTGCAGCTATGGCGACAAATTACTGCTTGGCTACACATCTGACACGTAACCGATCTGCTCTCCAAACAACAACACTTGCATTTCAGAACATGTCTTTCACACATGTCTACAAAATCACCTTCACCTTCAAATACAGTTTCCTTGCGACTGACAGAGACGTAGGCAAAGTTTAAAATTTCTATTTCCATTAAATCTTGTTAATCAGAAAAACGGTAATTTACACTTGCAGCGGAACAAAATTCCATTCCGCCCAGCGTCTGGCTCGAACCCACGACCCTGGGATTAAGAGTCTGACACTCTACCGACTGAGCTAGCCGGCTACCTCGGTGAATACCTGCCGGGTAGCACGTCACACACTACTCGTTTGGGTTGGGTGGTCCCATACAGAATCTCTCCATGATGCCTAATGTTTTCCTAACGTCACACTCGTCACGTACTTCACTTTTATGTCATAATCATTTCTGAGAGGTAAAGAAATTGCATGACAACATGCAGAGCTAGTGGCGTCAAAATTAACACACTTACTTTATGTGACTCAAAAGCCGAACGAGTTACTTCCCGACGTTGTTTTAGATGTGCAAGTGATAGTCAAAACTCGCTGTGTCGGCACTCTGCCGACCATTTCGCTAGTTAACATCGGTCTTGTTGTGTGTGTTTCAAGCTCAAGAGCATCTCCAAGCAAAAAATGGTCAACAGCAACATTCAGACGGTTTCGTACTGCTCAATTGCTACATTAAAACGTTATGTTTCTTTTTCAGAACTGGAAAAACACAAGCGTGACAGCATTCGAACCTGTAATCTTCAGATCCGAAGTCCGACGCCTTATCCATTAGGCCACACGGTCACTGACGAATAATATTTACATGCATACGGCTCATCTCGAAACGCTCACACCCCTGAGGATTTGTGTTTTCGTTCTACACAGCCGCTGCCCCTTGCTCTTTCCCACCCATTCGTTACATTCAACCTCTGACGAGACCGACCAAATATAGACTGAGAAACAAGACCACACACTTTGTGCATTCGGAATCGAAGGCAGGGCGTCCCTCGCCGCATTTGCTACGATTGCATTTTGCTACTTCTGCAGAAGCGGCGGCGTCGACGACGACGACGACGACGACGACGACGACGAATATCGCGAGAGGCTCTGAGATATGTGAGAAATACATCTATAAAATATAATTCAGACTGCCTCGTCCCACCTTATGCTGTACCGCTTTGGCATATGCTTTATCTGCGCCATTCGCCTTAATCGCATCTGAGAGTAATTCTTAAAAAAACGCCTGTGGCTAATTGTTCGTCATCACAGATACTATTTGCTATACGGCCACGACGCGCAACTGATTTCCAAAATTCATCTTTCTCCTGTGAGGATGGAACTTACGACCCCTGGTTTATTAGACCAGTGCTCTACCACTGAGCTATAGAGGCGCGGCCTAGCGGTACTCTTGGGTACTTCGTCCTTACGGTCGTCTGCATCATCAGACTTTAGCTGACAACACTTCATATTACCGGCTAATATTTGCAGCTATGGCGACAAATTACTGCTTGGCTACACATCTGACACGTAACCGATGTGCTCTCCAAACAACAACACTTGCATTTCAGAACATGTCTTTCACACATGTCTACAAAATCACCTTCACCTTCAAATACAGTTTCCTTGCGACTGACAGAGACGTAGGCAAAGTTTAAAGTTGCTATTTCCATTAAATCTCGTTAATCAGAAAAACGGTAATTTACACTTGCAGCGGAACAAAATTCCGTTCCGCCCAGCGTCTGGCTCGAACCCACGACCCTGGGATTAAGAGTCTGACACTCTACCGACTGAGCTAGCCGGCTACCCCGGTGAATACCTGCCGGGTAGCACGTCAGACAGTACTCGTTTGGGTTGGGTGGTCCCATACAGAATCTCTCCATTATGCCTAATGTTTTCCTAACGTCACACTCGTCACGTACTTCACTTTTATGTCATAATCATTTCTGAGAGGTAAAGAAATTGCATGACAACACGCAGAGCTGGTGGCGTCAAAATTAACACACATACTTTATGTGACTCAAAAGCCGAACGAGTTACTTCCCGACGTTGTTTTAGATGTGCAAGTGATAGTCAAAACTCGCTGTGTCGGCACTCTGCCGACCATTTCGCTAGTTAACACCGGTCTTGTTGTGTGTGTTTCAAGCTCAAGAGCATCTCCAAGCAAAAAATGGTCAACAGCAACATTCAGACGGTTTCGTACTGCTCAATTGCTACATTAAAACGTTATGTTTCTTTTTCAGAACTGGAAAAACACAAGCGTGACAGCATTCGAACCTGTAATCTTCAGATCCGAAGTCCGACGCCTTATCCATTAGGCCACACGGTCACTGACGAATAATATTTACATGCATACGGCTCATCTCGAAACGCTCACACCCCTGAGGATTTGTGTTTTCGTTCTACACAGCCGCTGCCCCTTGCTCTTTCCCACCCATTCGTTACATTCAGCCTCTGACGAGACCGACCAAATATAGACTGAGAAACAAGACCACACACTTTGTGCATTCGGAATCGAAGGCAGGGCGTCCCTCGCCGCATTTGCTACGATTGCCATTTGCTACTTCTGCAGAAGCGGCGGCGGCGACGACGACGACGACGACGACGACGACGACGACGAATATCGCGAGAGGCTCTGAGATATGTGAGAAATACATCTATAAAATATAATTCAGACTGCCTCGTCCCACCTTATGCTGTACCGCTTTGGCAAATGCTTTATCTGCGCCATTCGCCTTAATCGCATCTGAGAGTAATTCTTAAAAAAACGCCTGTGGCTAATTGTTCGTCATCACAGATACTGTTTGCTATACGGCCACGACGCGCAACTGATTTCCAAAATTCATCTTTCTCCTGTGAGGATGGAACTTACGACCCCTGGTTTATTAGACCAGTGCTCTACCACTGAGCTATAGAGGCGCGGCCTAGCGGTACTTTTGGGTACTTCGTCCTTACGGTCGTCTGCATCATCAGACTTTAGCTGACAACACTTCATATTACAGGCTAATATTTGCAGCAATGGCGACAAATAACTGCTTGGCTACACATCTGACACGTAACCGATGTGCTCTCCAAACAACAACACTTGCATTTCAGAACATGTCTTTCACACATGTCTACAAAATCACCTTCACCTTCAAATACAGTTTCCTTGCGACTGACAGAGACGTAGGCAAAGTTTAAAGTTGCTTTTTCCATTAAATCTCGTTAATCAGAAAAACGGTAATTTACACCTGCAGCGGAACAAAATTCCGTTCCGCCCAGCGTCTGGCTCGAACCCACTACCCCGGGATTAAGAGTCTGACACTCTACCGACTGAGCTAGCCGGCTACCTCGGTGAATACCTGCCGGGTAGCACGTTACACAGTACTCGTTTGGGTTGGGTGGTCCCATACAGAATCTCTCCATGATGCCTAATGTTTTCCTAACGTCACACTCGTCACGTACTTCACTTTTATGTCATAATCATTTCTGAGAGGTAAAGAAATTGCATGACAACATGCAGAGCTAGTGGCGTCAAAATTAACACACATACTTTATGTGACTCAAAAGCCGAACGAGTTACTTCCCGACGTTGTTTTAGATGTGCAAGTGATAGTCAAAACTCGCTGTGTCGGCACTCTGCCGACCATTTCGCTAGTTAACACCGGTCTTGTTGTGTGTGTTTCAAGCTCAAGAGCATCTCCAAGCAAAAAATGGTCAACAGCAACATTAAGACGGTTTCGTACTGCTCAATTGCTACATTAAAACGTTATGTTTCTTTTTCAGAACTGGAAAAACACAAGCGTGACAGCATTGGAACCTGTAATCTTCAGATCCGAAGTCCGACGCCTTATCCATTAGGCCACACGGTCACTGACGACCAACATTTACATGTATACGACTCATCTCGAAACGCTCACACCCCTGAGGATTTGTGTTTTCGTTCTACACAGCCGCTGCCCCTTGCTCTTTCCCACACATTCGTTACATTCAACCTCTGACGAGACCGACCAAATATAGACTGAGAAACAAGACCACACACTTTGTGCATTCGGAATCGAAGGCAGGGCGTCCCTCGCCGCATTTGCTACGATTGCCATTTGCTACTTCTGCAGAAGCGGCGGCGGCGACGACGACGACGACGACGACGACGACGACGGCGACGAATATCGCGAGAGGCTCTGAGATATGTGAGAAATACATCTATAAAATATAATTCAGACTGCCTCGTCCCACCTTATGCTGTACCGCTTTGGCAAATGCTTTATCTGCGCCATTCGCCTTAATCGCATCTGAGAGTAATTCTTAAAAAAACGCCTGTCGCTAATTGTTCGTCATCACAGGTACTGTTTGCTATACGGCCACGACGCGCAACTGATTTCCAAAATTCATCTTCCTCCTGTGAGGATGGAACTTACGACCCCTGGTTTATTAGACCAGTGCTCTACCACTGAGCTATAGAGGCGCGGCCTAGCGGTACTCTTGGGTACTTCGTCCTTACGGTCGTCTGCATCATCAGACTTTAGCTGACAACACTTCATATTACCGGCTAATATTTGCAGCTATGGCGACAAATTACTGCTTGGCTACACATCTGACACGTAACCGATGTGCTCTCCAAACAACAACACTTGCATTTCAGAACATGTCTTTCACACATGTCTACAAAATCACCTTCACCTTCAAATACAGTTTCCTTGCGACTGACAGAGACGTAGGCAAAGTTTAAAGTTTCTATTTCCATTAAATCTCGTTAATCAGAAGAACGGTAACTTACACTTGCAGCGGAACAAAATTCCATTCCGCCCAGCGTCTGGCTCGAACCCACGACCCTGGGATTAAGAGTCTGACACTCTACCGACTGAGCTAGCCGGCTACCTCGGTGAATACCTGCCGGGTAGCACGTCACACACTACTCGTTTGGGTTGGGTGGTCCCATACAGAATCTCTCCATGATGCCTAATGTTTTCCTAACGTCACACTCGTCACGTACTTCACTTTTATGTCATAATCATTTCTGAGAGGTAAAGAAATTGCATGACAACATGCAGAGCTAGTGGCGCCAAATTAACACACATACTTTATGTGACTCAAAAGCCGAACGAGTTACTTCCCGACGTTGTTTTAGATGTGCAAGTGATAGTCAAAACTCGCTGTGTCGGCACTCTGCCGACCATTTCGCTATTTAACATCGGTCTTGTTGTGTGTGTTTCAAGCTCAAGAGCATCTCCAAGCAAAAAATGGTCAACAGCAACATTCAGACGGTTTCGTACTGCTCAATTGCTACATTAAAACGTTATGTTTCCTTTTCAGAACTGGAAAAACACAAGCGTGACAGCATTCGAACCTGTAATCTTCAGATCCGAAGTCCGACGCCTTATCCATTAGGCCACACGGTCACTGACGACCAACATTTACACGCATACGACTCATCTCGAAACGCTCACACCCCTGAGGATTTGTGTTTTCGTTCTACACAGCCGCTGCCCCTTGCTCTTTCCCACCCATTCGTTACATTCAACCTCTGACGAGACCGACCAAATATAGACTGAGAAACAAGACCACACACTTTGTGCATTCGGAATCGAAGGCAGGGCGTCGCTCGCCGCATGTGCTACGATTGCATTTTGCTACTTCTGCAGAAGCGGCGGCGGCGGCGACGACGACGACGACGACGACGACGACGACGACGACGACGACGACGAATATCGCGAGAGGCCCTGAGATATGTGAGAAATACATCTATAAAATATAATTCAGACTACCTCGTCCCACCTTATGCTGTACCGCTTTGGCAAATGCTTTATCTGCGCCATTCGCCTTAATCGCATCTGAGAGTAATTCTTAAATAAACGCCTGTCGCTAATTGTTCGTCATCACAGGTACTGTTTGCTATACGGCGACGACGCGCAACTGATTTCCAAAATTCATCTTTCTCCTGTGAGGATGGTACTTACGACCCCTGGTTTATTAGACCAGTGCTCTACCACTGAGCTATAGAAGCGCGGCCTAACGGTACTCTTGGGTACTTCGTCCTTACGGTCGTCTGCATCATCAGACTTTAGCTGACAACACTTCATATTACCGGCTAATATTTGCAGCTATGGCGACAAATTACTGCTTGGCTACACATCTGACACGTAACCGATGTGCTCTCCAAACAACAACACTTGCATTTCAGAACATGTCTTTCACACATGTCTACAAAATCACCTTCACCTTCAAATACAGTTTCCTTGCGACTGACAGAGACGTAGGCAAAGTTTAAAGTTTCTATTTCCATTAAATCTAGTTAATCAGAAAAACGGTAATTTACACTTGCAGCGGAACAAAATTCCGTTCCGCCCAGGGTCTGGCTCGAACCCACGACGCTGGGATTAAGAGTCTGACACTCTACCGACTGAGCTAGCCGGCTACCTCGGTGAATACCTGCCGGGTAGCACGTCACACAGTACTCGTTTGGGTTGGGTGGTCCCATACAGAATCTCTCCATGATGCCTAATGTTTTCCTAACGACACACTCGTCACGTACTTCACTTTTATGTCATAATCATTTCTGAGAGGTAAAGAAATTGCATGACAACATGCAGAGCTAGTGGCGTCAAAATTAACACACATACTTTATGTGACTCAAAAGCCGAACGAGTTACTTCCTGACGTTGTTTTAGATGTGCAAGTGATAGTCAAAACTCGCTGAGTCGGCACTCTGCCGACCATTTCGCTAGTTAACACCGGTCTTGTTGTGTGTGTTTCAAGCTCAAGAGCATCTCCAAGCAAAAAATGGTCAACAGCAACATTCAGACGGTTTCGTACTGCTCAATTGCTACATTAAAACGTTATGTTTCTTTTTCAGAACTGGAAAAACACAAGCGTGACATCATTCGAACCTGTAATCTTCAGATCCGAAGTCTGACGCCTTATCCATTAGGCCACACGGTCACTGACGACCAACATTTACACGCATACGACTCATCTCGAAACGCTCACACCCCTGAGGATTTGTGTTTTCGTTCTACACAGCCGCTGCCCCTTGCTCTTTCCCACCCATTCGTTACATTCAACCTCTGACGAGACCGACCAAATATAGACTGAGAAACAAGACCACACACTTTGTGCATTCGGAATCGAAGGCAGGGCGTCCCTCGCCGCATTTGCTACGATTGCCATTTGCTACTTCTGCAGAAGCGGCGGCGGCTACGACGACGACGACGACGACGACGACGACGACGACGAATATCGCGAGAGGCTCTGAGATATGTGAGAAATACATCTATAAAATATTATTCAGACTGCCTCGTCCCACCTTATGCTGTACCGCTTTGGCAAATGCTTTATCTGCGCCATTCGCCTTAATCGCATCTGAGAGTAATTCTTAAAAAAACGCCTGTCGCTAATTGTTCGTCATCACAGGTACTGTTTGCTATACGGCCACGACGCGCATCTGATTTCCAAAATTCATCTTTCTCCTGTGAGGATGGAACTTAGGACCCCTGGTTTATTAGACCAGTGCTCTACCACTGAGCTATAGAGGCGCGGCCTAGCGGTACTCTTCGGTACTTCGTCCTTACGGTCGTCTGCATCATCAGACTTTAGCTGACAACACTTCATATTACCGGCTAATATTTGCAGCTATGGCGACAAATTACTGCTTGGCTACACATCTGACACGTAACCGATGTGCTCTCCAAACAACAACACTTGCATTTCAGAACATGTCTTTCACACATGTCTACAAAATCACCTTCACCTTCAAATACAGTTTCCTTGCGACTGACAGAGACGTAGGCAAAGTTTAAAGTTGCTATTTCCATTACATCTCGTTAATCAGAAAAACGGTAATTTACACTTGCAGCGGAACAAAATTCCGTTCCGCCCAGCGTCTGGCTCGAACCCACGACCCTGGGATTAAGAGTCTGACACTCTACCGACTGAGCTAGCCGGCTACCTCGGTGAATACCTGCCGGGTAGCACGTCACACAGTACTCGTTTGGGTTGGGTGGTCCCATACAGAATCTCTCCATGATGCCTTATGTTTTCCTAACGTCACACTCGTCACGTACTTCACTTTTATGTCATAATCATTTCTGAGAGGTAAAGAAATTGCATGACAACATGCAGAGCTATTGGCGTCAAAATTAACACACATACTTTATGTGACTCAAAAGCCGAACGAGTTACTTCCCGACGTTGTTTTAGATGTGCAAGTGATAGTCAAAACTCGCTGTGTCGGCACTCTGCCGACCATTTCGCTAGTTAACACCGGTCTTGTTGTGTGTGTTTCAAGCTCAAGAGCATCTCCAAGCAAAAAATGGTCAACAGCAACATTCAGACGGTTTCGTACTGCTCAATTGCTACATTAAAATGTTATGTTTCTTTTTCAGAACTGGAAAAACACAAGCGTGACAGCATTCGAAACTGTAATCTTCAGATCCGAAGTCCGACGCCTTATCCATTAGGCCACACGGTCACTGACGACCAACATTTACACGCATACGACTCATCTCGAAACGCTCACACTCCTGAGGATTTGTGTTTTCGTTCTACACAGCCGCTGCCCCTTGCTCTTTCCCACCCATTCGTTACATTCAACCTCTGACGAGACCGACCAAATATAGACTGAGAAACAAGACCACACACTTTGTGCATTCGGAATCGAAGGCAGGGCGTCCCTCGCCGCATTTGCTACGATTGCATTTTGCTACTTCTGCAGAAGCGGCGGCGGCGGCGGCGACGACGACGACGACGACGACGAATATCGTGAGAGGCTCTGAGATATGTGAGAAATACATCTATAAAATATAATTCAGACTGCCTCGTCCCACCTTATGCTGTACCGCTTTGGCAAATGCTTTATCTGCGCCATTCGCCTTAATCGCATCTGAGAGTAATTCTTAAAAAAACGCCTGTCGCTTATTGTTCGTCATCACAGATACTGTTTGCTATACGGCCACGACGCGCAACTGATTTCCAAAATTCATCTTCCTCCTGTGAGGATGGAACTTACGACCCCTGGTTTATTAGACCAGTGCTCTACCACTGAGCTATAGAGGCGCGGCCTAGCAGTACTCTTGGGTACTTCGTCCTTACGGTCGTCTGCATCATCAGACTTTAGCTGACAACACTTCATATTACCGGCTAATATTTGCAGCTATGGCGACAAATTACTGCTTGGCTACACATCTGACACGTAACCGATGTGCTCTCCAAACAACAACACTTGCATTTCAGAACATGTCTTTCACACATGTCTACAAAATCACCTTCACCTTCAAATACAGTTTCCTTGCGACTGACAGAGACGTAGGCAAAGTTTAAAGTTTCTATTTCCATTAAATCTCGTTAATCAGAAAAACGGTAATTTACACTTGCAGCGGAACAAAATTCCGTTCCGCCCAGCGTCTGGCTCGAACCCACGACCCTGGGATTAAGAGTCTGACACTCTACCGACTGAGCTAGCCGGCTACCTCGGTGAATACCTGCCGGGTAGCACGTCACACAGTACTCGTTTGGGTTGGGTGGTCCCATACAGAATCTCTCCATGATGCCTAATGTTTTCCTAACGACACACTCGTCACGTACTTCACTTTTATGTCATAATCATTTCTGAGAGGTAAAGAAATTGCATGACAACATGCAGAGCTAGTGGCGTCAAAATTAACACACATACTTTATGTGACTCAAAAGCCGAACGAGTTACTTCCTGACGTTGTTTTAGATGTGCAAGTGATAGTCAAAACTCGCTGAGTCGGCACTCTGCCGACCATTTCGCTAGTTAACACCGGTCTTGTTGTGTGTGTTTCAAGCTCAAGAGCATCTCCAAGCAAAAAATGGTCAACAGCAACATTCAGACGGTTTCGTACTGCTCAATTGCTACATTAAAACGTTATGTTTCTTTTTCAGAACTGGAAAAACACAAGCGTGACATCATTCGAACCTGTAATCTTCAGATCCGAAGTCTGACGCCTTATCCATTAGGCCACACGGTCACTGACGACCAACATTTACATGTATACGACTCATCTCGAAACGCTCACACCCCTGAGGATTTGTGTTTTCGTTCTACACAGCCGCTGCCCCTTGCTCTTTCCCACACATTCGTTACATTCAACCTCTGACGAGACCGACCAAATATAGACTGAGAAACAAGACCACACACTTTGTGCATTCGGAATCGAAGGCAGGGCGTCCCTCGCCGCATTTGCTACGATTGCCATTTGCTACTTCTGCAGAAGCGGCGGCGGCGACGACGACGACGACGACGACGACGACGACGACGAATATCGCGAGAGGCTCTGAGATATGTGAGAAATACATCTATAAAATATAATTCAGACTGCCTCGTCCCACCTTATGCTGTACCGCTTTGGCAAATGCTTTATCTGCGCCATTCGCCTTAATCGCATCTGAGAGTAATTTTTAATAAAACGCCAGTCGCTAATTGTTCGTCATCACAGGTACTGTTTGCTATACGGCCACGACGCGCAACTGATTTCCAAAATTCATCTTTCTCCTGTGAGGATGGAACTTACGACCCCTGGTTTATTAGACAAGTGTTCTACCACTGAGCTATAGAGGCGCGGCCTAGCGGTACTCTTGGGTACTTCGTCCTTACAGTCGTCTGCATCATCAGACTTTAGCTGACAACACTTCATATTACCGGCTAATATTTGCAGCTATGGCGACAAATTACTGCTAGGCTACACATCTGACACGTAACCGATGTACTCTCCAAACAACAACACTTGCATTTCAGAACATGTCTTTCACACATGTCTACAAAATCACCTTCACCTTCAAATACAGTTTCCTTGCGACTGACAGAGACGTAGGCAAAGTTTAAAGTTGCTATTTCCATTAAATCTCGTTAATCAGAAAAACGGTAATTTACACTTGCAGCGGAACAAAATTCCGTTCCGCCCAGCGTCTGGCTCGAACCCACGACCCTGGGATTAAGAGTCTGACAATCTACCGACTGAGCTAGCCGGCTACCTCGGTGAATACCTGCCGGGTAGCACGTCACACAGTACTCGTTTGGGTTGGGTGGTCCCATACAGAATCTCTCCATGATGCCTAATGTTTTCCTAACGTCACACTCGTCACGTACTTCACTTTTATGTCATAATCATTTCTGAGAGGTAAAGAAATTGCATGACAACATGCAGAGCTAGTGGCGTCAAAATTAACACACATACTTTATGTGACTCAAAAGCCGAACGAGTTACTTCCCGACGTTGTTTTAGATGTGCAAGTGATAGTCAAAACTCGCTGTGTCGGCACTCTGCCGACCATTTCGCTAGTTAACACCGGTCTTGTTGTGTGTGTTTCAAGCTCAAGAGCATCTCCAAGCAAAAAATGGTCAACAGCAACATTCAGACGGTTTCGTACTGCTCAATTGCTACATTAAAACGTTATGTTTCTTTTTCAGAACTGGAAAAACACAAGCGTGACAGCATTCGAACCTGTAATCTTCAGATCCGAAGTCCGACGCCTTATCCATTAGGCCACACGGTCACTGACGACCAACATTTACATGCATACGACTCATCTCGAAACGCTCACACCCCTGAGGATTTGTGTTTTCGTTCTACACAGCCGCTGCCCCTTGCTCTTTCCCACCCATTCGTTACATTCAATCTCTGACGAGACCGACCAAATATAGACTGAGAAACAAGACCACACACTTTGTGCATTCGGAATCGAAGGCAGGGCGTCCCTCGCCGCATTTGCTACGATTGCATTTTGCTACTTCTGCAGAAGCGGCGGTGGCGACGACGACGACGACGACGACGAATATCGCGAGAGGCTCTGAGATATGTGAGAAATACATCTATAAAATATAATTCAGACTGCCTCGTCCCACCTTATGCTGTACCGCTTTGGCAAATGCTTTATCTGCGCCATTCGCCTTATTCGCATCTGATAGTAATTCTTAAAAAAACGCCTGTCGCTAATTGTTCGTCGTCACAGGTACTGTTTGCTATACGGCCACGACGCGCAACTGATTTCCAAAATTCATCTTTCTCCTGTGAGGATGGAACTCACGACCCCTGGTTTATTAGACCAGTGCTCTACCACTGAGCTATAGAGGCGCGGCCTAGCGGTACTCTTGGGTACTTCGTCCTTACGGTCGTCTGCATCATCAGACTTTAGCTGACAACACTTCATATTACCGGCTAATATTTGCAGCTATGGCGACAAATTACTGCTTGGCTACACATCTGACACGTAACCGATGTGCTCTCCAAACAACAACACTTGCATTTCAGAACATGTCTTTCACACATGTCTACAAAATCACCTTCACCTTCAAATACAGTTTCCTTGCGACTGACAGAGACGTAGGCAAAGTTTAAAGTTGCTATTTCCATTAAATCTCGTTAATCAGAAAAACGGTAATTTACACTTGCAGCGGAACAAAATTCCGTTCCGCCCAGCGTCTTGCTCGAACCCACGACCCTGGGATTAAGAGTCTGACACTCTACCGACTGAGCTAGCCGGCTACCTCGGTGAATACCTGCCGGGTAGCACGTCACACAGTACTCGTTTGGGTTGGGTGGTCCCATACAGAATCTCTCCATGATGCCTAATGTTTTCCTAACGTCACACTCGTCACGTACTTCACTTTTATGTCATAATCATTTCTGAGAGGTAAAGAAATTGCATGACAACATGCAGAGCTAGTGGCGTCAAAATTAACACACATACTTTATGTGACTCAAAAGCCGAACGAGTTACTTTCCGACGTTGTTTTAGATGTGCAAGTGATAGTCAAAACTCGCTGTGTCGGCACTCTGCCGACCATTTCGCTAGTTAACACCGGTCTTGTTGTGTGTGTTTCAAGCTCAAGAGCATCTCCAAGCAAAAAATGGTCAACAGCAACATTCAGACGGTTTCGTACTGCTCAATTGCTACATTAAAACGTTATGTTTCTTTTTCAGAACTGGAAAAACACAAGCGTGACAGCATTCGAACCTGCAATCTTCAGATCCGAAGTCCGACGCCTTATCCATTAGGCCACACGGTCACTGACGATCAACATTTACATGTATACGACTCATCTCGAAACGCTCACACCCCTGAGGATTTGTGTTTTCGTTCTACACAGCCGCTGCCCCTTGCTCTTTCCCACCCATTCGTTACATTCAACCTCTGACGAGACCGACCAAATATAGACTGAGAAACAAGACCACACACTTTGTGCATTCGGAATCGAAGGCAGGGCGTCCCTCGCCGCATTTGCTACGATTGCCATTTGCTACATCTGCAGAAGCGGCGGCGGCGGCGGCGACGACGACGACGACGACGACGAATATCGCGAGAGGCTCTGAGATATGTGAGAAATACATCTATAAAATATAATTCAGACTGCCTCGTCCCACCTTATGCTGTACCGCTTTGGCAAATGCTTTATCTGCTCCATTCGCCTTAATCGCATCTGAGAGTAATTCTTAAAAAAAACGCCTGTCGCTAATTGTTCGTCATCACAGGTACTGTTTGCTATACAGCCACGACGCGCAACTGATTTCCATAATTCATCTTTCTCCTGTGAGGATAGAACTTACGACCCCTGGTTTATTAGACCAGTGCTCTACCACTGAGCTATAGAGGCGCGGCCTAGCGGTACGCTTGGGTTCTTCGTCCTTACGGTCGTCTGCATCATCAGACTTTAGCTGACAACACTTCATATTACCGGCTAATATTTGCAGCTATGGCGACAAATTACTGCTTGGCTACACATCTGACACGTAACCGATGTGCTCTCCAAACAACAACACTTGCATTTCAGAACATGTCTTTCACACATGTCTACAAAATCACCTTCACCTTCAAATACAGTTTCCTTGCGACTGACAGAGACGTAGGCAAAGTTTAAAGTTGCTATTTCAATTAAATCTCGTTAATCAGAAAAACGGTAATTTACACTTGCAGCGGAACAAAATTCCGTTCCGCCCAGCGTCTGGCTTGAACCCACGACCCTGGGATTAATAGTCTGACACTCTACCGACTGAGCTAGCCGGCTACCTCGGTGAATACCTCCCGGGTAGCACGTCACACAGTACTCGTTTGGGTTGGGTGGTCCCATACAGAATCTCTCCATGATGCCTAATGTTTTCCTAACGTCACACTCGTCACGTACTTCACTTTTATGTCATAATCATTTCTGAGAGGTAAAGAAATTGCATGACAACATGCAGAGCTAGTGGCGTCAAAATTAACACACATACTTTATGTGACTCAAAAGCCGAACGAGTTACTTCCCGACGTTGTTTTAGATGTGCAAGTGATAGTCAAAACTCGCTGTGTCGGCACTCTGCCGACCATTTCGCTAGTTAACACCGGTCTTGTTGTGTGTGTTTCAAGCTCAAGAGCATCTCCAAGCAAAAAATGGTCAACAGCAACATTCAGACGGTTTCGTACTGCTCAATTGCTACATTAAAACGTTATGTTTCTTTTTCAGAACTGGAAAAACACAAGCGTGACATCATTCGAACCTGTAATCTTCAGATCCGAAGTCCGACGCCTTATCCATTAGGCCACACGGTCACTGACGACCAACATTTACATGTATACGACTCATCTCTTAACGCTCACACCCCTGAGGATTTGTGTTTTCGTTCTACACAGCCGCTGCCCCTTGCTCTTTCCCACCCATTCGTTACATTCAACCTCTGACGAGACCGACCAAATATAGACTGAGAAACAAGACCACACACTTTGTGCATTCGGAATCGAAGGCAGGGCGTCCCTCGCCGCATTTGCTACGATTGCATTTTGCTACTTCTGCAGAAGCGGCGGCGGCGGCGGCGACGACGACGACGACGACGACGACGACGAATATCGCGAGAGGCTCTGAGATATGTGAGAAATACATCTATAAAATATAATTCAGACTGCCTCGTCCCACCTTATGCTGTACCGCTTTGGCAAATGCTTTATCTGCGCCATTCGCCTTAATCGCATCTGAGAGTAATTCTTAAAAAAACGCCTGTCGCTAATTGTTCGTCATCACAGGTACTGTTTGCTATACGGCCACGACGCGGAACTGATTTCCAAAATTCATCTTTCTCCTGTGAGGATGGAACTTACGACCCCTGGTTTATTAGACCAGTGCTCTACCACTGAGCTATAGAGGCGCGGCCTAGCGGTACTCTTCGGTACTTCGTCCTTACGGTCGTCTGCATCATCAGACTTTAGCTGACAACACTTCATATTACCGGCTAATATTTGCAGCTATGGCGACAAATTACTGCTTGGCTACACATCTGACACGTAACCGATGTGCTCTCCAAACAACAACACTTGCATTTCAGAACATGTCTTTCACACGTCTACAAAATCACCTTCACCTTCAAATACAGTTTCCTTGCGACTGACAGAGACGTAGGCAAAGTTTAAAGTTGCTATTTCCATTAAATCTCGTTAATCAGAAAAACGGTAATTTACACTTGCAGCGGAACAAAATTCCGTTCCGCCCAGCGTCTGGCTCGAACACACGACCCTGGGATTAAGAGTCTGACACTCTACCGACTGAGCTAGCCGGCTACCTCGGTGAATACCTGCCGGGTAGCACGTCACACAGTACTCGTTTGGGTTGGGTGGTCCCATACAGAATCTCTCCATGATGCCTAATGTTTTCCTAACGACACACTCGTCACGTACTTCACTTTTATGTCATAATCATTTCTGAGAGGTAAAGAAATTGCATGACAACATGCAGAGCTAGTGGCGTCAAAATTAACACACATACTTTATGTGACTCAAAAGCCGAACGAGTTACTTCCCGACGTTGTTTTAGATGTGCAAGTGATAGTCAAAACTCGCTGTGTCGGCACTCTGCCGACCATTTCGCTAGTTAACACCGGTCTTGTTGTGTGTGTTTCAAGCTCAAGAGCATCTCCAAGCAAAAAATGGTCAACAGCAACATTCAGACGGTTTCGTACTGCTCAATTGCTACATTAAAACGTTATGTTTCTTTTTCAGAACTGGAAAAACACAAGCGTGACATCATTCGAACCTGTAATCTTCAGATCCGAAGTCTGACGCCTTATCCATTAGGCCACACGGTCACTGACGACCAACATTTACATGTATACGACTCATCTCGAAACGCTCACACCCCTGAGGATTTGTGTTTTCGTTCTACACAGCCGCTGCCCCTTGCTCTTTCCCACCCATTCGTTACATTCAACCTCTGACGAGACCGACCAAATATAGACTGAGAAACAAGACCACACACTTTGTGCATTCGGAATCGAAGGCAGGGCGTCCCTCGCCGCATTTGCTACGATTGCCATTTGCTACTTCTGCAGAAGCGGCGGCGGCGACGACGACGACGACGACGACGACGACGACGACGACGACGAATATCGCGAGAGGCTCTGAGATATGTGAGAAATACATCTATAAAATATAATTCAGACTGCCTCGTCCCACCTTATGCTGTACCGCTTTGGCAAATGCTTTATCTGCGCCATTCGCCTTAATCGCATCTGAGAGTAATTCTTAAAAAAACGCCTGTCGCTAATTGTTCGTCATCACAGGTACTGTTTGCTATACGGCCACGACGCGCAACTGATTTCCAAAATTCATCTTTCTCCTGTGAGGATGGAACTTACGACCCCTGGTTTATTAGACCAGTGCTCTACCACTGAGCTATAGAGGCGCGGCCTAGCGGTACTCTTGGGTACTTCGTCCTTACGGTCGTCTGCATCATCAGACTTTAGCTGACAACACTTCATATTACCGGCTAATATTTGCAGCTATGGCGACAAATTACTGCTTGGCTACACATCTGACACGTAACCGATGTGCTCTCCAAACAACAACACTTGCATTTCAGAACATGTCTTTCACACATGTCTACAAAATCACCTTCACCTTCAAATACAGTTTCCTTGCGACTGACAGAGACGTAGGCAAAGTTTAAAGTTGCTATTTCCATTAAATCTCGTTAATCAGAAAAACGGTAATTTACACTTGCAGCGGAACAAAATTCCGTTCCGCCCAGCGTCTGGCTCGAACACACGACCCTGTGATTAAGAGTCTGACACTCTACCGACTGAGCTAGCCGGCTACCTCGGTGAATACCTGCCGGGTAGCACGTCACACAGTACTCGTTTGGGTTGGGTGGTCCCATACAGAATCTCTCCATGATGCCTTATGTTTTCCTAACGTCACACTCGTCACGTACTTCACTTTTATGTCATAATCATTTCTGAGAGGTAAAGAAATTGCATGACAACATGCAGAGCTATTGGCGTCAAAATTAACACACATACTTTATGTGACTCAAAAGCCGAACGAGTTACTTCCCGACGTTGTTTTAGATGTGCAAGTGATAGTCAAAACTCGCTGTGTCGGCACTCTGCCGACCATTTCGCTAGTTAACACCGGTCTTGTTGTGTGTGTTTCAAGCTCAAGAGCATCTCCAAGCAAAAAATGGTCAACAGCAACATTCAGACGGTTTCATACTGCTCAATTGCTACATTAAAATGTTATGTTTCTTTTTCAGAACTGGAAAAACACAAGCGTGACAGCATTCGAAACTGTAATCTTCAGATCCGAAGTCCGACGCCTTATCCATTAGGCCACACGGTCACTGACGACAAACATTTACACGCATACGACTCATCTCGAAACGCTCACACCAATGAGGATTTGTGTTTTCGTTCTACACAGCCGCTGCCCCTTGCTCTTTCCCACCCATTCGTTACATTCAACCTCTGACGAGCCCGACCAAATATAGACTGAGAAACAAGACCACACACTTTGTGCATTCGGAATCGAAGGCAGGGCGTCCCTCGCCGCATTTGCTACGATTGCCATTTGCTACTTCTGCAGAAGCGGCGGCGGCGACGACGACGACGACGACGACGACGACGACGACGACGAATATCGCGAGAGGCTCTGAGATATGTGAGAAATACATCTATAAAATATAATTCAGACTGCCTCGTCCCACCTTATGCTGTACCGCTTTGGCAAATGCTTTATCTGCGCCATTCGCCTTAATCGCATCTGAGAGTAATTCTTAAAAAAACGCCTGTCGCTAATTGTTCGTCATCACAGGTACTGTTTGCTATACGGCCACGACGCGCAACTGATTTCCAAAATTCATCTTTCTCCTGTGAGGATGGAACTTACGACCCCTGGTTTATTAGACCAGTGCTCTACCACTGAGCTATAGAGGCGCGGCCTAGCGGTACTCTTGGGTACTTCGTCCTTACAGTCGTCTGCATCATCAGACTTTAGCTGACAACACTTCATATTACCGGCTAATATTTGCAGCTATGGCGACAAATTACTGCTTGGCTACACATCTGACACGTAACCGATGTGCTCTCCAAACAACAACACTTGCATTTCAGAACATGTCTTTCACACATGTCTACAAAATCACCTTCACCTTCAAATACAGTTTCCTTGCGACTGACAGAGACGTAGGCAAAGTTTAAAGTTGCTATTTCCATTAAATCTCGTTAATCAGAAAAACGGTAATTTACACTTGCAGCGGAACAAAATTCCGTTCCGCCCAGCGTCTGGCTCGAACACACGACCCTGGGATTAAGAGTCTGACACTCTACCGACTGAGCTAGCCGGCTACCTCGGTGAATACCTGCCGGGTAGCACGTCACACAGTACTCGTTTGGGTTGGGTGGTCCCATACAGAATCTCTCCATGATGCCTTATGTTTTCCTAACGTCACACTCGTCACGTACTTCACTTTTATGTCATAATCATTTCTGAGAGGTAAAGAAATTGCATGACAACATGCAGAGCTATTGGCGTCAAAATTAACACACATACTTTATGTGACTCAAAAGCCGAACGAGTTACTTCCCGACGTTGTTTTAGATGTGCAAGTGATAGTCAAAACTCGCTGTGTCGGCACTCTGCCGACCATTTCGCTAGTTAACACCGGTCTTGTTGTGTGTGTTTCAAGCTCAAGAGCATCTCCAAGCAAAAAATGGTCAACAGCAACATTCAGACGGTTTCGTACTGCTCAATTGCTACATTAAAATGTTATGTTTCTTTTTCAGAACTGGAAAAACACAAGCGTGACAGCATTCGAAACTGTAATCTTCAGATCCGAAGTCCGACGCCTTATCCATTAGGCCACACGGTCACTGACGACGAACATTTACACGCATACGACTCATCTCGAAACGCTCACACCCCTGAGGATTTGTGTTTTCGTTCTACACAGCCGCTGCCCCTTGCTCTTTCCCACCCATTCGTTACATTCAACCTCTGACGAGACCGACCAAATATAGACTGAGAAACAAGACCACACACTTTGTGCATTCGGAATCGAAGGCAGGGCGTCCCTCGCCGCATTTGCTACGATTGCCATTTGCTACATCTGCAGAAGCGGCGGCGGCGGCGACGACGACGACGACGACGACGACGACGAATATCGCGAGAGGCTCTGAGATATGTGAGAAATACATCTATAAAATATAATTCAGACTGCCTCGTCCCACCTTATGCTGTACCGCTTTGGCAAATGCTTTATCTGCGCCATTCGCCTTAATCGCATCTGAGAGTAATTCTTAAAAAAACGCCTGTCGCTAATTGTTCGTCATCACAGATATTCTTTGCTATACGGCCACGACGCGCAACTGATTTCCAAAATTCATCTTTCTCCTGTGAGGATGGAACTTACGACCCCTGGTTTATTAGACCAGTGCTCTACCACTGAGCTATAGAGGCGCGGCCTAGCGGTACTCTTGGGTACTTCGTTCTTACGGTCGTCTGCATCATCAGACTTTAGCTGACAACACTTCATATTACCGGCTAATATTTGCAGCTATGGCGACAAATTACTGCTTGGCTACACATCTGACACGTAACCGATGTGCTCTCCAAACAACAACACTTGCATTTCAGAACATGTCTTTCACACATGTCTACAAAATCACCTTCACCTTCAAATACAGTTTCCTTGCGACTGACAGAGACGTAGGCAAAGTTTAAAGTTGCTATTTCCATTAAATCTCGTTAATCAGAAAAACGGTAATTTACACTTGCAGCGGAACAAAATTCCGTTCCGCCCAGCGTCTGGCTCGAACCCACGACCCTGGGATTAATAGTCTGACACTCTACCGACTGAGCTAGCCGGCTACCTCGGTGAATACCTCCCGGGTAGCACGTCACACAGTACTCGTTTGGGTTGGGTGGTCCCATACAGAATCTCTCCATGATGCCTAATGTTTTCCTAACGTCACACTCGTCACGTACTTCACTTTTATGTCATAATCATTTCTGAGAGGTAAAGAAATTGCATGACAACATGCAGAGCTAGTGGCGTCAAAATTAACACACATACTTTATGTGACTCAAAAGCCGAACGAGTTACTTCCCGACGTTGTTTTAGATGTGCAAGTGATAGTCAAAACTCGCTGTGTCGGCACTCTGCCGACCATTTCGCTAGTTAACACCGGTCTTGTTGTGTGTGTTTCAAGCTCAAGAGCATCTCCAAGCAAAAAATGGTCAACAGCAACATTCAGACGGTTTCGTACTGCTCAATTGCTACATTAAAACGTTATGTTTCTTTTTCAGAACTGGAAAAACACAAGCGTGACAGCATTCGAACCTGTAATCTTCAGATCCGAAGTCCGACGCCTTATCCATTAGGCCACACGGTCACTGACGACCAACATTTACATGTATACGACTCATCTCTTAACGCTCACACCCCTGAGGATTTGTGTTTTCGTTCTACACAGCCGCTGCCCCTTGCTCTTTCCCACCCATTCGTTACATTCAACCTCTGACGAGACCGACCAAATATAGACTGAGAAACAAGACCACACACTTTGTGCATTCGGAATCGAAGGCAGGGCGTCCCTCGCCGCATTTGCTACGATTGCCATTTGCTACTTCTGCAGAAGCGGCGGCGGCGACGACGACGACGACGACGACGACGACGACGACGACGACGAATATCGCGAGAGGCTCTGAGGTATGTGAGAAATACATCTATAAAATATAATTCAGACAGCCTCGTCCCACCTTATGCTGTACCGCTTTGGCAAATGCTTTATCTGCGCCATTCGCCTTAATCGCATCTGAGAGTAATTCTTAAGAAAACGCCTGTCGCTAATTGTTCATCACAGGTACTGTTTGCTATACGGCCACGACGCGCAACTGATTTCCAAAATTCATCTTTCTCCTGTGAGGATGGAACTTACGACCCCTGGTTTATTAGACCAGGGCTCTACCACTGAGCTATAGAGGCGCGGCCTAGCGGTACTCTTGGGTACTTCGTCCTTACGGTCGTCTGCATCATCAGACTTTAGCTGACAACACTTCATATTACCGGCTAATATTTGCAGCTATGGCGACAAATTACTGCTTGGCTACACATCTGACACGTAACCGATCTGCTCTCCAAACAACAACACTTGCATTTCAGAATATGTCTTTCACACATGTCTACAAAATCACCTTCACCTTCAAATACAGTTTCCTTGCGACTGACAGAGACGTAGGCAAAGTTTAAAGTTGCTATTTCCATTAAATCTCGTTAATCAGAAAAACGGTAATTTACACTTGCAGCGGAACAAAATTCCGTTCCGCCCAGCGTCTGGCTCGAACCCACGACCCTGGGATTAAGAGTCTGACACTCTACCGACTGAGCTAGCCGGCTACCTCGGTGAATACCTGCCGGGTAGCACGTCACACAGTACTCGTTTGGGTTGGGTGGTCCCATACAGAATCTCTCCATGATGCCTAATGTTTTCCTAACGTCACACTCGTCACGTACTTCACTTTTATGTCATAATCATTCCTGAGAGGTAAAGAAATTGCATGACAACATGCAGAGCTAGTGGCGTCAAAATTAACACACATACTTTATGTGACTCAAAAGCCGAACGAGTTACTTCCCGACGTTGTTTTAGATGTGCAAGTGATAGTCAAAACTCGCTGTGTCGGCACTCTGCCGACCATTTCGCTAGTTAACACCGGTCTTGTTGTGTGTGTTTCAAGCTCAAGATCATCTCCAAGCAAAAAATGATCAACAGCAACATTCAGACGGTTTCGTACTGCTCAATTGCTACATTAAAACGTTATGTTTCTTTTTCAGAACTGGAAAAACACAAGCGTGACAGCATTCGAACCTGTAATTTTCAGATCCGAAGTCCGACGCCTTATCCATTAGGCCACACGGTAACTGACGACCAACATTTACATGTATACGACTCATCTCTTAACGCTCACACCCCTGAGGATTTGTGTTTTCGTTCTACACAGCCGCTGCCCCTTGCTCTTTCCCACCCATTCGTTACATTCAACCTCTGACGAGACCGACCAAATACAGACTGAGAAACAAGACCACACACTTTGTGCATTCGGAATCGAAGGCAGGGCGTCCCTCGCCGCATTTGCTACGATTGCCATTTGCTACTTCTGCAGAAGCGGCGGCGGCGACGACGACGACGACGACGACGACGACGACGACGAATATCGCGAGAGGCTCTGAGGTATGTGAGAAATACATCTATAAAATATAATTCAGACTGCCTCGTCCCACCTTATGCTGTACCGCTTTGGCAAATGCTTTATCTGCGCCATTCGCCTTAATCGCATCTGAGAGTAATTCTTAAAAAAACGCCTGTCGCTAATTGTTCGTCATCACAGGTACTGTTTGCTATACGGCCACGACGCGCAACTGATTTCCAAAATTCATCTTTCTCCTGTGAGGATGGAACTTACGACCCCTGGTTTATTAGACCACTGCTCTACCACTGAGCTATAGAGGCGCGGCCTAGCGGTACTCTTGGGTTCTTCGTCCTTACGGTCGTCTGCATCATCAGACTTTAGCTGACAACACTTCATATTACCGGCTAATATTTGCAGCTATGGCGACAAATTACTGCTTGGCTACACATCTGACACGTAACCGATGTGCTCTCCAAACAACAACACTTGCATTTCAGAACATGTCTTTCACACATGTCTACAAAATCACCTTCACCTTCAAATACAGTTTCCTTGCGACTGACAAAGACGTAGGCAAAGTTTAAAGTTGCTATTTCCATTAAATCTCGTTAATCAGAAAAACGGTAATTTACACTTGCAGCGGAACAAAATTCCGTTCCGCCCAGCGTCTGGCTCGAACCCACGACCCTGGGATTAAGAGTCTGACACTCTACCGACTGAGCTAGCCGGCTACCTCGGTGAATACCTGCCGGGTAGCACGTCACACAGTACTCGTTTGGGTTGGGGGGTCCCATACAGAATCTCTCCATGATGCCTAATGTTTTCCTAACGTCACACTCGTCACGTACTTCACTTTTATGTCATAATCATTTCTGAGAGGTAAAGAAATTGCATGACAACATGCAGAGCTAGTGGCGTCAAAATTAACACACATACTTTATGTGACTCAAAAGCCGAACGAGTTACTTCCCGACGTTGTTTTAGATGTGCAAGTGATAGTCAAAACTCGCTGTGTCGGCACTCTGCCGACCATTTCGCTAGTTAACACCGGTCTTGTTGTGTGTGTTTCAAGCTCAAGAGCATCTCCAAGCAAAAAATGGTCAACAGCAACATTCAGACGGTTTCGTACTGCTCAATTGCTACATTAAAACGTTATGTTTCTTTTTCAGAACTGGAAAAACACAAGCGTGACAGCATTCGAACCTGTAATCTTCAGATCCGAAGTCCGACGCCTTATCCATTAGGCCACACGGTCACTGACGACCAACATTTACATGCATACGACTCATCTCGAAACGCTCACACCCCTGAGGATTTGTGTTTTCGTTCTACACAGCCGCTGCCCCTTGCTCTTTCCCACCCATTCGTTATTCGTTACATTCAACCTCTGATGAGACCGACCAAATATAGACTGAGAAACAAGACCACACACTTTGTGCATTCGGAATCGAAGGCAGGGCGTCCCTCGCCGCATTTGCTACGATTGCCATTTGCTACTTCTGCAGAAGCGGCGGCGGCGACGACGACGACGACGACGACGACGACGACGACGACGACGACGAATATCGCGAGAGGCTATGAGATATGTGAGAAATACATCTATAAAATATAATTCAGACTGCCTCGTCCCACCTTATGCTGTACCGCTTTGGCAAATGCTTTATCTGCGCCATACGCCTTAATCGCATCTGAGAGTAATTCTTAAAAAAACGCCTGTCGCTAATTGTTCGTCATCACAGGTACTGTTTGCTATACGGCCACGACGCGCAACTGATTTCCAAAATTCATCTTTCTCCTGTGAGGATGGAACTTACGACCCCTGGTTTATTAGACCAGTGCTCTACCACTGAGCTATTTTTTTTTTTTTTTTTTTTTTTATTTTAGTAAGCTGCATTCAACGCCCGTGGCAATGTCTTGCAGTCCTCCAAGTCTGTTGACCGCAGGTATGTGCCTCGATAAGAGGTGGACAGGTGTCGCATCTGCATCTCTCTCGCCGTCACTTGTGGCCGCGAAACATATTTTACGTAGTTTTCTGCAAGCGTCAGCGGAGCGTCAGTCGAGCTAAGTCGGGACAAGTCGCATAAGAGGAGCAACAAAATGTGCGTTTCCGGTACCGGGAATCGAACCCGGGCCTCCTGGGTGAGAGCCAGGTATCCTAGCCACTTTTTTTTTTTTTTTTTTTTAATCTTCAGATACGAAGTCCGACGCCTTATCCATTTTTTTTTTCCAGAGTGCTAACAAGTACACCAAATTTTTTTTTTTTTTTTTTTTTTTTTTTTTTTTTTTTTTTTTTTTTTTTTTTTTAAGGAACTTGGCAGCATGAGGCAGGCGGAGGCAAAGCGGGCAGGGGTCAAAATCTCGAGGCCTGATGTCTCCACCCAGTCCTGTTGCTGAGGCGTGTCTTTATCATAGTTTTCAATAAGAAATTTTACAACTTGTGTATACGTAGATATATGCTGTTTTGCCTTCGAAATCCTGAACCAAAAGATGCTTCATTTGAAACAAAAAATTTATGTCATGCCGAGGCAATAGAGATTGAAGGTTATAGCTTTAGTGCTTTTTTTTTTTTTTTTTTTTTTTCATCCACTGCTTCTCGGCAACCTAGCATACTTCTTTGTAATATATAATAAAGTTGTGGGAAGTAGTGGACCCTGAACCTGTATATTATTTTGTTTAATTGCTGTTTAGTTTTTTTTATTGTTATTATTATTATTTTTGTTTGTTTGTTATTTTTTTATTGTAAAAGAAAAATCTTCATGGAATGTGAAGAAGGAATTTTATGTTAAGGCACTAATTCCATAGCCTCCTTTCCTTCTTGAGAGTAATAATAATAATAAAAAAGTATGTTCCCTTCCATGGAAACAAATGAGACTTCCTTCTCAGTCATAAAATGAATGTATAAGAAAACAGTTTATCTGTAACCCTGCGATACTGGCTTTCGGCTTCGGCTTCTTCTGTGCAATAAACAAAATAGCCTTCTTTGCCAGCAGAAGATAAGTGATTGTAATATGAAACTGTAAAAGTGTACTTCTCCCCAATTGTTTTTGTTTAAGCGTCGTTTCGCTTAAATAAACGATTTTTGTTTATCTCGTTGGCTTGTCAACCAATGCCCAGTCGCTCGAATACAATTTTAAGCATATTGCCGTAGTTTTTCTTGTGGTCTTTATATTTCAGGGCGTTATAAAAAGCACACTTCAAGTACATGTAAAAATCAGTGGAATTGTCATTTCCCAGGTGATTAATTACGTAATTCACATAGTGTCCCATTAACCAATGGACCGAGTTGTTTTTTGCTGCTGGAAAATAGCAAGTCTGAGGCCTGAGGAATGTAACAGGGGGAAAATTTTCCACCGAAGATCTCGTAAGAAAAGCCAGTTGTTCCCTAATCCAATTACAGAGTTGTAGATTGCCACCGCACGTGAATCTGTGCACTAACGTGTCGATCAATTTACATTTGAGACATAGGTTCGTGTCGCTAACGCCGATTGCATGTAACCTTTCATTGGTGCTTACGGTCTCATTCACTGTTTTATACCACGCTGACTTGACGTCCGATGGTAGACCACGCATATTAATATTTTTCCATATGGCGTCCCAATCAGTGTGTGGGTATTTACTTTCCAATTTGTTTCTCCCCTCCATTTTCTTTCGATGGGACAGAATATCGCGGGCCGTGATCCGTCGTGAGTTGATGATGACACCGCCGAGATAGCTGAATTCCACAAAATATACACGAACGTACTGGAGCCGGTTATTTATTTTTTGCACATTCACCGGCGCCTGTAAACTGGCAGGCCTGACAACTTCGAATAATTTAGTTGTAATGCTATCAGCGTGGTCGCTAAGGATAGTGGCGGTCCTTTTTATAAAATGCGCAGACGCCTTATTTCTGATGTCAACTAACCCCAAACCTCCATTCCTGGGATCTAAGGTCGCAGTTTTTGCGTCGACTCTGAATATATCCCCTCTCCAAAGATAGCTGGCAATGGTAGACATTATCTTTTTTCCAATCATTTTCGGTAGTGGGAAGATCTGTGCTATAAAGTAACTCCTGGAGAGAATGCAGTGGTTAATGAAAATCACCCTCTGAACTTGGTTCAAGTTACGGTGGAGGTTTTCTCTTGTTGTTCCAAGAAGGTGTCCCGACGTATTTCTCCAATTGATAGCTGCCATTTTTAACGGACAAGGTGTCAGTGTTATTCCTAGTGCTTTGCATTGGGTGACCATTGTGGCCCAGGCTAAGGTGGTATGTTGAAAACCCCGCAGGTTTAGGAGTTTGCTTTTGTTTGCGTTGACACCTGCTCCGGAGACTCTACAGTACTTTTTAATTAGCGTTTCCAATTTCAAAATGTCGTCGGGATTTCGCAGGACGACTCCGACATCATCGGCATAGGCGTTTATGACTGTTCGGTGACCAGATAATGTGATGCCAGTTAGAGTGGCATGAACACTGCGGAGGAAAGGTTCTAATGAAAGCACGAATAGGAACATGGAGAGGGGGCTTCCTTGAGGAACGCCGCGCCTGATCTGAATCTGCTTTGTCCTCTGGCAGTTAACTGATATACAAGCGCTGATGCCTGTTGCAACATTGCTGATCACACTTACGACTCGCTCATTAAAACCTATTTTGTTCAGTGTGGCACTAAGGAATCTATGATCCACACGATCAAATGCTTTCTGGAAGTCAATAAACATGATAGCACATTTTATGGTGGTCACAGCAGTGATGGCAATTATATCTCTATATTCAGCTATGCTTGTGAAAATGCTCTTGTTAGGCACACAGGACTGGTATGGACTTACTATCTTTTTGGCCAACTGAGAGAGTCTGTTGTTTAAAATTCTGCCGATGATTTTATAATCAGAGTTTAACAGGGAGATAGGACGAAAGTTGTTGAGGTTTCTTTTTGCAGCATTTTTTGGGATTAGTACTATTGTGCTCTCTTTAAAAACAGCAGGTAAATGCTTTCCCTGAAGCACCTCGTTCGTCATTCGGGTAAACATGTCACCAATCAGTGGCCAGTATCGTTTATAAAATTCAACAGGCAAACCATCCGGTCCCGGCGATTTCCTCAGAGGAGATTTGCAGATGATTCTGTGGATATCTTCGTTAGTACACTCAACGAGAAGGTCTTCGTTTTCCTCGTCCGAGACCTGTGGAGCTATGTAACTAAGGAACTCATCGAAGGACTCTTCACATACCGGGTTGGCAGTGTATAGATCTTCGTAATATTTGTGCACTGCATTGACGATGTCTCTCTGAGTCGTGAGTGTCTCGCCAGTTTCAGACTGAAGTCCATCAATGAAGGTGCGTCTCCTGTTTCTTTCGTGCTTCAGTAGATGGTACAAGGAAGCATGTTCATCCTCCACGACTGTCTTAGCCTTGGATTTTAATTTCAGACCCTCCATCTGCTGTCTTTTAAGACTGAGCAATTTGGCCTTAGTTTGCTTGATATCTGCCAGACGGACGTTGGAAGTGTTTGCCTGCTCATATAAATTTCGCAGCATGGTATAATAAAATTCGATGGAATTTTTCAAGTCTTTCGATCGTTGTACACTATACTGGATGAGAACTTTTCTCAGTTTAGGCTTTGCCCTGTTGCACCACCAGTCTAGTACTGAGACGTGTCTATCTGCAGAGCGGAGGCACAATGCCCACGCTTCTGTCAAACTTTCTTCTAATCCGTCGTCCTGCATCAGTGACGTATTAAGGTGCCATGAACTTCTAAAACGGCGAGTGGGTTGCGCAGTAAGGTTGATGGAAGCTAGCACGGAGCTATGATCAGAAAAGTAAACTGGAATCGTCTCTGCTTTAATGAAGGAGCTAACTAGACTTTGCGATATGTAGAGTCTGTCGATCCTGCTACGTGAGTGAGGACCTAGGAATGTAAATGCCACAAAAGTGGGATACATCATTTCCCAAGCATCTTTAAGCTGTAAAACAGTGACGAAACGCTTCAGTTCACTGCAGTTATTAAAATTCGGAACCTGGTCTTTCTTATTTATCACACAATTAAAATCACCGCCTATTATAAGATCTTTTGGGTTTTTCCGTAATAAATAAATGATTTCTTCTTTATAGAACTGTGCTCTTTCCATTCTATTGGATGTGCCAGAAGGGGCATACAGATTGATAAGGGTAGAACCAAAGACTTTTATACCTATCGCTCTGCCGGAGTCCAACCTCTCGATATCCGAGACAGGAATCCCCTCCCTGACTAAAATTGCTGTACCGACGTTGGTGTCAAGTGAGACATTTAAAATCGCCAAATATCCAGGCACTGTAAGATTAGTCAGCACTACTTCCTGTAGGAAAGCAATGTCCGTCCCTGACTCATATAAATAATCCTTGAGCGCTGTAACTTTAGTCACGGATGTAATCCTGTTAATATTGATAGTCGTAATTGTATATGCCTGGGACATTTAGTTTGCATAAAAAGTAAATAAGTGATTAAAAAGATAACAAAATATTAATAAAAAAAAAAAAAAAGAGATGCGCAGCTTCTAGAAGAGAGAAACGACTCCGCTTAAACAAGCATCTAAAAGAATAGTCAGTATTTGAAGCTCGGTAAACACTTCATCTGGTTCCTCTGAAATATGACTAAGACAGTAGTACAATTAGAAATGAAACTGGTTCAACAAAATCCCTTTTTTTTTCATCTTACAGCCTCATTTTGGTGCAGGATTCCGAACATCTCGGGTTTTAGTTTTACCGAGGGGCTTTGCATCACTAATGTCACTTGAAGGTACCTCCTTAGGTCTTTCCGTGATGATTTCATACAAGACGTTCTTGGCCGTCGCTTCCTCTTGTGCTGGTTGTTGTTTGCTTTGGTTACGGGAAGCTTTGAGAGTAGGTAGCGGTTTGAGTCGGCGTCTTCGGACATCTTGGTTCAACGCGCCGTCATTCGGATTGTCTATCTTTACCACCGTCGTGACCGAAGCTGCCTCAACAGCGTCCTTTTTACGAGTGCCATTTCCTTGTTCTTCCGTCACTAGCTCCAGAGCACTGACTGAGTCGGCGGTTTGTGGGTCTGTAAGTTCTTGAGTTGGGTTCCGCTCCGTCACCTCTTGTGCTTCGGAGTGCGCCTCTTCCGTCTCCGCGACAATCGTTACTGCGTCCCCTCCGTGGACCGTTTGTACCTGTTCAGCCGCCGACAGCGGCCGGGTTGCCTCAGCGGCTGTCGTCACGTCAATACATGTACTGTTCGTTTCCTCGAGCACATCCGCATTACACTGCTTCTGCTTGCGGGTGGAAGGCGAATTACGGGCGGACTCGCCGTCCGAGCCGTCATCGGTCGTTTCCAACGGTCGCTTCTTATTTTGGAGATCGCAATCGGGAACAGAAGGGTGTGATGTAATGACGCTCAGGGGAGGGAACTCCGTAGGAGTTATGGCGGGCACTGCAGAAGTACATGCACCACTGTCGTTAACCGAAAGAAGGGAAGTGCTAATTGGTAAGACATCGCTGAGGGTCAGTTTTTACGCTGTGTTAGATTGTTCCTAAGAACAAAAACACGGCGCGGACAATCTTGTCGGAAATGACCTGTCTCATTGCAAATATTGCACGTGCGCTCCTGACCAGAATACACAACATGTGCTTTATGGCCTGCAACGGATATATGGGACGGAATGTTGGCTTTCACCTCCATTTCAACGGATCTAATGCCATTAAAACACTGTATCTTGTATAGCTTCGACCATCTTTCGTTATAGATAGATTTAACTTCGCCATATTTAGATAGAGCGTCCTTGATTAACTGATTATCAATTTCAATTGGAACATTCAAAATCCTGACATTGGTGTACATGATATCAGCTTTTCGTACAGAGACATTACTTTTTGAACCGTCTCGATGAACAAATTCGACGGAATTACCCCATTTTGCAAGCAACTTAACGACTGTCACTGAGTTCAGAAATTTAACAAAAACACAGTATTTTTCAGCATCTAATTGCGTGGTATGAACAGAGTCAGAATTAATACCGATTACCTCAGTCAGCCAATCGTGGATTTCCAGCGCAGTGGGTTGGACCGGCCGTGTTCCTTTCTCGAACGAGAAGACTAAAGTATTCTTCCTGACGGTGTCAGACATGGTCGTCGGTTCCGACGAAATTCCGGCAACAACCGAAATTGCGGCGAAGCACGAAACGTGGAACGGACGAAAGCACTATAAAAACACTTATCAGAGACACCACTCAAAAAATAACAGCGAAAATGTACAGCTAACTTCACGTAAACACCAAACACCGGCGATAGCGCTAACGTACGCGGAGTAAACAACAAGCACGTCCGACCGCGGCGACGGCTAAAGCCAGAAAACTATAGAGGCGCGGCCTAGCGGTACTCTTGGGTACTTCGTCCTTACGGTCGTCTGCATCATCAGACTTTAGCTGACAACACTTCATATTACCGGCTAATATTTGCAGCTATGGCGACAAATTACTGCTTGGCTACACATCTGACACGTAACCGATGTGCTCTCCAAACAACAACACTTGCATTTCAGAACATGTCTTTCACACATGTCTACAAAATCACCTTCACCTTCAAATACAGTTTCCTTGCGACTGACAGAGACGTAGGCAAAGTTTAAAGTTGCTATTTCCATTAAATCTCGTTAATCAGAAAAACGGTAATTTACACTTGCAGCGGAACAAAATTCCGTTCCGCCCAGCGTCTGGCTCGAACCCACGACCCTGGGATTAAGAGTCTGACACTCTACCGACTGAGCTAGCCGGCTACCTCGGTGAATACCTGCCGGGTAGCACGTCACACAGTACTCGTTTGGGTTGGGTGGTCCCATACAGAATCTCTCCATGATGCCTAATGTTTTCCTAACGTCACACTCGTCACGTACTTCACTTTTATGTCATAATCATTTCTGAGAGATAAAGAAATTGCATGACAACATGCAGAGCTAGTGGCGTCAAAATTAACATACATACTTTATGTGACTCAAAAGCCGAACGAGTTACTTCCCGACGTTGTTTTAGATGTGCAAGTGATAGTCAAAACTCGCTGTGTCGGCACTCTGCCGACCATTTCGCTAGTTAACACCGGTCTTGTTGTGTGTGTTTCAAGCTCAAGAGCATCTCCAAGCAAAAAATGGTCAACAGCAACATTCAGACGGTTTCGTACTGCTCAATTGCTACATTAAAACGTTATGTTTCTTTTTCAGAACTGGAAAAACACAAGCGTGACAGCATTCGAACCTGTAATCTTCAGATCCGAAGTCCGACGCCTTATCCATTAGGCCACACGGTCACTGACGACCAACATTTACATGCATACGACTCATCTCGAAACGCTCACACCCCTGAGGATTTGTGTTTTCGTTCTACACAGCCGCTGCCCCTTGCTCTTTCCCACCCATTCGTTACATTCAACCTCTGACGAGACCGACCAAATATAGACTGAGAAACAAGACCACACACTTTGTGCATTCGGAATCGAAGGCAGGGCGTCCCTCGCCGCATTTGCTACGATTGCATTTTGCTACTTCTGCAGAATTGGCGGCGACGACGACGACGATGACGACGACGACGAATATCGCGAGAGGCTCTGAGATATGTGAGAAATACATCTATAAAATATAATTCAGACTGCCTCGTCCCACCTTATGCTGTACCGCTTTGGCAAATGCTTTATCTGCGCCATTCGCCTTAATCGCATCTGAGAGTAATTCTTAAAAAAACGCCTGTCGCTAATTGTTCGTCATCACAGATACTGTTTGCTATACGGCCACGACGCGCAACTGATTTCCTAAATTCATCTTTCACCTGTGAGGATGGAACTTACGACGCCTGGTTTATTAGTCCAGTGCTCTACCATTGAGCTATAGAGGCGCGGCCTAGCGGTACTCTTGGTTCTTCGTGTTTACGGTCGTCTGCATCATCAGACTTTAGCTGACAACACTTCATATTACCGGCTAATATTTGCAGCTATGGCGACAAATTACTGCTTGGCTACACATCTGACACGTAACCGATGTGCTCTCCAAACAACAACACTTGCATTTCAGAACATGTCTTTCACACATGTCTACAAAATCACCTTCACCTTCAAATACAGTTTCCTTGCGACTGACAGAGACGTAGGCAAAGTTTAAAGTTGCTATTTCCATTAAATCTCGTTAATCAGAAAAACGGTAATTTACACTTGCAGCGGAACAAAATTCCGTTCCGCCCAGCGTCTGGCTCGAACCCACGACCCTGGGATTAAGAGTCTGACACTCTACCGACTGAGCTAGCCGGCTACCTCGGTGAATACCTGCCGGGTAGCACGTCACACAGTACTCGTTTGGGTTGGGTGGTCCCATACAGAATCTCTCCATGATGCCTAATGTTTTCCTAACGTCACACTCGTCACGTACTTCACTTTTATGTCATAATCATTTCTGAGAGGTAAAGAAATTGCATGACAACATGCAGAGCTAGTGGCGTCAAAATTAACACACATACTTTATGTGACTCAAAAGCCGAACGAGTTACTTCCCGACGTTGTTTTAGATGTGCAAGTGATAGTCAAAACTCGCTGTGTCGGCACTCTGCCGACCATTTCGCTAGTTAACACCGGTCTTGTTGTGTGTGTTTCAAGCTCAAGAGCATCTCCAAGCAAAAAATGGTCAACAGCAACATTCAGACGGTTTCGTACTGCTCAATTGCTACATTAAAACGTTATGTTTCTTTTTCAGAACTGGAAAAACACAAGCGTGACAGCATTCGAACCTGTAATCTTCAGATCCGAAGTCCGACGCCTTATCCATTTTTTTTTTTTTTTTTTTTTAAAGGGCAATCATTGCATGGAGCTGTTACTAATTAAACGTCCTCTGAATGCTCTCTACGAACTCATCACGCTGGGCTCGTAACTGTCTATCGAAGAAAGCTGACACACGATGAAAATCAAATTGCAGCAGCTTTTACGTCTCATACGTTGAAGCAGAGGAGCTTCGTGTTTTGTCGACACTCACTTGCCAACTGGAAAATTCACAAGCGTCTCGAATGCAATGTTTCCCACGTGTTTGCCCATTTCACGGTTCCGTTGGAGACGCTCTTCGCGTCTTGACACAAAAACGAAACGCAGTCGGTAGGACTCGAACCTACGCTCCCAGAGGGAATCTGATTTCTAGTCAGACGCCTTAACCACTTTTTTTTTTTTTTTCCGCATAAGAGGAGCAACAAAAACGCGCACTTCCGGTACCGGGAATCGAACCCGGGCCTCCTGGGTGAGAGCCAGGTATCCTAGCCACTTTTTTTTTTTTTTTTTTTTTTTTTTTGGCAGCATGATGGAGGCGGAGGCAAAGCGGGCAGGGGTCAAAATCTCGAGGCCTGGCCGCGATGTCTCCACCCAGTCCTGTTGCTGAGGCGTGTCTTTATCATAGTTTTCAATAAGAAATTTTACAACTTGTGTATACGTAGATATATGCTGTTTTGCCTTCGAAATCCTGAACCAAAAGATGCTTCATTTGAAACAAAAAATTTATGTCATGCCGAGGCAATAGAGATTGAAGGTTATAGCTTTAGTGCTTTTTTTTTTTTTTTTTTTTTTCATCCACTGCTTCTCCGCAACCTAGCATACTTCTTTGTAATATATAATAAAGTTGTGGGAAGTAGTGGACCCTGAACCTGTATATTATTTTTTTTAATTTCTGTTTAGTTTTTTTTATTGTTATTATTATTATTTTTGTTTGTTTGTTATTTTTTTATTGTAAAAGAAAAATCTTCATGGAATGTGAAGAAGGAATTTTATGTTAAGGCACTAATTCCATAGCCTCCTTTCCTTCTTGAGATTAATAATAATAATAAAAAAGTATGTTCCCTTCCATGGAAACAAATGAGACTTCCTTCTCAGTCATAAAATGAATGTATAAGAAAACAATTTATCTTTAACCCTGCGATACTGGCTTTCGGCTTCGGCTTCTTCTGTGCAATAAACAAAATAGCCTTCTTTGCCAGCAGAAGATAAGTGATTGTAATATGAAACTGTAAAAGTGTACTCCTCCCCAATTGTTTTTGTTTAAGCGTCGTTTCGCTTAAATAAACGATTTTTGTTTATCTCGTTGGCTTGTCAACCAATGCCCAGTCGCTCGAATACAATTTTAAGCATATTGCCGTAGTTTTTCTTGTGGTCTTTATATTTCAGGGCGTTATAAAAAGCACACTTCAAGTACATGTAAAAATCAGTGGAATTGTCATTTCCCAGGTGATTAATTACGTAATTCACATAGTGTCCCATTAACCAATGGACCGAGTTGTTTTTTGCTGCTGGAAAATAGCAAGTCTGAGGCCTGAGGAATGTAACAGGGGGAAAATTTTCCACCGAAGATCTCGTAAGAAAAGCCAGTTGTTCCCTAATCCAATTACAGAGTTGTAGATTGCCACCGCACGTGAATCTGTGCACTAACGTGTCGATCAATTTACATTTGAGACATAGGTTCGTGTCGCTAACGCCGATTGCATGTAACCTTTCATTGGTGCTTACGGTCTCATTCACTGTTTTATACCACGCTGACTTGACGTCCGATGGTAGACCACGCATATTAATATTTTTCCATATGGCGTCCCAATCAGTGTGTGGGTATTTACTTTCCAATTTGTTTCTCCCCTCCATTTTCTTTCGATGGGACAGAATATCGCGGGCCGTGATCCGTCGTGAGTTGATGATGACACCGCCGAGATAGCTGAATTCCACAAAATATACACGAACGTACTGGAGCCGGTTATTTATTTTTTGCACATTCACCGGCGCCTGTAAACTGGCAGGCCTGACAACTTCAAATAATTTAGTTGTAATGCTATCAGCGTGGTCGCTAAGGATAGTGGCGGTCCTTTTTATAAAATGCGCAGACGCCTTATTTCTGATGTCAACTAACCCCAAACCTCCATTCCTGGGATCTAAGGTCGCAGTTTTTGCGTCGACTCTGAATATATCCCCTCTCCAAAGATAGCTGGCAATGGTAGACATTATCTTTTTTCCAATCATTTTCGGTAGTGGGAAGATCTGTGCTATAAAGTAACTCCTGGAGAGAATGCAGTGGTTAATGAAAATCACCCTCTGAACTTGGTTCAAGTTACGGTGGAGGTTTTCTCTTGTTGTTCCAAGAAGTTGTCCCGACGTATTTCTCCAATTGATAGCTGCCATTTTTAACGGACAAGGTGTCAGTGTTATTCCTAGTGCTTTGCATTGGGTGACCATTGTGGCCCAGGCTAAGGTGGTATGTTGAAAACCCCGCAGGTTTAGGAGTTTGCTTTTGTTTGCGTTGACACCTGCTCCGGAGACTCTACAGTACTTTTTAATTAGCGTTTCCAATTTCAAAATGTCGTCGGGATTTCGCAGGACGACTCCGACATCATCGGCATAGGCGTTTATGACTGTTCGGTGACCAGATAATGTGATGCCAGTTAGAGTGGCATGAACACTGCGGAGGAAAGGTTCTAATGAAAACACGAATAGGAACATGGAGAGGGGGCTTCCTTGAGGAACGCCGCGCCTGATCTGAATCTGCTTTGTCCTCTGGCAGTTAACTGATATACAAGCGCTGATGCCTGTTGCAACATTGCTGATCACACTTACGACTCGCTCATTAAAACCTATTTTGTTCAGTGTGGCACTAAGGAATCTATGATCCACACGATCAAATGCTTTCTGGAAGTCAATAAACATGATAGCACATTTTATGGTGGTCACAGCAGTGATGGCAATTATATCTCTATATTCAGCTATGCTTTTGAAAATGCTCTTGGTAGGCACACAGGACTGGTATGGACTTACTATCTTTTTGGCCAACTGAGAGAGTCTGTTGTTTAAAATTCTGCCGATGATTTTATAATCAGAGTTTAACAGGGAGATAGGACGAAAGTTGTTGAGGTTTCTTTTTGCAGCATTTTTTGGGATTAGTACTATTGTGCTCTCTTTAAAAACAGCAGGTAAATGCTTTCCCTGAAGCACCTCGTTCGTCATTCGGGTAAACATGTCACCAATCAGTGGCCAGTATCGTTTATAAAATTCAACAGGCAAACCATCCGGTCCCGGCGATTTCCTCAGAGGAGATTTGCAGATGATTCTGTGGATATCTTCGTTAGTACACTCAACGAGAAGGTCTTCGTTTTCCTCGTCCGAGACCTGTGGAGCTATGTAACTAAGGAACTCATCGAAGGACTCTTCACATACCGGGTTGGCAGTGTATAGGTCTTCGTAATATTTGTGCACTGCATTGACGATGTCTCTCTGAGTCGTGAGTGTCTCGCCAGTTTCAGACTGAAGTCCATCAATGAAGGTGCGTCTCCTGTTTCTTTCGTGCTTCAGTAGATGGTACAAGGAAGCATGTTCATCCTCCACGACTGTCTTAGCCTTGGATTTTAATTTCAGACCCTCCATCTGCTGTCTTTTAAGACTGAGCAATTTGGCCTTAGTTTGCTTGATATCTGCCAGACGGACGTTGGAAGTGTTTGCCTGCTCATATAAATTTCGCAGCATGGTATAATATAATTCGATGGAATTTTTCAAGTCTTTCGATCGTTGTACACTATACTGGATGAGAACTTTTCTCAGTTTAGGCTTTGCCCTGTTGCACCACCAGTCTAATACTGAGACGTGTCTATCTGCAGAGCGGAGGCACAATGCCCACGCTTCTGTCAAACTTTCTTCTAATCCGTCGTCCTGCATCAGTGACGTATTAAGGTGCCATGAACTTCTAAAACGGCGAGTGGGTTGCGCAGTAAGGTTGATGGAAGCTAGCACGGAGCTATGATCAGAAAAGTAAACTGGAATCGTCTCTGCTTTAATGAAGGAGCTAACTAGACTTTGCGATATGTAGAGTCTGTCGATCCTGCTACGTGAGTGAGGACCTAGGAATGTAAATGCCACAAAAGTGGGATACATTATTTCCCAAGCATCTTTAAGCTGTAAAACAGTGACGAAACGCTTCAGTTCACTGCAGTTATTAAAATTCGGAACCTGGTCTTTCTTATTTATCACACAATTAAAATCACCGCCTATTATAAGATCTTTTGGGTTTTTCCGTAATAAATAAATGATTTCTTCTTTATAGAACTGTGCTCTTTCCATTCTATTGGATGTGCCAGAAGGGGCATACAGATTGATAAGGGTAGAACCAAAGACTTTTATACCTATCGCTCTGCCGGAGTCCAACCTCTCGATATCCGAGACAGGAATCCCCTCCCTGACTAAAATTGCTGTACCGACGTTGGTGTCAAGTGAGACATTTAAAATCGCCAAATATCCAGGCACTGTAAGATTAGTCAGCACTACTTCCTGTAGGAAAGCAATGTCCGTCCCTGACTCATATAAATAATCCTTGAGCGCTGTAACTTTAGTCACGGATGTAATCCTGTTAATATTGATAGTCGTAATTGTATATGCCTGGGACATTTAGTTTGCATAAAAAGTAAATAAGTGATTAAAAAGATAACAAAATATTAATAAAAAAAAAAAAAGAAAAGAGATGTGCAGCTTCTAGAAGAGAGAAACGACTCCGCTTAAACAAACATCTAAAAGAATAGTCAGTATTTGAAGCTCGGTAAACACTTCATCTGGTTCCTCTGAAATATGACTAAGACAGTAGTACAATTAGAAATGAAACTGGTTCAACAAAATCCCTTTTTTTTTCATCTTACAGCCTCATTTTGGTGCAGGATTCCGAACATCTCGGGTTTTAGTTTTACCGAGGGGCTTTGCATCACTAATGTCACTTGAAGGTACCTCCTTAGGTCTTTCCGTGATGATTTCATACAAGACGTTCTTGGCCGTCGCTTCCTCTTGTGCTGGTTGTTGTTTGCTTTGGTTACGGGAAGCTTTGAGAGTAGGTAGCGGTTTGAGTCGGCGTCTGCGGACATCTTGGTTCAACGCGCCGTCATTCGGATTGTCTATCTTTACCGCCGTTGTGACCGAAGCTGCCTCAACAGCGTCCTTTTTACGAGTGCCATTTCCTTGTTCTTCCGTCATTAGCTCCAGAGCACTGACTGAGTCGGCGGTTTGTGGGTCTGTAAGTTCTTGAGTTGGGTTCCGCTCCGTCACCTCTTGTGCTTCGGAGTGCGCCTCTTCCGTCTCCGCGACAATCGTTACTGCGTCCCCTCCGTGGACCGTTTGTACCTGTTCAGCCGCCGACAGCGGCCGGGTTGCCTCAGCGGCTGTCGTCACGTCAATACATGTACTGTTTGTTTCCTCGAGCACATCCGCATTACACTGCTTCTGCTTGCGGGTGGAAGGCGAATTACGGGCGGACTCGCCGTCCGAGCCGTCATCGGTCGTTTCCAACGGTCGCTTCTTATTATGGAGATCGCAATCGGGAACAGAAGGGGGTGATGTAATGACGCTCAGGGGAGGGAACTCCGTAGTAGTTATGGCGGGCACTGCAGAAGTACATGCACCACTGTCGTTAACCGAAAGAAGGGAAGTGCTATTTGGTAAGACATCGCTGAGGGTCAGTTTTTGACGCTGTGTTAGATTGTTCCTAAGAACAAAAACACGGCGCGGACAATCTTGTCGGAAATGACCTGTCTCATTGCAAATATTGCACGTGCGCTCCTGACCAGAATACACAACATGTGCTTTATGGCCTGCAACGGATATATGGGACGGAATGTTGGCTTTCACCTCCATTTCAACGGATCTAATGCCATTAAAACACTGTATCTTGTATAGCTTCGACCATCTTTCGTTATAGATAGATTTAACTTCGCCATATTTAGATAGAGCGTCCTCGATCAACTGATTATCAATTTCAATTGGAACATTCAAAATCCTGACATTGGTGTACATGATATCAGCTTTTCGTACAGAGACATTACTTTTTGAACCGTCTCGATGAACAAATTCGACGGAATTACCCCATTTTGCAAGCAACTTATCGACTGTCACTGAGTTCAGAAATTTAAAAAAAAAAACACAGTATTTTTCAGCATCTAATTGCGTGGTATGAACAGAGTCAGAATTAATACCGATTACCTCAGTCAGCCAATCGTGGATTTCCAGCGCAGTGGGTTGGACCGGCCGTGTTCCTTTCTCGAACGAGAAGACTAAAGTATTCTTCCTGACGGTGTCAGACATGGTCGTCGGTTCCGACGAAATTCCGGCAACAACCGAAAGTGCGGCGAAGCACGAAACGTAGAACGGACGAAAGCACTATAAAAACACTTATCAGAGACACCACTCAAAAAATAACAGCGAAAATGTACAGCTAACTTCACGTAAACACCAAACACCGGCGATAGCGCTAACGTACGCGGAGTAAACAACAAGCACGTCCGACCGCGGCGACGGCTAAAGCCAGAAGCCATTAGGCCACACGGTCACTGACGACCAACATTTACATGCATACGACTCATCTCGAAACGCTCACACCCCTGAGGATTTGTGTTTTCGTTCTACACAGCCGCTGCCCCTTGCTCTTTCCCACCCATGCGTTACATTCAACCTCTGACGAGACCGACCAAATATAGACTGAGAAACAAGACCACACACTTTGTGCATTCGGAATCGAAGGCAGGGCGTCCCTCGCCGCATTTGCTACGATTGCATTTTGCTACTTCTGCAGAAGCGGCGGCGGCGACGACGACGACGACGACGACGACGATGAATATCGCGAGAGGCTCTGAGATATGTGAGAAATACATCTATAAAATATAATTCAGACTGCCTCGTCCCACCTTATGCTGTACCGCTTTGGCAAATGCTTTATCTGCGCCATTCGCCTTAATCGCATCTGAGAGTAATTCTTAAAAAAACGCCTGTCGCTAATTGTTCGTCATCGTAGGTACTGTTTGCTATACGGCCACGACACGCAACTAATTTCCAAAATTCATCTTTCTCCTGTGAGGATGGAACTTACGACCCCTGGTTTATTAGACCAGTGCCCTACCACTGAGCTATAGAGGCGCGGCCTAGCGGTACTCTTGGGTACTTCGTCCTTACGGTCGTCTGCATCATCAGACTTTAGCTGACAACACTTCATATTACCGGCTAATATTTGCAGCTATGGCGACAAATTACTGCTTGGCTACACATCTGACACGTAACCGATGTGCTCTCCAAACAACAACACTTGCATTTCAGAACATGTCTTTCACACATGTCTACAAAATCACCTTCACCTTCAAATACAGTTTCCTTGCGACTGACAGAGACGTAGGCAAAGTTTAAAGTTGCTATTTCCATTAAATCTCGTTAATCAGAAAAACGGTAATTTACACTTGCAGCGGAACGAAATTCCGTTCCGCCCAGCGTCTGGCTCGAACCCACGACCCTGGGATTAAGAGTCTGACACTCTACCGACAGAGCTAGCCGGCTACCTCGGTGAATACCTGCCGGGTAGCACGTCACACAGTACTCGTTTGGGTTGGGTGGTCCCATACAGAATCTCTCCATGATGCCTAATGTTTTCCTAACGTCACACTCGTCACGTACTTCACTTTTATGTCATAATCATTTCTGAGAGGTAAAGAAATTGCATGACAACATGCAGAGCTAGTGGCGTCAAAATTAACACACATACTTTATGTGACTCAAAAGCCGAACGAGTTACTTCCCGACGTTGTTTTAGATGTGCAAGTGATAGTCAAAACTCGCTGTGTCGGCACTCTGCCGACCATTTCGCTAGTTAACACCGGTCTTGTTGCGTGTGTTTCAAGCTCAAGAGCATCTCCAAGCAAAAAATGGTCAACAGCAACTTTCAGACGGTTTCGTACTGCTCAATTGCTACATTAAAACGTTATGTTTCTTTTTCAGAACTGGAAAAACACAAGCGTGACAGCATTCGAACCTGTAATCTTCAGATCCGAAGTCCGACGCCTTATCCATTAGGCCACACGGTCACTGACGACCAACATTTACATGCATACGACTCATCTCGAAACGCTCACACCCCTGAGGATTTGTGTTTTCGTTCTACACAGCCGCTGCCCCTTGCTCTTTCCCACCCATGCGTTACATTCAACCTCTGACGAGACCGACCAAATATAGACTGAGAAACAAGACCACACACTTTGTGCATTCGGAATCGAAGGCAGGGCGTCCCTCGCCGCATTTGCTACGATTGCATTTTGCTACTTCTGCAGAAGCGGCGGCGGCGACGACGACGACGACGACGACGATGAATATCGCGAGAGGCTCTGAGATATGTGAGAAATACATCTATAAAATATAATTCAGACTGCCTCGTCCCACCTTATGCTGTACCGCTTTGGCAAATGCTTTATCTGCGCCATTCGCCTTAATCGCATCTGAGAGTAATTCTTAAAAAAACGCCTGTCGCTAATTGTTCGTCATCACAGGTACTGTTTGCTATACGGCCACGACGCGCAACTGATTTCCAAAATTCATCTTTCTCCTGTGAGGATGGAACTTACGACCCCTGGTTTATTAGACCAGTGCTCTACCACTGAGCTATAGAGGCGCGGCCTAGCGGTACTCTTGGGTACTTCGTCCTTACGGTCGTCTGCATCATCAGACTTTAGCTGACAACACTTCATATTACCGGCTAATATTTGCAGCTATGGCGACAAATTACTGCTTGGCTACACATCTGACACGTAACCGATGTGCTCTCCAAACAACAACACTTGCATTTCAGAACATGTCTTTCACACATGTCTACAAAATCACCTTCACCTTCAAATACAGTTTCCTTGCGACTGACAGAGACGTAGGCAAAGTTTAAAGTTGCTATTTCCATTAAATCTCGTTAATCAGAAAAACGGTAATTTACACTTGCAGCGGAACAAAATTCCGTTCCGCCCAGCGTCTGGCTCGAACCCACGACCCTGGGATTAAGAGTCTGACACTCTACCGACTGAGCAAGCCGGCTACCTCGGTGAATACCTGCCGGGTAGCACGTCACACAGTACTCGTTTGGGTTGGGTGGTCCCATACAGAATCTCTCCATGATGCCTAATGTTTTCCTAACGTCACACTCGTCACGTACTTCACTTTTATGTCATAATCATTTCTGAGAGGTAAAGAAATTGCATGACAACATGCAGAGCTAGTGGCGTCAAAATTAACACACATACTTTATGTGACTCAAAAGCCGAACGAGTTACTTCCCGACGTTGTTTTAGATGTGCAAGTGATAGTCAAAACTCGCTGTGTCGGCACTCTGCCGACCATTTCGCTAGTTAACACCGGTCTTGTTGTGTGTGTTTCAAGCTCAAGAGCATCTCCAAGCAAAAAATGGTCAACAGCAACATTCAGACGGTTTCGTACTGCTCAATTGCTACATTAAAACGTTATGTTTCTTTTTCAGAACTGGAAAAACACAAGCGTGACAGCACTCGAACCTGTAATCTTCAGATCCGAAGTCCGACGCCTTATCCATTAGGCCACACGGTCACTGACGACCAACATTTACATGTATACGACTCATCTCGAAACGCTCACACCCCTGAGGATTTGTGTTTTCGTTCTACACAGCCGCTGCCCCTTGCTCTTTCCCACCCATTCGTTACATTCAACCTCTGACGAGACCGACCAAATATAGACTGAGAAACAAGACCACACACTTTGTGCATTCGGAATCGAAGGCAGGGCGTCCCTCGCCGCATTTGCTACGATTGCATTTTGCTACTTCTGCAGAAGCGGCGGCGGCCACGACGACGACGACGATGAATATCGCGAGAGGCTCTGAGATATGTGAGAAATACATCTATAAAATATAATTCAGACTGCCTCGTCCCACCTTATGCTGTACCGCTTTGGCAAATGCTTTATCTGCGCCATTCGCCTTAATCGCATCTGAGAGTAATTCTTAAAAAAACGCCTGTCGCTAATTGTTCGTCATCACAGGTACTGTTTGCTATACGGCCACGACGCGCAACTGATTTCCAAAATTCATCTTTCTCCTGTGAGGATGGAACTTACGACCCCTTGTTTATTAGATCAGTGCTCTACCACTTTTTTTTTTTAGGTTTTTCTTTATTCATAATTTTTTAACACTGTTTTTTCTTTTTTCCTTTGTAATGACCCAGGGCAGGTAGGTGGAGGCGCATTGGGCAGGGGTCGTATCCCGAGGCCTGGCCATGACGTCTCCTCCTCCCTGCACTGAAGCACAGTGTCACCAATACATTGTAATTGTCTTTGGTTCGGAGTCTTATGATACTTATATGTGAACACGGGACTTATGAAGCGTTGTCTATCGAAACAGTTATTTTGCCTTCCTGCCAAGATTGTACCTAAGAACTAGCGAGAATGTCTTTCCTGTCATGAAGTTAGCTCAGTATGCCCCTATACCGGTTCCATTAATGATTCAGGCGCAGGAGCGATCAATAGAAATTGAAACTTAACCAACTCCTTCCTTTTCGAAAACAATGGTAAGCATATTCGCAAAGTCCCTCTTAAGGTGTGGGAAAGACTTTTGCGTCCAGTACTCATGAAGCATGTAACCAGTAAACGAAATGAAATCGGTAATACCATGATCATCAACCACTGCAAAAATGTAACGGCCAAGAAGCCACATAACGGTGTTGTTCTTGGTCCGGGGATAAAAAACCGTGTCCGGCCAGCAGAGAATATCAGTCTTAAATGCCGATTCGGAGCTCCTGGTGAGTAAAGCCAATTGTCGGCGCAGCCAGTGCCACATGCGATGACGGTCAGCGCAGGTAAATCGGTGTTGGAGTGTATCAACACAACCACACGTTTGACAAAGCGGAGAGACACATAAACCTATACGATGAAGGCGTTCGTTCGTAGGAATCAGCTGATTAACTACCTTATACCATAGGGAGGCAACAGTTGCTGAATGAACGGGTAAGCTAATATTCGTCCATATGTTACGCCAATTAAAACTGGGATAATGCAAAACAATCGGGTTGGAAGAAGAAGACCGTCGCCATTTGTCAAGCAGGGTTAGCGTAGTAATAACAGGACGACGTTGTAAGTGGAGATCTAGGTAACTAATCTCAGTGTAGAAGTCCCGAACATGCCGTAGCTTCGCATTTAGAGGCCCAACGTTAATGGGCGGTGACAAGCTCGCAGGACGAACGACATGGAATAATCGGGAAGTAACAGTCGGGGACTCAGATAATAAAAGATGGAGGGTTCGCTTAACATAAAGGGCAGCAGCCTTGACACGGACGTCGGTGAACGACAAGCCGCCCTCAAGACGCGGCTTCGTAAGAACATCACAACGTAATTTAAAAATATGCCCCCGCCAAATATATCTGTTAATAAGCTGGACCATTTTTGCACCCTGCATTCGGGGAAGCGGAAACAGCTGAGCAACGTAATATACTTTACATAAAACATAAGTGTCTAATACACGCTTTTTTTGCAGTAGCGGTATCGAACGCCATGACTGTTCTAATAAAACACCTTGCAGCTTGGAAATGGCCACTTGCCAATTTTTTGCAGCCATCCGAAGAGGACAACGTTCAAGATAGATACCTAAATGTGTATGGTGTTCAACAGCTGTAACCCACGGAACAACCACACGTTCAAAGCCCCGCAAATTCAGGAGCTTGCTTTTACGGGGATTGATACGAGAACCTGAGGCCGCAGAAAATTTATCGAGTTCCATTTTCAACTGCGGCACTTCTGCGGTGGAACGAAGCAAAACAACCAAATCATCAGCATAAGCTGTTGCCGTCTGGGTAACCCCAGAGATCGTAAGACCACGAAGTGTCGAGTTGAGACGTGTAAGGACTGGTTGAAGGGAGAGAGCATAAAGGGTCATGGATAAAGGACTACCTTGCGGGAAGCCACGTTGAATATCAATGACCTTTGTCAGCTGGCCATTAATGTCAATCTTAGCAGAAATGCCAGTCGTCATATTCTTAAGTACCAGCAGCGCCTGTTCATTAAAACCGAGCCGGCGCAGCAGAAGCTCTAAAAACGAATGGGACACACGATCAAAGGCCTTACTAAAATCAACAAATAAAAGCGCACAGGAAATATTGGTGACAGCGATAATCGACACGACATCACGATACCCCGCCAGAGACGTCAATATAGAGCGCCCTGGAAAGCAGCTTTGACAAGGAGGTATCACAGGTGTAAGCAAGAGGGATAGACGTGCATTAACAGCCCTAGCGGCCGTCTTATAGTCAAAATTTAATAGGGTTAAAGGACGAAAGTCACTAGCTGTCTTCAAACCAGCAGATTTAGGTATCAGGACAACCGTACCTCTCTTGAAATCGGCTGGAATTGTGCCACCATTCAAGATTTCATTCACAATATCCGTAAAAACAGGCCCTATAATAGGCCAAAAGCAAACAAAAAACTCCTTAGGTAGGCCATCAGGACCAGGAGATTTGTGAGATGCTGAACAAACAATGAAAGCTGAAATTTCGTCTGCAGTAAAAGGAGCTAAAAATTTCGCATTATGGTCCTCTGTTAAAACTGATGGGATAGCAGTTAAAATCTCGTCAACATCAATCGGATCAGAATCAGCCGCAGTATATAACGTCTCATAGTAGCAGGTAAGTTCATGGGTTATTTGATTCTGTAAGGTAAGCCGGCGACCATCAGCTGCCATAAGGCCGTCAATCAATACACGTCGACGGTTCTTGTGGTGACGAAACAGATGGTACATAGAAGTCATTTCATGTGCTAACGTGGACGGTGGTTTAGATTTAATCTTCAATCCTTCCATCTGAAGCCGCTTAATACTAAGTAGCTTGGCCTTAATTTTCCGAATCTCAGAAAGGTGGGCACATGTCATTGTAGAAGTATCATAAAGTTCGCGAAGCACCGAATAGTAATATTCAAAAGTCAGTTTCAGATCTCGCGCTCTATTATAACTGTAGGACATTAAAGTGCGACGTAGTTTTGGCTTCACACAGTGGATCCACCAATGAAGCTTAGACGGATAGTATCGCTGAGAACGTAAACAAAAGTCCCACGCCGTCTGTATTAGAGGTTCGATGTCAGGGTCATCGAGCAAGGAGACATTTAATTTCCACAGCGGCCTATAAAGTTTAAGAGGTTGACGCTCCAAATTAATTATAACAGAAAGGGCACAATGATCCGTAAAACTGGCTGGAATAACATCTACATCTAAAACAGAAACACTAAGGGGATCAGAAATATACAATCGGTCAAGTCGACTACTTGAGGTGGCAGTAAAAAATGTAAATTTAACTAAAGTGGGGTGTTTAACCTCCCACGCATCGCGTAGTCGTAATTGACGTACAAGAGAATGTAGCTCGAAACAATAATTAAAATGAGGGGATTGGTCTTTAGCTTGTAACACACAATTAAAATCGCCCCCCAATATCAAGGTCGCAGGATTTTTTCGTAAAAGGTAAATCAGATCCTCTTTATAAAAACGAGACCTTTCCTGCCGCTTGCTAGAACCAGAAGGGGCGTAAATGTTAACCAAGGTCGTGTCAAATAACCGACAACCAATGCCCCGTCCCGAGTCTAAAAGCTCAATTTCGGTAACGGGGATACCGTCACGAATTAGGAAAGCAGTACCTGCAGAAAACTCAGGTGCAAAATTTATAATAGTGCGAAAACCAGGAACAAACAGGTGTGCAACGGAGACTTCCTGCAGGAAAACAATATCAGCTGCAGAGTCATAAATAAACTGCTGCAGAGACGCTAACTTCAGAGCAGATTGAATGCCATTTATATTTAAGGTAATAAACGTGTACGCCTGCAACATCAACCAAAAAATGGGAAATGAACCCAAATTACACCACACTAGAAGCAACTACATCCATATCATCAACATCAGACATGGCAGAGGGTGATTGTCCAGAATCAACGGAATCAGAGTCGTCCTTCGCATGCTTATGTTTCTTCCGCACCGCGTGGAGATTGGGGGGCACTTTCACCCGACGACGTATCTGATGCACACCAGATTCAAGAGCAGGTGGAGTGGGGGGTTCGAGATCAGGCACGTCAACCAAAGCGTCCGAAGGATTAGCAGGGCGAGAGGAGTCAGAAGGAGGAGCCATCAAGGGGAAAACTGCATCAGGAACATCGGCACCGGTTTCAGAATGTGTAGGTATTGGAAGTGTAGGAGGTGGTAAGATAGGTTTGGAGTCTGCTGATGCGGAGCGCGCAGTTCTAGGAGCGGTTTTCCGACAAACAGCCGTCTCCACCGAAGTGTCGTCAACATGTTGTGATGCCTGTGGCGGTGGGGATGTCAAAAACACCTCGACCGAATGTTGTGGCTCTTGCGCCGACGGCATGGCAGCAAGTTTGACGTCATCAGGCAAAGCAGGAGACACAGCGGGAACAGATTCCGAAACAGGCATGGGAGATTCTGGAATTCTTTCATCAGATTCGCAAACCGGCTGCGAAACAGCAGCTTCGTCATCAGTGCTACCGGTATCACTAGCACGACGGCGTTTGTTGTTGGAAACAGACGGAATCGGTATAGGAGCAGCCGATACGTCTGGGCGAGTGGGTAGCGGAGGAAACCCTGCATCAGGGGAGGGTGACACCTGTTGTGAAGAAGCTACTGCAGGAGGCAGATAGGAAACAGTGGAGGAAGCTGCTGGCACAAGATCGGCAACCGTTAATTTGCGGCGCTGTGCTAGGCCATTTCTAAGCACAAATACCCGCTTAGGGCAATTAGCTCGAACATGACCATGTTCATTACATAGGAAACATGTACCAAGCTGCCCCTCATAAGTAAGATGTACACGATAACCACATACAATCAGATGGGACGGTATATTAGACTTAATATGCATTTCAACTGATCTGACACCATTATAACATTGCAGCTTATGTTGTGCAGACCAACGTTCATTTCGAATTGACCGAACAGTACCATAACCAAGCAAAGCTTCCTTAAGATAGCTGTTGTCAACTTCAGGGGGTAAATTATAAACCCGAACTGTGGTATACGTAATTTCAGCATTTGAAACAGTAACACTGCTAACAGAACCATCCCTATGACGGAACGACACTTGCTCACCATGTTTAAGTAATATCTTATCCAGCAAAACCGGGTTCAGCAATTTCACAAAAAAGCAGTATAATTCTGTATCAAAATACGCCGTATGTACCTGGTCCGATGTAATGCCAATCGTGTCCACAATCCATTCGTGAATTTCCAACGATGTCGGTTGGACATTCCTGGAAGCCTTGTTAAACTGAAAACTGAGAGTACACTTGGGCGGAAACAACCGGGAAGCCATAACACTTAATTAATGCGGCAAAAGCCGCAATACAACGCAAGACACAAAACAAACACTAAGGCAAAGAAACAACGAAAAACAGAAGACAAAGAAACGTCACACACAGAAGGTAAATATTCACAACCCGAGGGTAACGGCGGATCGAATACACAGCACGTCCGATCGCTGTCGCGTCTCAAGCGGAACTCAAATTCATCTTTCTCTTGTTAGGATGGAACTTACAACTCCTGGTTTATTAGAAACCACTGAGCTATAGAGGCGCGGCCTAGCGGTACTCTTGGGTACTTCGTCCTTACGGTCGTCTGCATCATCAGACTTTAGCTGACAACACTTCATATTACCGGCTAATATTTGCAGCTATGGCGACAAATTACTGCTTGGCTACACATCTGACACGTAACCGATGTGCTCTCCAAACAACAACACTTGCATTTCAGAACATGTCTTTCACACATGTCTACAAAATCACCTTCACCTTCAAATACAGTTTCCTTGCGACTGACAGAGACGTAGGCAAAGTTTAAAGTTGCTATTTCCATTAAATCTCGTTAATCAGAAAAACGGTAATTTACACTTGCAGCGGAACAAAATTCCGTTCCGCCCAGCGTCTGGCTCGAACCCACGACCCTGGGATTAAGAGTCTGACACTCTACCGACTGAGCTAGCCGGCTACCTCGGGGAATACCTGCCGGGTAGCACGTCACACAGTACTCGTTTGGGTTGGGTGGTCCCATACAGAATCTCTCCATGATGCCTAATGTTTTCCTAACGTCACACTCGTCACGTACTTCACTTTTATGTCATAATCATTTCTGAGAGGTAAAGAAATTGCATGACAACATGCAGAGCTAGTGGCGTCAAAATTAACACACATACTTTATGTGACTCAAAAGCCGAACGAGTTACTTCCCGACGTTGTTTTAGATGTGCAAGTGATAGTCAAAACTCGCTGTGTCGGCACTCTGCCGACCATTTCGCTAGTTAACACCGGTCTTGTTGTGTGTGTTTCAAGCTCAAGAGCATCTCCAAGCAAAAAATGGTCAACAGCAACATTCAGACGGTTTCGTACTGCTCAATTGCTACATTAAAACGTTATGTTTCTTTTTCAGAACTGGAAAAACACAAGCGTGACAGCATTCGAACCTGTAATCTTCAGATCCGAAGTCCGACGCCTTATTCATTAGGCCACACGGTCACTGACGACCAACATTTACATGTATACGACTCATCTCGAAACGCTCACACCCCTGAGGATTTGTGTTTTCGTTCTACACAGCCGCTGCCCCTTGCTCTTTCCCACCCATTCGTTACATTCAACCTCTGACGAGACCGACCAAATATAGACTGAGAAACAAGACCACACACTTTGTGCATTCGGAATCGAAGGCAGGGCGTCCCTCGCCGCATTTGCTACGATTGCATTTTGCTACTTCTGCAGAAGCGGCGGCGGCCACGACGACGACGACGATGAATATCGCGAGAGGCTCTGAGATATGTGAGAAATACATCTATAAAATGTAATTCAGACTGCCTCGTCCCACCTTATGCTGTACCGCTTTGGAAAATGCTTCATCTGCGCCATTCGCCTTAATCGCATCTGAGAGTAATTCTTAAAAAAACGCCTGTCGCTAATTGTTCGTCATCACAGATACTGTTTGCTATACGGCCACGACGCGCAACTGATTTCCAAAATTCATCTTTCTCCTGTGAGGATGGAACTTACGACCCCTGGTTTATTAGACCACTGCTCTACCACTGAGCTATAGAGGCGCGGCCTAGTGGTACGCTTGGGTACTTCGTCCTTACGGTCGTCTGCATCATCAGACTTTAGCGGACAACACTTCATATTACCGGCTAATATTTGCAGCTATGGCGACAAATTACTGCTTGGCTACACATCTGACACGTAACCGATGTGCTCTCCAAACAACAACACTTGCATTTCAGAACATGTCTTTCACACATGTCTACAAAATCACCTTCACCTTCAAATACAGTTTCCTTGCGACTGACAGAGACGTAGGCAAAGTTTAAAGATGCTATTTCCATTAAATCTCGTTAATCAGAAAAACGGTAATTTACACTTGCAGCGGAACAAAATTCGGTTCCGCCCAGCGTCTGGCTCGAACCCACGACCCTGGGATTAAGAGTCTGACACTCTACCGACTGAGCTAGCCGGCTACCTCGGTGAATACCTGCCGGGTAGCACGTCAGACAGTACTAGTTTGGGTTGTGTGGTCCCATACGGAATCTCTCCATGATGGCTAATGTTTTCCTAACGTCACACTCGTCACGTACTTCACTTTTATGTCATAATCATTTCTGAGAGGTAAAGAAATTGCATGACAACATGCAGAGCTAGTGGCGTCAAAATTAACACACATACTTTATGTGACTCAAAAGCCGAACGAGTTACTTCCCGACGTTGTTTTAGATGTGCAAGTGATAGTCAAAACTCGCTGTGTCGGCACTCTGCCGACCATTTCGCTAGTTAACACCGGTCTTGTTGTGTGTGTTTCAAGCTCAAGAGCATCTCCAAGCAAAAAATGGTCAACAGCAACATTCAGACGGTTTCGTACTGCTCAATTGCTACATTAAAACGTTATGTTTCTTTTTCAGAACTGGAAAAACACAAGCGTGACAGCATTCGAACCTGTAATCTTCAGATCCGAAGTCCGACGCCTTATCCATTAGGCCACACGGTCACTGACGACCAACATTTACATGCATACGACTCATCTCGAAACGCTCACACCCCTGAGGATTTGTGTTTTCGTTCTACACAGCCGCTGCCCCTTGCTCTTTCCCACCCATGCGTTACATTCAACCTCTGACGAGACGGACCAAATATAGACTGAGAAACAAGACCACACACTTTGTGCATTCGGAATCGAAGGCAGGGCGTCCCTCGCCGCATTTGCTACGATTGCATTTTGCTACTTCTGCAGAAGCGGCGGCGGCGACGACGACGACGACGACGATGAATATCGCGAGAGGCTCTGAGATATGTGAGAAATACATCTATAAAATATATTTCAGACTGCCTCGTCCCACCTTATGCTGTACCGCTTTGGCAAATGCTTTATCTGCGCCATTCGCCTTATACGCATCTGAGAGTAATTCTTAAAAAAACGCCTGTCGCTAATTGTTCGTCATCACAGGTACTGTTTGCTATACGGCCACGACGCGCAACTGATTTCCAAAATTCGTCTTTCTCCTGTGAGGATGGAACTTACGACCCCTTGTTTATTAGATCAGTGCTCTACCACTGAGCTATAGAGGCGCGGCCTAGCGGTACTCTTGGGTACTTCGTCCTTACGGTCGTCTGCATCATCAGACTTTAGCTGACAACACTTCATATTACCGGCTAATATTTGCAGCTATGGCGACAAATTACTGCTTGGCTACACATCTGACACGTAACCGATGTGCTCTCCAAACAACAACACTTGCATTTCAGAACATGTCTTTCACACATGTCTACAAAATCACCTTCACCTTCAAATACAGTTTCCTTGCGACTGACAGAGACGTAGGCAAAGTTTAAAGTTGCTATTTCCATTAAATCTCGTTAATCAGAGAAACGGTAATTTACACTTGCAGCGGAACAAAATTCCGTTCCGCCCAGCGTCTGGCTCGAACCCACGACCCTGGGATTAAGAGTCTGACACTCTACCGACTGAGCTAGCCGGCTACCTCGGTGAATACCTGCCGGGTAGCACGTCACACAGTACTCGTTTGGGTTGGGTGGTCCCATACAGAATCTCTCCATGATGCCTAATGTTTTCCTAACGTCACACTCGTCACGTACTTCACTTTTATGTCATAATCATTTCTGAGAGGTAAAGAAATTGCATGACAACATGCAGAGCTAGTGGCGTCAAAATTAACACACATACTTTATGTGACTCAAAAGCCGAACGAGTTACTTCCCGACGTTGTTTTAGATGTGCAAGTGATAGTCGAAACTCGCTGTGTCGGCACTCTGCCGACCATTTCGCTAGTTAACACCGGTCTTGTTGTGTGTGTTTCAAGCTCAAGAGCATCTCCAAGCAAAAAATGGTCAACAGCAACATTCAGACGGTTTCGTACTGCTCAATTGCTACATTAAAACGTTATGTTTCTTTTTCAGAACTGGAAAAACACAAGCGTGACAGCATTCGAACCTGCAATCTTCAGATCCGAAGTCCGACGCCTTATCCATTAGGCCACACGGTCACTGACGACCAACATTTACATGTATACGACTCATCTCGAAACGCTCACACCCCTGAGGATTTGTGTTTTCGTTCTACACAGCCGCTGCCCCTTGCTCTTTCCCACCCATTCGTTACATTCAACCTCTGGCGAGACCGACCAAATATAGACTGAGAAACAAGACCACACACTTCGTGCATTCGGAATCGAAGGCAGGGCGTCCCTCGCCGCATTTGCTACGATTGCCATTTGCTACTTCTGCAGAAGCGGCGGCGGCGGCGGCGACGACGACGACGACGACGACGACGACGACGAATATCGCGAGAGGCTCTGAGATATGTGAGAAATACATCTATAAAATGTAATTCAGACTGCCTCGTCCCACCTTATGCTGTACCGCTTTGGAAAATGCTTCATCTGCGCCATTCGCCTTAATCGCATCTGAGAGTAATTCTTAAAAAAACGCCTGTCGCTAATTGTTCGTCATCACAGATACTGTTTGCTATACGGCCACGACGCGCAACTGATTTCCAAAATTCATCTTTCTCCTGTGAGGATGGAACTTACGACCCCTGGTTTATTAGACCACTGCTCTACCACTGAGCTATAGAGGCGCGGCCTAGTGGTACGCTTGGGTACTTCGTCCTTACGGTCGTCTGCATCATCAGACTTTAGCGGACAACACTTCATATTACCGGCTAATATTTGCAGCTATGGCGACAAATTACTGCTTGGCTACACATCTGACACGTAACCGATGTGCTCTCCAAACAACAACACTTGCATTTCAGAACATGTCTTTCACACATGTCTACAAAATCACCTTCACCTTCAAATACAGTTTCCTTGCGACTGACAGAGACGTAGGCAAAGTTTAAAGTTGCTATTTCCATTAAATCTCGTTAATCAGAAAAACGGTAATTTACACTTGCAGCGGAACAAAATTCCGTTCCGCCCAGCGTCTGGCTCGAACCCACGACCCTGGGATTAAGAGTCTGACACTCTACCGACTGAGCTAGCCGGCTACCTCGGTGAATACCTGCCGGGTAGCACGTCAGACAGTACTAGTTTGGGTTGTGTGGTCCCATACGGAATCTCTCCATGATGGCTAATGTTTTCCTAACGTCACACTCGTCACGTACTTCACTTTTATGTCATAATCATTTCTGAGAGGTAAAGAAATTGCATGACAACATGCAGAGCTAGTGGCGTCAAAATTAACACACATACTTTATGTGACTCAAAAGCCGAACGAGTTACTTCCCGACGTTGTTTTAGATGTGCAAGTGATAGTCAAAACTCGCTGTGTCGGCACTCTGCCGACCATTTCGCTAGTTAACACCGGTCTTGTTGTGTGTGTTTCAAGCTCAAGAGCATCTCCAAGCAAAAAATGGTCAACAGCAACATTCAGACGGTTTCGTACTGCTCAATTGCTACATTAAAACGTTATGTTTCTTTTTCAGAACTGGAAAAACACAAGCGTGACAGCATTCGAACCTGCAATCTTCAGATCCGAAGTCCGACGCCTTATCCATTAGGCCACACGGTCACTGACGACCAACATTTACATGTATACGACTCATCTCGAAACGCTCACACCCCTGAGGATTTGTGTTTTCGTTCTACACAGCCGCTGCCCCTTGCTCTTTCCCACCCATGCGTTACATTCAACCTCTGACGAGACCGACCAAATATAGACTGAGAAACAAGACCACACACTTTGTGCATTCGGAATCGAAGGCAGGGCGTCCCTCGCCGCATTTGCTACGATTGCATTTTGCTACTTCTGCAGAAGCGGCGGCGGCGACGACGACGACGACGACGACGACGACGACGAATATCGCGAGAGGCTCTGAGATATGTGAGAAATACATCTATAAAATATAATTCAGACTGCCTCGTCCCACATTATGCTGTACCGCTTTGGCAAATGCTTTATCTGCGCCATTCGCCTTAATCGCATCTGAGAGTAATTCTTAAAAAAACGCCTGTCGCTAATTGTTCGTCATCACAGGTACTGTTTGCTATACGGCCACGACGCGCAACTAATTTCCAAAATTCATCTTTCTCCTGTGAGGATGGAACTTACGACCCCTGGTTTATTAGACCAGTGCCCTACCACTGAGCTATTGAGGCGCGGCCTAGCGGTACTCTTGGGTACTTCATCCTTACGGTCGTCTGCATCATCAGACTTTAGCTGACAACACTTCATATTACCGGCTAATATTTGCAGCTATGGCGACAAATTACTGCTTGGCTACACATCTGACACGTAACCGATGTGCTCTCCAAACAACAACACTTGCATTTCAGAACATGTCTTTCACACATGTCTACAAAATCACCTTCACCTTCAAATACAGTTTCCTTGCGACTGACAGAGACGTAGGCAAAGTTTAAAGTTGCTATTTCCATTAAATCTCGTTAATCAGAAAAACGGTAATTTACACTTGCAGCGGAACAAAATTCCGTTCCGCCCAGCGTCTGGCTCGAACCCACGACCCTGGGATTAAGAGTCTGACACTCTACCGACTGAGCTAGCCGGCTACCTCGGTGAATACCTGCCGGGTAGCTCGTCACACAGTACTCGTTTGGGTTGGGTGGTCCCATACAGAATCTCTCCATGATGCCTAATGTTTTCCTAACGTCACACTCGTCACGTACTTCACTTTTATGTCATAATCATTTCTGAGAGGTAAAGAAATTGCATGACAACATGCAGAGCTAGTGGCGTCAAAATTAACACACATACTTTATGTGACTCAAAAGCCGAACGAGTTACTTCCCGACGTTGTTTTAGATGTGCAAGTGATAGTCAAAACTCGCTGTGTCGGCACTCTGCCGACCATTTCGCTAGTTAACACTGGTCTTGTTGCGTGTGTTTCAAGCTCAAGAGCATCTCCAAGCAAAAAATGGTCAACAGCAACTTTCAGACGGTTTCGTACTGCTCAATTGCTACATTAAAACGTTATGTTTCTTTTTCAGAACTGGAAAAACACAAGCGTGACAGCATTCGAACCTGTAATCTTCAGATCCGAAGCCCGACGCCTTATCCATTAGGCCACACGGTCACTGACGACCAACATTAACATGTATACGACTCATCTCGAAACGCTCACACCCCTGAGGATTTGTGTTTTCGTTCTACACAGCCGCTGCCCCTTGCTCTTTCCCACCCATTCGTTACATTCAACCTCTGACGAGACCGACCAAATATAGACTGAGAAACAAGACCACACACTTCGTGCATTCGGAATCGAAGGCAGGGCGTCCCTCGCCGCATTTGCTACGATTGCCATTTGCTACTTCTGCAGAAGCGGCGGCGGCGGCGACGACGACGACGACGACGACGACGACGACGAATATCGCGAGAGGCTCTGAGATATGTGAGAAATACATCTATAAAATGTAATTCAGACTGCCTCGTCCCACCTTATGCTGTACCGCTTTGGAAAATGCTTCATCTGCGCCATTCGCCTTAATCGCATCTGAGAGTAATTCTTAAAAAAACGCCTGTCGCTAATTGTTCGTCATCACAGATACTGTTTGCTATACGGCCACGACGCGCAACTGATTTCCAAAATTCATCTTTCTCCTGTGAGGATGGAACTTACGACCCCTGGTTTATTAGACCACTGCTCTACCACTGAGCTATAGAGGCGCGGCCTAGTGGTACGCTTGGGTACTTCGTCCTTACGGTCGTCTGCATCATCAGACTTTAGCGGACAACACTTCATATTACCGGCTAATATTTGCAGCTATGGCGACAAATTACTGCTTGGCTACACATCTGACACGTAACCGATGTGCTCTCCAAACAACAACACTTGCATTTCAGAACATGTCTTTCACACATGTCTACAAAATCACCTTCACCTTCAAATACAGTTTCCTTGCGACTGACAGAGACGTAGGCAAAGTTTAAAGTTGCTATTTCCATTAAATCTCGTTAATCAGAAAAACGGTAATTTACACTTGCAGCGGAACAAAATTCCGTTCCGCCCAGCGTCTGGCTCGAACCCACGACCCTGGGATTAAAAGTCTGACACTCTACCGACTGAGCTAGCCGGCTACCTCGGTGAATACCTGCCGGGTAGCACGTCAGACAGTACTAGTTTGGGTTGTGTGGTCCCATACGGAATCTCTCCATGATGGCTAATGTTTTCCTAACGTCACACTCGTCACGTACTTCACTTTTATGTCATAATCATTTCTGAGAGGTAAAGAAATTGCATGACAACATGCAGAGCTAGTGGCGTCAAAATTAACACACATACTTTATGTGACTCAAAAGCCGAACGAGTTACTTCCCGACGTTGTTTTAGATGTGCAAGTGATAGTCAAAACTCGCTGTGTCGGCACTCTGCCGACCATTTCGCTAGTTAACACCGGTCTTGTTGTGTGTGTTTCAAGCTCAAGAGCATCTCCAAGCAAAAAATGGTCAACAGCAACATTCAGACGGTTTCGTACTGCTCAATTGCTACATTAAAACGTTATGTTTCTTTTTCAGAACTGGAAAAACAGAAGCGTGACAGCATTCGAACCTGTAATCTTCAGATCCGAAGCCCGACGCCTTATCCATTAGGCCACACGGTCACTGACGACCAACATTTACATGCATACGACTCATCTCGAAACGCTCACACCCCTGAGGATTTGTGTTTTCGTTCTACACAGCCGCTGCCCCTTGCTCTTTCCCACCCATGCGTTACATTCAACCTCTGACGAGACCGACCAAATATAGACTGAGAAACAAGACCACACACTTTGTGCATTCGGAATCGAAGGCAGGGCGTCCCTCGCCGCATTTGCTACGATTGCATTTTGCTACTTCTGCAGAAGCGGCGGCGGCGACGACGACGACGACGACGACGACGACGACGAATATCGCGAGAGGCTCTGAGATATGTGAGAAATACATCTATAAAATATAATTCAGACTGCCTCGTCCCACATTATGCTGTACCGCTTTGGCAAATGCTTTATCTGCGCCATTCGCCTTAATCGCATCTGAGAGTAATTCTTAAAAAAACGCCTGTCGCTAATTGTTCGTCATCACAGGTACTGTTTGCTATACGGCCACGACGCGCAACTAATTTCCAAAATTCATCTTTCTCCTGTGAGGATGGAACTTACGACCCCTGGTTTATTAGACCAGTGCCCTACCACTGAGCTATAGAGGCGCGGCCTAGCGGTACTCTTGGGTACTTCATCCTTACGGTCGTCTGCATCATCAGACTTTAGCTGACAACACTTTATATTACCGGCTAATATTTGCAGCTATGGCGACAAATTACTGCTTGGCTACACATCTGACACGTAACCGATGTGCTCTCCAAACAACAACACTTGCATTTCAGAACATGTCTTTCACACATGTCTACAAAATCACCTTCACCTTCAAATACAGTTTCCTTGCGACTGACAGAGACGTAGGCAAAGTTTAAAGTTGCTATTTCCATTAAATCTCGTTAATCAGAAAAACGGTAATTTACACTTGCAGCGGAACAAAATTCCGTTCCGCCCAGCGTCTGGCTCGAACCCACGACCCTGGGATTAAGAGTCTGACACTCTACCGACTGAGCTAGCCGGCTACCTCGGTGAATACCTGCCGGGTAGCACGTCACACAGTACTCGTTTGGGTTGGGTGGTCCCATACAGAATCTCTCCATGATGCCTAATGTTTTCCTAACGTCACACTCGTCACGTACTTCACTTTTATGTCATAATCATTTCTGAGAGGTAAAGAAATTGCATGACAACATACAGAGCTAGTGGCGTCAAAATTAACACACATACTTTATGTGACTCAAAAGCCGAACGAGTTACTTCCCGACGTTGTTTTAGATGTGCAAGTGATAGTCAAAACTCGCTGTGTCGGCACTCTGCCGACCATTTCGCTAGTTAACACCGGTCTTGTTGTGTGTGTTTCAAGCTCAAGAGCATCTCCAAGCAAAAAATGGTCAACAGCAACTTTCAGACGGTTTCGTACTGCTCAATTGCTACATTAAAACGTTATGTTTCTTTTTCAGAACTGGAAAAACACAAGCGTGACAGCATTCGAACCTGTAATCTTCAGATCCGAAGTCCGACGCCTTATCCATTAGGCCACACGGTCACTGACGACCAACATTTACATGCATACGACTCATCTCGAAACGCTCACACCCCTGAGGATTTGTGTTTTCGTTCTACACAGCCGCTGCCCCTTGCTCTTTCCCACCCATGCGTTACATTCAACCTCTGACGAGACCGACCAAATATAGACTGAGAAACAAGACCACACACTTTGTGCATTCGGAATCGAAGGCAGGGCGTCCCTCGCCGCATTTGCTACGATTGCCATTTGCTACTTCTGCAGAAGTGGCGGCGGCGGCGGCGACGACGACGACGACGACGACGACGACGAATATCGCGAGGGGCTCTGAGATATGTGAGAAATACATCTATAAAATGTAATTCAGACTGCCTCGTCCCACCTTATGCTGTACCGCTTTGGCAAATGCTTTATCTGCGCCATTCGCCTTAATCGCATCTGAGAGTAATTCTTAAAAAAACGCCTGTCGCTAATTGTTCGTCATCACAGATACTGTTTGCTATACGGCCACGACGCGCAACTGATTTCCAAAATTCATCTTTCTCCTGTGAGGATGGAAGTTAGAACCCCTAGTTTATTAGACCAGAGCTCTACCACTGAGCTATAGAGGCGCGGCCTAGCGGTACTCTTGGTTCTTCGTCTTTACGGTCGTCTGCATCATCAGACTTTAGCTGACAACACTTCATATTACCGGCTAATATTTGCAGCTATGGCGACAAATTACTGCTTGGCTACACATCTGACACGTAACGGATGTGCTCTCCAAACAACAACACTTGCATTTCAGAACATGTCTTTCACACATGTCTACAAAATCACCTTCACCTTCAAATACAGTTTCCTTGCGACTGACAGAGACGTAGGCAATGTTTAAAGCTGCTATTTCCATTAAATCTCGTTAATCAGAAAAACGGTAATTTACACTTGCAGCGGAACAAAATTCCGTTCCGCCCAGCGTCTGGCTCGAACCCACGACCCTGGGATTAAGAGTCTGACACTCTACCGACTGAGCTAGCCGGCTACCTCGGTGAATATCTGCCGGGTAGCACGTCACACAGTTCTCGTTTGGGTTGGGTGGTCCCATCAGAATCTCTCCATGATGCCTAATGTTTTCCTAACGTCACACTCGTCACGTACTTCACTTTTATGTCATAATCATTTCTGAGAGGTAAAGAAATTGCATGACAACATGCAGAGCTAGTGGCGTCAAAATTAACACACATACTTTATGTGACTCAAAAGCCGAACGAGTTACTTCCCGACGTTGTTTTAGATGTGCAAGTGATAGTCAAAACTCGCTGTGTCGGCACTCTGCCGACCATTTCGCTAGTTAACACCGGTCTTGTTGTGTGTGTTTCAAGCTCAAGAGCATCTCCAAGCAAAAAATGGTCAACAGCAACATTCAGACGGTTTCGTACTGCTCAATTGCTACATTAAAACGCTATGTTTCTTTTTCAGAACTGGAAAAACACAAGCGTGACAGCATTCGAACCTGTAATCTTCAGATCCGAAGCCCGACGCCTTATCCATTAGGCCACACGGTCACTGACGACCAACATTAACATGTATACGACTCATCTCGAAACGCTCACACCCCTGAGGATTTGTGTTTTCGTTCTACACAGCCGCTGCCCCTTGCTCTTTCCCACCCATTCGTTACATTCAACCTCTGACGAGACCGACCAAATATAGACTGAGAAACAAGACCACACACTTTGTGCATTCGGAATCGAAGGCAGGGCGTCCCTCGCCGCATTTGCTACGATTGCCATTTGCTACTTCTGCAGAAGCGGCGGCGGCGGCGGCGGCGGCGGCGGCGACGACGACGAGGACGACGACGACGACGAATATCGCGAGAGGCTCTGAGATATGTGAGAAATACATCTATAAAATATAATTCAGACTGCCTCGTCCCACCTTATGCTGTACCGCTTTGGCAAATGCTTTATCTGCGCCATTCGCCTTAATCGCATCTGAGAGTAATTCTTAAAAAAACGCCTGTCGCTAATTGTTCGTCATCACAGGTACTGTTTGCTATACGGCCACGACGCGCAACTGATTTCCAAAAATTCATCTTTCTCCTGTGAGGATGGAACTTACAACCCCTGGTTTATTAGACCAGTGCTCTACCACTGAGCTATAGAGGCGCGGCCTAGCGGTACTCTTGGGTACTTCGTCCTTACGGTCGTCTGCATCATCAGACTTTAGCTGACAACACTTCATATTACCGGCTAATATTTGCAGCTATGGCGACAAATTACTGCTTGGCTACACATCTGACACGTAACGGATGTGCTCTCCAAACAACAACACTTGCATTTCAGAACATGTCTTTCACACATGTCTACAAAATCACCTTCACCTTCAAATACAGTTTCCTTGCGACTGACAGAGACGTAGGCAAAGTTTAAAGTTGCTATTTCCATTAAATCTCGTTAATCAGAAAAACGGTAATTTACACTTGCAGCGGAACAAAATTCCGTTCCGCCCAGCGTCTGGCTCGAACCCACGACCCTGGGATTAAGAGTCTGACACTTTACCGACTGAGCTAGCCGGCTACCTCGGTCAATACCTGCCGAGTACCACGTCACACAGTACTCGTTTGGGTTGGGTGGTCCCATACAGAATCTCTCCATGATGCCTAATGTGTTCCTAACGTCACACTCGTCACGTACTTCACTTTTATGTCATAATCATTTCTGAGAGGTAAAGAAATTGCATGACAACATGCAGAGCTAGTGGCGTAAAAATTAACACACATACTTTATGTAACTCAAAAGCCGAACGAGTTACTTCCCGACGTTGTTTTAGATGTGCAAGTGATAGTCAAAACTCGCTGTGTCGGCACTCTGCCGACCATTTCGCTAGTTAACACCGGTCTTGTTGTGTGTGTTTCAAGCTCAAGAGCATCTCCAAGCAAAAAATGGTCAACAGCAACATTCAGACGGTTTCGTACTGCTCAATTGCTACATTAAAACGTTATGTTTCTTTTTCAGAACTGGAAAAACACAAGCGTGACAGCATTCGAACCTGTAATCTTCAGATCCGAAGTCCGACGCCTTATCCATTAGGCCACACGGTCACTGACGACCAACATTTACATGTATACGACTCATCTCGAAACGCTCACACCCCTGAGGATTTGTGTTTTCGTTCTACACAGCCGCTGCCCCTTGCTCTTTCCCACCCATTCGTTACATTCAACCTCTGACGAGACCGACCAAATATAGACTGAGAAACAAGACCACACACTTTGTGCATTCGGAATCGAAGGCAGGGCGTCCCTCGCCGCATTTGCTACGATTGCCATTTGCTACTTCTGCAGAAGCGGCGGCGGCGACGACGACGACGACGACGACGACGAATATCGCGAGAGGCTCTGAGATATGTGAGAAATACGTCTATAAAATATAATTCAGACTGCCTCGTCCCACCTTATGCTGTACCGCTTTGGCAAATGCTTTATCTGCGCCATTCGCCTTAATCGCATCTGAGAGTAATTCTTAAAAAAACGCCTGTCGCTAATTGTTCGTCATCACAGGTACTGTTTGCTATACGGCCACGACGCGCAACTGATTTCCAAAATTCATCTTTCTCCTGTGAGGATGGAACTTACGACCCCTGGTTTATTAGACCAGAGCTCTACCACTGAGCTATAGAGGCGCGGCCTAGCGGTACTCTTGGTTCTTCGTCTTTAGGGTCGTCTGCATCATCAGACTTTAGCTGACAACACTTCATATTACCGGCTAATATTTGCAGCTATGGCGACAAATTACTGCTTGGCTACACATCTGACACGTAACCGATGTGCTCTCCAAACAACAACACTTGCATTTCAGAACATGTCTTTCACACATGTCTACAAAATCACCTTCACCTTCAAATACAGTTTCCTTGCGACTGACAGAGACGTAGGCAAAGTTTAAAGTTGCTATTTCCATTAAATCTCGTTAATCAGAAAAACGGTAATTTACACTTGCAGCGGAACAAAATTCCGTTCCGCCCAGCGTCTGGCTCGAACCCACGACCCTGGGATTAAGAGTCTGACACTCTACCGACTGAGCTAGCCGGCTACCTCGGTGAATATCTGCCGGGTAGCACGTCACACAGTACTCGTTTGGGTTGGGTGGTCCCATACAGAATCTCTCCATGATGCCTAATGTTTTCCTAACGTCACACTCGTCACGTACTTCACTTTTATGTCATAATCATTTCTGAGAGGTAAAGAAATTGCATGACAACATGCAGAGCTAGTGGCGTCAAAATTAACACACATACTTTATGTAACTCAAAAGCCGAACGAGTTACTTCCCGACGTTGTTTTAGATGTGCAAGTGATAGTCAAAACTCGCTGTGTCGGCACTCTGCCGACCATTTCGCTAGTTAACACCGGTCTTGTTGTGTGTGTTTCAAGCTCAAGAGCATCTCCAAGCAAAAAATGGTCAACAGCAACATTCAGACGGTTTCGTACTGCTCAATTGCTACATTAAAACGCTATGTTTCTTTTTCAGAACTGGAAAAACACAAGCGTCACAGCATTCGAACCTGTAATCTTCAGATCCGAAGTCCGACGCCTTATCCATTAGGCCACACGGTCACTGACGACCAACATTTACATGTATACGAGTCATCTCGAAACGCTCACACCCCTGAGGATTTGTGTTTTTGTTCTACACAGCCGCTGCCCCTTGCTCTTTCCCACCCATTCGTTACATTCAACCTCTGACGAGACCGACCAAATATAGACTGAGAAACAAGACCACACACTTTGTGCATTCGGAATCGAAGGCAGGGCGTCCCTCGCCGCATTTGCTACGATTGCCATTTGCTACTTCTGCAGAAGCGGCGGCGGCGGCGGCGGCGGCGGCGGCGGCGGCGGCGGCGGCGACGACGACGAGGACGACGACGACGACGAATATCGCGAGAGGCTCTGAGATATGTGAGAAATACATCTATAAAATATAATTCAGACTGCCTCGTCCCACCTTATGCTGTACCGCTTTGGCAAATGCTTTATCTGCGCCATTCGCCTTAATCGCATCTGAGAGTAATTCTTAAAAAAACGCCTGTCGCTAATTGTTCGTCATCACAGGTACTGTTTGCTATACGGCCACGACGCGCAACTGATTTCCAAAATTCATCTTTCTCCTGTGAGGATGGAACTTACGACCTCTGGTTTATTAGACCAGAGCTCTACCACTGAGCTATAGATGCGCGGCCTAGCGGTACTCTTGGTTCTTCGTCTTTACGGTCGTCTGCATCATCAGACTTTAGCTGACAACACTTCATATTACCGGCTAATATTTGCAGCTATGGCGACAAATTACTGCTTGGCTACACATCTGACACGTAACCGATGTGCTCTCCAAACAACAACACTTGCATTTCAGAACATGTCTTTCACACATGTCTACAAAATCACCTTCACCTTCAAATACAGTTTCCTTGCGACTGACAGAGACGTAGGCAAAGTTTAAAGTTGCTATTTCCATTAAATCTCGTTAATCAGAAAAACGGTAATTTACACTTGCAGCGGAACAAAATTCCGTTCCGCCCAGCGTCTGGCTCGAACCCACGACCCTGGGATTAAGAGTCTGACACTCTACCGACTGAGCTTGCCGGCTACCTCGGTGAATATCTGCCGGGTAGCACGTCACACAGTACTCGTTTGGGTTGGGTGGTCCCATACAGAATCTCTCCATGATGCCTAATGTTTTCCTAACGTCACACTCGTCACGTACTTCACTTTTATGTCATAATCATTTCTGAGAGGTAAAGAAATTGCATGACAACATGCAGAGCTAGTGGCGTCAAAATTAACACACATACTTTATGTGACTCAAAAGCCGAACGAGTTACTTCCCGACGTTGTTTTAGATGTGCAAGTGATAGTCAAAACTCGCTGTGTCGGCACTCTGCCGACCATTTCGCTAGTTAACACCGGTCTTGTTGTGTGTGTTTCAAGCTCAAGAGCATCTCCAAGCAAAAAATGGTCAACAGCAACATTCAGACGGTTTCGTACTGCTCAATTGCTACATTAAAACGTTATGTTTCTTTTTCAGAACTGGAAAAACACAAGCGTGACAGCATTCGAACCTGTAATCTTCAGATCCGAAGTCCGACGCCTTATCCATTAGGCCACACGGTCGCTGACGACCAACATTTACATGCGTACGACACATCTCGAAACGCTCACACCCCTGAGGATTTGTGTTTTCGTTCTACACAGCCGCTGCCCCTTGCTCTTTCCCACCCATTCGTTAAATTCAACCTCTGACGAGACCGACCAAATATAGACTGAGAAACAAGACCACACACTTTGTGCATTCGGAATCGAAGGCAGGGCGTCCCTCGCCGCATTTGCTACGATTGCCATTTGCTACTTCTGCAGAAGTGGCGGCGGCGGCGGCGACGACGACGAGGACGACGACGACGACGAATATCGCGAGAGGCTCTGAGATATGTGAGAAATACATCTATAAAATATAATTCAGACTGCCTCGTCCCACCTTATGCTGTACCGCTTTGGCAAATGCTTTATCTGCGCCATTCGCCTTAATCGCATCTGAGAGTAATTCTTAAAAAAACGCCTGTCGCTAATTGTTCGTCATCACAGGTACTGTTTGCTATACGGCCACGACGCGCAACTGATTTCCAAAATTCATCTTTGTCCTGTGAGGATGGAACTTAAGACCCCTGGTTTATTAGACCAGTGCTCTACCACTGAGCTATAGAGGCGCGGCCTAGCGGTACTCTTGGGTACTTCGTCCTTACGGTCGTCTGCATCATCAGACTTTAGCTGACAACACTTCATATTACCGGCTAATATTTGCAGCTATGGCGACAAATTACTGCTTGGCTACACATCTGACACGTAACCGATGTGCTCTCCAAACAACAACACTTGCATTTCAGAACATGTCTTTCACACATGTCTACAAAATCACCTTCACCTTCAAATACAGTTTCCTTGCGACTGACAGAGACGTAGGCAAAGTTTAAAGTTGCTATTTCCATTAAATCTCGTTAATCAGAAAAACGGTAATTTACACTTGCAGCGGAACAAAATTCCCTTCCGCCCAACGTCTGGCTCGAACCCACGACCCTGGGATTAAGAGTCTGACACTCTACCGACTGAGCTAGCCGGCTACCTCGGTCAATATATGCCGAGTAGCACGTCACACAGTACTCGTTTGGGTTGGGTGGTCCCATACAGAATCTCTCCATGATGCCTAATGTTTTCCTAACGTCACACTCGTCACGTACTTCACTTTTATGTCATAATCATTTCTGAGAGGTAAAGAAATAGCATGACAACATGCAGAGCTAGTGGCGTCAAAATTAACACACATACTTTATGTGACTCAAAAGCCGAACGATTTACTTCCCGACGTTGTTTTAGATGTGCAAGTGATAGTCAAAACTCGCTGTGTCGGCACTCTGCCGACCATTTCGCTAGTTAACACCGGTCTTGTTGTGTGTGTTTCAAGCTCAAGAGCATCTCCAAGCAAAAAATGGTCAACAGCAACATTCAGACGGTTTCGTACTGCTCAATTGCTACATTAAAACGCTATGTTTCTTTTTCAGAACTGGAAAAACACAAGCGTGACAGCATTCGAACCTGTAATCTTCAGATCCGAAGTCCGACGCCTTATCCATTAGGCCACACGGTCACTGACGACCAACATTTACATGTATACGAGTCATCTCGAAACGCTCACACCCCAGAGGATTTGTGTTTTCGTTCTACACAGCCGCTGCCCCTTGCTCTTTCCCACCCATTCGTTGCATTCAACCTCTGACGAGACCGACCAAATATAGACTGAGAAACAAGACCACACACTTTGTGCATTCGGAATCGAAGGCAGGGCGTCCCTCGCCGCATTTGCTACGATTGCCATTTGCTACTTCTGCAGAAGTGGCGGCGGCGGCGGCGACGACGACGACGACGACGACGACGACGAATATCGCGAGAGGCTCTGAGATATGTGAGAAATACATCTATAAAATGTAATTCAGACTGCCTCGTCCCACCTTATGCTGTACCGCTTTGGCAAATGCTTTATCTGCGCCATTCGCCTTAATCGCATCTGAGAGTAATTCTTAAAAAAACGCCTGTCGCTAATTGTTCGTCATCACAGGTACTGTTTGCTATACGGCCACGACGCGCAACTGATTTCCAAAATTCATCTCTCTCCTGTGAGGATGGAACTTACGACCCCTGGTTTATTAGACCAGTGCTCTACCACTGAGCTATAGAGGCGCGGCCTAGCGGTACTCTTGGGTACTTCGTCCTTACGGTCGTCTGCATCATCAGACTTTAGCTGACAACACTTCATATTACCGGCTAATATTTGCAGCTATGGCGACAAATTACTGCTTGGCTACACATCTGACACGTAACCGATGTGCTCTCCAAACAACAACACTTGCATTTCAGAACATGTCTTTCACACATGTCTACAAAATCACCTTCACCTTCAAATACAGTTTCCTTGCGACTGACAGAGACGTAGGCAATGTTTAAAGCTGCTATTTCCATTAAATATCGTTAATCAGAAAAACGTTAATTTACACTTGCAGCGGAACAAAATTCCGTTCCGCCCAGCGTCTGGCTCGAACCCACGACCCTGGGATTAAGAGTCTGACACTCTACCGACTGAGCTAGCCGGCTACCTCGGTGAATACCTTCCGGGTAGCACGTCACACAGTACTCGTTTGGGTTGGGTGGTCCCATACAGAATCTCTCCATGATGCCTAATGTTTTCCTAACGTCACACTCGTCACGTACTTCACTTTTATGTCATAATCATTTCTGAGAGGTAAAGAAATTGCATAACAACATGCAGAGCTAGTGGCGTCAAAATTAACACACATACTTTATGTGACTCAAAAGCCGAACGAGTTACTTCCCGACGTTGTTTTAGATGTGCAAGTGATAGTCAAAACTCGCTGTGTCGGCACTCTGCCGACCATTTCGCTAGTTAACACCGGTCTTGTTGTGTGTGTTTCAAGCTCAAGAGCATCTCCAAGCAAAAAATGGTCAACAGCAACATTCAGACGGTTTCGTACTGCTCAATTGCTACATTAAAACGTTATGTTTCTTTTTCAGAACTGGAAAAACACAAGCGTGACAGCATTCGAACCTGTAATCTTCAGATCCGAAGCCCGACGCCTTATCCATTAGGCCACACGGTCACTGACGACCAACATTAACATGTATACGACTCATCTCGAAACGCTCACACCCCTGAGGATTTGTGTTTTCGTTCTACACAGCCGCTGCCCCTTGCTCTTTCCCACCCATTCGTTACATTCAACCTCTGACGAGACCGACCAAATATAGACTGAGAAACAAGACCACACACTTTGTGCATTCGGAATCGAAGGCAGGGCGTCCCTCGCCGCATTTGCTACGATTGCCATTTGCTACTTCTGCAGAAGTGGCGGCGGCGGCGGCGACGACGACGACGACGACGACGACGACGAATATCGAGAGAGGCTCTGAGATATGTGAGAAATACATCTATAAAATGTGATTCAGACTGCCTCGTCCCACCCTATGCTGTACCGCTTTGGCAAATGCTTTATCTGCGCCATTCGCCTTAATCGCATCTGAGAGTAATTCTTAAAAAAACGCCTGTCGCTAATTGTTCGTCATCACAGGTACTGTTTGCTATACGGCCACGACGCGCAACTGATTTCCAAAATTCATCTCTCTCCTGTGAGGATGGAACTTACGACCCCTGGTTTATTAGACCAGTGCTCTACCACTGAGCTATAGAGGCGCGGCCTAGCGGTACTCTTGGGTACTTCGTCCTTACGGTCGTCTGCATCATCAGACTTTAGCTGACAACACTTCATATTACCGGCTAATATTTGCAGCTATGGCGACAAATTACTGCTTGGCTACACATCTGACACGTAACCGATGTGCTCTCCAAACAACAACACTTGCATTTCAGAACATGTCTTTCACACATGTCTACAAAATCACCTTCACCTTCAAATACAGTTTCCTTGCGACTGACAGAGACGTAGGCAATGTTTAAAGCTGCTATTTCCATTAAATATCGTTAATCAGAAAAACGGTAATTTACACTTGCAGCGGAACAAAATTCCGTTCCGCCCAGCGTCTGGCTCGAACCCACGACCCTGGGATTAAGAGTCTGACACTCTACCGACTGAGCTAGCCGGCTACCTCGGTGAATACCTGCCGGGTAGCACGTCACACAGTACTCGTTTGGGTTGGGTGGTCCCATACAGAATCTCTCCATGATGCCTAATGTTTTCCTAACGTCACACTCGTCACGTACTTCACTTTTATGTCATAATCATTTCTGAGAGGTAAAGAAATTGCATAACAACATGCAGAGCTAGTGGCGTCAAAATTAACACACATACTTTATGTGACTCAAAAGCCGAACGAGTTACTTCCCGACGTTGTTTTAGATGTGCAAGTGATAGTCAAAACTCGCTGTGTCGGCACTCTGCCGACCATTTCGCTAGTTAACACCGGTCTTGTTGTGTGTGTTTCAAGCTCAAGAGCATCTCCAAGCAAAAAATGGTCAACAGCAACATTCAGACGGTTTCGTACTGCTCAATTGCTACATTAAAACGTTATGTTTCTTTTTCAGAACTGGAAAAACACAAGCGTGACAGCATTCGAACCTGTAATCTTCAGATCCGAAGCCCGACGCCTTATCCATTAGGCCACACGGTCACTGACGACCAACATTAACATGTATACGACTCATCTCGAAACGCTCACACCCCTGAGGATTTGTGTTTTCGTTCTACACAGCCGCTGCCCCTTGCTCTTTCCCACCCATTCGTTACATTCAACCTCTGACGAGACCGACCAAATATAGACTGAGAAACAAGACCACACACTTTGTGCTTTCGGAACCGAAGGCAGGGCGTCCCTCGCCGCATTTGCTACGATTGCCATTTGCTACTTCTGCAGAAGCGGCGGCGGCGACGACGACGACGACGACGACGACGAATATCGGGAGAGGCTCTGAGATATGTGGGAAATACATCTATAAAATATAATTCAGACTGCCTCGTCCCACCTTATGCTGTACCGCTTTGGCAAATGCTTTATCTGCGCCATTCGCCTTAATCGCATCTGAGAGTAATTCTTAAAAAAACGCCTGTCGCTAATTGTTCGTCATCACAGGTACTGTTTGCTATACGGCCACGACGCGCAACTGATTTCCAAAATTCATCTTTGTCCTGTGAGGATGGAACTTACGACCCCTGGTTTATTAGACCAGTGCTCTACCACTGAGCTATAGAGGCGCGGTCTAGCGGTACTCTTGGGTACTTCGTCCTTACGGTCGTCTGCATCATCAGACTTTAGCTGACAACACTTCATATTACCGGCTAATATTTGCAGCTATGGCGACAAATTACTGCTTGGCTACACATCTGACACGTAACCGATGTGCTCTCCAAACAACAACACTTGCATTTCAGAACATGTCTTTCACACATGTCTACAAAATCACCTTCACCTTCAAATACAGTTTCCTTGCGACTGACAGAGACGTAGGCAATGTTTAAAGTTGCTATTTCCATTAAATCTCGTTAATCAGAAAAACGGTAATTTACACTTGCAGCGGAACAAAATTCCATTCCGCCCAGCGTCTGGCTCGAACCCACGGGATTAAGAGGCTGACACTCTACCGACTGAGCTAGCCGGCTACCTCAGTAAATACCTGCCGGGTAGCACGTCACACAGTACTCGTTTGGGTTGGGTGGTCCCATACAGAATCTCTCCATGATGCCTAATGTTTTCCTAACGTCACACTCGTCACGTACTTCACTTTTATGTCATAATCATTTCTGAGAGGTAAAGAAATTGCATAACAAAATGCAGAGCTAGTGGCGTCAAAATTAACACACATACTTTATGTGACTCAAAAGCCGAACGAGTTACTTCCCGACGTTGTTTTAGATGTGCAAGTGATAGTCAAAACTCGCTGTGTCGGCACTCTGCCGACCATTTCGCTAGTTAACACCGGTCTTGTTGTGTGTGTTTCAAGCTCAAGAGCATCTCCAAGCAAAAAATGGTCAACAGCAACATTCAGACGGTTTCGTACTGCTCAATTGCTACATTAAAACGTTACGTTTCTTTTTCAGAACTGGAAAAACACAAGCGTGACAGCATTCGAACCTGTAATCTTCAGATCCGAAGCCCGACGCCTTATCCATTAGGCCACACGGTCACTGACGACCAACATTAACATGTATACGACTCATCTCGAAACGCTCACACCCCTGAGGATTTGTGTTTTCGTTCTACACAGCCGCTGCCCCTTGCTCTTTCCCACCCATTCGTTACATTCAACCTCTGACGAGACCGACCAAATATAGACTGAGAAACAAGACCACACACTTTGTGCTTTCGGAACCGAAGGCAGGGCGTCCCTCGCCGCATTTGCTACGATTGCCATTTGCTACTTCTGCAGAAGCGGCGGCGGCGGCGACGACGACGACGAGAAACAAGACCACACACTTTGTGCTTTCGGAACCGAAGGCAGGGCGTCCCTCACCGCATTTGCTACGATTGCCATTTGCTACTTCTGCAGAAGCGGCGGCGGCGACGACGACGACGACGACGACGTCGACGAATATCGGGAGAGGCTCTGAGATATGTGGGAAATACATCTATAAAATGTAATTCAGACTGCCTCGTCCCACCTTATGCTGTACCGCTTTGGCAAATGCTTTATCTGCGCCATTCGCCTTAATCGCATCTGAGAGTAATTCTTAAAAAAACGCCTGTCGCTAATTGTTCGTCATCACAGGTACTGTTTGCTATACGGCCACGACGCGCAACTGATTTCCAAAATTCATCTTTCTCCTGTGAGGATGGAACTTACGACCCCTGGTTTATTAGACCAGTGCTCTACCACTGAGCTATAGAGGCGCGGCCTAGCGGTACTCTTGGGTACTTCGTCCTTACGGTCGTCTGCATCATCAGACTTTAGCTGACAACACTTCATATTACCGGCTAATATTTGCAGCTATGGCGACAAATTACTGCTTGGCTACACATCTGACACGTAACCGATGTGCTCTCCAAACAACAACACTTGCATTTCAGAACATGTCTTTCACACATGTCTACAAAATCACCTTCACCTTCAAATACAGTTTCCTTGCGACTGACAGAGACGTAGGCAAAGTTTAAAGTTGCTATTTCCATTAAATCTCGTTAATCAGAAAAACGGTAATTTACACTTGCAGCGGAACAAAATTCCGTTCCGCCCAGCGTCTGGCTCGAACCCACGACCCTGGGATTAAGAGTCTGACACTCTACCGACTGAGCTAGCCGGCTACCTCGGTGAATACCTGCCGGGTAGCACGTCACACAGTACTCGTTTGGGTTGGGTGGTCCCATACAGAATCTCTCCATGATGCCTAATGTTTTCCTAACGTCACACTCGTCACGTACTTCACTTTTATGTCATAATCATTTCTGAGAGGTAAAGAAATTGCATGACAACATGCAGAGCTAGTGGCGTCAAAATTAACACACATACTTTATGTGACTCAAAAGCCGAACGAGTTACTTCCCGACGTTGTTTTAGATGTGCAAGTGATAGTCAAAACTCGCTGTGTCGGCACTCTGCCGACCATTTCGCTAGTTAACACCGGTCTTGTTGTGTGTGTTTCAAGCTCAAGAGCATCTCCAAGCAAAAAATGGTCAACAGCAACATTCAGACGGTTTCGTACTGCTCAATTGCTACATTAAAACGTTATGTTTCTTTTTCAGAACTGGAAAAACACAAGCGTGACAGCATTCGAACCTGTAATCTTCAGATCCGAAGCCCGACGCCTTATCCATTAGGCCACACGGTCACTGACGACCAACATTAACATGTATACGACTCATCTCGAAACGCTCACACCCCTGAGGATTTGTGTTTTCGTTCTACACAGCCGCTGCCCCTTGCTCTTTCCCACCCATTCGTTACATTCAACCTCTGACGAGACCGACCAAATATAGACTGAGAAACAAGACCACACACTTTGTGCTTTCGGAACCGAAGGCAGGGCGTCCCTCGCCGCATTTGCTACGATTGCCATTTGCTACTTCTGCAGAAGCGGCGGCGACGACGACGACGACGACGACGACGACGAATATCGGGAGAGGCTCTGAGATATGTGGGAAATACATCTATAAAATGTAATTCAGACTGCCTCGTCCCACCTTATGCTGTACCGCTTTGGCAAATGCTTTATCTGCGCCATTCGCCTTAATCGCATCTGAGAGTAATTCTTAAAAAAACGCCTGTCGCTAATTGTTCGTCATCACAGGTACTGTTTGCTATACGGCCACGACGCGCAACTGATTTCCAAAATTCATCTTTCTCCTGTGAGGATGGAACTTACGACCCCTGGTTTATTAGACCAGTGCTCTACCACTGAGCTATAGAGGCGCGGCCTAGCGGTACTCTTGGGTACTTCGTCCTTACGGTCGTCTGCATCATCAGACTTTAGCTGACAACACTTCATATTACCGGCTAATATTTGCAGCTATGGCGACAAATTACTGCTTGGCTACACATCTGACACGTAACCGATGTGCTCTCCAAACAACAACACTTGCATTTCAGAACATGTCTTTCACACATGTCTACAAAATCACCTTCACCTTCAAATACAGTTTCCTTGCGACTGACAGAGACGTAGGCAATGTTTAAAGCTGCTATTTCCATTAAATATCGTTAATCAGAAAAACGGTAATTTACACTTGCAGCGGAACAAAATTCCGTTCCGCCCAGCGTCTGGCTCGAACCCACGACCCTGGGATTAAGAGTCTGACACTCTACCGACTGAGCTAGCCGGCTACCTCGGTGAATACCTGCCGGGTAGCACGTCACACAGTACTCGTTTGGGTTGGGTGGTCCCATACAGAATCTCTCCATGATGCCTAATGTTTTCCTAACGTCACACTCGTCACGTACTTCACTTTTATGTCATAATCATTTCTGAGAGGTAAAGAAATTGCATAACAACATGCAGAGCTAGTGGCGTCAAAATTAACACACATACTTTATGTGACTCAAAAGCCGAACGAGTTACTTCCCGACGTTGTTTTAGATGTGCAAGTGATAGTCAAAACTCGCTGTGTCGGCACTCTGCCGACCATTTCGCTAGTTAACACCGGTCTTGTTGTGTGTGTTTCAAGCTCAAGAGCATCTCCAAGCAAAAAATGGTCAACAGCAACATTCAGACGGTTTCGTACTGCTCAATTGCTACATTAAAACGTTATGTTTCTTTTTCAGAACTGGAAAAACACAAGCGTGACAGCATTCGAACCTGTAATCTTCAGATCCGAAGCCCGACGCCTTATCCATTAGGCCACACGGTCACTGACGACCAACATTAACATGTATACGACTCATCTCGAAACGCTCACACCCCTGAGGATTTGTGTGTTCATTCTACACAGCCGCTGCCCCTTGCTCTTTCCCACCCATTCGTTACATTCAACCTCTGACGAGACCGACCAAATATAGACTGAGAAACAAGACCACACACTTTGTGCTTTCGGAACCGAAGGCAGGGCGTCCCTCACCGCATTTGCTACGATTGCCATTTGCTACTTCTGCAGAAGCGGCGGCGGCGACGACGACGACGACGACGACGACGAATATCGGGAGAGGCTCTGAGGTATGTGGGAAATACATCTATAAAATGTAATTCAGACTGCCTCGTCCCACCTTATGCTGTACCGCTTTGGCAAATGCTTTATCTGCGCCATTCGCCTTAATCGCATCTGAGAGTAATTCTTAAAAAAACGCCTGTCGCTAATTGTTCGTCATCACAGGTACTGTTTGCTATACGGCCACGACGCGCAACTGATTTCCAAAATTCATCTTTCTCCTGTGAGGATGGAACTTACGACCCCTGGTTTATTAGACCAGTGCTCTACCACTGAGCTATAGAGGCGCGGCCTAGCGGTACTCTTGGGTACTTCGTCCTTACGGTCGTCTGCATCATCAGACTTTAGCTGACAACACTTCATATTACCGGCTAATATTTGCAGCTATGGCGACAAATTACTGCTTGGCTACACATCTGACACGTAACCGATGTGCTCTCCAAACAACAACACTTGCATTTCAGAACATGTCTTTCACACATGTCTACAAAATCACCTTCACCTTCAAATACAGTTTCCTTGCGACTGACAGAGACGTAGGCAAAGTTTAAAGCTGCTATTTCCATTAAATCTCGTTAATCAGAAAAACGGTAATTTACACTTGCAGCGGAACAAAATTCCGTTCCGCCCAGCGTCTGGCTCGAACCCACGACCCTGGGATTAAGAGTCTGACACTCTACCGACTGAGCTAGCCGGCTACCTCGGTGAATACCTGCCGGGTAGCACGTCACACAGTACTCGTTTGGGTTGGGTGGTCCCATACAGAATCTCTCCATGATGCCTAATGTTTTCCTAACGTCACACTCGTCACGTACTTCACTTTTATGTCATAATCATTTCTGAGAGGTAAAGAAATTGCATAACAACATGCAGAGCTAGTGGCGTCAAAATTAACACACATACTTTATGTGACTCAAAAGCCGAACGAGTTACTTCCCGACGTTGTTTTAGATGTGCAAGTGATAGTCAAAACTCGCTGTGTCGGCACTCTGCCGACCATTTCGCTAGTTAACACCGGTCTTGTTGTGTGTGTTTCAAGCTCAAGAGCATCTCCAAGCAAAAAATGGTCAACAGCAACATTCAGACGGTTTCGTACTGCTCAATTGCTACATTAAAACGTTATGTTTCTTTTTCAGAACTGGAAAAACACAAGCGTGACAGCATTCGAACCTGTAATCTTCAGATCCGAAGCCCGACGCCTTATCCATTAGGCCACACGGTCACTGACGACCAACATTAACATGTATACGACTCATCTCGAAACGCTCACACCCCTGAGGATTTGTGTTTTCGTTCTACACAGCCGCTGCCCCTTGCTCTTTCCCACCCATTCGTTACATTCAACCTCTGACGAGACCGACCAAATATAGACTGAGAAACAAGACCACACACTTTGTGCTTTCGGAACCGAAGGCAGGGCGTCCCTCGCCGCATTTGCTACGATTGCCATTTGCTACTTCTGCAGAAGCGGCGGCGGCGGCGACGACGACGACGACGACGACGACGAATATCGGGAGAGGCTCTGAGATATGTGGGAAATACATCTATAAAATGTAATTCAGACTGCCTCGTCCCACCTTATGCTGTACCGCTTTGGCAAATGCTTTATCTGCGCCATTCGCCTTAATCGCATCTGAGAGTAATTCTTAAAAAAACGCCTGTCGCTAATTGTTCGTCATCACAGGTACTGTTTGCTATACGGCCACGACGCGCAACTGATTTCCAAAATTCATCTTTCTCCTGTGAGGATGGAACTTACGACCCCTGGTTTATTAGACCAGTGCTCTACCACTGAGCTATAGAGGCGCGGCCTAGCGGTACTCTTGGGTACTTCGTCCTTACGGTCGTCTGCATCATCAGACTTTAGCTGACAACACTTCATATTACCGGCTAATATTTGCAGCTATGGCGACAAATTACTGCTTGGCTACACATCTGACACGTAACCGATGTGCTCTCCAAACAACAACACTTGCATTTCAGAACATGTCTTTCACACATGTCTACAAAATCACCTTCACCTTCAAATACAGTTTCCTTGCGACTGACAGAGACGTAGGCAAAGTTTAAAGTTGCTATTTCCATTAAATCTCGTTAATCAGAAAAACGGTAATTTACACTTGCAGCGGAACAAAATTCCGTTCCGCCCAGCGTCTGGCTCGAACCCACGACCCTGGGATTAAGAGTCTGACACTCTACCGACTGAGCTAGCCGGCTACCTCGGTGAATACCTGCCGGGTAGCACGTCACACAGTACTCGTTTGGGTTGGGTGGTCCCATACAGAATCTCTCCATGATGCCTAATGTTTTCCTAACGTCACACTCGTCACGTACTTCACTTTTATGTCATAATCATTTCTGAGAGGTAAAGAAATTGCATGACAACATGCAGAGCTAGTGGCGTCAAAATTAACACACATACTTTATGTGACTCAAAAGCCGAACGAGTTACTTCCCGACGTTGTTTTAGATGTGCAAGTGATAGTCAAAACTCGCTGTGTCGGCACTCTGCCGACCATTTCGCTAGTTAACACCGGTCTTGTTGTGTGTGTTTCAAGCTCAAGAGCATCTCCAAGCAAAAAATGGTCAACAGCAACATTCAGACGGTTTCGTACTGCTCAATTGCTACATTAAAACGTTATGTTTCTTTTTCAGAACTGGAAAAACACAAGCGTGACAGCATTCGAACCTGTAATCTTCAGATCCGAAGCCCGACGCCTTATCCATTAGGCCACACGGTCACTGACGACCAACATTAACATGTATACGACTCATCTCGAAACGCTCACACCCCTGAGGATTTGTGTGTTCATTCTACACAGCCGCTGCCCCTTGCTCTTTCCCACCCATTCGTTACATTCAACCTCTGACGAGACCGACCAAATATAGACTGAGAAACAAGACCACACACTTTGTGCTTTCGGAACCGAAGGCAGGGCGTCCCTCACCGCATTTGCTACGATTGCCATTTGCTACTTCTGCAGAAGCGGCGGCGGCGACGACGACGACGACGACGACGACGACGACGACGACGAATATCGGGAGAGGCTCTGAGATATGTGGGAAATACATCTATAAAATGTAATTCAGACTGCCTCGTCCCACCTTATGCTGTACCGCTTAGGCAAATGCTTTATCTGCGCCATTCGCCTTAATCGCATCTGAGAGTAATTCTTAAAAAAACGCCTGTCGCTAATTGTTCGTCATCACAGGTACTGTTTGCTATACGGCCACGACGCGCAACTGATTTCCAAAATTCATCTTTCTCCTGTGAGGATGGAACTTACGACCCCTGGTTTATTAGACCAGTGCTCTACCACTGAGCTATAGAGGCGCGGCCTAGCGGTACTCTTGGGTACTTCGTCCTTACGGTCGTCTGCATCATCAGACTTTAGCTGACAACACTTCATATTACCGGCTAATATTTGCAGCTATGGCGACAAATTACTGCTTGGCTACACATCTGACACGTAACCGATGTGCTCTCCAAACAACAACACTTGCATTTCAGAACATGTCTTTCACACATGTCTACAAAATCACCTTCACCTTCAAATACAGTTTCCTTGCGACTGACAGAGACGTAGGCAAAGTTTAAAGTTGCTATTTCCATTAAATCTCGTTAATCAGAAAAACGGTAATTTACACTTGCAGCGGAACAAAATTCCATTCCGCCCAGCGTCTGGCTCGAACCCACGACCCTGGGATTAAGAGTCTGACACTCTACCGACTGAGCTAGCCGGCTACCTCGGTGAATACCTGCCGGGTAGCACGTCACACAGTACTCGTTTGGGTTGGGTGGTCCCATACAGAATCTCTCCATGATGCCTAATGTTTTCCTAACGTCACACTCGTCACGTACTTCACTTTTATGTCATAATCATTTCTGAGAGGTAAAGAAATTGCATGACAACATGCAGAGCTAGTGGCGTCAAAATTAACACACATACTTTATGTGACTCAAAAGCCGAACGAGTTACTTCCCGACGTTGTTTTAGATGTGCAAGTGATAGTCAAAACTCGCTGTGTCGGCACTCTGCCGACCATTTCGCTAGTTAACACCGGTCTTGTTGTGTGTGTTTCAAGCTCAAGAGCATCTCCAAGCAAAAAATGGTCAACAGCAACATTCAGACGGTTTCGTACTGCTCAATTGCTACATTAAAACGTTATGTTTCTTTTTCAGAACTGGAAAAACACAAGCGTGACAGCATTCGAACCTGTAATCTTCAGATCCGAAACCCGACGCCTTATCCATTAGGCCACACGGTCACTGACGACCAACATTAACATGTATACGACTCATCTCGAAACGCTCACACCCCTGAGGATTTGTGTTTTCGTTCTACACAGCCGCTGCCCCTTGCTCTTTCCCACCCATTCGTTACATTCAACCTCTGACGAGACCGACCAAATATAGACTGAGAAACAAGACCACACACTTTGTGCTTTCGGAACCGAAGGCAGGGCGTCCCTCGCCGCATTTGCTACGATTGCCATTTGCTACTTCTGCAGAAGCGGCGGCGGCGACGACGACGACGACGACGACGACGACGACGAATATCGGGAGAGGCTCTGAGATATGTGGGAAATACATCTATAAAATGTAATTCAGACTGCCTCGTCCCACCTTATGCTGTACCGCTTTGGCAAATGCTTTATCTGCGCCATTCGCCTTAATCGCATCTGAGAGTAATTCTTAAAAAAACGCCTGTCGCTAATTGTTCGTCATCACAGGTACTGTTTGCTATACGGCCACGACGCGCAACTGATTTCCAAAATTCATCTTTCTCCTGTGAGGATGGAACTTACGACCCCTGGTTTATTAGACCAGTGCTCTACCACTGAGCTATAGAGGCGCGGCCTAGCGGTACTCTTGGGTACTTCGTCCTTACGGTCGTCTGCATCATCAGACTTTAGCTGACAACACTTCATATTACCGGCTAATATTTGCAGCTATGGCGACAAATTACTGCTTGGCTACACATCTGACACGTAACCGATGTGCTCTCCAAACAACAACACTTGCATTTCAGAACATGTCTTTCACACATGTCTACAAAATCACCTTCACCTTCAAATACAGTTTCCTTGCGACTGACAGAGACGTAGGCAAAGTTTAAAGTTGCTATTTCCATTAAATCTCGTTAATCAGAAAAACGGTAATTTACACTTGCAGCGGAACAAAATTCCATTCCGCCCAGCGTCTGGCTCGAACCCACGACCCTGGGATTAAGAGTCTGACACTCTACCGACTGAGCTAGCCGGCTACCTCGGTGAATACCTGCCGGGTAGCACGTCACACAGTACTCGTTTGGGTTGGGTGGTCCCATACAGAATCTCTCCATGATGCCTAATGTTTTCCTAACGTCACACTCGTCACGTACTTCACTTTTATGTCATAATCATTTCTGAGAGGTAAAGAAATTGCATGACAACATGCAGAGCTAGTGGCGTCAAAATTAACACACATACTTTATGTGACTCAAAAGCCGAACGAGTTACTTCCCGACGTTGTTTTAGATGTGCAAGTGATAGTCAAAACTCGCTGTGTCGGCACTCTGCCGACCATTTCGCTAGTTAACACCGGTCTTGTTGTGTGTGTTTCAAGCTCAAGAGCATCTCCAAGCAAAAAATGGTCAACAGCAACATTCAGACGGTTTCGTACTGCTCAATTGCTACATTAAAACGTTATGTTTCTTTTTCAGAACTGGAAAAACACAAGCGTGACAGCATTCGAACCTGTAATCTTCAGATCCGAAACCCGACCCTTATCCATTAGGCCACACGGTCACTGACGACCAACATTAACATGTATACGACTCATCTCGAAACGCTCACACCCCTGAGGATTTGTGTTTTCGTTCTACACAGCCGCTGCCCCTTGCTCTTTCCCACCCATTCGTTACATTCAACCTCTGACGAGACCGACCAAATATAGACTGAGAAACAAGACCACACACTTTGTGCTTTCGGAATCGAAGGCAGGGCGTCCCTCGCCGCATTTGCTACGATTGCCATTTGCTACTTCTGCAGAAGCGGCGACGACGACGACGACGACGACGACGACGACGACGACGACGACGAATATCGGGAGAGGCTCTGAGATATGTGGGAAATACATCTATAAAATGTAATTCAGACTGCCTCGTCCCACCTTATGCTGTACCGCTTAGGCAAATGCTTTATCTGCGCCATTCGCCTTAATTGCATCTGAGAGTAATTCTTAAAAAAACGCCTGTCGCTAATTGTTCGTCATCACAGGTACTGTTTGCTATACGGCCACGACGCGCAACTGATTTCCAAAATTCATCTTTCTCCTGTGAGGATGGAACTTACGACCCCTGGTTTATTAGACCAGTGCTCTACCACTGAGCTATAGAGGCGCGGCCTAGCGGTACTCTTGGGTACTTCGTCCTTACGGTCGTCTGCATCATCAGACTTTAGCTGACAACACTTCATATTACCGGCTAATATTTGCAGCTATGGCGACAAATTACTGCTTGGCTACACATCTGACACGTAACCGATGTGCTCTCCAAACAACAACACTTGCATTTCAGAACATGTCTTTCACACATGTCTACAAAATCACCTTCACCTTCAAATACAGTTTCCTTGCGACTGACAGAGACGTAGGCAAAGTTTAAAGTTGCTATTTCCATTAAATCTCGTTAATCAGAAAAACGGTAATTTACACTTGCAGCGGAACAAAATTCCGTTCCGCCCAGCGTCTGGCTCGAACCCACGACCCTGGGATTAAGAGTCTGACACTCTACCGACTGAGCTAGCCGGCTACCTCGGTGAATACCTGCCGGGTAGCACGTCACACAGTACTCGTTTGGGTTGGGTGGTCCCATACAGAATCTCTCCATGATGCCTAATGTTTTCCTAACGTCACACTCGTCACGTACTTCACTTTTATGTCATAATCATTTCTGAGAGGTAAAGAAATTGCATGACAACATGCAGAGCTAGTGGCGTCAAAATTAACACACATACTTTATGTGACTCAAAAGCCGAACGAGTTACTTCCCGACGTTGTTTTAGATGTGCAAGTGATAGTCAAAACTCGCTGTGTCGGCACTCTGCCGACCATTTCGCTAGTTAACACCGGTCTTGTTGTGTGTGTTTCAAGCTCAAGAGCATCTCCAAGCAAAAAATGGTCAACAGCAACATTCAGACGGTTTCGTACTGCTCAATTGCTACATTAAAACGTTATGTTTCTTTTTCAGAACTGGAAAAACACAAGCGTGACAGCATTCGAACCTGTAATCTTCAGATCCGAAGCCCGACGCCTTATCCATTAGGCCACACGGTCACTGACGACCAACATTAACATGTATACGACTCATCTCGAAACGCTCACACCCCTGAGGATTTGTGTGTTCATTCTACACAGCCGCTGCCCCTTGCTCTTTCCCACCCATTCGTTACATTCAACCTCTGACGAGACCGACCAAATATAGACTGAGAAACAAGACCACACACTTTGTGCTTTCGGAACCGAAGGCAGGGCGTCCCTCACCGCATTTGCTACGATTGCCATTTGCTACTTCTGCAGAAGCGGCGGCGGCGACGACGACGACGACGACGACGACGACGACGACGACGACGACGACGAATATCGGGAGAGGCTCTGAGATATGTGGGAAATACATCTATAAAATGTAATTCAGACTGCCTCGTCCCACCTTATGCTGTACCGCTTAGGCAAATGCTTTATCTGCGCCATTCGCCTTAATCGCATCTGAGAGTAATTCTTAAAAAAACGCCTGTCGCTAATTGTTCGTCATCACAGGTACTGTTTGCTATACGGCCACGACGCGCAACTGATTTCCAAAATTCATCTTTCTCCTGTGAGGATGGAACTTACGACCCCTGGTTTATTAGACCAGTGCTCTACCACTGAGCTATAGAGGCGCGGCCTAGCGGTACTCTTGGGTACTTCGTCCTTACGGTCGTCTGCATCATCAGACTTTAGCTGACAACACTTCATATTACCGGCTAATATTTGCAGCTATGGCGACAAATTACTGCTTGGCTACACATCTGACACGTAACCGATGTGCTCTCCAAACAACAACACTTGCATTTCAGAACATGTCTTTCACACATGTCTACAAAATCACCTTCACCTTCAAATACAGTTTCCTTGCGACTGACAGAGACGTAGGCAAAGTTTAAAGTTGCTATTTCCATTAAATCTCGTTAATCAGAAAAACGGTAATTTACACTTGCAGCGGAACAAAATTCCATTCCGCCCAGCGTCTGGCTCGAACCCACGACCCTGGGATTAAGAGTCTGACACTCTACCGACTGAGCTAGCCGGCTACCTCGGTGAATACCTGCCGGGTAGCACGTCACACAGTACTCGTTTGGGTTGGGTGGTCCCATACAGAATCTCTCCATGATGCCTAATGTTTTCCTAACGTCACACTCGTCACGTACTTCACTTTTATGTCATAATCATTTCTGAGAGGTAAAGAAATTGCATGACAACATGCAGAGCTAGTGGCGTCAAAATTAACACACATACTTTATGTGACTCAAAAGCCGAACGAGTTACTTCCCGACGTTGTTTTAGATGTGCAAGTGATAGTCAAAACTCGCTGTGTCGGCACTCTGCCGACCATTTCGCTAGTTAACACCGGTCTTGTTGTGTGTGTTTCAAGCTCAAGAGCATCTCCAAGCAAAAAATGGTCAACAGCAACATTCAGACGGTTTCGTACTGCTCAATTGCTACATTAAAACGTTATGTTTCTTTTTCAGAACTGGAAAAACACAAGCGTGACAGCATTCGAACCTGTAATCTTCAGATCCGAAACCCGACGCCTTATCCATTAGGCCACACGGTCACTGACGACCAACATTAACATGTATACGACTCATCTCGAAACGCTCACACCCCTGAGGATTTGTGTTTTCGTTCTACACAGCCGCTGCCCCTTGCTCTTTCCCACCCATTCGTTACATTCAACCTCTGACGAGACCGACCAAATATAGACTGAGAAACAAGACCACACACTTTGTGCTTTCGGAACCGAAGGCAGGGCGTCCCTCGCCGCATTTGCTACGATTGCCATTTGCTACTTCTGCAGAAGCGGCGGCGGCGACGACGACGACGACGACGACGACGACGACGACGAATATCGGGAGAGGCTCTGAGATATGTGGGAAATACATCTATAAAATGTAATTCAGACTGCCCCGTCCCACCTTATGCTGTACCGCTTTGGCAAATGCTTTATCTGCGCCATTCGCCTTAATCGCATCTGAGAGTAATTCTTAAAAAAACGCCTGTCGCTAATTGTTCGTCATCACAGGTACTGTTTGCTATACGGCCACGACGCGCAACTGATTTCCAAAATTCATCTTTCTCCTGTGAGGATGGAACTTACGACCCTGGTTTATTAGACCAGTGCTCTACCACTGAGCTATAGAGGCGCGGCCTAGCGGTACTCTTGGGTACTTCGTCCTTACGGTCGTCTGCATCATCAGACTTTAGCTGACAACACTTCATATTACCGGCTAATATTTGCAGCTATGGCGACAAATTACTGCTTGGCTACACATCTGACACGTAACCGATGTGCTCTCCAAACAACAACACTTGCATTTCAGAACATGTCTTTCACACATGTCTACAAAATCACCTTCACCTTCAAATACAGTTTCCTTGCGACTGACAGAGACGTAGGCAAAGTTTAAAGTTGCTATTTCCATTAAATCTCGTTAATCAGAAAAACGGTAATTTACACTTGCAGCGGAACAAAATTCCGTTCCGCCCAGCGTCTGGCTCGAACCCACGACCCTGGGATTAAGAGTCTGACACTCTACCGACTGAGCTAGCCGGCTACCTCGGTGAATACCTGCCGGGTAGCACGTCACACAGTACTCGTTTGGGTTGGGTGGTCCCATACAGAATCTCTCCATGATGCCTAATGTTTTCCTAACGTCACACTCGTCACGTACTTCACTTTTATGTCATAATCATTTCTGAGAGGTAAAGAAATTGCATGACAACATGCAGAGCTAGTGGCGTCAAAATTAACACACATACTTTATGTGACTCAAAAGCCGAACGAGTTACTTCCCGACGTTGTTTTAGATGTGCAAGTGATAGTCAAAACTCGCTGTGTCGGCACTCTGCCGACCATTTCGCTAGTTAACACCGGTCTTGTTGTGTGTGTTTCAAGCTCAAGAGCATCTCCAAGCAAAAAATGGTCAACAGCAACATTCAGACGGTTTCGTACTGCTCAATTGCTACATTAAAACGTTATGTTTCTTTTTCAGAACTGGAAAAACACAAGCGTGACAGCATTCGAACCTGTAATCTTCAGATCCGAAGCCCGACGCCTTATCCATTAGGCCACACGGTCACTGACGACCAACATTAACATGTATACGACTCATCTCGAAACGCTCACACCCCTGAGGATTTGTGTTTTCGTTCTACACAGCCGCTGCCCCTTGCTCTTTCCCACCCATTCGTTACATTCAACCTCTGACGAGACCGACCAAATATAGACTGAGAAACAAGACCACACACTTTGTGCTTTCGGAACCGAAGGCAGGGCGTCCCTCCCCGCATTTGCTACGATTGCCATTTGCTACTTCTGCAGAAGCGGCGGCGGCGACGACGACGACGACGACGACGAATATCGGGAGAGGCTCTGAGATATGTGGGAAATACATCTATAAAATGTAATTCAGACTGCCTCGTCCCACCTTATGCTGTACCGCTTTGGCAAATGCTTTATCTGCGCCATTCGCCTTAATCGCATCTGAGAGTAATTCTTAAAAAAACGCCTGTCGCTAATTGTTCGTCATCACAGGTACTGTTTGCTATACGGCCACGACGCGCAACTGATTTCCAAAATTCATCTTTCTCCTGTGAGGATGGAACTTACGACCCCTGGTTTATTAGACCAGTGCTCTACCACTGAGCTATAGAGGCGCGGCCTAGCGGTACTCTTGGGTACTTCGTCCTTACGGTCGTCTGCATCATCAGACTTTAGCTGACAACACTTCATATTACCGGCTAATATTTGCAGCTATGGCGACAAATTACTGCTTGGCTACACATCTGACACGTAACCGATGTGCTCTCCAAACAACAACACTTGCATTTCAGAACATGTCTTTCACACATGTCTACAAAATCACCTTCACCTTCAAATACAGTTTCCTTGCGACTGACAGAGACGTAGGCAAAGTTTAAAGTTGCTATTTCCATTAAATCTCTTTAATCAGAAAAACGGTAATTTACACTTGCAGCGGAACAAAATTCCGTTCCGCCCAGCGTCTGGCTCGAACCCACGACCCTGGGATTAAGAGTCTGACACTCTCCCGACTGAGCTAGCCGGCTACCTCGGTGAATACCTGCCGGGTAGCACGTCACACAGTACTCGTTTGGGTTGGGTGGTCCCATACAGAATCTCTCCATGATGCCTAATGTTTTCCTAACGTCACACTCGTCACGTACTTCACTTTTATGTCATAATCATTTCTGAGAGGTAAAGAAATTGCATGACAACATGCAGAGCTAGTGGCGTCAAAATTAACACACATACTTTATGTGACTCAAAAGCCGAACGAGTTACTTTCCGACGTTGTTTTAGATGTGCAAGTGATAGTCAAAACTCGCTGTGTCGGCACTCTGCCGACCATTTCGCTAGTTAACACCGGTCTTGTTGTGTGTGTTTCAAGCTCAAGAGCATCTCCAAGCAAAAAATGGTCAACAGCAACATTCAGACGGTTTCGTACTGCTCAATTGCTACATTAAAACGTTATGTTTCTTTTTCAGAACTGGAAAAACACAAGCGTGACAGCATTCGAACCTGTAATCTTCCGATCCGAAGACCGACGCCTTATCCATTAGGCCACACGGTCACTGACGACCAACATTTACATGTGTACGAGTCATCTCGAATCGCTCACACCCCTAAGGATTTGTGTTTTCGTTCTACACAGCCGCTGCCCCTTGCTCTTTCCCACCCATTCGTTACATTCAACCTCTGACGAGACCGACCAAATATAGACTGAGAAACAAGACCACACACTTTGTGCTTTCGGAACCGAAGGCAGGGCGTCCCTCGCCGCATTTGCTACGATTGCCATTTGCTACTTCTGCAGAAGCGGCGGCGGCGACGACGACGACGACGACGACGACGACGACGACGACGACGACGAATATGGGGAGAGGCTCTGAGATATGTGGGAAATACATCTATAAAATGTAATTCAGACTGCCTCGTCCCACCTTATGCTGTACCGCTTTGGCAAATGCTTTATCTGCGCCATTCGCCTTAATCGCATCTGAGAGTAATTCTTAAAAAAACGCCTGTCGCTAATTGTTCGTCATCACAGGTACTGTTTGCTATACGGCCACGACGCGCAACTGATTTCCAAAATTCATCTTTCTCCTGTGAGGATGGAACTTACGACCCTGGTTTATTAGACCAGTGCTCTACCACTGAGCTATAGAGGCGCGGCCTAGCGGTACTCTTGGGTACTTCGTCCTTACGGTCGTCTGCATCATCAGACTTTAGCTGACAACACTTCATATTACCGGCTAATATTTGCAGCTATGGCGACAAATTACTGCTTGGCTACACATCTGACACGTAACCGATGTGCTCTCCAAACAACAACACTTGCATTTCAGAACATGTCTTTCACACATGTCTACAAAATCACCTTCACCTTCAAATACAGTTTCCTTGCGACTGACAGAGACGTAGGCAAAGTTTAAAGTTGCTATTTCCATTAAATCTCGTTAATCAGAAAAACGGTAATTTACACTTGCAGCGGAACAAAATTCCGTTCCGCCCAGCGTCTGGCTCGAACCCACGACCCTGGGATTAAGAGTCTGACACTCTACCGACTGAGCTAGCCGGCTACCTCGGTGAATACCTGCCGGGTAGCACGTCACACAGTACTCGTTTGGGTTGGGTGGTCCCATACAGAATCTCTCCATGATGCCTAATGTTTTCCTAACGTCACACTCGTCACGTACTTCACTTTTATGTCATAATCATTTCTGAGAGGTAAAGAAATTGCATGACAACATGCAGAGCTAGTGGCGTCAAAATTAACACACATACTTTATGTGACTCAAAAGCCGAACGAGTTACTTCCCGACGTTGTTTTAGATGTGCAAGTGATAGTCAAAACTCGCTGTGTCGGCACTCTGCCGACCATTTCGCTAGTTAACACCGGTCTTGTTGTGTGTGTTTCAAGCTCAAGAGCATCTCCAAGCAAAAAATGGTCAACAGCAACATTCAGACGGTTTCGTACTGCTCAATTGCTACATTAAAACGTTATGTTTCTTTTTCAGAACTGGAAAAACACAAGCGTGACAGCATTCGAACCTGTAATCTTCAGATCCGAAGCCCGACGCCTTATCCATTAGGCCACACGGTCACTGACGACCAACATTAACATGTATACGACTCATCTCGAAACGCTCACACCCCTGAGGATTTGTGTTTTCGTTCTACACAGCCGCTGCCCCTTGCTCTTTCCCACCCATTCGTTACATTCAACCTCTGACGAGACCGACCAAATATAGACTGAGAAACAAGACCACACACTTTGTGCTTTCGGAACCGAAGGCAGGGCGTCCCTCCCCGCATTTGCTACGATTGCCATTTGCTACTTCTGCAGAAGCGGCGGCGGCGACGACGACGACGACGACGACGAATATCGGGAGAGGCTCTGAGATATGTGGGAAATACATCTATAAAATGTAATTCAGACTGCCTCGTCCCACCTTATGCTGTACCGCTTTGGCAAATGCTTTATCTGCGCCATTCGCCTTAATCGCATCTGAGAGTAATTCTTAAAAAAACGCCTGTCGCTAATTGTTCGTCATCACAGGTACTGTTTGCTATACGGCCACGACGCGCAACTGATTTCCAAAATTCATCTTTCTCCTGTGAGGATGGAACTTACGACCCCTGGTTTATTAGACCAGTGCTCTACCACTGAGCTATAGAGGCGCGGCCTAGCGGTACTCTTGGGTACTTCGTCCTTACGGTCGTCTGCATCATCAGACTTTAGCTGACAACACTTCATATTACCGGCTAATATTTGCAGCTATGGCGACAAATTACTGCTTGGCTACACATCTGACACGTAACCGATGTGCTCTCCAAACAACAACACTTGCATTTCAGAACATGTCTTTCACACATGTCTACAAAATCACCTTCACCTTCAAATACAGTTTCCTTGCGACTGACAGAGACGTAGGCAAAGTTTAAAGTTGCTATTTCCATTAAATCTCTTTAATCAGAAAAACGGTAATTTACACTTGCAGCGGAACAAAATTCCGTTCCGCCCAGCGTCTGGCTCGAACCCACGACCCTGGGATTAAGAGTCTGACACTCTCCCGACTGAGCTAGCCGGCTACCTCGGTGAATACCTGCCGGGTAGCACGTCACACAGTACTCGTTTGGGTTGGGTGGTCCCATACAGAATCTCTCCATGATGCCTAATGTTTTCCTAACGTCACACTCGTCACGTACTTCACTTTTATGTCATAATCATTTCTGAGAGGTAAAGAAATTGCATGACAACATGCAGAGCTAGTGGCGTCAAAATTAACACACATACTTTATGTGACTCAAAAGCCGAACGAGTTACTTTCCGACGTTGTTTTAGATGTGCAAGTGATAGTCAAAACTCGCTGTGTCGGCACTCTGCCGACCATTTCGCTAGTTAACACCGGTCTTGTTGTGTGTGTTTCAAGCTCAAGAGCATCTCCAAGCAAAAAATGGTCAACAGCAACATTCAGACGGTTTCGTACTGCTCAATTGCTACATTAAAACGTTATGTTTCTTTTTCAGAACTGGAAAAACACAAGCGTGACAGCATTCGAACCTGTAATCTTCCGATCCGAAGACCGACGCCTTATCCATTAGGCCACACGGTCACTGACGACCAACATTTACATGTGTACGAGTCATCTCGAATCGCTCACACCCCTAAGGATTTGTGTTTTCGTTCTACACAGCCGCTGCCCCTTGCTCTTTCCCACCCATTCGTTACATTCAACCTCTGACGAGACCGACCAAATATAGACTGAGAAACAAGACCACACACTTTGTGCTTTCGGAACCGAAGGCAGGGCGTCCCTCGCCGCATTTGCTACGATTGCCATTTGCTACTTCTGCAGGAGACGACGACGACGACGACGACGACGACGACGACGACGACGACGACGACGACGACGAATATGGGGAGAGGCTCTGAGATATGTGGGAAATACATCTATAAAATGTAATTCAGACTGCCTCGTCCCACCTTATGCTGTACCGCTTTGGCAAATGCTTTATCTGCGCCATTCGCCTTAATCGCATCTGAGAGTAATTCTTAAAAAAACGCCTGTCGCTAATTGTTCGTCATCACAGGTACTGTTTGCTATACGGCCACGACGCGCAACTGATTTCCAAAATTCATCTTTCTCCTGTGAGGATGGAACTTACGACCCTGGTTTATTAGACCAGTGCTCTACCACTGAGCTATAGAGGCGCGGCCTAGCGGTACTCTTGGGTACTTCGTCCTTACGGTCGTCTGCATCATCAGACTTTAGCTGACAACACTTCATATTACCGGCTAATATTTGCAGCTATGGCGACAAATTACTGCTTGGCTACACATCTGACACGTAACCGATGTGCTCTCCAAACAACAACACTTGCATTTCAGAACATGTCTTTCACACATGTCTACAAAATCACCTTCACCTTCAAATACAGTTTCCTTGCGACTGACAGAGACGTAGGCAAAGTTTAAAGTTGCTATTTCCATTAAATCTCGTTAATCAGAAAAACGGTAATTTACACTTGCAGCGGAACAAAATTCCGTTCCGCCCAGCGTCTGGCTCGAACCCACGACCCTGGGATTAAGAGTCTGACACTCTACCGACTGAGCTAGCCGGCTACCTCGGTGAATACCTGCCGGGTAGCACGTCACACAGTACTCGTTTGGGTTGGGTGGTCCCATACAGAATCTCTCCATGATGCCTAATGTTTTCCTAACGTCACACTCGTCACGTACTTCACTTTTATGTCATAATCATTTCTGAGAGGTAAAGAAATTGCATGACAACATGCAGAGCTAGTGGCGTCAAAATTAACACACATACTTTATGTGACTCAAAAGCCGAACGAGTTACTTCCCGACGTTGTTTTAGATGTGCAAGTGATAGTCAAAACTCGCTGTGTCGGCACTCTGCCGACCATTTCGCTAGTTAACACCGGTCTTGTTGTGTGTGTTTCAAGCTCAAGAGCATCTCCAAGCAAAAAATGGTCAACAGCAACATTCAGACGGTTTCGTACTGCTCAATTGCTACATTAAAACGTTATGTTTCTTTTTCAGAACTGGAAAAACACAAGCGTGACAGCATTCGAACCTGTAATCTTCAGATCCGAAGCCCGACGCCTTATCCATTAGGCCACACGGTCACTGACGACCAACATTAACATGTATACGACTCATCTCGAAACGCTCACACCCCTGAGGATTTGTGTTTTCGTTCTACACAGCCGCTGCCCCTTGCTCTTTCCCACCCATTCGTTACATTCAACCTCTGACGAGACCGACCAAATATAGACTGAGAAACAAGACCACACACTTTGTGCTTTCGGAACCGAAGGCAGGGCGTCCCTCCCCGCATTTGCTACGATTGCCATTTGCTACTTCTGCAGAAGCGGCGGCGGCGACGACGACGACGACGACGACGACGACGACGACGACGACGACGACGAATATGGGGAGAGGCTCTGAGATATGTAAGAAATACATCTATAAAATGTAATTCAGACTGCCTCGTCCCACCTTATGCTGTACCGCTTTGGCAAATGCTTTATCTGCGCCATTCGCCTTAATCGCATCTGAGAGTAATTCTTAAAAAAACGCCTGTCGCTAATTGTTCGTCATCACAGGTACTGTTTGCTATACGGCCACGACGCGCAACTGATTTCCAAAATTCATCTTTCTCCTGTGAGGATGGAACTTACGACCCCTGGTTTATTAGACCAGTGCTCTACCACTGAGCTATAGAGGTGCGGCCTAGCGGTACTCTTGGGTACTTCGTCCTTACGGTCGTCTGCATCATCAGACTTTAGCTGACAACACTTCATATTACCGGCTAATATTTGCAGCTATGGCGACAAATTACTGCTTGGCTACACATCTGACACGTAACCGATGTGCTCTCCAAACAACAACACTTGCATTTCAGAACATGTCTTTCACACATGTCTACAAAATCACCTTCACCTTCAAATACAGTTTCCTTGCGACTGACAGAGACGTAGGCAAAGTTTAAAGTTGCTATTTCCATTAAATCTCGTTAATCAGAAAAACGGTAATTTACACTTGCAGCGGAACAAAATTCCGTTCCGCCCAGCGTCTGGCTCGAACCCACGACCCTGGGATTAAGAGTCTGACACTCTCCCGACTGAGCTAGCCGGCTACCTCGGTGAATACCTGCCGGGTAGCACGTCACACAGTACTCGTTTGGGTTGGGTGGTCCCATACAGAATCTCTCCATGATGCCTAATGTTTTCCTAACGTCACACTCGTCACGTACTTCACTTTTATGTCATAATCATTTCTGAGAGGTAAAGAAATTGCATGACAACATGCAGAGCTAGTGGCGTCAAAATTAACACACATACTTTATGTGACTCAAAAGCCGAACGAGTTACTTTCCGACGTTGTTTTAGATGTGCAAGTGATAGTCAAAACTCGCTGTGTCGGCACTCTGCCGACCATTTCGCTAGTTAACACCGGTCTTGTTGTGTGTGTTTCAAGCGCAAGAGCATCTCCAAGCAAAAAATGGTCAACAGCAACATTCAGACGGTTTCGTACTGCTCAATTGCTACATTAAAACGTTATGTTTCTTTTTCAGAACTGGAAAAACACAAGCGTGACAGCATTCGAACCTGTAATCTTCCGATCCGAAGAACGACGCCTTATCCATTAGGCCACACGGTCACTGACGACCAACATTTACATGTGTACGTGTCATCTCGAATCGCTCACACCCCTGAGGATTTGTGTTTTCGTTCTACACAGCCGCTGCCCCTTGCTCTTTCCCACCCATTCGTTACATTCAACCTCTGACGAGACCGACCAAATATAGACTGAGAAACAAGACCACACACTTTGTGCTTTCGGAATCGAAGGCAGGGCGTCCCTCGCCGCATTTGCTACGATTGCCATTTGCTACTTCTGCAGAAGCGGCGGCGGCGACGACGACGACGACGACGACGACGACGACGACGACGACGACGACGACTAATATCGCGAGAGGCTCTGAGATATGTGGGAAATACATCTATAAAATGTAATTCAGACTGCCTCGTCCCACCTTATGCTGTACCGCTTTGGCAAATGCTTTATCTGCGCCATTCGCCTTAATCGCATCTGAGAGTAATTCTTAAAAAAACGCCTGTCGCTAATTGTTCGTCATCACAGGTACTGTTTGCTATACGGCCACGACGCGCAACTGATTTCCAAAATTCATCTTTCTCCTGTGAGGATGGAACTTACGACCCCTGGTTTATTAGACCAGTGCTCTACCACTGAGCTATAGAGGCGCGGCCTAGCGGTACTCTTGGGTACTTCGTCCTTACGGTCGTCTGCATCATCAGACTTTAGCTGACAACACTTCATATTACCGGCTAATATTTGCAGCTATGGCGACAAATTACTGCTTGGCTACACATCTGACACGTAACCGATGTGCTCTCCAAACAACAACACTTGCATTTCAGAACATGTCTTTCACACATGTCTACAAAATCACCTTCACCTTCAAATACAGTTTCCTTGCGACTGACAGAGACGTAGGCAAAGTTTAAAGTTGCTATTTCCATTAAATCTCGTTAATCAGAAAAACTTTAATTTACACTTGCAGCGGAACAAAATTCCGTTCCGCCCAGCGTCTGGCTCGAACCCACGACCCTGGGATTAAGAGTCTGACACTCTACCGACTGAGCTAGCCGGCTACCTCGGTGAATACCTGCCGGGTAGCACGTCACACAGTACTCGTTTGGGTTGGGTGGTCCCATACAGAATCTCTCCATGATGCCTAATGTTTTCCTAACGTCACACTCGTCACGTACTTCACTTTTATGTCATAATCATTTCTGAGAAGTAAAGAAATTGCATGACAACATGCAGAGCTAGTGGCGTCAAAATTAACACACATACTTTATGTGACTCAAAAGCCGAACGAGTTACTTTCCGACGTTGTTTTAGATGTGCAAGTGATAGTCAAAACTCGCTGTGTCGGCACTCTGCCGACCATTTCGCTAGTTAACACCGGTCTTGTTGTGTGTGTTTCAAGCTCAAGAGCATCTCCAAGCAAAAAATGGTCAACAGCAACATTCAGACGGTTTCGTACTGCTCAATTGCTACATTAAAACGTTATGTTTCTTTTTCAGAACTGGAAAAACACAAGCGTGACAGCATTCGAACCTGTAATCTTCAGATCCGAAGTCCGACGCCTTATCCATTTTTTGTTTTTTTGTTTTTTGGAAATGCGATATGCGATGACAAAGCCACAAAACTGAAGTTGTACTAAGGCACTTATGCAAATAACATGTACAGAAATATGTCAACGAATACTTAAAGAAAATGGTGTTTCTACACACACTAATTATTAAGCTCAACAAAAATATAATCGCAGCCTACAATGCTTATTTCACAAACTACTAACTACATTTTTTTTTTGAGAATGCATTAAAAAAAAAAAACAAGGCAGCCATGCGCAAAAAGTTGCCAATAAAGTGAACTAAAAAGGGCCATCTTGCTCGCCGCGGTCACATTGCTAGGCGGGCGGCCAGGAACGGGCGGTTGTCATTGCATTGGACATCACCAGCCACCAATCGTTGGAGCGTCCGGGGCCGCTGCACACAGTCAGAGACTGTTTCTGTTACCATAGGGGAATCGTGGAAAGATCACATCTACAAGTTAATGTCTTCTCACACCCGGCACACCCCAGCTGGGTGGTGGGTCCATGAATGACGAACCCAAATAGTTCGCAAAAAGGTTCCGGTAATCCTGTCTGTTCGTTAAGACCAGAAACTCGTCGATCATATAGTACCAAAAATCGAGGACGTCTTTGTCTCCATCGCGGTATATGTAGTGTATCGCCATTCCTCGTACCCAATTAACCGCATTCATCCGGATCATAGGGAAATAGACAACGTCGGGATGAAAGAGTTCTTGGGGTAAAATCGAAACGTAGGGGCGGCGGAGCAGGAAAGCCAGGATCTGGCGGATCAGTTTCCAGCACTCACGCGCGGGGCCACAGTTCAGTCTATGTTCGTCCGTGTCTAACGTCGTGCAACGGGGGCACACAGGGTCGTCAATTAGGTGAATGGCATGCAGCCGTTGTCGGGTTGGAAGTTTCTCGTTAACGACCACATACCACGTCGACCGCACGAAAGTAGACAGGAACGGCGCGTGGATGGCTCCCCATACTCGTGGCCAGTCGACTGTAGGGTGGCGCCGTACAATGTCGTTATCCGGAGTCCAGTGCTGGAGAGCACTATAATAAGTCTTCGCTGTCGGATTCCGTGTCTCCGATATAACCCGCAACACATAGCTATGCTCTACGAAAAACGTTCTAATGTGTGACAGCGAGGGCGATAAATGTCCAACTGGTACCGGTGGGTACAGCGTACGTGGGGCCACTTCTTCAATCAGTAGGCCTGGGAGACTGGCTGTTGGTGAAAGCCAGAGTCGCCTCATGGAACGGAGATACAGTGCCAGCGCTCTGTGCTTGACGTGAGTGAGTCCAACACCGCCTTTGTCGAAGGGTAAAGTAAGCGTAACAAAACGGATCTTGAAAACAGCACCATCGTTCACCACGTGTCCAAACACTGCCTGTATTCTGGAAGCCATCGTGTCCGTTATCGGCAGTACATGGGCGTAATGGTTAAGGTGAGAAGCCATGTACACATTAACGTATTGGGCGCGCTGCAAAATGTTCAATGATCTGAATTTATTGAGACGAGCCTCTAAACGGAGTCGTCGTAAGACCATACGATACGTAAAGGCCGCCGTGCGTTGTATCTGTCGATGGAGTGATATCCCTAAACACTTGAGCATCGGGACCTTTGTCAGAGGTACGGCCAGACCTGCAGGCATTCCTCGTCCTACCTCCATGTAGCGTGATTTCCGAAGATTGAGCACACTGCCTGCCACCCCCCCATACTGGTGGAGCCAGGAAAACGCCGTGTGTATTTCGTCACCAGACCGTGCTAAGAACATCACATCGTCGGCGTATGCACCACATCGAAAGGTTACGGAACTGAGGGTAAGTCCTTCTAAGCGTCGCCGTAGTCCGTGAAGAGCTGGTTCGAGGGCAACGGCGAAGAGCATGGCAGAAAGAGGACAACCCTGCCGGACGGACCTGTTGACACGGACGGGGGCGGACCGACAGCCGTTGATCATAATCCTCGTGACAGCCCCATGGATCAATCGAAGCACAACAGACATCGTCAGACGCGGGACACCGATGTGTTCCATAACAGCACGCAGGAAACCATGGTTAACGCGGTCGAAAGCATGGTCGAAATCCAGCGCAACAAGAGCGCCTTGGAGGCGGCAAGTTTGCATGAGCGCCACCACGTCTCTATAGGTGCTTAAAGTCGTAAACACATTAGTGTCGCCCCCGAGGCAGGTTTGATCAGTGTGAATGGCCGCCATTACCGTAGGTTTGAGCCTCTCACGGAGCATGCGTGTCAACAGCTTATAGTCAGTGTTTAGCATTGTCAACGGGCGAAAATCAAGAGGGCGACGGCCTCCGCCGGGTTTGGGCACAGGGATCAAGAGACCCTCAGTAAAGTCAGATGGTACCTGAAAATCGGCGTCCAGGAGTTCACTGTACATCCTGACCCACATTGGGCCCATGAGATCAAAGAACCGCTTGTAAAATTCAAGAGGGAGGCCGTCAGGGCCAGGCGTTTTGTTGGGAGAGCCACGCAACAGAGCCTCTCGCAGTTCTTCCAAAGTCACCGCCGACAAGAGCGTAGCATCATCTTGTAGGTTCCGAGAGACTGGTAGGTCAGATAGGACTTCCCTGACCCCTACATTCATGTGGGACTCCCTCTCGTAAAGAAGTTTATATGACTGTGTGAACGCTCGGACGATATCCATTTGTGCGTCAACGCGTCGCCCGTCCTCCATCTCAACCTCGGTAATGAGCTGCCTCTTGCGTCTTCGGCGTTCTTGAATGATATGGTGGAGGGAAGGTCGTTCTCCACGAACATCATCAGTCGTCCTCGCTCGCACCCGCACACCCGCAAGACGTACGGCGTTGATACGAAGCAATTGTGCCTTGACGCGTTGTACTGCTGATTGTCGCTCTGGCGACGGCGGCTGTACAGCCAGTTCGCGGAGCGCAGTATAGTAAAAATCAGTAGTCGCAGTATACCAGCGCGCTCGGTCGCGTCCATAGCTGACTAATGTTCGGCACAGTGCGGGTTTTGCACACCGTAACCACCATTGAAGTACAGAACGGTAGGCGGGTAAACGCCGGTGGCAATTGCTCCATGTGGACTCGACTGCACGTCTGCAATTTATCTCATCAAGAAGGGCCACATTGAGGCGCCACGGACCCCTACTTCGGCGGACGCGCTGGCGGGGAAGGGTGAGAGTACACACATATGCGAGGTGATCCGTGAACGCTGCCGGCCACATCTCAGCGTCGACAACGGCCGATCGTAGGCCGCGGGTGACGTAGACTCGATCCAAACGGCTCGCGGAGTGACTAGTAAAGTAGGTGTGTGCTCGACGGTCGCCGTGTTGGACGATCCAGGTGTCCAACAAGGCCAAGTCCTGCACAAGTGCCTGGAGTGCCGGGCAGGTGGTATAGTGTGGCTCCTGGTCGGATGGGCGGAGCACACAATTAAAATCGCCGCCTACTACCAAGTGGTCGGTATTGCCCTGGAAGAGCGGGGCTATATCTTCGGCAAAAAAGGTGCGCCGTTCTCTCCTTTTGCCGGTGCCTGAAGGAGCATATAAGTTCACCAGACGTACTGTACCAATCGTGAGTACGACCCCCCGGGCCGACGGTAAATAGGAGACATCAGTGGCCATTATCCCTTCCCGCAGGAGAATCGCCGTACGTCCGCCGCCCACATCTGCAGGCATAGTGTAGGCGTCATATCCGTAGGCATCGAGACAGAGTCCTGATCGGACTTCTTGAAGGAAAACAACGTCCAGATCCGCTGCGCGTAACGTATCCTTCAGCATACAGGTCTTGACATCAGATGTAATGCCATTGACGTTGATCGTGGCGAGGCGGTATGCCTGGTCCATCAAGTCTCGGGAGGTGACCATGGTATGACAGGAGGGCAGTAGTCGTGACGTGGAGCGCCGGTCTTGCGAAGTGCTAGGCAGCGACGAGAGGTGCTCATGCCGTCCTAGGCGTCTGTCGCCGGCCGCGTAGACGCTGCCATCGGCATCGGTGCATCGTCTTGGTTCTGAAACGCATCCTGCAACTCCATCTCCTGCGCCCAGTCGCCCAGGGACGTTGACACCACTGGATCTCGAGAGGCAGACGGAGGCAAGGGTGCATCCCCGGTGTCGGAGCTGCGGTGATCTCCCGCATCCCCATGTGGTCCAGACCCAGCGGTAGTGGGAGAAGACGTCGAACCGTGTGAGACGGTAGGGTCGCCTGTGTCGGCGCGGTGGAGAGGTTGAGGCACCTCGCCATCCAGCGGTGTCTCCTCGGGCTGTTCTACGTCGTCGGTTGTCTTGCGCCGCTTCTTATGGCGCTTGGGTGATTTCTGCTTACGCTGTCGCGCCTCTGTTTCCGACGTAGGGCAAGGGGAGGACGCTGCATCCTGTGCTTCAACTTCCATCGCACCGTCGGCGAGCCGTTGTGACGGTGCGCCGGGGACCGACGAAAGGACATCAGTAGCATCAGCACTGAAAGACGCTTGGGGCTCCGTGGAAGCTACTGCAGGGTCCTCCAAAGCTCGCACCAATACAGTGGGGTCGTCATATACAGCTGGCGTCTCCCGTCTCGCCGCCGCAACATACGTAATCGGCAGAGAGGTCGGTGTCGACGGACGAATCTGGTCGGTCGAGGGTGTCTGCGCGAGACGGCGTTTCAGGCATTCGGTACGCATGTGTCCCGTCTGGCCACAACCGGAGCAGGTTCTCGGCTGACCGTCGTAAATAATTATTGCCCTGCAACCAGCGATCGTGAGATACGAAGGAATATGGCGATGCAGGTCAATACGGACTTGTCGCACCCCGTTAAGGACAGGGTAGGTGTCGAAGGTCTTCCATTTTTCGGCCGTGTGGCCGAGAACTGTTCCATAGGGTCGAAGAGCAAGGGTGACCAAATCCGCTGGAACTTCAAAAGGGAGCTCAAACACGCGCACATTTTGGATTCCCAATCCAGCACGTTCAAGCGTCACCACACCCACGTTTCCATCTGAGTGGCAGAACCGATAACCTGCCGTCGAGCGTCTGAGAAGTTTGTCACATGCTTCGTCGTCAGTGAACTTAAGATATACGACGCTGGAGACAATAGATAAGTGGATACCGATCAGCTCGTTAGGATCAGCATGTACCACATCGCGTAAAAAACGCTCTACTTCGTGGGCCTTGGGTCTAGAATACGTAGTGTCGAACTGCAGCTTGATCGTGGCTTTCCGATACGAAAGAGCCATCGTGTGTCAGGAACGTGACGGCAATACGTAACACTAGCGCGCCGGCGCGGTAAACAACAACACACCCAGAAACGCGACACGGAGCGGCCGGGACGTACCGCACCGCTCCACAGCCAAAGGCCGACGTATCCATTAGGCCACACGGTCACTGACGACCAACATTTACATGCATACGACTCATCTCGAAACGCTCACACCCCTGAGGATTTGTGTTTTCGTTCTACACAGCCGCTGCCCCTTGCTCTTTCCCACCCATTCGTTACATTCAACCTCTGACGAGACCGACCAAATATAGACTGAGAAACAAGACCACACACTTTCTGCATTCGGAATCGAAGGCAGGGCGTCCCTCGCCGCATTTGCTACGATTGCCATTTGCTACTTCTGCAGAAGCGGCGGCGGCGGCGGAGACGACGACGACGACGACGACGACGACGACGACGAATATCGCGAGAGGCTCTGAGATATGTGGGAAATACATCTATAAAATGTAATTCAGACTGCCTCGTCCCACCTTATGCTGTACCGCTTTGGCAAATGCTTTATCTGCGCCATTCGCCTTAATCGCATCTGAGAGTAATTCTTAAAAAAAACGCCTGTCGCTAATTGTTCGTCATCACAGGTACTGTTTGCTATACGGCCACGACGCGCAACTGATTTCCAAAATTCATCTTTCTCCTGTGAGGATGGAACTTACGACCCCTGGTTTATTAGACCAGTGCTCTACCACTGAGCTAAAGAAGCGCGACCTAGCGGTACTCTTGGGTACTTCGTCCTTACGGTCGTCTGCATCATCAGACTTTAGCTGACAACACTTCATATTACCGGCTAATATTTGCAGCTATGGCGACAAATTACTGCTTGGCTACACATCTGACACGTAACCGATGTGCTCTCCAAACAACAACACTTGCATTTCAGAACATGTCTTTCACACATGTCTACAAAATCACCTTCACCTTCAAATACAGTTTCCTTGCGACTGACAGAGACGTAGGCAAAGTTTAAAGTTGCTATTTCCATTAAATCTCGTTAATCAGAAAAACGGTGATTTACACTTGCAGCGGAACAAAATTCCGTTCCGCCCAGCGTCTGGCTCAAACCCACGACCGTGGAATTAAGAGTCTGGCACTCTACCGACTGAGCTAGCCGGCTACCTCGGTGAATACCTGCCGGGTAGCACGTCACACAGTACTCGTTTGGGTTGGGTGGTCCCATACAGAATCTCTCCATGATGCCTAATGTTTTCCTAACGTCACACTCGTCACGTACTTCACTTTTATGTCATAATCATTTCTGAGAGGTAAAGAAATTGCATGACAACATGCAGAGCTAGTGGCGTCAAAATTAACACACATACTTTATGTGACTCAAAAGCCGAACGAGTTACTTTCCGACGTTGCTTTACATGTGCAAGTGATAGTCAAAACTCGCTGTGTCGGCACTCTGCCGACCATTTCGCTAGTTAACACCGGTCTTGTTGTGTGTGTTTCAAGCTCAAGAGCATCTCCAAGCAAAAAATGGTCAACAGCAACATTCAGACGGTTTCGTACTGCTCAATTGCTACATTAAAACGGTATGTTTCTTTTTCAGAACTGGAAAAAAGCAAGCGTGACAGCATTCGAACCTGTAATCTTCAGATCCGAAGTCCGACGCCTTATCCATTAGGCCACACGGTCACTGACGACCAACATTTACATGTATACGACTCATCTCGAAACGCTCACACCCCTGAGGATTTGTGTTTTCGTTCTACACAGCCGCTGCCCCTTGCTCTTTCCCACCCATTCGTTACATTCAACCTCTGACGAGACCGACCAAATTTAGACTGAGAAACAAGACCACACACTTTGTGCATTCGGAATCGAAGGCAGGGCGTCCCTCGCCGCATTTGCTACGATTGCCATTTGCTACTTCTGCAGAAGCGGCGGCGACGACGACGACGACGACGACGACGACGACGACGACGACGACGAATATCGCGAGAGGCTCTGAGATATGTGAGAAATACATCTATAAAATATAATTCAGACTGCCTCGTCCCACCTTATGCTGTACCGCTTTGGCAAATGCTTTATCTGCGCCATTCGCCTTAATCGCATCTGAGAGTAATTCTTAAAAAAACGCCTGTCGCTAATTGTTCGTCATCACAGGTACTGTTTGCTATACGGCCACGACGCGCAACTGATTTCCAAAATTCATCTTTCTCCTGTGAGGATGGAACTTACGACCCCTGGTTTATTAGACCAGTGCTCTACCACTGAGCTAAGGAGGCGCGGCCTAGCGGTACTCTTGGGTACTTCGTCCTTACGGTCGTCTGCATCATCAGACTTTAGCTGACAACACTTCATATTACCGGCTAATATTTGCAGCTATGGCGACAAATTACTGCTTGGCTACACATCTGACACGTAACCGATGTGCTCTCCAAACAACAACACTTGCATTTCAGAACATGTCTTTCACACATGTCTACAAAATCACCTTCACCTTCAAATACAGTTTCCTTGCGACTGACAGAGACGTAGGCAAAGTTTAAAGTTGCTATTTCCATTAAATCTCGTTAATCAGAAAAACGGTAATTTACACTTGCAGCGGAACAAAATTCCGTTCCGCCCAGCGTCTAGCTCAAACCCACGACCATGGAATTAAGAGTCTGACACTCTACCGACTGAGCTAGCCGGCTACCTCGATGAATACCTGCCGGGTAGCACGTCACACAGTACTCGTTTGGGTTGGGTGGTCCCATACAGAATCTCTCCATGATGCCTAAGGTTTTCCTAACGTCACACTCGTCACGTAATTCACTTTTATGTCATAATCATTTCTGAGAGGTAAAGAAATTGCATGACAACATGCAGAGCTAGTGGCGTCAAAATTAACACACATACTTTATGTGACTCAAAAGCCGAACGAGTTACTTCCCGACGTTGTTTTAGATGTGCAAGTGATAGTCAAAACTCGCTGTGTCGGCACTCTGCCGACCATTTCGCTAGTTAACACCGGTCTTGTTGTGTGTGTTTCAAGCTCAATAGCATCTCCAAGCAAAAAATGGTCAACAGCAACATTCAGACGGTTTCGTACTGCTCAATTGCTACATTAAAACGTTATGTTTCTTTTTCAGAACTGGAAAAACACAAGCGTGACAGCATTCGAACCTGTAATCTTCAGATCCGAAGTCCGACGCCTTATCCATTAGGCCACACGGTCACTGACGACCGACATTTACATGTATACGACTCATCTCGAAACGCTCACACACCTGAGGATTTGTGTTTTCGTTCTACACAGCCGCTGCCCCTTGCTCTTTCCCACCCATTCGTTACATTCAACCTCTGACGAGACCGACCAAATATAGACTGAGAAACAAGACCACACACTTTGTGCATTCGGAATCGAAGGCAGGGCGTCCCTCGCCGCATTTGCTACGATTGCCATTTGCTACTTCTGCAGAAGCGGCGGCGGCGACGACGACGACGACGACGACGACGACGACGACGACGACGACGACGACGACGAATATCGCGAGAGGCTCTGAGATATGTGGGAAATACATCTATAAAATGTAATTCAGACTGCCTCGTCCCACCTTATGCTGTACCGCTTTGGCAAATGCTTTATCTGCGCCATTCGCCTTAATCGCATCTGAGAGTAATTCTTAAAAAAACGCCTGTCGCTAATTGTTCGTCATCACAGATACTGTTTGCTATACGGCCACGACGCGCAACTGATTTCCAAAATTCATCTTTCTCCTGTGAGGATGGTACTTACGACCCCTGGTTTATTAGACCAGTGCTCGACCACTGAGCTAAAGAGGCGCGGCCTAGCGGTACTCTTGGGTACTTCGTCCTTACGGTCGTCTGCATCATCAGACTTTAGCTGACAACACTTCATATTACCGGCTAATATTTGCAGCTATGCCGACAAATTACTGCTTGGCTACACATCTGACACGTAACCGATGTGCTCTCCAAACAACAACACTTGCATTTCAGAACATGTCTTTCACACATATCTACAAAATCACCTTCACCTTCAAATACAGTTTCCTTGCGACTGACAGAGACGTAGGCAAAGTTTAAAGTTGCTATTTCCATTAAATCTCGTTAATCAGAAAAACGGTAATTTACACCTGCAGCGGAACAAAATTCCATTCCGCCCAGCGTCTGGCTCGAACCCACTACCCCGGGATTAAGAGTCTAACACTCTACCGACTGAGCTAGCCGGCTACCTCGGTGAATACCTGCCGGGTAGCACGTTACACAGTACTCGTTTGGGTTGGGTGGTCCCATACAGAATCTCTCCGTGATGCCTAATGTTTTCCTAACGTCACACTCGTCACGTACTTCACTTTTATGTCATAATCATTTCTGAGAGGTAAAGAAATTGCATGACAACACGCAGAGCTAGTGGCGTCAAAATTAACACACATACTTTATGTGACTCAAAAGCCGAACGAGTTACTTTCCGACGTTGTTTTAGATGTGCAAGTGATAGTCAAAACTCGCTGTGTCGGCACTCTGCCGACCATTTCGATAGTTAACACCGGTCTTGTTGTGTGTGTTTCAAGCTCAAGAGCATCTCCAAGCAAAGAATGGTCAACAGCAACATTCAGACGGTTTCGTACTGCTCAATTGCTACATTAAAACGTTATGTTTCTTTTTCAGAACTGGAAAAACACAAGCGTGACAGCATTCGAACCTGTAATCTTCAGATCCGAAGTCCGTGGACTTATCCATTAGGCCACACGGTCACTGACGACCAACGTTTACATGTAGACGACTCATCTCGAAACGCTCACACCCATGAGGATTTGTGTTTTCGTTCTACACAGCCGCTGCCCCTTGCTCTTTCCCACCCATTCGTTACATTCAACCTCTGACGAGACCGACCAAATATAGACTGAGAAACAAGACCACACACTTTGTGCATTCGGAATCGAAGGCAGGGCGCCCCTCGCCGCATTTACTACGATTGCCATTTGCTACTTCTGCAGAAGCGACGACGACGACGACGACGACGACGACGACGAATATCGCGAGAGGCTCTGAGATATGTGGGAAATACATCTATAAAATGTAATTCAGACTGCCTCGTCCCACCTTATGCTGTACCGCTTTGGCAAATGCTTTATCTGCGCCATTCGCCTTAATCGCATCTGAGAGTAATTCTTAAAAAAACGCCTGTCGCTAATTGTTCGTCATCACAGATACTGTTTGCTATACGGCCACGACGCGCAACTGATTTCCAAAATTCATCTTTCTCCTGTGAGGATGGTACTTACGACCCCTGGTTTATTAGACCAGTGCTCCACCACTGAGCTAAAGAGGCGCGGCCTAGCGGTACTCTTGGGTACTTCGTCCTTACGGTCGTCTGCATCATCAGACTTTAGCTGACAACACTTCATATTACCGGCTAATATTTGCAGCTATGGCGACAAATTACTGCTTGGCTACACATCTGACACGTAACCGATGTGCTCTCCAAACAACAACACTTGCATTTCAGAACATGTCTTTCACACATATCTACAAAATCACCTTCACCTTCAAATACAGTTTCCTTGCGACTGACAGAGACGTAGGCAAAGTTTAAAGTTGCTATTTCCATTAAATCTCGTTAATCAGAAAAACGGTAATTTACACCTGCAGCGGAACAAAATTCCATTCCGCCCAGCGTCTGGCTCGAACCCACTACCCCGGGATTAAGAGTCTAACACTCTACCGACTGAGCTAGCCGGCTACCTCGGTGAATACCTGCCGGGTAGCACGTTACACAGTACTCGTTTGGGTTGGGTGGTCCCATACAGAATCTCTCCGTGATGCCTAATGTTTTCCTAACGTCACACTCGTCACGTACTTCACTTTTATGTCATAATCATTTCTGAGAGGTAAAGAAATTGCATGACAACACGCAGAGCTAGTGGCGTCAAAATTAACACACATACTTTATGTGACTCAAAAGCCGAACGAGTTACTTTCCGACGTTGTTTTAGATGTGCAAGTGATAGTCAAAACTCGCTGTGTCGGCACTCTGCCGACCATTTCGATAGTTAACACCGGTCTTGTTGTGTGTGTTTCAAGCTCAAGAGCATCTCCAAGCATAGAATGGTCAACAGCAACATTCAGACGGTTTCGTACTGCTCAATTGCTACATTAAAACGTTATGTTTCTTTTTCAGAACTGGAAAAACACAAGCGTGACAGCATTCGAACCTGTAATCTTCAGATCCGAAGTCAGTGGACTTATCCATTAGGCCACACGGTCACTGACGACCAACGTTTACATGTAGACGACTCATCTCGAAACGCTCACACCCATGAGGATTTGTGTTTTCGTTCTACACAGCCGCTGCCCCTTGTTCTTTCCCACCCATTCGTTACATTCAACCTCTGACGAGACCGACCAAATATAGACTGAGAAACAAGACCACACACTTTGTGCATTCGGAATCGAAGGCAGGGCGTCCCTCGCCGCATTTGCTACGATTGCCATTTGCTACTTCTGCAGAAGCGGCGGCGGCGACGACGACGACGACGACGAATATCGCGAGAGGCTTTGAGATATGTGGGAAATACATCTATAAAATGTAATTCAGACTGCCTCGTCCCACCTTATGCTGTACCGCTTTGGCAAATGCCTTATCTGCGCCATTCGCCTTAATCGCATCTGAGAGTAATTCTTAAAAAAACGCCTGTCGCTAATTGTTCGTCATCACAGGTACTGTTTGCTATACGGCCACGACGCGCAACTGATTTCCAAAATTCATCTTTCTCCTGTGAGGATGGAACATAGGACCCCTGGTTTATTAGACCAGTGCTCTACGACTGAGCTATAGAGGCGCGGCCTAGCGGTACTTTTGGGTATTTCGTCCTTACGGTCGTCTGCATCATCAGACCTTAGCTGACAACACTTCATATTACCGGCTAATATTTGCAGCTATGGCGACAAATTACTGCTTGGCTACACATCTGACACGTAACCGATGTGCTCTCCAAACAACAACACTTGCATTTCAGAACATGTCTTTCACACATGTCTACAAAATCACCTTCACCTTCAAATACAGTTTCCTTGCGACTGACAGAGACGTAGGCAAAGTTTAAAGTTGCTATTTCCATTAAATCTCGTTAATCAGAAAAACGGTAATTTACACTTGCAGCGGAACAAAATTCCGTTCCGCCCAGCGTCTAGCTCAAACCCACGACCCTGGAATTAAGAGTCTGACACTCTACCGACTGAGCTAGCCGGCTACCTCGGTGAATACTTGCCGGGTAGCACGTCACACAGTACTCGTTTGGGTTGGGTGGTCCCATACAGAATCTCTCCATGATGCCTAATGTTTTCCTAACGTCACACTCGTCACGTAATTCACTTTTATGTCATAATCATTTCTGAGAGGTAAAGAAATTGCATGACAACATGCAGAGCTAGTGGCGTCAAAATTAACACACATACTTTATGTGACTCAAAAGCCGAACGAGTTACTTCCCGACGTTGTTTTAGATGTGCAAGTGATAGTCAAAACTCGCTGTGTCGGCACTCTGCCGACCATTTCGCTAGTTAACACCGGTCTTGTTGTGTGTGTTTCAAGCTCAAGAGCATCTCCAAGCAAAAAATGGTCAACAGCAACATTCAGACGGTTTCGTACTGCTCAATTGCTACATTAAAACGTTATGTTTCTTTTTCAGAACTGGAAAAACACAAGCGTGACAGCATTCGAACCTGTAATCTTCAGATCCGAAGTCCGACGCCTTATCCATTAGGACACACGGTCACTGACGACCAACATTTACATGTATACGACTCATCTCGAAACGCTCACACCCCTGAGGATTTGTGTTTTCGTTCTACACAGCCGCTGCCCCTTGCTCTTTCCCACCCATTCGTTACATTCAACCTCTGACGAGACCGACCAAATATAGACTGAGAAACAAGACCACACACTTTGTGCATTCGGAATCGAAGGCAGGGCGTCCCTCGCCGCATTTGCTACGATTGCCATTTGCTACTTCTGCAGAAGCGGCGGCGGCGACGACGACGACGACGACGACGACGACGAATATCGCGAGAGGCTCTGAGATATGTGGGAAATACATCTATAAAATGTAATTCAGACTGCCTCGTCCCACCTTATGCTGTACCGCTTTGGCAAATGCTTTATCTGCGCCATTCGCCTTAATCGCATCTGAGAGTAATTCTTAAAAAAACGCCTGTCGCTAATTGTTCGTCATCACAGATACTGTTTGCTATACGGCCACGACGCGCAACTGATTTAGAAAATTCATCTTTCTCCTGTGAGGATGGTACTTACGACCCCTGGTTTATTAGACCAGTGCTCCACCACTGAGCTAAAGAGGCGCGGCCCAGCGGTACTCTTGGGTACTTCGTCCTTACGGTCGTCTGCATCATCAGACTTTAGCTGACAACACTTCATATTACCGGCTAATATTTGCAGCTATGGCGACAAATTACTGCTTGGCTACACATCTGACACGTAACCGATGTGCTCTCCAAACAACAACACTTGCATTTCAGAACATGTCTTTCACACATATCTACAAAATCACCTTCACCTTCAAATACAGTTTCCTTGCGACTGACAGAGACGTAGGCAAAGTTTAAAGTTGCTATTTCCATTAAATCTCGTTAATCAGAAAAACGGTAATTTACACCTGCAGCGGAACAAAATTCCATTCCGCCCAGCGTCTGGCTCGAACCCACTACCCCGTGATTAAGAGTCTAACACTCTACCGACTGAGCTAGCCGGCTACCTCGGTGAATACCTGCCGGGTAGCACGTTACACAGTACTCGTTTGGGTTGGGTGGTCCCATACAGAATCTCTCCGTGATGCCTAATGTTTTCCTAACGTCACACTCGTCACGTACTTCACTTTTATGTCATAATCATTTCTGAGAGGTAAAGAAATTGCATGACAACACGCAGAGCTAGTGGCGTCAAAATTAACACACATACTTTATGTGACTCAAAAGCCGAACGAGTTACTTTCCGACGTTGTTTTAGATGTGCAAGTGATAGTCAAAACTCGCTGTGTCGGCACTCTGCCGACCATTTCGATAGTTAACACCGGTCTTGTTGTGTGTGTTTCAAGCTCAAGAGCATCTCCAAGCAAAGAATGGTCAACAGCAACATTCAGACGGTTTCGTACTGCTCAATTGCTACATTAAAACGTTATGTTTCTTTTTCAGAACTGGAAAAACACAAGCGTGACAGCATTCGAACCTGTAATCTTCAGATCCGAAGACCGAAGCGCCTTTTCCATTAGGCCACACGGTCACTGACGACCAACATTTACATGCATACGACTCATCTCGAAACGCTCACACCCCTGAGGATTTGTGTTTTCGTACTACACAGCCGCTGCCCCTTGCTCTTTCCCACCCATTCGTTACATTCAACCGCTGACGAGACCGACCAAATATAGACTGAGAAACAAGACCACACACTTTGTGCATTCGGAATCGAAGGCAGGGCGCCCCTCGCCGCATTTGCTACGATTGCCATTTGCTACTTCTGCAGAAGCGGCGGCGGCGACGACGACGACGACGACGACGACGACGAATATCGCGAGAGGCTCTGAGATATGTGGGAAATACATCTATAAAATGTAATTCAGACTGCCTCGTCCCACCTTATGCTGTACCGCTTTGGCAAATGCTTTATCTGCGCCATTCGCCTTAATCGCATCTGAGAGTAATTCTTAAAAAAACGCCTGTCGCTAATTGTTCGTCATCACAGGTACTGTTTGCTATACGGCCACGACGCGCAACTGATTTCCAAAATTCATCTTTTTCCTGTGAGGATGGAACTTACGACCCCTGGTTTATCAGACCAGTGCTCTACCACTGAGCTAAAGAGGCGCGGCCTAGCGGTACTCTTGGGTACTTCGTCCTTACGGTCGTCTGCATCATCAGACTTTAGCTGACAACACTTCATATTACCGGCTAATATTTGCAGCTATGGCGACAAATTACTGCTTGGCTACACATCTGACACGTAACCGATGTGCTCTCCAAACAACAACACTTGCATTTCAGAACATGTCTTTCACACATATCTACAAAATCACCTTCACCTTCAAATACAGTTTCCTTGCGACTGACAGAGACGTAGGCAAAGTTTAAAGTTGCTATTTCCATTAAATCTCGTTAATCAGAAAAACGGTAATTTACACCTGCAGCGGAACAAAATTCCATTCCGCCCAGCGTCTGGCTCGAACCCACTACCCCGGGATTAAGAGTCTAACACTCTACCGACTGAGCTAGCCGGCTACCTCGGTGAATACCTGCCGGGTAGCACGTTACACAGTAGTCGTTTGGGTTGGGTGGTCCCATACAGAATCTCTCCGTGATGCCTAATGTTTTCCTAACGTCACACTCGTCACGTACTTCACTTTTATGTCATAATCATTTCTGAGAGGTAAAGAAATTGCATGACAACACGCAGAGCTAGTGGCGTCAAAATTAACACACATACTTTATGTGACTCAAAAGCCGAACGAGTTACTTTCCGACGTTGTTTTAGATGTGCAAGTGATAGTCAAAACTCGCTGTGTCGGCACTCTGCCGACCATTTCGATAGTTAACACCGGTCTTGTTGTGTGTGTTTCAAGCTCAAGAGCATCTCCAAGCAAAGAATGGTCAACAGCAACATTCAGACGGTTTCGTACTGCTCAATTGCTACATTAAAACGTTATGTTTCTTTTTCAGAACTGGAAAAACACAAGCGTGACAGCATTCGAACCTGTAATCTTCAGATCCGAAGTCCGTGGACTTATCCATTAGGCCACACGGTCACTGACGACCAACGTTTACATGTAGACGACTCATCTCGAAACGCTCACACCCATGAGGATTTGTGTTTTCGTTCTACACAGCCGCTGCCCCTTGCTCTTTCCCACCCATTCGTTACATTCAACCTCTGACGAGACCGACCAAATATAGACTGAGAAACAAGACCACACACTTTGTGCATTCGGAATCGAAGGCAGGGCGCCCCTCGCCGCATTTACTACGATTGCCATTTGCTACTTCTGCAGAAGCGGCGGCGGCGACGACGACGACGACGACGACGACGACGACGACGAATATCGCGAGAGGCTCTGAGATATGTGGGAAATACATCTATAAAATGTAATTCAGACTGCCTCGTCCCACCTTATGCTGTACCGCTTTCGCAAATGCTTTATCTGCGCCATTCGCCTTAATCGCATCTGAGAGTAATTCTTAAAAAAACGCCTGTCGCTAATTGTTCGTCATCACAGATATTGTTTGCTATACGGCCACGACGCGCAACTGATTTCCAAAATTCATCTTTCTCCTGTGAGGATGGAACTTACGACCCCTGGTTTATTAGACCAGTGCTCTACCACTGAGCTATAGAGGCGCGGCCTAGCGGTACTCTTGGGTACTTCGTCCTTACGGTCGTCTGCATCATCAGACTTTAGCTGACAACACTTCATATTACCGGCTAATATTTGCAGCTATGGCGACAAATTACTGCTTGGCTACACATCTGACACGTAACCGATGTGCTCTCCAAACAACAACACTTGCATTTCAGAACATGTCTTTCACACATGTCTACAAAATCACCTTCACCTTCAAATACAGTTTCCTTGCGACTGACAGAGACGTAGGCAAAGTTTAAAGTTGCTATTTCCATTAAATCTCGTTAATCAGAAAAACGGTAATTTACACTTGCAGCGGAACAAAATTCCGTTCCGCCCAGCGTCTGGCTCGAACACACGACCCTGGGATTAAGAGTCTGACACTCTACCGACTGAGCTAGCCGGCTACCTCGGCGAATACCTGCCGGGTAGCACGTCACACAGTACTCGTTTCGGTTGGGTGGTCCCATACAGAATCTCTCCATGATGCCTAATGTTTTCCTAACGTCACACTCGTCACGTAATTCACTTTTATGTCATAATCATTTCTGAGAGGTAAAGAAATTGCATGACAACATGCAGAGCTAGTGGCGTCAAAATTAACACACATACTTTATGTGACTCAAAAGCCGAACGAGTTACTTCCCGACGTTGTTTTAGATGTGCAAGTGATAGTCAAAACTCGCTGTGTCGGCACTCTGCCGACCATTTCGCTAGTTAACACCGGTCTTGTTGTGTGTGTTTCAAGCTCAAGAGCATCTCCAAGCAAAAAATGGTCAACAGCAACATTCAGACGGTTTCGTACTGCTCAATTGCTACATTAAAACGTTATGTTTCTTTTTCAGAACTGGAAAAACACAAGCGTGACAGCATTCGAACCTGTAATCTTCAGATCCGAAGTCCGACGCCTTATCCATTAGGACACACGGTCACTGACGACCAACATTTACATGTATACGACTCATCTCGAAACGCTCACACCCCTGAGGATTTGTGTTTTCGTTCTACACAGCCGCTGCCCCTTGCTCTTTCCCACCCATTCGTTACATTCAACCTCTGACGAGACCGACCAAATATAGACTGAGAAACAAGACCACACACTTTGTGCATTCGGAATCGAAGGCAGGGCGTCCCTCGCCGCATTTGCTACGATTGCCATTTGCTACTTCTGCAGAAGCGGCGGCGGCGACGACGACGACGACGACGACGACGACGAATATCGCGAGAGGCTCTGAGATATGTGGGAAATACATCTATAAAATGTAATTCAGACTGCCTCGTCCCACCTTATGCTGTACCGCTTTGGCAAATGCTTTATCTGCGCCATTCGCCTTAATCGCATCTGAGAGTAATTCTTAAAAAAACGCCTGTCGCTAATTGTTCGTCATCACAGATACTGTTTGCTATACGGCCACGACGCGCAACTGATTTAGAAAATTCATCTTTCTCCTGTGAGGATGGTACTTACGACCCCTGGTTTATTAGACCAGTGCTCCACCACTGAGCTAAAGAGGCGCGGCCCAGCGGTACTCTTGGGTACTTCGTCCTTACGGTCGTCTGCATCATCAGACTTTAGCTGACAACACTTCATATTACCGGCTAATATTTGCAGCTATGGCGACAAATTACTGCTTGGCTACACATCTGACACGTAACCGATGTGCTCTCCAAACAACAACACTTGCATTTCAGAACATGTCTTTCACACATATCTACAAAATCACCTTCACCTTCAAATACAGTTTCCTTGCGACTGACAGAGACGTAGGCAAAGTTTAAAGTTGCTATTTCCATTAAATCTCGTTAATCAGAAAAACGGTAATTTACACCTGCAGCGGAACAAAATTCCATTCCGCCCAGCGTCTGGCTCGAACCCACTACCCCGTGATTAAGAGTCTAACACTCTACCGACTGAGCTAGCCGGCTACCTCGGTGAATACCTGCCGGGTAGCACGTTACACAGTACTCGTTTGGGTTGGGTGGTCCCATACAGAATCTCTCCGTGATGCCTAATGTTTTCCTAACGTCACACTCGTCACGTACTTCACTTTTATGTCATAATCATTTCTGAGAGGTAAAGAAATTGCATGACAACACGCAGAGCTAGTGGCGTCAAAATTAACACACATACTTTATGTGACTCAAAAGCCGAACGAGTTACTTTCCGACGTTGTTTTAGATGTGCAAGTGATAGTCAAAACTCGCTGTGTCGGCACTCTGCCGACCATTTCGATAGTTAACACCGGTCTTGTTGTGTGTGTTTCAAGCTCAAGAGCATCTCCAAGCAAAGAATGGTCAACAGCAACATTCAGACGGTTTCGTACTGCTCAATTGCTACATTAAAACGTTATGTTTCTTTTTCAGAACTGGAAAAACACAAGCGTGACAGCATTCGAACCTGTAATCTTCAGATCCGAAGACCGAAGCGCCTTTTCCATTAGGCCACACGGTCACTGACGACCAACATTTACATGCATACGACTCATCTCGAAACGCTCACACCCCTGAGGATTTGTGTTTTCGTACTACACAGCCGCTGCCCCTTGCTCTTTCCCACCCATTCGTTACATTCAACCGCTGACGAGACCGACCAAATATAGACTGAGAAACAAGACCACACACTTTGTGCATTCGGAATCGAAGGCAGGGCGCCCCTCGCCGCATTTGCTACGATTGCCATTTGCTACTTCTGCAGAAGCGGCGGCGGCGACGACGACGACGACGACGACGACGACGAATATCGCGAGAGGCTCTGAGATATGTGGGAAATACATCTATAAAATGTAATTCAGACTGCCTCGTCCCACCTTATGCTGTACCGCTTTGGCAAATGCTTTATCTGCGCCATTCGCCTTAATCGCATCTGAGAGTAATTCTTAAAAAAACGCCTGTCGCTAATTGTTCGTCATCACAGGTACTGTTTGCTATACGGCCACGACGCGCAACTGATTTCCAAAATTCATCTTTTTCCTGTGAGGATGGAACTTACGACCCCTGGTTTATCAGACCAGTGCTCTACCACTGAGCTAAAGAGGCGCGGCCTAGCGGTACTCTTGGGTACTTCGTCCTTACGGTCGTCTGCATCATCAGACTTTAGCTGACAACACTTCATATTACCGGCTAATATTTGCAGCTATGGCGACAAATTACTGCTTGGCTACACATCTGACACGTAACCGATGTGCTCTCCAAACAACAACACTTGCATTTCAGAACATGTCTTTCACACATATCTACAAAATCACCTTCACCTTCAAATACAGTTTCCTTGCGACTGACAGAGACGTAGGCAAAGTTTAAAGTTGCTATTTCCATTAAATCTCGTTAATCAGAAAAACGGTAATTTACACCTGCAGCGGAACAAAATTCCATTCCGCCCAGCGTCTGGCTCGAACCCACTACCCCGGGATTAAGAGTCTAACACTCTACCGACTGAGCTAGCCGGCTACCTCGGTGAATACCTGCCGGGTAGCACGTTACACAGTAGTCGTTTGGGTTGGGTGGTCCCATACAGAATCTCTCCGTGATGCCTAATGTTTTCCTAACGTCACACTCGTCACGTACTTCACTTTTATGTCATAATCATTTCTGAGAGGTAAAGAAATTGCATGACAACACGCAGAGCTAGTGGCGTCAAAATTAACACACATACTTTATGTGACTCAAAAGCCGAACGAGTTACTTTCCGACGTTGTTTTAGATGTGCAAGTGATAGTCAAAACTCGCTGTGTCGGCACTCTGCCGACCATTTCGATAGTTAACACCGGTCTTGTTGTGTGTGTTTCAAGCTCAAGAGCATCTCCAAGCAAAGAATGGTCAACAGCAACATTCAGACGGTTTCGTACTGCTCAATTGCTACATTAAAACGTTATGTTTCTTTTTCAGAACTGGAAAAACACAAGCGTGACAGCATTCGAACCTGTAATCTTCAGATCCGAAGTCCGTGGACTTATCCATTAGGCCACACGGTCACTGACGACCAACGTTTACATGTAGACGACTCATCTCGAAACGCTCACACCCATGAGGATTTGTGTTTTCGTTCTACACAGCCGCTGCCCCTTGCTCTTTCCCACCCATTCGTTACATTCAACCTCTGACGAGACCGACCAAATATAGACTGAGAAACAAGACCACACACTTTGTGCATTCGGAATCGAAGGCAGGGCGCCCCTCGCCGCATTTACTACGATTGCCATTTGCTACTTCTGCAGAAGCGGCGGCGGCGACGACGACGACGACGACGACGACGACGACGACGACGAATATCGCGAGAGGCTCTGAGATATGTGGGAAATACATCTATAAAATGTAATTCAGACTGCCTCGTCCCACCTTATGCTGTACCGCTTTCGCAAATGCTTTATCTGCGCCATTCGCCTTAATCGCATCTGAGAGTAATTCTTAAAAAAACGCCTGTCGCTAATTGTTCGTCATCACAGATATTGTTTGCTATACGGCCACGACGCGCAACTGATTTCCAAAATTCATCTTTCTCCTGTGAGGATGGAACTTACGACCCCTGGTTTATTAGACCAGTGCTCTACCACTGAGCTATAGAGGCGCGGCCTAGCGGTACTCTTGGGTACTTCGTCCTTACGGTCGTCTGCATCATCAGACTTTAGCTGACAACACTTCATATTACCGGCTAATATTTGCAGCTATGGCGACAAATTACTGCTTGGCTACACATCTGACACGTAACCGATGTGCTCTCCAAACAACAACACTTGCATTTCAGAACATGTCTTTCACACATGTCTACAAAATCACCTTCACCTTCAAATACAGTTTCCTTGCGACTGACAGAGACGTAGGCAAAGTTTAAAGTTGCTATTTCCATTAAATCTCGTTAATCAGAAAAACGGTAATTTACACTTGCAGCGGAACAAAATTCCGTTCCGCCCAGCGTCTGGCTCGAACACACGACCCTGGGATTAAGAGTCTGACACTCTACCGACTGAGCTAGCCGGCTACCTCGGCGAATACCTGCCGGGTAGCACGTCACACAGTACTCGTTTCGGTTGGGTGGTCCCATACAGAATCTCTCCATGATGCCTAATGTTTTCCTAACGTCACACTCGTCACGTACTTCACTTTTATGTCATAATCATTTCTGAGAGGTAAAGAAATTGCATGACAACATGCAGAGCTAGTGGCGTCAAAATTAACACACATACTTTATGTGACTCAAAAGCCGAACGAGTTACTTTCCGACGTTGTTTTAGATGTGCAAGTGATAGTCAAAACTCGCTGTGTCGGCACTCTGCCGACCATTTCGCTAGTTAACACCGGTCTTGTTGTGTGTGTTTCAAGCTCAAGAGCATCTCCAAGCAAAGAATGGTCAACAGCAACATTCAGACGGTTTCGTACTGCTCAATTGCTACATTAAAACGTTATGTTTCTTTTTCAGAACTGGAAAAACACAAGTGTGACAGCATTCGAACCTGTAATCTTCAGATCCGAAGTCCGACGCCTTATCCATTAGGCCACACGGTCACTGACGACCAGCATTTACATGTATACGACTCATCTCGAAACGCTCACACCCCTGAGGATTTGTGTTTTCGTTCTACACAGCCGCTGCCCCTTGCTCTTTCCCACCCATTCGTTACATTCAACCTCTGACGAGACCGACCAAATTTAGACTGAGAAACAAGACCACACACTTTGTGCATTCGGAATCGAAGGCAGGGCGTCCCTCGCCGCAGTTGCTACGATTGCCATTTGCTACTTCTGCAGAAGCGGCGGCGGCGACGACGACGACGACGAATATCGCGAGAGGCTCTGAGATATGTGAGAAATACATCTATAAAATATAATTCAGACTGCCTCGTCCCACCTTATGCTGTACCGCTTTGGCAAATGCTTTATCTGCGCCATTCGCCTTAATCGCATCTGAGAGTAATTCTTAAAAAAACGCCTGTCGCTAATTGTTCGTCATCACAGGTACTGTTTGCTATACGGCCACGACGCGCAACTGATTTCCAAAATTCATCGATCTCTGTGAGGATGGAACTTACGACCCCTGGTTTATTAGACCAGTGCTCTACCACTGAGCTAAGGAGGCGCGGCCTAGCGGTACTCTTGGGTACTTCGTCCTTACGGTCGTCTGCATCATCAGACTTTAGCTGACAACACTTCATATTACCGGCTAATATTTGCAGGTATGGCGACAAATTACTGCTTGGCTACACATCTGACACGTAACCGATGTGCTCTCCAAACAACAACACTTGCATTTCAGAACATGTCTTTCACACATGTCTACAAAATCACCTTCACCTTCAAATACAGTTTCCTTGCGACTGACAGAGACGTAGGCAAAGTTTAAAGTTGCTATTTCCATTAAATCTCGTTAATCAGAAAAACGGTAATTTACACTTGCAGCGGAACAAAATTCCGTTCCGCCCAGCGTCTGGCTCAAACCCACGACCCTGGAATTAAGAGTCTGACACTCTACCGACTGAGCTAGCCGGCTACCTCGGTGAATACCTGCCGGGTAGCACGTCACACAGTACTCGTTTGGGTTGGGTGGTCCCATACAGAACCTCTCCATGATGCCTAATGTTTTCCTAACGTCACACTCGTCACGTACTTCACTTTTATGTCATAATCATTTCTGAGAGGTAAAGAAATTGCATGACAACATGCAGAGCTAGTGGCGTCAAAATTAACACACATACTTTATGTGACTCAAAAGCCGAACGAGTTACTTCCCGACGTTGTTTTAGATTTGCAAGTGATAGTCAAAACTCGCTGTGTCGGCACTCTGCCGACCATTTCGCTAGTTAACACCGGTCTTGTTGTGTGTGTTTCAAGCTCAAGAGCATCTCCAAGCAAAGAATGGTCAACAGCAACATTCAGACGGTTTCGTACTTCTCAATTGCTACATTAAAACGTTATGTTTCTTTTTCAGACCTGGAAAAACACAAGCGTGACAGCATTCGAACCTGTAATCTTCAGATCCGAAGTCCGACGCCTTATCCATTAGGCCACACGGTCACTGACGACCAACATTTACATGTATACGACTCATCTCGAAACGCTCACACCCCTGAGGATTTGTGTTTTCGTTCTACACAGCCGCTGCCCCTTGTTCTTTCCCACCCATTCGTTACATTCAACCTCTGACGAGACCGACCAAATATAGACTGAGAAACAAGACCACACACTTTGTGCATTCGGAATCGAAGGCAGGGCGTCCCTCGCCGCATTTGCTACGATTGCCATTTGCTACTTCTGCAGAAGCGGCGGCGGCGACGACGACGACGACGACGACGAATATCGCGAGAGGCTTTGAGATATGTGGGAAATACATCTATAAAATGTAATTCAGACTGCCTCGTCCCACCTTATGCTGTACCGCTTTGGCAAATGCCTTATCTGCGCCATTCGCCTTAATCGCATCTGAGAGTAATTCTTAAAAAAACGCCTGTCGCTAATTGTTCGTCATCACAGGTACTGTTTGCTATACGGCCACGACGCGCAACTGATTTCCAAAATTCATCTTTCTCCTGTGAGGATGGAACATAGGACCCCTGGTTTATTAGACCAGTGCTCTACCACTGAGCTATAGAGGCGCGGCCTAGCGGTACTTTTGGGTATTTCGTCCTTACGGTCGTCTGCATCATCAGACCTTAGCTGACAACACTTCATATTACCGGCTAATATTTGCAGCTATGGCGACAAATTACTGCTTGGCTACACATCTGACACGTAACCGATGTGCTCTCCAAACAACAACACTTGCATTTCAGAACATGTCTTTCACACATGTCTACAAAATCACCTTCACCTTCAAATACAGTTTCCTTGCGACTGACAGAGACGTAGGCAAAGTTTAAAGTTGCTATTTCCATTAAATCTCGTTAATCAGAAAAACGGTAATTTACACTTGCAGCGGAACAAAATTCCGTTCCGCCCAGCGTCTAGCTCAAACCCACGACCCTGGAATTAAGAGTCTGACACTCTACCGACTGAGCTAGCCGGCTACCTCGGTGAATACTTGCCGGGTAGCACGTCACACAGTACTCGTTTGGGTTGGGTGGTCCCATACAGAATCTCTCCATGATGCCTAATGTTTTCCTAACGTCACACTCGTCACGTAATTCACTTTTATGTCATAATCATTTCTGAGAGGTAAAGAAATTGCATGACAACATGCAGAGCTAGTGGCGTCAAAATTAACACACATACTTTATGTGACTCAAAAGCCGAACGAGTTACTTCCCGACGTTGTTTTAGATGTGCAAGTGATAGTCAAAACTCGCTGTGTCGGCACTCTGCCGACCATTTCGCTAGTTAACACCGGTCTTGATGTGTGTGTTTCAAGCTCAAGAGCATCTCCAAGCAAAGAATGGTCAACAGCAACATTCAGACGGTTTCGTACTGCTCAATTGCTACATTAAAACGTTATGTTTCTTTTTCAGAACTGGAAAAACACAAGCGTGACAGCATTCGAACCTGTAATCTTCAGATCCGAAGTCCGACGCCTTATCCATTAGGACACACGGTCACTGACGACCAACATTTACATGTATACGACTCATCTCGAAACGCTCACACCCCTGAGGATTTGTGTTTTCGTTCTACACAGCCGCTGCCCCTTGCTCTTTCCCACCCATTCGTTACATTCAACCTCTGACGAGACCGACCAAATATAGACTGAGAAACAAGACCACACACTTTGTGCATTCGGAATCGAAGGCAGGGCGTCCCTCGCCGCATTTGCTACGATTGCCATTTGCTACTTCTGCAGAAGCGGCGGCGGCGACGACGACGACGACGACGACGACGACGAATATCGCGAGAGGCTCTGAGATATGTGGGAAATACATCTATAAAATGTAATTCAGACTGCCTCGTCCCACCTTATGCTGTACCGCTTTGGCAAATGCTTTATCTGCGCCATTCGCCTTAATCGCATCTGAGAGTAATTCTTAAAAAAACGCCTGTCGCTAATTGTTCGTCATCACAGATACTGTTTGCTATACGGCCACGACGCGCAACTGATTTAGAAAATTCATCTTTCTCCTGTGAGGATGGTACTTACGACCCCTGGTTTATTAGACCAGTGCTCCACCACTGAGCTAAAGAGGCGCGGCCCAGCGGTACTCTTGGGTACTTCGTCCTTACGGTCGTCTGCATCATCAGACTTTAGCTGACAACACTTCATATTACCGGCTAATATTTGCAGCTATGGCGACAAATTACTGCTTGGCTACACATCTGACACGTAACCGATGTGCTCTCCAAACAACAACACTTGCATTTCAGAACATGTCTTTCACACATATCTACAAAATCACCTTCACCTTCAAATACAGTTTCCTTGCGACTGACAGAGACGTAGGCAAAGTTTAAAGTTGCTATTTCCATTAAATCTCGTTAATCAGAAAAACGGTAATTTACACCTGCAGCGGAACAAAATTCCATTCCGCCCAGCGTCTGGCTCGAACCCACTACCCCGGGATTAAGAGTCTAACACTCTACCGACTGAGCTAGCCGGCTACCTCGGTGAATACCTGCCGGGTAGCACGTTACACAGTACTCGTTTGGGTTGGGTGGTCCCATACAGAATCTCTCCGTGATGCCTAATGTTTTCCTAACGTCACACTCGTCACGTACTTCACTTTTATGTCATAATCATTTCTGAGAGGTAAAGAAATTGCATGACAACACGCAGAGCTAGTGGCGTCAAAATTAACACACATACTTTATGTGACTCAAAAGCCGAACGAGTTACTTTCCGACGTTGTTTTAGATGTGCAAGTGATAGTCAAAACTCGCTGTGTCGGCACTCTGCCGACCATTTCGATAGTTAACACCGGTCTTGTTGTGTCTGTTTCAAGCTCAAGAGCATCTCCAAGCAAAGAATGGTCAACAGCAACATTCAGACGGTTTCGTACTGCTCAATTGCTACATTAAAACGTTATGTTTCTTTTTCAGAACTGGAAAAACACAAGCGTGACAGCCATTCGAACCTGTAATCTTCAGATCCGAAGACCGAAGCGCCTTTTCCATTAGGCCACACGGTCACTGACGACCAACATTTACATGCATACGACTCATCTCGAAACGCTCACACCCCTGAGGATTTGTGTTTTCGTACTACACAGCCGCTGCCCCTTGCTCTTTCCCACCCATTCGTTACATTCAACCGCTGACGAGACCGACCAAATATAGACTGAGAAACAAGACCACACACTTTGTGCATTCGGAATCGAAGGCAGGGCGCCCCTCGCCGCATTTGCTACGATTGCCATTTGCTACTTCTGCAGAAGCGGCGGCGGCGACGACGACGACGACGACGACGACGACGACGACGACGACGACGACGAATATCGCGAGAGGCTCTGAGATATGTGGGAAATACATCTATAAAATGTAATTCAGACTGCCTCGTCCCACCTTATGCTGTACCGCTTTGGCAAATGCTTTATCTGCGCCATTCGCCTTAATCGCATCTGAGAGTAATTCTTAAAAAAACGCCTGTCGCTAATTGTTCGTCATCACAGGTACTGTTTGCTATACGGCCACGACGCGCAACTGATTTCCAAAATTCATCTTTTTCCTGTGAGGATGGAACTTACGACCCCTGGTTTATCAGACCAGTGCTCTACCACTGAGCTAAAGAGGCGCGGCATAGCGGTACTCTTGGGTACTTCGTCCTTACAGTCGTCTGCATCATCAGACTTTAGCTGACAACACTTCATATTACCGGCTAATATTTGCAGCTATGGCGACAAATTACTGCTTGGCTACACATCTGACACGTAACCGATGTGCTCTCCAAACAACAACACTTGCATTTCAGAACATGTCTTTCACACATGTCTAAAAATCACCTTCACCTTCAAATACAGTTTCCTTGCGACTGACAGAGACGTAGGCAAAGTTTAAAGTTGCTATTTCCATTAAATCTCGTTAATCAGAAAAACGGTAATTTACACCTGCAGCGGAACAAAATTCCGTTCCGCCCAGCGTCTGGCTCGAACCTACTTCACCGGGATTAAGAGTTTAACACTCTACCGACTGAGCTAGCCGGCTACCTCGGTCAATACCTGCCGGGTAGCACGTTACACAGTACTCGTTTGGGTTGGATGGTCCCATACAGAATCTCTCCATGATGCCTAATGTTTTCCTAACGTCACACTCGTCACGTACTTCACTTTTATGTCATAATCATTTCTGAGAGGTAAAGAAATTGCATGACAACATGCAGAGCTAGTGGCGTCAAAATTAACACACATACTTTATGTGACTCAAAAGCCGAACGAGTTACTTTCCGACGTTGTTTTAGATGTGCAAGTGATAGTCAAAACTCGCTGTGTCGGCACTCTGCCGACCATTTCGCTAGTTAACACCGGTCTTGTTGTGTGTGTTTCAAGCTCAAGAGCATCTCCAAGCAAAGAATGGTCAACAGCAACATTCAGACGGTTTCGTACTGCTCAATTGCTACATTAAAACGTTATGTTTCTTTTTCAGAACTGGGAAAACACAAGTGTGACAGCATTCGAACCTGTAATCTTCAGATCCGAAGTCCGACGCCTTATCCATTAGGCCACACGGTCACTGACGACCAGCATTTACATGTATACGACTCATCTCGAAACGCTCACACCCCTGAGGATTTGTGTTTTCGTTCTACACAGCCGCTGCCCCTTGCTCTTTCCCACCCATTCGTTACATTCAACCTCTGACGAGACCGACCAAATTTAGACTGAGAAACAAGACCACACACTTTGTGCATTCGGAATCGAAGGCAGGGCGTCCCTCGCCGCATTTGCTACGATTGCCATTTGCTACTTCTGCAGAAGCGGCGGCGGCGACGACGACGACGACGACGACGACGAATATCGCGAGAGGCTCTGAGATATGTGAGAAATACATCTATAAAATATAATTCAGACTGCCTCGTCCCACCTTATGCTGTACCGCTTTGGCAAATGCTTTATCTGCGCCATTCGCCTTAATCGCATCTGAGAGTAATTCTTAAAAAAACGCCTGTCGCTAATTGTTCGTCATCACAGGTACTGTTTGCTATACGGCCACGACGCGCAACTGATTTCCAAAATTCATCTTTCTCCTGTGAGGATGGAACATAGGACCCCTGGTTTATTAGACCAGTGCTCTACCACTGAGCTATAGAGGCGCGGCCTAGCGGTACTCTTGGGTACTTCGTCCTTACGGTCGTCTGCATCATCAGACCTTAGCTGACAACACTTCATATTACCGGCTAATATTTGCAGCTATGGCGACAAATTACTGCTTGGCTACACATCTGACACGTAACCGATGTGCTCTCCAAACAACAACACTTGCATTTCAGAACATGTCTTTCACACATGTCTACAAAATCACCTTCACCTTCAAATACAGTTTCCTTGCGACTGACAGAGACGTAGGCAAAGTTTAAAGTTGCTATTTCCATTAAATCTCGTTAATCAGAAAAACGGTAATTTACACTTGCAGCGGAACAAAATTCCGTTCCGCCCAGCGTCTAGCTCAAACCCACGACCCTGGAATTAAGAGTCTGACACTCTACCGACTGAGCTAGCCGGCTACCTCGGTGAATACTTGCCGGGTAGCACGTCACACAGTACTCGTTTGGGTTGGGTGGTCCCATACAGAATCTCTCCATGATGCCTAATGTTTTCCTAACGTCACACTCGTCACGTAATTCACTTTTATGTCATAATCATTTCTGAGAGGTAAAGAAATTGCATGACAACATGCAGAGCTAGTGGCGTCAAAATTAACACACATACTTTATGTGACTCAAAAGCCGAACGAGTTACTTCCCGACGTTGTTTTAGATGTGCAAGTGATAGTCAAAACTCGCTGTGTCGGCACTCTGCCGACCATTTCGCTAGTTAACACCGGTCTTGTTGTGTGTGTTTCAAGCTCAAGAGCATCTCCAAGCAAAAAATGGTCAACAGCAACATTCAGACGGTTTCGTACTGCTCAATTGCTACATTAAAACGTTATGTTTCTTTTTCAGAACTGGAAAAACACAAGCGTGACAGCATTCGAACCTGTAATCTTCAGATCCGAAGTCCGACGCCTTATCCATTAGGCCACACGGTCACTGACGACCAACATTTACATGTATACGACTCATCTCGAAACGCTCACACCCCTGAGGATTTGTGTTTTCGTTCTACACAGCCGCTGCCCCTTGCTCTTTCCCACCCATTCGTTACATTCAACCTCTGACGAGACCGACCAAATATAGACTGAGAAACAAGACCACACACTTTGTGCATTCGGAATCGAAGGCAGGGCGTCCCTCGCCGCATTTGCTACGATTGCCATTTGCTACTTCTGCAGAAGCGGCGGCGGCGACGACGACGACGACGACGACGACGACGACGACGACGACGACGACGAATATCGCGAGAGGCTCTGAGATATGTGGGAAATACATCTATAAAATGTAATTCAGACTGCCTCGTCCCACCTTATGCTGTACCGCTTTGGCAAATGCTTTATCTGCGCCATTCGCCTTAATCGCATCTGAGAGTAATTCTTAAAAAAACGCCTGTCGCTAATTGTTCGTCATCACAGATACTGTTTGCTATACGGCCACGACGCGCAACTGATTTAGAAAATTCATCTTTCTCCTGTGAGGATGGTACTTACGACCCCTGGTTTATTAGACCAGTGCTCCACCACTGAGCTAAAGAGGCGCGGCCTAGCGGTACTCTTGGGTACTTCGTCCTTACGGTCGTCTGCATCATCAGACTTTAGCTGACAACACTTCATATTACCGGCTAATATTTGCAGCTATGGCGACAAATTACTGCTTGGCTACACATCTGACACGTAACCGATGTGCTCTCCAAACAACAACACTTGCACTTCAGAACATGTCTTTCACACATATCTACAAAATCACCTTCACCTTCAAATACAGTTTCCTTGCGACTGACAGAGACGTAGGCAAAGTTTAAAGTTGCTATTTCCATTAAATCTCGTTAATCAGAAAAACGGTAATTTACACCTGCAGCGGAACAAAATTCCATTCCGCCCAGCGTCTGGCTCGAACCCACTACCCCGGGATTAAGAGTCTAACACTCTACCGACTGAGCTAGCCGGCTACCTCGGTGAATACCTGCCGGGTAGCACGTTACACAGTACTCGTTTGGGTTGGGTGGTCCCATACAGAATCTCTCCGTGATGCCTAATGTTTTCCTAACGTCACACTCGTCACGTACTTCACTTTTATGTCATAATCATTTCTGAGAGGTAAAGAAATTGCATGACAACACGCAGAGCTAGTGGCGTCAAAATTAACACACATACTTTATGTGACTCAAAAGCCGAACGAGTTACTTTCCGACGTTGTTTTAGATGTGCAAGTGATAGTCAAAACTCGCTGTGTCGGCACTCTGCCGACCATTTCGATAGTTAACACCGGTCTTGTTGTGTGTGTTTCAAGCTCAAGAGCATCTCCAAGCAAAAAATGGTCAACAGCAACATTCAGACGGTTTCGTACTGCTCAATTGCTACATTAAAACGTTATGTTTCTTTTTCAGAACTGGAAAAACACAAGCGTGACAGCATTCGAACCTGTAATCTTCAGATCCGAAGACCGAAGCGCCTTTTCCATTAGGCCACACGGTCACTGACGACCAACATTTACATGCATACGACTCATCTCGAAACGCTCACACCCCTGAGGATTTGTGTTTTCGTACTACACAGCCGCTGCCCCTTGCTCTTTCCCACCCATTCGTTACATTCAACCGCTGACGAGACCGACCAAATATAGACTGAGAAACAAGACCACACACTTTGTGCATTCGGAATCGAAGGCAGGGCGCCCCTCGCCGCATTTGCTACGATTGCCATTTGCTACTTCTGCAGAAGCGGCGGCGGCGACGACGACGACGACGACGACGACGACGAATAACGCGAGAGGCTCTGAGATATGTGGGAAATACATCTATAAAATGTAATTCAGACTGCCTCGTCCCACCTTATGCTGTACCGCTTTGGCAAATGCTTTATCTGCGCCATTCGCCTTAATCGCATCTGAGAGTAATTCTTAAAAAAACGCCTGTCGCTAATTGTTCGTCATCACAGATACAGTTTGCTATACGGCCACGACGCGAAACTGATTTCCAAAATTCGTCTTCCTCCTCTGAGGATGGAACTTATGACCCCTGGTTTACTAGACCAGTGCTCTACCACTGAGCTATAGAGGCGCGGCCTAGCGGTACTCTTGGGTACTTCGTCCTTACGGTCGTCTGCATCATCAGACTTTAGCTGACAACACTTCATATTACCGGCTAATATTTGCAGCTATGGCGACAAATTACTGCTTGGCTACACATCTGACACGTAACCGATGTGCTCTCCAAACAACAACACTTGCATTTCAGAACATGTCTTTCACACATGTCTACAAAATCACCTTCACCTTCAAATACAGTTTCCTTGCGACTGACAGAGACGTAGGCAAAGTTTAAAGTTGCTATTTCCATTAAATCTCGTTAATGAGAAAAACGGTAATTTACACTTGCAGCGGAACAAAATTCCGTTCCGCCCAGCGTCTGGCTCGAACCCACGACCCTGGGATTAAGAGTCTGACACTCTACCGACTGAGCTAGCCGGCTACCTCGGCGAATACCTGCCGGGTAGCACGTCACACAGTACTCGTTTGGGTTGGGTGGTCCCATACAGAATCTCTCCATGATGCCTAATGTTTTCCTAACGTCACACTCGTCACGTACTTCACTTTTATGTCATAATCATTTCTGAGAGGTAAAGAAATTGCATGACAACATGCAGAGCTAGTGGCGTCAAAATTAACACACATACTTTATGTGACTCAAAAGCCGAACGAGTTACTTCCCGACGTTGTTTTAGATGTGCAAGTGATAGTCAAAACTCGCTGTGTCGGCACTCTGCCGACCATTTCGCTAGTTAACACCGGTCTTGTTGTGTGTGTTTCAAGCTCAAGAGCATCTCCAAGCAAAAAATGGTCAACAGCAACATTCAGACGGTTTCGTACTGCTCAATTGCTACATTAAAACGTTATGTTTCTTTTTCAGAACTGGAATAACACAAGCGTGACAGCATTCGAACCTGTAATCTTCAGATCCGAAGTCCGACGCCTTTTCCATTAGGCCACACGGTCACTGACGACCAACATTTACATGCATACGACTCATCTCGAAACGCTCACACCCCTGAGGATTTGTGTTTTCGTTCTACACAGCCGCTGCCCCTTGCTCTTTCCCACCCATTCGTTACATACAACCGCTGACGAGACCGACCAAATATAGACTGAGAAACAAGACCACACACTTTGTGCATTCGGAATCGAAGGCAGGGCGCCCCTCGCCGCATTTGCTACGATTGCCATTTGCTACTTCTGCAGAAGCGGCGGCGGCGACGACGACGACGACGGCGACGACGACGACGACGACGACGAATATCGCGAGAGGCTCTGAGATATGTGGGAAATACATCTATAAAATGTAATTCAGACTGCCTCGTCCCACCTTATGCTGTACCGCTTTGGCAAATGCTTTATCTGCGCCATTCGCCTTAATCGCATCTGAGAGTAATTCTTAAAAAAACGCCTGTCGCTAATTGTTCGTCATCACATATACTGTTTGCTATACGGCCACGATGCGCAACTGATTTTGAAAATTCATCTTTCTCCTGTGAGGATGGAACTTACGACCCCTGGTTTATTAGACCAGTGCTCTACCACTGAGCTATAGAGGCGCGGCCTAGCGGTACTCTTGGGTACTTCGTCCTTACGGTCGTCTGCATCATCAGACTTTAGCTGACAACACTTCATATTACCGGCTAATATTTGCAGCTATGGCGACAAATTACTGCTTGGCTACACATCTGACACGTAACCGATGTGCTCTCCAAACAACAACACTTGCATTTCAGAACATGTCTTTCACACATGTCTACAAAATCACCTTCACCTTCAAATACAGTTTCCTTGCGACTGACAGAGACGTAGGCAAAGTTTAAAGTTGCTATTTCCATTAAATCTCGTTAATCAGAAAAACGGTAATTTACACTTGCAGCGGAACAAAATTCCGTTCCGCCCAGCGTCTGGCTCGAACACACGACCCTGGGATTAAGAGTCTGACACTCTACCGACTGAGCTAGCCGGCTACCTCGGCGAATACCTGCCGGGTAGCACGTCACACAGTACTCGTTTGGGTTGGGTGGTCCCATACAGAATCTCTCCATGATGCCTAATGTTTTCCTAACGTCACACTCGTCACGTACTTCACTTTTATGTCATAATCATTTCTGAGAGGTAAAGAAATTGCATGACAACATGCAGAGCTAGTGGCGTCAAAATTAACACACATACTTTATGTGACTCAAAAGCCGAACGAGTTACTTCCCGACGTTGTTTTAGATGTGCAAGTGATAGTCAAAACTCGCTGTGTCGGCACTCTGCCGACCATTTCGCTAGTTAACACCGGTCTTGTTGTGTGTGTTTCAAGCTCAAGAGCATCTCCAAGCAAAAAATGGTCAACAGCAACATTCAGACGGTTTCGTACTGCTCAATTGCTACATTAAAACGTTATGTTTCTTTTTCAGAACTGGAAAAACACAAGCGTGACAGCATTCGAACCTGTAATCTTCAGATCCGAAGTCCGACGCCTTTTCCATTAGGCCACACGGTCACTGACGACCAACATTTACATGCATACGACTCATCTCGAAACGCTCACACCCCTGAGGATTTGTGTTTTCGTTCTACACAGCCGCTGCCCCTTGCTCTTTCCCACCCATTCGTTACATTCAACCGCTGACGAGACCGACCAAATATAGACTGAGAAACAAGACAACACACTTTGTGCATTCGGAATCGAAGGCAGGGCGCCCCTCGCCGCATTTGCTACGATTGCCATTTGCTACTTCTGCAGAAGCGGCGGCGGCGACAACGACGACGACGACGACGACGACGACGACGACGAATATCGCGAGAGGCTCTGAGATATGTGGGAAATACATCTATAAAATGTAATTCAGACTGCCTCGTCCCACCTTATGCTGTACCGCTTTGGCAAATGCTTTATCTGCGCCATTCGCCTTAATCGCATCTGAGAGTAATTCTTAAAAAAACGCCTGTCGCTAATTGTTCGTCATCACAGATACTGTTTGCTATACGGCCACGACACGCAACTGATTTTGAAAATCCATCTTTCTCCTGTGAGGATGGAACTTACGACCCCTGGTTTATTAGACCAGTGCTCTACCACTGAGCTATAGAGGCGCGGCCTAGCGGTACTCTTGGGTACTTCGTCCTTACGGTCGTCTGCATCATCAGACTTTAGCTGACAACACTTCATATTACCGGCTAATATTTGCAGCTATGGCGACAAATTACTGCTTGGCTACACATCTGACACGTAACCGATGTGCTCTCCAAACAACAACACTTGCATTTCAGAACATGTCTTTCACACATGTCTACAAAATCACCTTCACCTTCAAATACAGTTTCCTTGCGACTGACAGAGACGTAGGCAAAGTTTAAAGTTGCTATTTCCATTAAATCTCGTTAATCAGAAAAACGGTAATTTACACTTGCAGCGGAACAAAATTCCGTTCCGCCCAGCGTCTGGCTCGAACACACGACCCTGGGATTAAGAGTCTAACACTCTACCGACTGAGCTAGCCGGCTACCTCGGCGAATACCTGCCGGGTAGCACGTCACACAGTACTCGTTTGGGTTGGGTGGTCCCATACAGAATCTCTCCATGATGCCTAATGTTTTCCTAACGTCACACTCGTCACGTACTTCACTTTTATGTCATAATCATTTCTGAGAGGTAAAGAAATTGCATGACAACATGCAGAGCTAGTGGCGTCAAAATTAACACACATACTTTATGTGACTCAAAAGCCGAACGAGTTACTTCCCGACGTTGTTTTAGATGTGCAAGTGATAGTCAAAACTCGCTGTGTCGGCACTCTGCCGACCATTTCGCTAGTTAACACCGGTCTTGTTGTGTGTGTTTCAAGCTCAAGAGCATCTCCAAGCAAAAAATGGTCAACAGCAACATTCAGACGGTTTCGTACTGCTCAATTGCTACATTAAAACGTTATGTTTCTTTTTCAGAACTGGAAAAACACAAGCGTGACAGCATTCGAACCTGTAATCTTCAGATCCGAAGACCGAAGCGCCTTTTCCATTAGGCCACACGGTCACTGACGACCAACATTTACATGCATACGACTCATCTCGAAACGCTCACACCCCTGAGGATTTGTGTTTTCGTTCTACACAGCCGCTGCCCCTTGCTCTTTCCCACCCATTCGTTACATTCAACCGCTGACGAGACCGACCAAATGTAGACTGAGAAACAAGACCACACACTTTGTGCATTCGGAATCGAAGGCAGGGCGCCCCTCGCCGCATTTGCTACGATTGCCATTTGCTACTTCTGCAGAAGCGGCGGCGGCGACGACGACGACGACGACGACGACGACGAATATCGCGAGAGGCTCTGAGATATGTGGGAAATACATCTATAAAATGTAATTCAGACTGCCTCGTCCCACCTTATGCTGTACCGCTTTGGCAAATGCTTTATCTGCGCCATTCGCCTTAATCGCATCTGAGAGTAATTCTTAAAAAAACGCCTGTCGCTAATTGTTCGTCATCACAGGTACTGTTTGCTATACGGCCACGACGCGCAACTGATTTCCAAAATTCATCTTTTTCCTGTGAGGATGGAACTTACGACCCCTGGTTTATCAGACCAGTGCTCTACCACTGAGCTAAAGAGGCGCGGCCTAGCGGTACTCTTGGGTACTTCGTCCTTACAGTCGTCTGCATCATCAGACTTTAGCTGACAACACTTCATATTACCGGCTAATATTTGCAGCTATGGCGACAAATTACTGCTTGGCTACACATCTGACACGTAACCGATGTGCTCTCCAAACAACAACACTTGCATTTCAGAACATGTCTTTCACACATGTCTAAAAATCACCTTTACCTTCAAATACAGTTTCCTTGCGACTGACAGAGACGTAGGCAAAGTTTAAAGTTGCTATTTCCATTAAATCTCGTTAATCAGAAAAACGGTAATTTACACCTGCAGCGGAACAAAATTCCGTTCCGCCCAGCGTCTGGCTCGAACCCACTACCCCGGGATTAAGAGTCTGACACTCTACCGACTGAGCTAGCCGGCTACTTCGGTCAATACCTGCCGGGTAGCACGTTACACAGTACTCGTTTGGGTTGGGTGGTCCCATACAGAATCTCTCCATGATGCCTAATGTTTTCCTAACGTCACACTCGTCACGTACTTCACTTTTATGTCATAATCATTTCTGAGAGGTAAAGAAATTGCATGACAACATGCAGAGCTAGTGGCGTCAAAATTAACACACATACTTTATGTGACTCAAAAGCCGAACGAGTTACTTTCCGACGTTGTTTTAGATGTGCAAGTGATAGTCAAAACTCGCTGTGTCGGCACTCTGCCGACCATTTCGATAGTTAACACCGGTCTTGTTGTGTGTGTTTCAAGCTCAAGAGCATCTCCAAGCAAAGAATGGTCAACAGCAACATTCAGACGGTTTCGTACTGCTCAATTGCTACATTAAAACGGTATGTTTCTTTTTCAGAACTGGAAAACCACAAGCGTGACAGCATTCGAACCTGTAATCTTCAGATCCGAAGTCCGACGCCTTATCCATTAGGCCACACGGTCACTGACGACCAACATTTACATGTAGACGACTCATCTCGAAACGCTCACACCCATGAGGATTTGTGTTTTCGTTCTACACAGCCGCTGCCCCTTGCTCTTTCCCACCCATTCGTTACATTCAACCTCTGACGAGACCGACCAAATATAGACTGAGAAACAAGACCACACACTTTGTGCATTCGGAATCGAAGGCAGGGCGTCCCTCGCCGCATTTGCTACGATTGCCATTTGCTACTTCTGCAGAAGCGGCGGCGGCGACGACGACGACGACGACGACGACGACGACGAATATCGCGAGAGGCCCTGAGATATGTGAGAAATACATCTATAAAATATAATTCAGACTGCCTCGTCCCACCTTATGCTGTACCGCTTTGGCAAATGCTTTATCTGCGCCATTCGCCTTAATCGCATCTGAGAGTAATTCTTAAAAAAACGCCTGTCGCTAATTGTTCGTCATCACAGATACTGTTTGCTATACGGCCACGACGCGCAACTGATTTCCAAAATTCATCTTTCTCCTGTGAGGATGGAACTTACGACCCCTGGTTTATTAGACCAGTGCTCTACCACTGAGCTAAAGACGCGCGGCCTAGCGGTACTCTTGGGTACTTCGTCCTTACGGTCGTCTGCATCATCAGACTTTAGCTGACAACACTTCATATTACCGGCTAATATTTGCAGCTATTTCGACAAATTACTGCTTGGCTACACATCTGACACGTAACCGATGTGCTCTCCAAACAACAACACTTGCATTTCAGAACATGTCTTTCACACATGTCTAGAAAATCACCTTCACCTTCAAATACAGTTTCCTTGCGACTGACAGAGATGTAGGCAAAGTTTAAAGGTGCTATTTTGATTAAATCTCGTTAATAAGAAAAACGGTAATTTACACCTGCAGCGGAACAAAATTCCGTTCCGCCCAGCGTCTGGCTCGAACCCACGACCCTGGAATTAAGAGTCTGACACTCTACCGACTGAGCTAGCCGGCTACCTCGGTGAATACCTGCCGGGTAGCACGTCACACAGTACTCGTTTGGGTTGGGTGGTCCCATACAGAATCTCTCCATGATGCCTAATGTTTTCCTAACGTCACACTCGTCACGTACTTCACTTTTATGTCATAATCATTTCTGAGAGGTAAAGAAATTGCATGACAACATGCAGAGCAAGTGGCGTCAAAATTAACACACATACTTTATGTGACTCAAAAGCCGAACGAGTTACTTTCCGACGTTGTTTTAGATGTGCAAGTGATAGTCAAAACTCGCTGTGTCGGCACTCTGCCGACCATTTCGCTAGTTAACACCGGTCTTGTTGTGTGTGTTTCAAGCTCAAGAGCATCTCCAAGCAAAGAATGGTCAACAGCAACATTCAGACGGTTTCGTACTGCTCAATTGCTACATTAAAACGTTATGTTTCTTTTTCAGAACTGGAAAACCACAAGCGTGACAGCATTCGAACCTGTAATCTTCAGATCCGAAGTCCGACGCCTTATCCATTAGGCCACACGGTCACTGACGACCAACATTTACATGTAGACGACTCATCTCGAAACGCTCACACCCATGAGGATTTGTGTTTTCGTTCTACACAGCCGCTGCCCCTTGCTCTTTCCCACCCATTCGTTACATTCAACCTCTGACGAGACCGACCAAATATAGACTGAGAAACAAGACCACACACTTTGTGCATTCGGAATCGAAGGCAGGGCGTCCCTCGCCGCATTTGCTACGATTGCCATTTGCTACTTCTGCAGAAGCGGCGGCGGCGACGACGACGACGACGACGACGACGACGACGACGACGACGACGACGACGACGACGAATATCGCGAGAGGCTCTGAGATATGTGGGAAATACATCTATAAAATGTAATTCAGACTGCCTCGTCCCACCTTATGCTGTACCGCTTTGGCAAATGCTTTATCTGCGCCATTCGCCTTAATCGCATCTGAGAGTAATTCTTAAAAAAACGCCTGTCGCTAATTGTTCGTCATCACAGGTACTGTTTGCTATACGGCCACGACGCGCAACTGATTTCCAAAATTCATCTTTTTCCTGTGAGGATGGTACTTACGACCCCTGGTTTCTTACACCAGTGCTCTACCACTGAGCTAAAGAGGCGCGGCCTAGCGGTACTCTTGGGTACTTCGTCCTTACGGTCGTCTGCATCATCAGACTTTAGCTGACAACACTTCATATTACCAGCTAATATTTGCAGCTATGGCGACAAATTACTGCTTGGCTACACATCTGACACGTAACCGATGTGCTCTCCAAACAACAACACTTGCATTTCAGAACATGTCTTTCACACATATCTACAAAATCACCTTCACCTTCAAATACAGTTTCCTTGCGACTGACAGAGACGTAGGCAAAGTTTAAAGGTGCTATTTCCATTAAATCTCGTTAATCAGAAAAACGGTAATTTACACCTGCAGCGGAACAAAATTCCGTTCCGCCCAGCGTCTGGCTCGAACCCACTACCCCGGTATTAAGAGTCTGACACTCTACCGACTGAGCTAGCCGGCTACCTCGGTGAATACCTGCCGGATAGCACGTTACGCAATACTCGTTTGGGTTGGGTGGTACCATACAGAATCTCTCCATGATGCCTAATGTTTTCCTAACGTCAAACTCGTCACGCACTTCACTTTTATGTCATAATCATTTCTGAGAGGTAAAGAAATTGCATGACAACATGCAGAGCTAGTGGCGTCAAAATTAACACACATACTTTATGTGACTCAAAAGCCGAACGAGTTACTTTCCGACGTTGGTTTAGATGTGCAAGTGATAGTCAAAACTCGCTGTGTCGGCACTCTGCCGACCATTTCGATAGTTAACACCGGTCTTGTTGTGTGTGTTTCAAGCTCAAGAGCATCTCCAAGCAAAGAATGGTCAACAGCAACATTCAGACGGTTTCGTACTGCTCAATTGCTACATTAAAACGTTATGTTTCTTTTTCAGAACTGGAAAAACACAAGCGTGACAGCATTCGAACCTGTAATCTTCAGATCCGAAGCCCGACGCCTTATCCATTAGGCCACACGGTCACTGACGACCAGCATTTACATGTATACGACTCATCTCGAAACGCTCACACCCCTGAGGATTTGTGTTTTCGTTCTACACAGCCGCTGCCCCTTGCTCTTTCCCACCCATTCGTTACATTCAACCTCTGACGAGACCGACCAAATATAGACTGAGAAACAAGACCACACACTTTGTGCATTCGGAATCGAAGGCAGGGCGTCCCTCGCCGCATTTGCTACGATTGCCATTTGCTACTTCTGCAGAAGCGGCGGCGGCGACGACGACGACGACGACGACGAATATCGCGAGAGGCTCTGAGATATGTGAGAAATACATCTATAAAATATAATTCAGACTGCCTCGTCCCACCTTATGCTGTACCGCTTTGGCAAATGCTTTATCTGCGCCATTCGCCTTAATCGCATCTGAGAGTAATTCTTAAAAAAACGCCTGTCGCTAATTGTTCGTCATCACAGGTACTGTTTGCTATACGGCCACGACGCGCAACTGATTTTGAAAATTCATCTTTCTCCTGTGAGGATGGAACTTACGACCCCTGGTTTATTAGACCAGTGCTCTACCACTGAGCTATAGAGGCGCGGCCTAGCGGTACTCTTGGGTACTTCGTCCTTACGGTCGTCTGCATCATCAGACTTTAGCTGACAACACTTCATATTACCGGCTAATATTTGCAGCTATGGCGACAAATTACTGCTTGGCTACACATCTGACACGTAACCGATGTGCTCTCCAAACAACAACACTTGCATTTCAGAACATGTCTTTCACACATGTCTACAAAATCACCTTCACCTTCAAATACAGTTTCCTTGCGACTGACAGAGACGTAGGCAAAGTTTAAAGTTGCTATTTCCATTAAATCTCGTTAATCAGAAAAACGGTAATTTACACTTGCAGCGGAACAAAATTCCGTTCCGCCCAGCGTCTGGCTCGAACCCACGACCCTGGGATAAAGAGTCTGACACTCTACCGACTGAGCTAGCCAGCTACCTCGGTGAATACCTGCCGGGTAGCACGTCACACAGTACTCGTTTGGGTTGGGTGGTCCCATACAGAATCTCTCCATGATGCCTAATGTTTTCCTAACGTCACACTCGTCACGTACTTCACTGTTATGTCATAATCATTTCTGAGAGGTAAAGAAATTGCATGACAACATGCAGAGCTAGTGGCGTCAAAATTAACACACATACTTTATGTGACTCAAAAGCCGAACGAGTTACTTCCCGACGTTGTTTTAGATGTGCAAGTGATAGTCAAAACTCGCTGTGTCGGCACTCTGCCGACCATTTCGCTAGTTAACACCGGTCTTGTTGTGTGTGTTTCAAGCTCAAGAGCATCTCCAAGCAAAAAATGGTCAACAGCAACATTCAGACGGTTTCGTACTGCTCAATTGCTACATTAAAACGTTATGTTTCTTTTTCAGAACTGGAAAAACACAAGCATGACAGCATTCGAACCTGTAATCTTCAGATCCGAAGTCCGACGCCTTATCCATTAGGCCACACGTTCACTGACGACCAACATTTACATGTATACGACTCATCTCGAAACGCTCACACCCCTGAGGATTTGTGTTTTCGTTCTACACAGCCGCTGCCCCTTGCTCTTTCCCACCCATTCGTTACATTCAACCTCTGACGAGACCGACCAAATATAGACTGAGAAACAAGACCACACACTTTGTGCATTCGGAATCGAAGACAGGGCGTCCCTCGCCGCATTTGCTACGATTGCCATTTGCTACTTCTGCAGAAGCGGCGGCGGCGACGACGACGACGACGACGACGACGACGACGAATATCGCGAGAGGCTCTGAGATATGTGGGAAATACATCTATAAAATGTAATTCAGACTGCCTCGTCCCACCTTATGCTGTACCGCTTTGGCAAATGCTTTATCTGCGCCATTCGCCTTAATCGCATCTGAGAGTAATTCTTAAAAAAAACGTCTGTCGCTAATTGTTCGTCATCACAGATACTGTTTGCTATACGGCCACGACGCGCAACTGATTTTGAAAATTCATCTTTTTCCTGTGAGGATGGTACTTACGACCCCTGGTTTATTACACCAGTGCTCTACCACTGAGCTAAAGAGGCGCGGCCTAGCGGTACTCTTGGGTACTTCGTCCTTACGGTCGTCTGCATCATCAGACTTTAGCTGACAACACTTCATATTACCAGCTAATATTTGCAGCTATGGCGACAAATTACTGCTTGGCTACACATCTGACACGTAACCGATGTGCTCTCCAAACAACAACACTTGCATTTCAGAACATGTCTTTCACACATATCTACAAAATCACCTTCACCTTCAAATACAGTTTCCTTGCGACTGACAGAGACGTAGGCAAAGTTTAAAGTTGCTATTTCCATTAAATCTCGTTAATCAGAAAAACGGTAATTTACACCTGCAGCGGAACAAAATTCCGTTCCGCCCAGCGTCTGGCTCGAACCCACTACCCCGGGATTAAGAGTCTGACACTCTACCGACTGAGCTAGCCGGCTACCTCGGTGAATACCTGCCGGATAGCACGTTACGCAGTACTCGTTTGGGTTGGGTGGTACCATACAGAATCTCTCCATGATGCCTAATGTTTTCCTAACGTCAAACTCGTCACGTACTTCACTTTTATGTCATAATCATTTCTGAGAGGTAAAGAAATTGCATGACAACATGCAGAGCTAGTGGCGTCAAAATTAACACACATACTTTATGTGACTCAAAAGCCGAACGAGTTACTTTCCGACGTTGTTTTAGATGTGCAAGTGATAGTCAAAACTCGCTGTGTCGGCACTCTGCCGACCATTTCGCTAGTTAACACCGGTCTTGTTGTGTGTGTTTCAAGCTCAAGAGCATCTCCAAGCAAAGAATGGTCAACAGCAACATTCAGACGGTTTCGTACTGCTCAATTGCTACATTAAAACGTTATGTTTCTTTTTCAGAACTGGAAAAACACAAGCGTGACAGCATTCGAACCTGTAATCTTCAGATCCGAAGTCCGACGCCTTATCCATTAGGCCACACGGTCACTGACGACCAGCATTTACATGTATACGACTCATCTCGAAACGCTCACACCCCTGAGGATTTGTGTTTTCGTTCTACACAGCCGCTGCCCCTTGCTCTTTCCTACCCATTCGTTACATTCAACCTCTGACGAGACCGACCAAATATAGACTGAGAAACAAGACCACACACTTTGTGCATTCGGAATCGAAGGCAGGGCGTCCCTCGCCGCATTTGCTACGATTGCCATTTGCTACTTCTGCAGAAGCGGCGGCGGCGACGACGACGACGACGACGACGACGACGACGACGAATATCGCGAGAGGCTCTGAGATATGTGAGAAATACATCTATAAAATATAATTCAGACTGCCTCGTCCCACCTTATGCTGTACCGCTTTGGCAAATGCTTTATCTGCGCCATTCGCCTTAATCGCATCTGAGAGTAATTCTTAAAAAAACGCCTGTCGCTAATTGTTCGTCATCACAGATACTGTTTGCTATACGGCCACGACACGCAACTGATTTTGAAAATTCATCTTTCTCCTGTGAGGATGGAACTTACGACCCCTGGTTTATTAGACCAGTGCTCTACCACTGAGCTATAGAGGCGCGGCCTAGCGGTACTCTTGGGTACTTCGTCCTTACGGTCGTCTGCATCATCAGACTTTAGCTGACAACACTTCATATTACCGGCTAATATTTGCAGCTATGGCGACAAATTACTGCTTGGCTACACATCTGACACGTAACCGATGTGCTCTCCAAACAACAACACTTGCATTTCAGAACATGTCTTTCACACATGTCTACAAAATCACCTTCACCTTCAAATACAGTTTCCTTGCGACTGACAGAGACGTAGGCAAAGTTTAAAGTTGCTATTTCCATTAAATCTCGTTAATCAGAAAAACGGTAATTTACACTTGCAGCGGAACAAAATTCCGTTCCGCCCAGCGTCTGGCTCGAACACACGACCCTGGGATTAAGAGTCTAACACTCTACCGACTGAGCTAGCCGGCTACCTCGGCGAATACCTGCCGGGTAGCACGTCACACAGTACTCGTTTGGGTTGGGTGGTCCCATACAGAATCTCTCCATGATGCCTAATGTTTTCCTAACGTCACACTCGTCACGTACTTCACTTTTATGTCATAATCATTTCTGAGAGGTAAAGAAATTGCATGACAACATGCAGAGCTAGTGGCGTCAAAATTAACACACATACTTTATGTGACTCAAAAGCCGAACGAGTTACTTCCCGACGTTGTTTTAGATGTGCAAGTGATAGTCAAAACTCGCTGTGTCGGCACTCTGCCGACCATTTCGCTAGTTAACACCGGTCTTGTTGTGTGTGTTTCAAGCTCAAGAGCATCTCCAAGCAAAGAATGGTCAACAGCAACATTCAGACGGTTTCGTACTGCTCAATTGCTACATTAAAACGTTATGTTTCTTTTTCAGAACTGGAAAAACACAAGCGTGACAGCATTCGAACCTGTAATCTTCAGATCCGAAGTCCGACGCCTTATCCATTAGGCCACACGGTCACTGACGACCAGCATTTACATGTATACGACTCATCTCGAAACGCTCACACCCCTGAGGATTTGTGTATTCGTTCTACACAGCCGCTGCCCCTTGCTCTTTCCCACCCATTCGTTACATTCAACCTCTGACGAGACCGACCAAATATAGACTGAGAAACAAGACCACACACTTTGTGCATTCGGAATCGAAGGCAGGGCGTCCCTCGCCGCATTTGCTACGATTGCCATTTGCTACTTCTGCAGAAGCGGCGGCGGCGACGACGACGACGACGACGACGAATATCGCGAGAGGATCTGAGATATGTGAGAAATACATCTATAAAATATAATTCAGACTGCCTCGTCCCACCTTACGCTGTACCGCTTTGGCAAATACTTTATCTGCGCCATTCGCCTTAATCGCATCTGAGAGTAATTCTTAAAAAAACGCCTGTCGCTAATTGTTCGTCATCACAGGTACTGTTTGCTATACGGCCACGACGCGCAACTGATTTTGAAAATTCATCTTTCTCCTGTGAGGATGGAACTTACGACCCCTGGTTTATTAGACCAGTGCTCTACCACTGAGCTATAGAGGCGCGGCCTAGCGGTACTCTTGGGTACTTCGTCCTTACGGTCGTCTGCATCATCAGACTTTAGCTGACAACACTTCATATTACCGGCTAATATTTGCAGCTATGGCGACAAATTACTGCTTGGCTACACATCTGACACGTAACCGATGTGCTCTCCAAACAACAACACTTGCATTTCAGAACATGTCTTTCACACATGTCTACAAAATCACCTTCACCTTCAAATACAGTTTCCTTGCGACTGACAGAGACGTAGGCAAAGTTTAAAGTTGCTATTTCCATTAAATCTCGTTAATCAGAAAAACGGTAATTTACACTTGCAGCGGAACAAAATTCCGTTCCGCCCAGCGTCTGGCTCAAACCCACGACCCTGGGATTAAGAGTCTGACACTCTACCGACTGAGCTAGCCAGCTACCTCGGTGAATACCTGCCGGGTAGCACGTCACACAGTACTCGTTTGGGTTGGGTGGTCCCATACAGAATCTCTCCATGATGCCTAATGTTTTCCTAACGTCACACTCGTCACGTACTTCACTTTTATGTCATAATCATTTCTGAGAGGTAAAGAAATTGCATGACAACATGCAGAGCTAGTGGCGTCAAAATTAACACACATACTTTATGTGACTCAAAAGCCGAACGAGTTACTTCCCGACGTTGTTTTAGATGTGCAAGTGATAGTCAAAACTCGCTTTGTCGGCACTCTGCCGACCATTTCGCTAGTTAACACCGGTCTTGTTGTGTGTGTTTCAAGCTCAAGAGCATCTCCAAGCAAAAAATGGTCAACAGCAACATTCAGACGGTTTCGTACTGCTCAATTGCTACATTAAAACGTTATGTTTCTTTTTCAGAACTGGAAAAACACAAGCATGACAGCATTCGAACCTGTAATCTTCAGATCCGAAGTCCGACGCCTTATCCATTAGGCCACACGTTCACTGACGACCAACATTTACATGTATACGACTCATCTCGAAACGCTCACACCCCTGAGGATTTGTGTTTTCGTTCTACACAGCCGCTGCCCCTTGCTCTTCCCACCCATTCGTTACATTCAACCTCTGACGAGACCGACCAAATATAGACTGAGAAACAAGACCACACACTTTGTGCATTCGGAATCGAAGACAGGGCGCCCCTCGCTGCATTTGCTACGATTGCCATTTGCTACTTCTGCAGAAGCGGCGGCGGCGACAACGACGACGACGACGACGACGAATATCGCGAGAGGCTCTGAGATATGTGGGAAATACATCTATAAAATGTAATTCAGACTGCCTCGTCCCACCTTATGCTGTACCGCTTTGGCAAATGCTTTATCTGCGCCATTCGCCTTAATCGCATCTGAGAGTAATTCTTAAAAAAACGCCTGTCGCTAATTGTTCGTCACCACAGATACTGTTTGCTATACGGCCACGACGCGCAACTGATTTCCAAAATTCATCTTTCTCCTGTGAGGATGGAACTTACGACCCCTGGTTTATTAGACCAGTGCTCTACCACTGAGCTATAGAGGCGCGGCCTAGCGGTACTCTGGGGAACTTCGTCCTTACGGTCGTCTGCATCATCAGACTTTAGCTGACAACACTTCATATTACCGGCTAATATTTGCAGCTATGGCGACAAATTACTGCTTGGCTACACATCTGACACGTAACCGATGTGCTC